>NC_138771.1:164269878-164869878 GCF_965119305.1 Pelophylax lessonae
GCGAACAATCGGCCGTTCTGGTGTTGGCCAACAAAAATTTTAATGCCTGCACGACAGATTCTGTTCGGCCGAAAATGCGCTGTCGGCTGTCGGAAGCATCATACTAACAAGCCTACAATCGGCCGATCGGTCGTCGGCCGAATATTTACGGCCGAAGATCGGTACGTGTGTACGAGGCATTATAGTGTGTATGGCCCATTAAGCTGGCCATACATGTTCAACTTTTGTTGTACAATTTTCTGGTAGATCTACCACAAACCACATAATGTGAGGTCAAAGCTAAAAAAACACATTCACTTGTATCTAATTAGGCAGGCCTTTGTACTACATACTTGAAGGTAAATTTCAAGAAAATTGGACAGAAAATTGTAAGAAAATTGGAACATGTATGGCCAGCCTTAAGCCTCGTACACACGTACCGATTGTCGGCCGTAAATATTCGGCCGACGACCGATCGGCCGATTGTAGGCTTGTTAGTATGATGCTTCCGACAGCCGACATCGCATTTTCGGCCGAACAGAATCTGTCGTGCAGGCATTAAAATTTTTGTTGGCCAACACCAGAACGGCCGATTGTTCGCCAGTCAGTACAGAATTCGGCCGACAATCAGCAGATTTGCAAGACTGAGCATGCTCAGAAAAGAAAAAACACACGGAAAGTTAACCATCACATGACATCACTTCTGCAGTCGTCTGTTGTTGGCCGACAAAATTCGTGTGCAGTCTTTTGCAGTTTTCAACAGACAGGACAGCCCTGGACAAAAGACGGCCGATCGGTCGGCCGACGATCAGTACGTGTGTACGAGGCATTAGTCTAAATGAAAAAGCCACTTTGTGCTCATGCTGAGATTATTGAAAGCATTTCTTATGTGTGTTGACTTGTAAGAAACTTTGATCATGGATGGCCAGCCAAACACTCATTCATTAGTGAACTGGTGATTTTGGTTTAGGAACCAACAGACCCAATTAATTACTTTGCTGGGCGTTTCCTATACTGGGTGGGTGTAGTTTAACCAAGGTTATATAAAGGGATGTATGAGATCATATCATTTGGCCTGTGGAAGGGCCACAGGTCTTTATGTCCGAATTTGCTTTTGGGGTGGGGGTTTGCTGGCATGCCTAAAGATCCATATTGCAGTAAGTGTATTCTGTTGGATGAATATTTTTCATGCTCTAACTGTTTGGTATAGTTTTTGCAAAGTGTGTCTTTATGTACTCTATACATGTTTTTTTTTTTATTTTCATGCCTCTGTGTAGCTGTATGTTCTACTGATTTGATGGTATTTAAATGAAAAGGCAGGCTCATGCAAACAATTAACATAAAAGTATGTTGGGTATGTTTTATGCTTAATACTAAGGTGTCTACAACTTATTTTGCTTGACTTTTGGATATTGTAAGCTCTATCTATCCATCATATGTTGTATCTTTGCACTGTAATTTGAATAAAAATTACTTGATTTGGGGTTTTTTTTTGGGGGGGGGGGGGGCATTGCACATTTCACATTTCACATGCTTGCTTGAGTGATTACTGATGTTTTATACATGTTCAATAAAGCTTATTCATTTGTACACAGCTCCTGTTTTTTTGTTTTCTTTTCTTCATATTTGTCTAGATGTAATTCAGATATCTTTTGTGTCTGTTGAATGTAATCCATTTCTTGTATTTTTTGTGTGTGTGCAATGGCAGTACAGTATGAACTTGGGTAGGGTTTCTCCATTTACTCCAGCAATGTGTGTGTGTGTGTGTGTGTGTGTGTGTGTGTGGGGGGGTGGTGTGTGTGTGTGTGGGGGGGGTGGTGTGTGTGTGGGGGGGTGGTGTGTGTGTGTGTGGGGGGGGGTGGTGTGTGTGTGGGGGGGGTGGTGTGTGTGTGTGTGGGGGGGGGTGGTGTGTGTGTGTGTGTGTGTGTGTGTGGGGGGGGTGGTGTGTGTGTGTGTGTGTGTGTGTGTGTGGGGGGGGTGGTGTGTGTGTGTGTGTGTGTGTGTGTGTGTGGGGGGGTGGTGTGTGTGTGTGTGTGTGTGTGTGTGGGGGGTGGTGTGTGTGTGTGTGTGTGGGGGGTGGTGTGTGTGTGTGTGTGTGTGTGTGTGGGGGGTGGTGTGTGTGTGTGTGTGTGTGTGTGGGGGGGGTGGTGTGTGTGTGTGTGTGTGTGTGGGGGGGGGTGGTGTGTGTGTGTGTGTGTGTGTGTGTGTGTGTGTGGGGGGGGGTGGTGTGTGTGTGTGTGTGTGTGTGTGTGTGTGTGGGGGGGGGGGGGGTGGTGTGTGTGTGTGTGTGGGGGGGGGGGGGGGGTGGTGTGTGTGTGTGTGTGTGGGGGGGTGGTGTGTGTGTGTGTGTGGGGGGGGGTGGTGTGTGTGTGTGTGTGGGGGGGGGTGGTGTGTGTGTGTGTGTGGGGGGTGGTGTGTGTGTGGGGGGTGGTGTGTGTGGGGGGTGGTGTGTGTGTGGGGGGGGGGTGGTGTGTGGGGGGTGGTGTGTGTGTGGGGGGGGTGGTGTGTGTGTGTGTGTGTGTGTGGGGGGGGTGGTGTGTGTGTGTGTGTGTGTGTGTGTGTGGGGGGGGTGGTGTGTGTGTGTGTGTGTGTGGGGGGGGTGGTGTGTGTGTGTGTGTGTGTGGGGGGGGTGGTGTGTGTGTGTGTGTGTGTGTGTGTGTGTGTGTGTGTGTGTGTGTGTGTGTGTGTGTGTGTGGGGGGGTGGTGTGTGTGTGTGTGTGTGGGGGGTGGTGTGTGTGTGTGTGTGTGGGGGGTGGTGTGTGTGTGTGTGTGTGTGTGGGGGGGGTGTGTGTGTGTGTGTGTGTGTGGGGGGGGGGGTGTGTGTGTGTGTGGGGGGGGGGGTGTGTGTGTGTGTGTGTGGGGGGGGTGTGTGTGTGTGTGTGGGGGGGTGTGTGTGTGGGGGTGGTGTGTGGGGGTGGTGTGTGTGTGTGGGGGGGTGGTGTGTGTGTGGGGGTGGTGTGTGGGGGTGGTGTGTGTGTGTGTGTGTGGGGGTGGTGTGTGTGTGTGTGTGGGGGTGGTGTGTGTGTGTGTGTGGGGGGGTGGTGTGTGTGGGGGTGGTGTGTGTGTGTGTGTGTGTGTGTGTGTGGGGGTGGTGTGTGTGTGTGTGGGGGTGGTGTGTGTGTGTGTGTGTGTGTGTGTGTGTGGGGGTGGTGTGTGTGTGGGGGGGTGGTGTGTGTGTGTGTGTGGGGGGGGGGGTGGTGTGTGTGTGGGGGGGGGTGGTGTGTGTGTGTGGGCTAAATTGTAAGAAAAAATTAAAGTGTTTATGTATATATTTAGCTAAAAATATATAAATTAAGGAATAATACAAAATTCCCATTCAGTCGCTGTGGATGAATGTAACCAAAACATTTAATAAAAAAATCACTAAAAATGATTACTAAATAAAAGATTGCTACAGCGCTCACTCACCTTTTTAGTTGGCTTAGGTCAGTGATGAACCTTGGCAACACAGGTGTTTTGTAACATTTCCCATGATGCTCACCTACACTGCAGAGTACATGAGCATTTTGGGAAATGTAGGGCAAAAACATCTTGGGGGGGGGGGGGGGGTTAAGGGTTACCATCACTGGCCTAGGTAAAACATTTCCAATACATTTTAGTTGTCTGTGTGCGCCATTTTTAAAATAAAGCAAAATCTCTTTACAATAAATTGCAAATGGCACATTGGCGTTCGCCCTGGACCAGAAATGACACCAAATTGGCTTGCACACATTCCAGCAAGTGGTCACAATCAACTGGCTAATCATGGTGAGGGCCACTTTCAGCTGTGAAGAAATGGCATTCATATGCAAAGTAAAGGCCCGTACACACGTACCGATCGTCGGCATACAAACGTCGGTGGACGAAGGATCTGCCGATTGTACGCGTGTTAGTATGGTGCCTCCGACAGATGTCTGCGCACAATCCGCGGACAAAAGTCTTTCGTGCAAACATGAAAATATTTGTATGCCGACACCAGAACGGACGATTGTTCGCCTGTCAGTACACAATTCGGCCGACAGACCGCAGATTTGCAAGACTGGGCATGCTCAGAAAATAGAAAACACAGGGAAAGTTAACCATTACATGACATCACTTCTGCAGTCGGCGGACAAAATTCTTGTGCTGTCCTTGTGCTGTCTTTGCACTTTTCAGCAGACACCGACATCCCGGGGAGAAAAGAGGAACATTTGTAAGCCGACCATCGGTACGTGTGTACGGGGCTTTAGTGTGTGTGTGTGTGTGTGGGGGGGGGGGGTCTGTGCTTGTAATCAGAGCATTGATTACCAGTGCAGACCCTTGGGGGATGCCACTAGAGCCACCAGGGATGCCCACCCATGCCACCATTGATGCCAATCAGTGCTCAGGGAACCTGTTAGTGCCCTCCTCATCAGTGCTGCCCATCATTACCATCTTTCAGTGCTGCCCACCAGTGCCAATCATTGCCCATCAGTGCCACCTATCAATGCCCATCAATGCTGCATATCAGTGCCACCTATCTATCTATCTATCTATCTATCTATCAGTGCTGCATATTAGTGTCTCATCAGTGCCTGCCAGCGCAGCCTCATCAATGCTCGTCAGTGCAACAAAAAACATATTGATTTACCAAATTTTATTACATAAACAAAAACACATTATTTTAGGGGTCAAACATTTAGGTCTTCTTTTTGCCAATAGAAAAAAAACCTTGCAGTGATCAAATACCACCAAAAGAAAGCACTATTTTTTATGAAAATACTGTCATACATTTGTGTTAGGTACAGGGTTGCATGACCGCACAATTGTCATTCAAAATGCAACAGTATAAAAAGCTGAAAATTGGCCTGGGCAGGAAGGGGTGTAACTGCCCTGTAAGGAAGTGGTTAACTATTGAAACATGGGAATAAATATTCCAGGGGTAATGATGCTCAGCTCAATGGTTTAGTGGCTAGTGTTCCTGGCTATAAACACTGAGAGCATGAGTTCAAATCCCAAGTGTGCCATCACCTTCTTAAATTTTAGACAGCTATAAATAAATACTGAAACTTGGCAAATGCATAATTGCACCCTGCACATATGCATGTTTGTTTCTTGAATATACAAGGCCATTGACATGCAATTTTAGGTGATGTAGCCAATGTATTACTATGTGGCCAAAAAAAAATTATGGCACACAGGGTGTTATCATGGTTGGGCCTTGAACTCATGACCTAGCAATCTTTAGCTGTGAGCTTAGCCCACTACACCAAAGTGCTGAATACAATCAGATATGCCTGAAAGTTTCAGATGAATAAAGAATGAAGACTGCTAATTAGACAGCTGTGTAGTCTGCTATTAGAAAATCTAAAGGTTAAAACACATAAGATACATAACTATACCTTAAAATTAAGATAAACCATAATAAATGACATTGCTGTGTAATAGTGATTCAGAATAGACAAATTTCCTTTTATGAAAAACACAAAGGGAATTTGGCTAACTCCAAACTCAAATTCAGCCTAAGTTAACTCCAAACCCGAATTCAGTCTAAGTTAACTCCAACTCCGAATTCATTAAAGCATCTAGTTGATGGTTTAACTCCAGCCACTTACCTAATTAGGATGCAATGAGTTTAGGCTGGAGTTATTTCTGGAGAAGTGAGCAGCTCTACTCCAAACTTATACTGAATTAGGCCCAGAGTGAGGTGAAGAGGAAAAGCAAGCTGGTATGATTTTTTTTTTTTTTTTAAAAGCATTTTTTTTTTTCCAGACAAGGAGGAGACTTGGAAAAAAGTTTACAATGTAGCATTTAAAAGAATTTACGTTTTTCTTATTTTAGTTCTTAAAACCCGTTCCACAGGTACTATAATCATAGTAGAACAGCATAATAAGCCTAATACTTACCGCTCTGAGTAAAGAGAACTGCATGGTTGTATATGTCAGGTGCTAGGAGGAGGAATCCTGGAAGTGGCAATGCATGCTGGCAGAGTGAAGGAAAAACAAAATTGTTAACTAGATTCTGGACCCAAAAATACATTTATACAAATATAGCAAATTAGCTTACAAACATGACAAAGTATGGAGTGCGTATATTTATTATATATATATATATATATATATATATATACACACACATACATACACACACACACATATACATACATATTATATATATATATATATATATATATACACACACACATATACACACACACACACACACACACACACACACACACACACACATTCACTGATCAAAATTATTAACGCAACACTTTTGTTTTTGCCCCCATTTTTCATGAGCTGAACTCAAAGATCTAAGACTTTTTCTATGTACACAAAAGGCCCATTTCTCTCAAATATTGTTAACAAATCTGTCTAAATCTGTGTTCATGAGCACTTCCATTTTGCTGAGATAATCCACCCACCTCACAGGTGTGGCATTTCAAAATGCTGATTAGAAAGCATGATTAATGCACAGGTGTGCCTTAGGCTGGTCACAATAAAAAGCCACTCTAAAATGTGCAGTTTTATCACACAGCACAATGCCACACGTCGCAAGTTTTAAGGGAGCGTGCAATCGGCATCCTGACTGCAGAAATGTCCACCAGCACTGTTGCCCGTGAATTGAATGTTCATTTCTCTACCATAAACTGTCTCCAAAAGGCATTTCATAGAATTTGGCAGTACATCCAACCGGCCTCACAACCGCAGACCACGTGTATTCACGCTAGCCCAGGACCTCCACATCCAGCATCTTCACCTCCAAGATAGTCTGAGACCAGCTACCCGGACAGCTGCTGCAACAATCGGTTTGCATAACCAAAGAATTTCTGCACAAACTGTCAGAAGCCATCTCAGGGAAGCTCATCTACATGCTCCTCGTCCTCATCGGGGTCTCGACCTGACTGCAGTTCGTCGTTGTAACCGACTTGAGTGGGCAAATGCGCACATTCAAGGGCATCTGGCACTTTGGAGAGGTGTTCTCTTCATGGATGAATCCCGGTTTTCAGTGTACAGGGCAGATGGCAGACAGAATGTGGCATTGTGTGGGTGACCGGTTTGCTGAGGTCAACATTGCGGATCAAGTGGCCCATGGTGGCGGTTATGGTATGTTATGGACACTGAACACAGGTGTATTTTATTGATGGCATTTTTAATGCACAGAGATACCATGAAGAGATCCTGAGGCTCATTGTTGTGCCATTCATCCACGACCATCACCTCATGTTGAAGCATGATAATGCACGGCCCCATGTTGTAAGGATCTGTACACAATTCCTGGAAGCTGAAAACATCCCAGTACTTGCATGGCCAGCATACTCATCGGATTTGCCACCCATTGGTGCTCTGGATTGGCGTATACGACAGCATGTTCCAGGTCCTGCCAATATCCAGCAACTTTGCACAGTCATTGAAGAGGAGTTGCGCTGCGTGAGGCAAATGGTGGTCACACCAGATACTGACTGGTTTTTGGACACCCCCAATACAGTAAAACTGCACATTTCAGAGTGGCTTTTATTGTGGCCAGCCTAAGGCACACCTGTGCAATAATCATGCTGTCTAATCAGCATCTTAATATGCCACACCTGTGAGGTGGTTGGATTATCTCGGCAAAGGAGAAGTGCTCACTAACGCAGATATTTTTTTTACATGGAATAGTTCATTAAGGTTTACAGCTCTGGCCGTTATATCAAATAAAAATCATTAAAGCCGATCTCTATGTTTTAGTAAAGTTTAAATAGTTCATTTGGGCCAAGCTGGTCCAAACAAACTCTTTCCTTCACTAACAGATACAGTGACGGTGTTTGTTGTAGAAATAATGTTGTGGACGGCCAGCAGGACAGGAACTCCCAGAAAAAAAAAAAAAAAAGTCAGCAGGTGGAGAACGTAAAAATTTCTGCCTCGGGCAATCAGGAGGCTTTGTATTTTCTGAATGAATTCAAATCCTCCTCTGAATGGCTGAGCACCAGTCTAACTTGATTTTGTTCCAGGAACAGGACAGGAAGTTGACGTCCCACTGCTGGAATAAAGCGCTGTATACTGTACTGAGCTGAAGTTACATACAATTTATACAACACACACAGTCACTGCATCTGTTAGTATAGCAAACAGTTTGTTTTGACCACTTTGGACCAAACTATGTAAACTTCACCAAAACATGGAGATCAACTTTAAGAAAGCAAAGAATAAAGTTGTTAAATGAAATGTTAATGGAACGCTTATACTAAAGTTCATAACCCTGACACATAATGTGCTTCTAGCTTTTTCCATGGTTGCCTATCATGCAGACACACAGTCTGTACGCACCTATCTGGGGGTACGAACAGAAATGATCACTCACTACACAAATAGATATACTTATTTTGTAAAAAAAAAAAAACCTGAGCCCACAAAGGGTCCGATTGAGTTTCTGATGCGGTTTAAAACCCAAGGATGATTATTAGAAATAGAAAATACTTAAAAAAAAAAAAAAAGACCGCTTTTTACCTCTAATGTTCTTGCTGGTCCGTCATTAAAGTACATTTAAATATCTATTTTTTTTTCCATTTTGGATTAATTAGGGAAGGTTAAAACCGCTGCAAGTTTTTTCCCATACGTGTCCATTAGAGAGATTCCCTTCACTTCCTGTTCTGTGGACCCAAGGAAATGAGAGGATGTGTGTCTTTTCAATGAAAGCGGTCACAGAAACTGTCCCTATTTGAAGAATTCTCCTCTATTCCTGTTGTGTTATCTATAAATTTTGGATTTACCCTCATTTACATTACTGGTGACAAGGATGATCAGAACAATTATTGAGTGAACCTGCCTAACAGGGACACAGACAATAATAAAAGTTATTTATAACTTATTTACTTATAATCCCAAACATTATACTTTTTTAATGTCACACAGTATTTGCGCAGCGCCTTTGCAAACGCATTTTTTTTTTGGGGAAAAAGTACACGAATGAATTAAAAAAAAAAAAAAAAACCCGCAATAGTTACCCCAATTTTTTGGTATCATGTGAAAGATGATGTTACCCTGAGTAAATAGATACCCAAGATGTCATGCTTTAAAATTGCACAAGTTCACGGAATGGCAACAAGTACGGTAGTTAAACTCCATAGGCCATGCTTTAAATGTCTTTCCAGATTACCTGTTGTAGAGTTACAGAGCAGGCCTTGTGTTATTATTGGTCTCACTCTAACGTTCGTGGCAATACCTCACGCGTGGTTCGAATACCTTTAACATATGCGTGCACGGCTTATGTATGTATTCGCTTCTGCTCGCAAGCACTGAGGGATGAAGTGCTTTGAATTTTTTTTTAATTATTATTTTACTTTATTTTTACACTGTCCCTTTATTTTTTATCACTTTTATTCCTATTACAAGGAATGCAAGTATCCCTTGTAATAGAAATAAGGGTGACAGGTCCCCTGGGATCAAAATGACCCCAGATCTCTTCTTTAACTTCATAAATTATTATTTTTTTTCCAGCCTGGACCGGTGGCCATAGTCAAAGAGTATTAATTCTTTGATCACCTATGGGTGCTCGAGAAACAAAGGCAAGCTGACTGCAGAAAAAAAAAAAAAAAAAAAGGGGGATTTTTGACTTACCGTAAAATCCATTTCTCAGATGTTCATTGAAGGACACAGCTCCTGATCTTCTTAACCATTGGGTTATACTGCCCTCTACAGGAGTAGGACATTAGGCAGAAGAAAACTCTGACTATGCCTATTGGCAGTCCCAGGGGGTATACTCCCTCTCTCTGCAATAGGTACTCAGTTTTGTTACAAGCAGTGTCAGAGGAATTATAACTCTACAGAGGGGTCGGTGCGGTGTTCGTCAATGAACATCAGAGAAATGGATTTTACGGTAAGTAAAAAATCCCATTTTCTCTCTTGTTCATTGACTGACACAGCTCCTGATCTTTTTAACCATTGGGACGTCCCAAAGCAGTGTTAAACGTGAGGGGTGAGAACAGAAAAAAATTCCAAGGCTAAACAGCAGCCAACCAGGCAACAGGAGCTCAACCAAAACAGCTGGAGCCCACTTGAAAAAAGTACAGTGCGCCTTGACAAGAAAAGGAGGAACCTGATCCCTGAAGGAATAGGCCTGAATCACCGACTGTCTGATCCATCTGGAAATGGCTGCAGAGGAAGCGGACAACCCTTTCTGAGGCCCATCCTTAAGCACAAATAGGGAGTCCAACTTCCTAAAAAGACTGTAGCTGCCAGGTACACCCTAATTACCCGAACCACATCCAAAGCATGCAAGGCAATTTCCTTACAATGTTTTGACCTGGGACACAGGGGAGGCAACAAAATGTCTTCATTCAAAAATAAAATCAGAGAAAAGCTTTGGAAGGCACGGCCGACAGACGAAGAACCACCTTATCTCTGTGAATCACCAAGTAAGGTGAACTAAAGGGATAATGCCGCCAGTTCCGACACCCTGCACGCAGAGGTGATAGCCACCAAAAAAGCCACCTTCTTAGACAGCGTAAGCAAGGGAATCTCCTGAAGCTTCTCAAAGGGAGGCTTCTGGAGGACCGAAAACACCAAGTTGAGGTCCCAAGGCGGCAATGGAGACCGCACGAACGAACCAAAATGTCGAACACCCTGTAGAAAGGTATGCATTGGGGAGTGTGTGGCCAAGGGCCGTTGGAAGAAGACCACCAAAGCCTACACCTGGCCCTTGATGGTACTTAAGACTTAATTTCTGTTCAACTCCCCATTGAAGGAAGGTCAAGATCCGAGAACCGAGAAGGAGCGAGGATGAACCACAAGAGACCCACACTATGCGATGTACGTCTTCCACGTACGATGGTAGATCTTCTTGGAAGTAGATTTCCTAGCTTTTAACAGCATTGGAAACCCCAATTCAGACAAACCCCTATCCTTCAGCACCTGGCTTTCAAGAGCCAAGCCGTCAAAGCCAGCGAATGTAAAGCAGGATGGAAGAATGGCCCTTGGGAGAGCAGATCCTCCCCGAGAGGAAGCTTCTAAGGAACGTCGGCGACCAGCTGCACCAGATCGGCGTACCAGGTCCGGCGAGGCCAGTCCAGGGCCACTGAGATGACCGGATCCCTTCTGCCTCTATCCTGCGTAGAAGTCTTGGCAGAAGCTTGAGAGGAGGGAAGGCATAAAGCAGGAAGATACTGACCCCACGGGCCACCAATGGGTCTGTGGCATCCGCCAGAGGATCCCGTGACCGTTCAATGAACCTTTGCACCTTTCTGTTGAGCCGAGATGCCAACAGATCCACCTCAGGGGTACCCCTCCGGAGACACAACTGATGAAACACCTCCGGATGAAGAAACCATTACACCTGCTCCAATGCCTGCCGGGAAAGTGTACAGCAAAAAAAGGGCTGGAATGAAACGGTCTGCCCATCTGAGAATGCCAGCTACCTCTAGAGCCACTTCTTGTACCCCCCCTTGGTGATTGATATAAGCCACAGCTGTGGCATTGTCCGATTGAATGAACACTGGATATCCTTGGAGACGATCCCTGGTGACCACCGCCCAATACAAGGAAAGGAAGGATTTCCAGTGTTCATTCAATTGGACAATGCCACAGCTGTGGCTTATATCAATCACCAAGGGGGTACAAGAAGTGTCCTGGTGGCTCTAGAGGTAGCTGGCATTCTCAGATGGGCAGAACGTTTCATTCCAGCCCTTTTTCGCTGGACACTTTCCCGGCAGGCATTGGAGCAGGGGTAATGGTCTTTCATCCGGAGGCGTTTCATCAGTTGTGGCAAGAAAATCCCCCTGATGCAGGGAAGCCACCACTGTACGAATGGACTCCATTCTAAACTTCTGCACCCGCACAAAGTCGTTCAGCGCCTTGAGGTCCAGAATTGGACGCACTTTGCCTTCTTTCCTGAGGACTGTACACAAGTTTGAGTAAAACCCCTGAAAACTTTCCGAAGTCGGAACCAGGACAATCACCTTTTGAAGTAAAAGGTCTTGCACCGCCCCAAAAAGAGCCCGTAAGCGGACCGGGGACACGTTGGAAGGAAGAACATTACCGGAGAGTAAAAACAAAACTCGATCTTGTAGCCGGACTGTATGACCTTATGGACCCACTTTTCTTGTACCAGGGAAGTCCACGATTCCTGGAAATAGCGAAGGCGTCCTCCACCCCAGATACGGGTGAGGGCGCACCTTCATGCTGAAGGGGGTTTGTCCACAGGTCTGGAGCAGCCTGTTCTTGACTTGTCAGACCAAGTTAGCTTGGATCCTCGAGAGGAGGCCCCTGAAGGGCTTTGATCCCTTGTCCCTAGGGGACGAAAAAACTTCTTATGAGCCAAGGAGGAGGGCCTACGTCTACAACAAGGGCCCTTGCCCTTCGTAGCCTGCAGAAGAAAGGTACTCTTCCCCCCCGTGAGACCTTTAATGAGGTCATCCAGGGTAGCATCAAACAGGCGATCTCCTTGAAAGGGAAGAGCCTTTTTAGAAGTCTGGTTCATAGACTAGCATTTGAGCCAAAAGACACGCCGAAGAATCACTGCCGAAACTGAGCCAAACCACTAGGGGAGCCGCATCCAAAGAGGCATCCCAGATTAACTGCAGCCTCCGGACCAGCTGGTCCGTCAGCTCAGCAAAGGCAGGGGGGAGCTACTCCCCCCTCCATGTCACGGCTCAAAAGCTTAGCCCATTCGGTCAGAGTCTGCAACACCAGGGCAATGGTGAATATCGGCCTCAGTGCCGAACCAGCCAGGGTGTACATATTGCGGGCCACAGCCTCTGCCTTCCTGTCAGCTGGGTCCTTAAAAGCCCGGGGACTCTTCAACCAGAATCATGGTTGCCTTGTTTAATCTGTAAACCGGAGGGTTCCACTTAAGAAGTGGAACAGTCCACTTCTTAAGATGGGACTCCTCATAGGGGTATCGCCTACCAAATCGCTTAGAGACCCCGAGGAGACGCTTTGGTCATCCCCACTCTTTAGTGACAATTCTGCTCAAAATAGGTGGGAAAAGGGAACACCTTTGCCACTCTGGATGGCTTGAGGGCTTGAGTGCCAAAGAGAACCTGTCCGTCGCAGCTGCATCCTCTATCTTCAGGGTCTCACGCACAGATACAACCAGTCTGTCCCCTAGAGCCTTTTCGTGTGCGGTTGCTGAAGTGAAGGAATCCTCCTCACTATCTGAGGACTCAGGGTGCGTGGTCACAGACCCGGTAGGGTGACCCACGTCCGCAGTGGCTGAATCAGATTCAGGATCTGAGGAGACCAATGAGGCGCTTTTTGCCAGCCCGTCGCCCAAAAGCCACCTCCACCCGGGACACAAAGGACTCCAGGACCGTCATCAGTGCATCAATGGATGGATAGATGGGACCCGGAGGGCCCCGCAGCCTCAGAGAATGGATCAGGTGGGGAGATGTGCTCCAAAGACTCAATGAGTCACCAGGGGGACTGCATAAAAAAAGTGTAAAACACTGCTAAAGGGCAACCTCCACCACTCTGGCAGCACCACCTGCTTGCCAGTCACAGAACACCAATCAATCCTCAGCAGAGAATGAGAAGACCCCACCAGACTCACCATCCTCCAGAAACCAGGCACCGCAGCCACCAGGATACTCTGCACGAGTGGTGATTAGGAAATGAAAGGATCCAGGAGTCAGCACCAGGGGATGAGAAGGGGCTCCCACCGCCGAAAACGCCACCCACAATGCTCCACAGACATGGCCGCCACTGTTTTCTATGGCAAACCACTGCAAAATGGCCGGCGGACTACACTAACATGGCCGCCGTGCATTGCAGCACAAGGCTACAAGAAAATGGTGGCCCTGCATGGCACACCGAGGCTCACAGGGACCCAGGAGGAATCCCTAGGCCCCAAGGACAGGCTCAGGCAGTACAGGGGCCCTAGCAGGAACCCCCACCAGGTACAGCCCCCCCCCGCACAGTAGATCATCCGGTCGCAGGCGGCGCACCCCCCCAGGCCAGCATAGTACCCTACCCCCACCCCAGGTGGTGAGCCAGACCACCCACACAGCCCCAGCATAAGTGGAGGGGGGGGGGGGTAGGATGGGGGGGCAGATGAGGGGGGTGCCTGAGGGGAAGAAGGGGAACCCTGGGGTCCGACCGTCCCATGGAGGGGCCCACGTCCACCCCAAAACCCCCCAGGGGGAGGCTACTCACCATACCAGGAACCAGGCAGGGCACCTCTCCAGATACAACCTCCTCGCCATCCAAATGGGGGAGCTGTCGGCCAGGAGGAACGATGCGACTCGGGCCGAGACCCGGTTGTATGCGACCTCGTGAAACGTTTAACTCGCAGGCCAGCCCCCGTCCAGTGGGGCTATGTCGCGGCTGACCTAGAGCGAAGCTGAGGCACTCGCTGGCCAGACTGGGGTGACCACTGGATCTAGATTATCCAGCCGCCACCCAGTCCGGCAGTTTATTGCAGATCTCACAAAAAAACAACAGGAGAAAAAAAATTCTATCTAAAAAAAAAAATTGCCAGGACCAGAAATCCCAGCAAGGAACTAGGTCCTTACTCTTGACTAGGCAGAAAAAAAACTGAGCATCTAAAGCAGAGAGAGTATACCCCCTTGGATTGCCCATAGGTGTAGCCAGACTATTTTTCAGTCTAGTGTCCTACTCCTATAGGGGAAGGATAACCCAATATTTAAGAAGATCAGGAGCGGTGTCCCTGTCAATGAAAAAAAAAAAAAAAAAGAGAAAAACAGTAATGGGGTTATGGCGAAAATCTTCATGAATAATCCTGGTAAACCACTTGCCGACCACAATAGGAATATATTCCTTGCAGTCTACAAGTGGTTATCTTACCTACTATACTTCTCTAATCAACTAATTTCTGCTGGGAAAATTTTCAGCACAAAATGACACAGCTTGATGTTGAGGAACATTATTCTGAAATTTATAGATGCACCTTTTCACAGATTGGTGACCCGTTGCCAATCTTTGTTTCTCTGACTCACTATGACCAATCATGTTACTGAACTGTTGCCAATTAACCCTATTAGTAGCAAAATGTTCTTCCAGCTCTTCCTGGTTAGTACCACTTACTTTGCAAGCTTTTTAGTACCGTCACTGCAATTTCAAATTTATCTTAGGTTTTTCTTAAAATATTACAAATATTCTTAGTTTACACATTTCTATTTTCGATTATGAACAAAATACGGCTTTGGGAGATTTGCTATTTATTGCAATCTGTTTTTATGTAGATTTTACACAACACCCTAACTTTTTTTGGAACTGGGGTTGCATTTAGGAGGTAATAACTCCAGGGGTAGTTGATCCAGGGAATATCCAATTGCCTTATGGAGGGGGATCAAGCAGGAATTTTTTTCCCCCACTATAGCAAACTGGATCTTGCTTCATTGTTTTTTTTTTTTTTTTTTTTATTTTGTTGTAGGCAGAGGACTATTCTTAACCTGATTAACTATGCTCCAGTTTTGACCTCCCATTAATTTAAAAAGGGCCATCAAACGCACAAAAAGTAATGCAAGCAATCATGTAGTGTAGCACGAAAGGAGGAATCTGTTATGTGGCAAACTTGTCTTCCAATGTCCATCCATAGCCCATTGTCAGCTCACTCTATAATGTGGAAATGCCTTAACCTTAATGATTTTTTTTTATCTACCAACTGTAATGCACCCCCAGCATTTTCTCAAAATAGCAGGAGCAATTTAATCTTCTGTCTTTGATCAACACAAAGGTTAAAGGTTTTCATGGTCTAAGATTTGGGTATCTTCTAGTTTCGCTAGCCAAGAAGATTGGATACATTTAAACAAGGTATATTTAAATTTATACGTAAAATGTCACGCTAGTTTTAGCAATCCAAAGTCCATGTGAAATACCTTACATTATAAAATAATGCTTCCTTAGAATGTTTTCCATATTCCTTATAGAGTGTTTCCTGAAAGATTCCCATTCGGGCTGACACCAGAAGGGCAAAGGTCAAAGCAGCAATACCTGTGAGACACAGCAGACACACATTCATCAAGGAAAGTCCAAAATGCCTCCATTAGCTCACAATTCTAACAAGTATGCATGCTTTACTAAGTGACATCATTTACTAAATGTTACTTAATCCATCAAAAAAGAAGCGTAATAGGGTGTTTAATGTGACGTTTTAAACCTAAATGACAGTTTTATTGCTATGGTCTACTTTCCTTCCACCTCGTTTTAATTTTAAATTCCATAAGCAGAAAAGAGATGTTTTCCAGGCACACGTCAAGTAATCTTAGTGCAAAGAATGGCTCTGAATCCTAATTCTTATTTTACCATGTACAAAAGGTACAGTACAGACAAATCATGAGTTGCTTTCATTTATTAATTTGAATAAAAATATGTTGACATTTTTGAAGTATCTGGATGGAAAAAATGCTCATTTCCATGCAAAGGTCTTTGCCTTTGATTCCTATTACTATGTACATTTTTTAAAATTTTCGATAGGTCAAAATTTAACTGTATCCAATGAGTATAGCAATTTCGACTTGTGATGTATGGACATTAAGACTCCGTTCACACTATGTCGGATGCAGCGCGACTTGCACGGACTTCATAAAATGAATGTCTATGCAAGTCGCTCCAGGTCGCCCCGAAGTAGTACAGGACCCTTTTTCTAAGTCGGAGCGACTTGTGTCGCTCCCATTAGAACCGTTCCTGTACTACACTATGGGATGCGACGGACTGCGACATGTCAGGCTGACCAAGTCGCGGTCCAAGTCGGATCAGTGTGAATGGGCTGTTACTGAAACAAACAAACCGAAAGTTACAAGTAACCTATTAAAACATCATTAATATACAAAACGTAATGGCATGAAAAAACTGAATTTTTGTAAAATCTTACCTGTAAAATTCCTTTCTCTGAGTCCTCAGACAGTCGCCGCCTCTTCATATTCGTCACATATGGGGTATTAGACTTTGCTCCGAAGGAGTAGCTAGGCAACAGAATATGTTAACAATAAAGCTTTAACATATCCCACCCTCAAGGGGTGGTCCCCTCAGTCAATACCCTCCTACTTCCTGCAACCATATCTCAGTTTTAGTGGAATAGCAGTAGAGTATACAATCAAACCCCAAAAGAGGGGCGGGGGCGGCGACTGTCGGAGGACTCAGAGAAAGGAATTTTACAGGTAAGATTTTACAAAAATTCCGTTTTCTCTTACGTCCTCCGACAGTCGCCGCCTCTTCATATTCGTCACATATGGGGACGTCCCAAAGCAGTGCAAACATGAGGGGTGGGAAACGCATTCGCGCCGAAAGGCAACGCAGTCTCCGCATCAAAGAAGGAACCTTATCAAAAGAAGGAACCAGCTGGGCAACAGCAAAAAACAAGTGCTCAACAGGAGCAACAACCCAGGAAAAGACAAAAAACCAGGGGATACAAAACTTATCCCAACAGCCAGGAGTCCCCAACAAGGGACCCTAGGGAACAGCCGCACTAAGAACCTTGCGGCCAAAGGAAGCATCCGCCGATGCCTGAACATCTACTTTGTAGAATTTTGTGAAAGTGTGCACGGTCGACCAAGTCGCCGCCTTACACACCTGGGCTACAGAAGCCCCATGACGACAGGCCCAAGACGTACTCAGAGATCTAGTCGAGTGCGCCTTCACAGGCACAGGGGGAACCTTCCCCTGCAAGGCATAGGCCTGTTCAATGGTCTGCCTGATCCATTTGGCGATGGTAGAGGCCGAAGCCGCCATGCCCTTCCGAGGACCCTCTGGAAGAACAAACAAGGAGTCCGTCTTTCGAAAAGACTCAGTCGACTTAAGGTAAACCCTTATCGCCCGAACAACATCCAGAGAGTGCAATCTCACCTCCTTCGGATGTTTAGGCTTCGTGCACAACGAAGGCAAGACAATATCCTCATTAAGATGGAAGTCCGAAACTCGTTTCGGAAGAAAAGAAGGATTAGGTCGCAAGACCACCTTATCCAAATGAATAACCAGGTACGGAGACTTGCAGGACAAAGCCGCCAGCTCCGACACTCTGCGAGCCGAAGTGATCGCCACCAAAAAGGCGACCTTTTTGGACAACATAGACAACGAGATCTCCCTGATCTGTTCAAAAGGAGCACGTTGTAACACAGATAGAACGAGATTCAAGTCCCAAGGGGGCAGAGGATCCCGCCTCGGGGGAACCAGATGCCGCACACCCTGAATAAAGGTGCCAACCAATGGGTTGGAAGCCACGGGACGTTGAAACAGAACGGCCAGAGCAGACACCTGACCCTTTATCGTAGCCAGCGCCAAACGCTGATCAACACCCGTTTGAAGGAAAGACAGCACACGGGACACCAAGTACGTGCGGGGTGAAAACCCCCTGGACTCACACCAGGCAAAATAGGCCTTCCAAGTACGGTAATAAACCTTCCCCGAGGAAGATTTCCTCGCATTGATTAAGGTATGGACGACCTCCGGAGAGAGACCCCTCTCCTTCAGGACCTCGGTCTCAACAGCCAGGCCGTCAAAGCCAGCGACTGTAAAGCAGGATGGTATATCGGTCCTTGAGACAGTAGATCGTCTCGAAGAGGCAGACGCCACGGGGCGTCGACCGCCAGATTCACGAGGTCTGCGTACCAGGACCGGCGAGGCCAGTCCGGTGCCACAAGAATCACCGTGCTGCGTTCCGAGTGTAACCTGCGAAGGAACCTGGACAGCAACTGAATCGGTGGAAACGCGTACATCAGCCTGTACTGATGCCACGGGGCCACTAACGCGTCCGACGCGTCTGCCCGAGGGTCGCGCGTCCTTGCCACGAACCTCTTCACCTTGTTGTTGAGGCGAGACGCGAACAGGTCCACATCTGGAAGACCCCACTTCACGCACAACGTCTGGAAGACAGCCGGATGGAGAGACCATTCCCCCTGATCCAGGGTCTGGCGACTCAGATAGTCCGCCTGCCAGTTCTCCACTCCCGGAATGTGAACCGCCGTTATCGCCGGGACATGAGTCTCGGCCCAAGACAGAATGTCGGCCACTTCTCGAGCCGCTCGGGCACTCTTGGTGCCCCCTTGGTGGTTGATGTAGGCCACCGCCGTGGCATTGTCCGTCTGCACCCGAACCGGGCAACCCTGCAGCCGGTCCGTCCAGCGATGAAGACAGAGACTTATCGCACGCAATTCCAGAATGTTGATCGGAAGGGAAGACTCCCCCTCCGACCAAGTCCCCTGAGCGGACAGAACGCCCAGAACTCCACCCCAGCCCGACAGGCTGGCATCCGTGGTGATTACCGTCCACGAGATCGGACGAAACGACTTGCCCCCGGACACCAACGGGGACTGGAGCCACCACAGAAGGTTTTCCCTGGTGCGAAGACTCAACGAGATCTGAAGATCCAGAGATTGAGGACGCCCGTCCCACCTGGACAGGATCTCCGCTTGGAGACCCCGCGTGTGAAACTGTGCGAAAGGAATCGCCTCGAAGGCCGAGACCATCAATCCCAGACATCTCATACACGTCCGCAGAGACGAGTTCGGAACGTCCCTGAGGGACCTGACTTCCTCCCGGAGAGTCCTGAGTTTGTCTTCCGGCAGGAAGACCTTCGCCTGCACCGAGTCCAGTATCATTCCCAGATAGGGGAGACGAACCGACGGACTCAGTGTCGACTTTGGAAAATTTATCGTCCAACCAAACTCCTGTAGAGTTTGCATCGTGACAGACAGGTCCTCCTCCAGACCCTGGCTGGTCGCAGACCGAACCAGAATGTCGTCCAGATACCCCAGGACAGAAACGCCCTGGGCCCTCAATAATGCCAGAACCGGTGCAAGCACCTTGGTGAAGACCCGCGGAGCCGAGGCGAGACCAAAGGGCAACGCCACGAACTGGTAGTGATCCTCCGCAATGGCAAATCGAAGGTATCTCTGATGACCCTCGAATATGGGGATGTGAAGGTACGCATCCTTCAAATCGATGGAGGCCATGAATTCCCCCGGAGCCAGGGCAGCCACCACCGACCGCAGGGATTCCATGCGGAACTTGCGAACCCGCACAGAGCGGTTCAGAGCCTTCAAGTCCAGAATCGGACGAACTTTGCCCTCCTTTCTGGGCACGGTGAACAGATTGGAATAAAACCCCCGAAACCTGTCCCGATGAGGCACCGGAACCACCACTCCCTGAGCCCTCAGGTCCCGCACCGCCAGGTGCAGGTCCCGCAAGCGCTCTGGAGACAGTTGAAGATTTGAGGGAAAAAATCTGCTCTCCGGCCGAGAGAGAAACTCGATCTTGTAACCAGATCGAACGATTTCCAGAACCCATCTGTCCCGCACACGGGCCAACCAGGGCTGAAGAAAACCGAGCAAGCGTCCCCCCACCCCAAAACTGGGTGAGGGCGCCCCTTCAGGCCGAACTGTTATGGGCTGCAGGTCCGGATTGGCCGGACTTCTGTTTACCAGACCAGGGCTTCTTCTGAGAGCCTTGACCTTTGAACGGTTTGCCCTTGTAGTGCGGCCGAAAGGCACGAAAGGACCCCTGAGGGGGCCGAAAATTAGCATGCTTCTTCCCAGAAGCCCCCTTAGCCTTGGGGAAATGGGGCAAGAGAGTGCTCTTACCCCCGGTGATCCCCTTAATCAACACATCCAAGGACTCCCCAAAAAGGCGAGACCCATCATAAGGCAGATTGGCTAAGGTCTTACGTCCACCGACCAACATTTCAACCAGACCAGGCGGCGAGACAACACCGCCACGCTGTGCACACGTGCAGCCAACGGAATCAGGTCCAGGTCCGCATCACACAGATACATGACACCCTGGTGGATCTGATCCACCATATCCAGGGTCGCCGGCGAGGCCGAGTCGGCCACTAGGACGCGCCTAAGCCTCTGCGTCCAACTTGCGATCGCCTGGGCCGCCATGAGAGAAGCAAACAGAGCCTTAAGCATAGAACCCGTAACAGAATAAGTATGACGGGCAAGAGACTCCAATCTCCTATCCGTGGCATCACGGAAAACAGGGGAACCCTCTGCAGGAATCGCAGTGGCTTTGTTCAAAACCGCAATTGCATGATCCACTGGTGGAGGCACACACCACCTTTCATCAGTGGCAGGCGAAAAAGGATAACGCAGCTTGAATTTACTCGGTACCGCAAAAGGCTTGCGCAGATCGCGCCATTGATCCTTAACAGCGCGCTGAAAATCAGCATTGCAGGGAAAAACCTGCGGCGTCCTGCGTTTCCTCTGCGTCCCATAAGCCGCCAAGGCAGCGGGGGGACACACTTCGTCCTGCAAACGCAGCGTTTGCTTAATGGAAGCAATCAACTTATCCATGATTGCAAGCTCTTCAGGCGAGCCAGGGGGAGAATTATCAACCCCCTCAACTTCAGCCTCCACCTCAGACCCCACTAGATCAAGAGAGGAGCGGGACCCCGATAAGGAGGCCCCTGCCAGAACAGCCCCATCACCTTCACCCTCAGAATCAGAGGAAAGAGCAACTCTGGGCCTTTTAGTAGATTGAGCAGCCACCAGCATTTGCACCTGAGCAGCAAGGCCAGCCACAATAGTGGCTAAATCCCCCCCTGGGGGGGAAACAGCGGTCCCCTGGCTTTCCACCAATACTGTAGGAAATTTGCCCTCCTGAGAATCCATTGCCCCTGTAATGCCAGACAACCAAGGGTTAACTGCCCCTTTTAAGCAAGCGCGGCAAGCGCAGCCCACCGCACCACACTCAAGCACAATGAGACCCCCACAGGGAATATGCAAACTGAACGCAGGCAATGGATAGCAAGAACAGAAGGATAAAACCTGAGGAGACCCTCGCCGCTGCTGCTGCCTCGATCGGTGTTCCAGGAAAGAGGAAGTGATGCTGCCAGGGCGCTTCTATGTAAGCCTATGGAGGCTACAAGAAAATGGCCGCCATGCATGTAAACCATGCGGCCGGAGCGGGTGTAGGCAAAATGGCGTCGTTTGGCGCCGAAACCGCCGCTCCACAGTGCATTAAAACACACATTACATTCCAATATCAGAATACATGTCAGATCGCCGCAGCGATCGCCGTATAGTGCCCAAACATGCCAAAAAAACATGCCCCACAGCACACAGCTTCTCACACCGACCAGTCTGACACACACAGTGTCATACAGCTCCTCCCCCCCCCTTGCAGCCCACAGCATGCAGCCGAGAGATAGGGAGACAAGCAGTGTGAATAGAGGCAGGTTACACAGTCCCAGACTGACACCCCCCCCAGACAGACAGGTCCCCACATAGATACACTTACCTCACATGGCGTGGGGGACCCGCACAGGCGAACAAGCCGCTGCACATGAGGCAGGGAGAGTCGCAATTCAAGACGCACAAAATGGGGGTTAAGAAACCGCACAGCGTCCAGTGAGGTAGCCACCTCACCAATCATCCCTGCACCGAACAGGGATGGGTCGTTCACTGTGCCAGGAGCGTTACCTGGCTGAACGCTCGATGGCAGACTGGGAAGCCACTGACCCACGACCTGCGACCAGGGGGATCAGCCCGAGACCCAGTCCGCATGATCCTCTTCGTCCGAAGAACTAACGCTGACAAAATAACAGCTAAATAAAGGTAGAGAGAAAAACTCAAACAAAATATTAAAAAGAAGAAAGAGTCTGGGACAGAAAGTCCCAGCACAGAGAGAGCCAGCCACTCCTGACAAGCTAGACATTAAAACTGAGATATGGTTGCAGGAAGTAGGAGGGTATTGACTGAGGGGACCACCCCTTGAGGGTGGGATATGTTAAAGCTTTATTGTTAACATATTCTGTTGCCTAGCTACTCCTTCGGAGCAAAGTCTAATACCCCATATGTGACGAATATGAAGAGGCGGCGACTGTCGGAGGACGTAAGAGAAACTGGATTTTTGTCTAACCGTAAAATCCTTTTCTCTGAGGTTCACTGACAGACACAGCTTCAATACTTCAGACCAGTGGGCTTAAGCTGCTCTCGCTTCAGGAGTAGGACTAGGCGGAAACCTTTCTGGTTATGTCCCTGGGGCAGTCCCAGAGGATATAATATCACTTCCTGCTGTAGGACTCCAGTTTGTAACAAGCAGTGTCAGAAGAACAAATAGCTCAACCCCAACAGAGGGGCGGGTGCTGTGTCTGTCAGTGAACCTCAGAGAAAAGGATTTTACATTTTCTCTTTCGTTCACTGACAAATAACTTCAATTCTTCAGACCAGTGGGATGTCCCCAACATACCCAACACAGCCGACCAGGTAACAAGAGCTCAAGTAGGAACAACTGGAGCTCATCACCAGAAAAAATTTTCACCCTCAAGAAGCATACCGTAGCCTGAAAAACTTTGCGGGAAAACGCCGCATACGAAGATGCAAGTGCATCCACCTTATACAATTTTGTGAATGGGTGTACAGACGACCACGTAGCCGCCTTGCACACCTGAACCACTGAAGCTTGGATGACGGAAGGCCCAGGAGGCAATAAGCGCCCTCGTAAAATGCGCTTTAACAGGGAAGGAGGAACCTGACCCTTAATAGAGTAGGCATGCACCACCGTTTGCCTGATCCACTTGGAAATGGTCGCAGCAGATACAGCCTGCCCCTTACCAGGTTGATTCATAAGAACAAACGGAGATTTCGTAATCGGTTCAGTCACCGCCGGGTAAACCCAAATCTCCTCTACCACATCTAAAGAATGTAAGACAATTTCCTTAGGATGTGTAGACTTAGGACATAGGGACAGTAGCACAATGTCTTCATTCAAATGAAGCCCCGAGACAACCTTAGAAAGGAACGCCTGACAGGATCGCAACACCACTTTTTTCCTATGAATCACCAAGTAAGGGGACCGACACGCAACGTGCGGAATTAATAGTTACTGAGAAAGCCACCTTCTGCGACAGAGTGAGCTGAGGAATTTCTCAAATATTTTCAAAGAGAGGCCTTTGAAGCAGACAGAACCAAATTGAGATCCCACGGAGGTACCAGGGATCGCACTGGAGGAGCCAGATGGCGAACTCCCTGCACAAAAGTGTGAACCAAGGACTTCACGCCAACTGCCTTTGGAAAAAAAATAGCCAAGGCAGAAATCTGGCCCTTGATGGTGCCCAGAGCCAGACGTTGATCTACACCCAATTGTAAAAGCTCCAACAGGCAAGACACAGAATAGGAGCGAGGAGAAAACCCCCCCGCGACTCACACCAAGTAATGTACACCTTCCAAGCTTGATGATTAAGCTTCCTGGAAGTAGATTTCCTAGCCTTCAACAGGAATCACAGACTCCGACAGCCCTCTGTCTTTCAGCACTTGGCTTTCAATAGCCACGCCATTAAAGCCAGCGACCGTTAAGGATGGAAGATTTGTCCCTGAGATTGAAGATCTTCCCTGAGAGAAAGTTTCCAAGGGACGGCTGCTACCAGCCTTACCAGGCCTGCGTACCAAGACTGGCGAGGCCAGTCTGGTGCCACCAGAATGACTGGAATTCCTTCTACCTCGTTTCTGCGTAGCACTCGGATTTACTCCTTTCCTCCAATACTACTTCTGTTCAAAGTATACTGACTCCCAAGGGGCCACCAGAGCGTCTGCAGCGTCAGCCAGAGGATCCCAAGACCTTGACACGAACCTCTGCACCTTCCTGTTGAGACAGAAAGCCAGCAGGTCCACATCGGTAATCCCCCACCGAAGACACAGTTGATGGAAAACCTCCGGGTGAAGAGACCATTGTCCTGGATCAAACATCTGCCAAGATAGTCCACTTGCCAATTCTCTACCCCCGGAATGTGCATAGCAGAAAGGGCTTGAAAATATTGTTCTGCCCACCTCAAGATGCAGGCCACTTCTCGGGCCGCCAGGGCACTCTTCGTGCCCCCTTAAAGATTGACATATGCCATAGCTGTAGCATTGTCCAATTGTATCCGCACAAGGCCTCTCTGCAGACGATCCGTCTATTGAGACAGACAGTCTGATCGCCCGAATTCCCAGGATGTTGATCGGCAACCTGGACTCTTCCCCAGAGTTCAGACACCTTGGGCTGAGCACACTCCCAAGGCACCTCCCCATCCGGACAGACTGGCATCCATGGTGATTACAGTCCAATACACGGGAATAAAAGATATTCCCCAGACGTAGAGCCAGGGAGCGGAGCCACCATAGGAGAGACTCCCTCAAACCCCAACTTAAAGTGGAGTTCCACCCTATTTTTATACTTACCTCCATCTTCTCGCTCCGGGTCACCTGAAAAAGAAATGGATAATCGCATATTTTTTTTTTTTTTTACTTACCTCGTAGCGAAGAAAATATACTTACCTTACTTCCTTCTTCCTCGGCCGCGGCCCGTCGTCACTTCCTGGCTCTGCAATGATTCCTGGGAGCTGGACGTCATAGCTCCCAGGAATCATTGCGCCTGCACCGGCCCCGACGTCAGTTCCGGGTCGCGCGCGTCATCCCCTTCTAAACAGCTTCTGGGCATGCCCAGAAGCTGTGGAGGGATGACGCGCGCGACCCGGAAGTGACGTCGGGGCCGGCGCAGAGCATCGTGGGACCAAAGAAGGCGGAAGACGACGCCGAAGAGGACGCGCTGGCTTCAAGCTGCCCACATCTGAGATGGCAGCGCTGGACAAGACGTTTGCAAGGTAAGTATTTGTCCTAACAGGTAAGTGCAACCCGGGACAGATCAGAGGCTAGCCATTGTGGAATGCACTAGCCCTGACTGTCCCGGGGGTATTAAAAAAAAAAAAAAAAAATCCAGGGTGGAACTCCGATTTAACAGAATCCTTGTTCCAATTATCAGAATCTCTCTTTGCAAAGATCTGGTGTGAAACTGCGCAAACGGAACCGCCTCCAAGGTGAAGACCATCAGACCCAGAGCTTGCATGCAAGTCCCGAGTAACGATTGATGATTGGACAACAGGAGCCAAACAGCATCCTGTATCTTCAGAAGTTTTATCTGAGGAAGAAACAACCGGGCTGATGCTGAATCCAGCTTCAGACCCAAGTAGACCAGCTTTGTGTATGGAGACAGAGCCGATTCATGAAAATTCAGTGTCCACCCAAACTCCTGCAGAGTTTGCATCATAACGCCCAAGTCGACCTCTAGAGCCGAGGAAGACTCTGCACGCAGAACCATAAAAACACATACATGTAAGTGCTAAAGTTCATCCAACAGAGTTATAAATAAAGGGATCAGTCCAAATAAAATTGCATGGAAAGTCCATATATAAAAGTCCAATATAGGTAGGCAATAACTGCACCAAGCAGCTCTTCTCAGGAGTGAGAAAAAAAAAAAACTCTGGAGAGGATAAAAGCACAGAAAAGCGCTCTAAGTGCAGAATGATTTAATGAGATATTAAAAGCAAACATAACAACTCACAAGAGCCAGAGGGTAAAAAAAGGCTTGTATCACAATACAGTCGGTTCTCCTCTTGGTGGTGCCGTCCATCCACATAAGGTAAAACATCAGGGGTAAACCGTCCGTCACAGGAAGAACAAAGCCGTCTGCCTCCTGTAGATATCCGGGTCCCAGGCAGAGCTGTAATGCGTAAGTGGAGATGGAGTGTAGTATGCGGCGTCACCAGGGAGTTTGAGGACACAACGCATTTTTTTTCTGCACGCAGAAGCAGATCGTCCAGGTAACCTAGTACCGCAATCCCCTTCTGCCATACCAAGGCCAACATTGGGGCCAAAACCTCTGAACACTCGAGGAGCTGAAGCGAGACCAAAAGGGTAACGCCACAAATTGAAAGTGCTCCTCACCCACGGCAAAACGAAGAAACCGCTGATGCCCGACATAAATTGGAATATGAAGGTAAGCGTCCTTGAGATAAATGGAAGCCAGCAGATCTCTTTGATGAAGGAAAGCTTCAACTGTGCGAATAGACTCCATCCGAAATTTCTGAACCAGCACAAAGTGGTTCAGAGCCTTGAGATCCAAGATCGGAGGATCCTTGCCTTCCTTCCTGGGAACTGTAAACAGATTTGAATAAAAACCTTGGAAACCTTCAGACTCAGGAACTGGCACAATAACTCCTTGTGCTAACAGGTCCTGCACTGCTCCGTAGAGGCCCTGTATCTGCTCTGGGGAAAGGCGTTAAGTTGGAAGGAAAGAACCTTGCCGGAGACAAGGACGAAACTTGATCTTGTAACCGAACCGAATCAGTTTGTGGACCCATTTGTCTTGAATGAGCGTGGGTGAGGGCGCCCCTTCAGGCTGGGGAAGGCTTGTCTGCAGAACCAGAAGCGCCTGCTTTGGACTTCCCATCGGAGCCTCCCACAAAGTTACGGGTGGATCTCAAGCCCTTTTCCTACGAGACAGCCGGACGAAAGAGCCGCTTGTGAGCCGCAAAGAAGGGACCCTGCTTACGGGGAGGTTCCTTGCACTTAGAAGCCTGCAGAAGCAATGTACTCTTGCCTCCCGTAAGGCGCTCAATGATCTCTTCCATAAAAGGCACCGAACAGACGGTCAGCTACAAAAGGAAGATCAGTCAGTACCTTTTTAGAAGCCTGGTCAGCTGACCAGTACTTCAACCAGATCATGTGGCGAAGGCTCACCACTGTCACAGAAACCGTGCCGGCCAAGGGGGCCACATCCAGGGATGCATCACAAATATACTGTAACCCTTGGATCAACTGATCCGCCAGCTCAGAAGGGTATTGACACCCCTCCAGATCCTGGCGCAAAATCTTAGTCCATTCCGTTAAGGTCTGGGATATCAAGGTGATAGCAAACACTGGTCTTAACCGCTTGCCGACCGCCGCAAGTACATATAATGCGGCGGCCAGCCCCGTGCAGGCAAAGTGACGTACCGGTACATCACTAGCCTGTGAGCCAATAGGGGGCGAGCACGCGCCGCCGGAGGCGCGCTCCCGCCCCCGCTCGTTCACGGACACCTCAGCGCGAGTGACTGGCGGACCCGATGTCCGCCGGTCACTCGCGATCGTCAGTTGCAGAGGGAGAAAGGCAGGCAGCTAATGTAAACAAAGCCTCTTGTCATTCTTCCCTGTGTAACAGCAGAGATCATACGGTTCTGCTATGTAGGATCGTAGATCTCTGCTGTTACATGAAAAGCCACATCCCTGCACAGTAAGAAGCACGCCCCTAGGGACACACTTAACCCCTCCTTCCCCAATAAAGTTAACCCCTTCCCTGCCAGTGTCCTTTTTACAGTAACAGTGCATATGTATAGCACTGATTACTGTAGTAATGTCACTGGTACCCCCAAAAGTGTCAAAAATGTCAGTCAAGGGTCCAATCTGCCCGCCGCAATGTCGCAGTCCCACAAAAAAAAAAAAAAAAAAAAAAAAAAAAAAAAAAAAAAAAAAAACGCAACAAAAATCTTTCCCTTAGTTAGTAAACGCAATACATTTTGTGAAAACCAATCAAAATACGCTTATTGCGATTTTTTCTACCAAACATATTTAGCAGAAAACAAATTGGCCAAAAATGTTAAAACATGTTGATTTTTACATTTTTTTTTGGGAATTTCATATAAAAAAAATGTGATAAATATTGTTATTTATGCAAAATGTTTGTTTTTTTGTTTATAGCGCATGATCAAAAAAAAAAAAAAAAAAAAAAAAAAATAGCAGAGGTGATCAAATACCACCAAAAGAAAGCTCTGTTTGTGGGAGAAAAAAGGATGTCAAATTTGTTTAGGTACAGTGTCGCACGACCGAGCAATTGTCCATTAAAGTCACGCAGTGCCGAATTGCAAAATAGGGCCTGGTCAGGAAGGGGGTAAAATCTTCCGGGGCTTAAGTAGTTAAAATTGAACCAGCCACGGTGAAGAGGTTCTGGACCAGCGCCTCAGCTCTTTTGTCCACAGGGTCCTTAAAAGATGGGGAATCTTCCACCGGAAAAAGTGTGGCCTTATTTAGCCTGGAAACCTAAGAGTCCACTGATGGTGGAATCCTCAAAAGGGATTTTTTTTTTTTATTTAAATTTTTTGGGGGAGGGGAAAAAAAAATGGGAGCCTCTCCCCCATGTACACTGCTGGGCCACCACAAGAATCAGAGAACCCGGGGTGCTGTATACAGCAGAGGAAGGATAGATACCCCCCAGGAGGCTCCCAATCCGAGCTGGAGAGTGCCAAAAATGGTCTGCCACACTGCTGGAAAGAGAACTGCTGTCGTGACCAGGGTGTTTCTCTCGCCGGTAGGCCTTCGTCCAGTGGGGCTATGTCGCGGCCAATCTAGCGCGGAGCTAATAGCTGGGTCATGCTCGCAGGCCAGACTGGGAGGACTGTAAGGATCTAGGCTATCCAGTGCGTCGACCAGTCCAGCTGTTGATTGCAGTTCACACAGGAACAAAAAAAAAAATAAAGAAAAAAAATTAAAAATTACATTTAAATAGGAAAAAAATGCTAGGACCACAGATCCCAGCAGAGAGCCAGGTCCTTACTCCTGACTAGGCAGAAAAAAAAAACTGGAGTCCTACAGTAGGAAGTGATGGTATACCCTCTGGGGCTGCCCAAGGGGCGTAACCAAAAAAGTTTCCACCTAGTCCTACTCCTGAAGAGAGAAGAGCTAAGCCCACTAGTCTGAAGAATTGAAGCTGTGTCTGCCAGTGAACGAAAGAGAAATATAGTTTAGGACATTTTAGTTAAAGTGGAACTTTAAAGTTAAGTCCTGCTAGATTACTTCAGGTTGGCCACTTTTGGATGTGTAGCTATGTAAAAAATTGAATTGCCTACGCTATTTGAAATCCACTATTACATGTTCTCGCCCTGCTCTGCACATGCTCAGTTGCTCTCCTTTTTTTAGGCACTTCTGAATCTGGACGATCGGCTGACAGCCTTAACAACTTTAAAACTGGAAGGATTTGCCCCCTTAATAACCAGGCCACTTTTTTTAACTTGGCACTGCGTGACTTTAACTGACAATTCCGCAGTTATGCAATGCTCTACCCAAACAATTTACATCCTTTTTTTTTCCACAAATAGAGCTTTCTTTTGGTGGTATTTGATCACCTGTGCGATTTTTATTTTTTGCGCTATAAACAAAAAAAAAAAAAAAAATCGCAATAAGCGTATTTTAATTGGTTTGCGTAAACATTATTGCGTCTACTAACTACGGGAAAGATTTGCCATTTTTATTGTTTTTTTTTTTTCTTTTTACGAGTAATGGCGGCGATCTGCGATTTTTTTGTGGGACTGCGACATTGCGGCAGACAGATCGGACCCGACTGACATTTTTGACACTTTTGGGGAGACCATTGACATTACTACAGTAATCAGTGCTAGAAATATGCACTCTTACTGTAATAATGACACTGGCAGGGAAGGGGTTAACATTGTGGGTGATCAAGGGGTTAAATGTGAGCCTAGGGGAGTGATTCTAACTGTGGGGAGGGGGGGAGTGGCTTATGAAATTACCATAGAGACATGTGATCCTATATAGAAGGATCACATGGGCTCTATGATCATTCCAGGGAGAAGAACAGTCAGCTGTGTTTACAACAGCTGACCGTTCTTCTCTCAGCAGGGAACAATCACAGGTGTCAGGTGGAAATCGGAGGCGCCTGCCTGCTGCATCAGCACACGCTCGCCCCCTGGTTGCCTCCAAGCGACTGATGTAGACCTACATCGGTTTGCCTGGGAGAGCCACACTGCTGCAGTAAATAGGCGGGGTGTGGTCGGCAACCGGTTAAAGTGGTTGTAAACCACTGGGTGACTTTTTTCCCCAGACCTGCAAGGTAATAATAATTGCTCTTGGGTGCAATTAGTTTAATGCACTCCAACAGAACTAAAATAAAACTTTATTTTTGGTTTTGCAGTGCACTGCAATGCCCAATAGTGCATTACCAAGCGTTCCAAAGCAGGTGTGGTGTGAAGTTACCACCACGCAGTGGTTTGGACAGGCCCTTTTAGTGTAACAGCTTGTCTAAGGTTATAACAGTGATATAAAACCACATCTTAACCATTTTAGCTATCAGACTATTATTCTATCAGACTATTATTTGGCAATATCACAACTAGTATAAATCTTCACATTCAAATATGAGCATTTTAAAGGTTTTGGCTAAGTGTAAATTAATTGTCTAAGCTTGAAAAGTCATTTACCTAAAAGCCACCAAAGAAAAGTTACAAATCCCTCTTCATCACTGGATGCTGGCTGAGACGTCTGCAGAGCAAATAGAAAGGCATTAGGGACTTTAGGTACAGGGACAGTATCAAGCAGGAAACAAAACGTTACACCTATTCCCTTTTATGATATTACTATAAAAAAATAAAAAAAAAAAAATAAAAAAATGTTGTGAAAAATATGAATGAATATCTGCACCATCATTGTCTTCATCACTGCCATCTGATATTTTTTTTTTTTTTTAAAACCTCCTACCTATTTAAGAGGCTCCATCCATACAAAAGGGACATAAGATATAGGAGCTTTGTGAGCGGACTGAGATCCTAACTTACATGTCCTGAATATGCCTATACACCTACAGTGAGATCTGTCCACCATAATTCCCAACTCTGTTTATGATCACTTAGTAGGCTTGGGTGTTCCTGCCCACATTTGTATGCTCAAACCCCTTATTGCATTCTCCACAATATACAAAAAAAAAAATCCCAACAGGGAGAGTAGGAGCACCCAATTGCCAAAGTGGATAAGCATACCCAAGAACCAAAGTGCAAAGATCTTATTATTATGGCACTTTTCCACTGCAAGTACCGGCTCAGCTCCACTTGGCCCGGTTTGGTTTTCCACTGCATGGTACGGTGTTGGAACAGTTCGGTACGGTTTGGTACGGTTTGCTTTTCCACTAAAGTAGTACTAAAGTAAGTGGGTGGGATAACAACGATTCTCTGACCAATCAGTGGCTAGTAGTGACAAACAGTCAAGGCTGCATGCAAAGGATTGTGGGATATGGTACCGGTACTGCCCTCTTGGAACCACAACTGAGGTGGTACTGTTTAAGCGAGCCGTACCATTCGGTTCCATGTAGTGGAAAAGCGCCGCCGTACCGTACCGAACCGTTCCTATGCCGTACCATGCAGTGGAAAAGCACAAAAGCGAGCCGCACCGTTTGGTTCCATGCAGTGGAAAAGCGCCATTAAGAGTCCCAGAGAGTCACAATATACTTAACAGATGCTGGCAAGCTGAAGTTGTTTTTCTTTTGGGAGACTGCAGTGGTAAAAAAAAAAAAAAACACCCCTTAGATCTCCTAGTTAAACCCAACTGCTGCTGCCACTACAAAGCAAATACATACAGCAATTTAAGACAAAAAAATAAAAAATAAAAGGATTAGGTTTTCTAATTTTTCTTTCTTTTAATCTTTGTATAATTGTTCAGGTATGTAAACTAATCAAGACCCTAAAAGACTAACTAGAAGCATGTGTTTTGAATGTTAATGTCTAATTGGCAGCAACACTAAAAATTTCATAAATTGTAATGTACAGGAAAAAAAAAAAAAAAAAAACAAACACTGAAACTAAAAAAATACAATTCATATTTAAGGGAGACATGTGAATAGAGAAACACGCCTTCTGTCCGTCATGGGGGTTCTCAGGCTTCAACAATTGGAAGGCCCTGGCCCAAAACACAGAAGTTCTGCTGCATGTGTCTTCCTGGCTAAGAGCTCGCTAATGAAACCAGAGGATTAGTCTGACAGCTAGGTACTAGCAAGGGTGCCATTAATCAAAATCTACATATTTCAGTAAATAATCTGCTGAAAGGCATATTCATTTTAAGCATAAAAAAACTATTTCTGAACCTTTCTAGAAAAACTCAATTATACGCAACATTGTCATATTCAAGAACACATACATTAATATGCTTTTCAGTGCATGTTTGCATGCTTTTTAAAGCACCATATGTAATAATGGCCCTTTACCATGCATCGATATACTAATTAGCACATGCATTTTATAGATTTCTCTTCAGCTAATAAAATCTGTGTGTTGCTGGGGTATGTGTCAATACAGCAAATGACTGTTGCTCAAGGTCAGATCTCCCACCACTGTTTTTTCAATAGAAGCAGAAAAAAAAATTAAAGAGAAAAGGCAAAGCTTACCACTTGCTTTGCAGACATTAGCGTACAAATAAAAATTCCAATAGACACTAGGGCAATTGACAAGTATTTGGAAAAGGTGTACCTGAAAAATAAGAATCAAGTGCGTAATTATTATTATTATAAAAATATAAAATGTTTAAAGCATTAAAGCCCTAAAAAAATACCAACAAAATATCAGTACCTAGAAAGAAAGCAGAATAGCAATCCTTCAAAACCATTAGAGTACAGTGACCTAACAAAAGTAACAACATGCTTTCTTACGTACAAATTGCCTAATGGAGTCTGTCAATCAAGCATGTTTTCAGCACCTCATCCTTCATTTTTTTCTAAAAAAGCTCCTAATGTCTATATTTAAAGAACTCAGGATTCAGTCAAATAAGCAATATTCACAAATGCATGAACATCTTGCAAATAACCAAATTTATTTTGTTCTCAGATTTGCCTAAATCCTGAAAAGGAGAAATCCAGCCAAAAGTAACAAGAAAAAAGTAAAATGGGTATTAAATCTATAAAAAAAAGAAAGAAAGAAAGAAAGAAAGAGAAGAAAGAAAGAAGAAGAAAGAAAGAAGAAGAAAGAAAGAGAAGAAAGAAAGAGAAGAAAGAAAGAGAAGAAAGAAAGAGAAGAAAGAGAAGAGAAGAAAGAGAAGAGAAGAAAGAAAGAGAAGAGAAGAAAGAAAGAGAAGAAAGAAAGAGAAGAAAGAAAGAGAAGAGAAGAAAGAGAAGAGAAGAAAGAAAGAGAAGAAAGAAAGAAAGAGAAGAAAGAAAGAGAAGAAAGAAAGAGAAGAAAGAAAGAGAAGAAAGAAAGAGAAGAAAGAAAGAGAAGAAAGAAAGAGAAGAAAGAAAGAGAAGAAAGAAAGAAAGAGAAGAAAGAAAGAGAAGAAAGAAAGAGAAGAAAGAAAGAGAAGAAAGAAAGAAAGAGAAGAAAGAAAAGAAAGAAGGAAAGAAAGAAAGAAAGAAAGAAAGAAAGAAAGAAAGAAAGAAAGAAGAGGTCATACTTACCTGCTCTCTGCAGTGGTTTTTCACTGAGCAGCCCCAGGTCTCTGCTGGTGCTTCTGGCTCCTCCCCGTTAACCAGTGCCCTCAATAGCAAGTTGTTTGCACTAGCACTGATGCGTGCTAGCTCCCGAGCCCTGCTCTATGCCTCCCCCGCTCTCTCCTCATTTGCTCACTGGCTGCGATTGACAGCAGTGAGAACCAATGGCTCCTACTGCTGTCTCAGCCAATGAGAGGTAAATATAAATGATCAGCGCTACACAAAAAGGTATAGCCGCTAGCAATAGAGGAAATACACAACCCCAAATAAACATAAAAACAAAATTGCAGCGCTAGCAATGAATTACACCAAATAGCTCACATATAAGTACCATATAAAGGGCACTGTAGACTATGACCCAGACTTCGTTACAATACAACAATACAGGAGGAATCCTGTCGCTATGTGGAGCACGGAGATTATAAACATAGTATCCCCAGGCATTTTTTTGAAAATCATTAAAAAATCTTTCTTGGGTCTCCGAGTCTGGGTCAGAGTTTCCTATGGCGGGACATTGGAAGAAACTCTGCCAATTGGAGACTTTTTGAATGTATACCCTGGACACGCTAGCCCCCAGTGGCCTCAATGAAGAAACTGAAGTTAGCACCATACTCTAGAATCTTGTATGTGTGTACATTGCCTTGAAAAAATATTCATACCCCTTGAAATTGTTCACATTTGGTCAGGTTACAACCAGAAACGTAAATGTATTTTATTGGGCATTTATGTGATAAACCAACACAAAGTGGCACATAATTGTGAAGTGGAAGAAAAACGAAAAATGGGTTTTCAAATTTTTACAAATAAATACCTGAAAAGTGCGGCGCGCAGTTGTATTAAGCCCTTCGGAGTCAATATTTTGTAGAAAAACATTTCGCTGCAATTACAGCTGCAAGTCTTTTTGGGGATGTCTCTACCAGCTTTGCACATCTAGGAGTAACATTTTTGCCCATTTTTTTTTGCAAAAAAGTCTTGCCACAGATTCTCAATTGGATTTAGGTCTGGACTGACTGGGCCATTCTAAACACATGAATATGTCGGACGGAGTCTGTTTTTCTCAGCGGGGGATCGATCTGCCGATCCCCCGCTGAGCAGGAGGATGACAGCTGTTCTCCGTGCTCTGTGCGGAGAGACACAGCTGTCAGATCCCCATGCATCTCTATGGGGGAAATCGGATGGGAAAGGACCATCGGTCCGTTCTCATCCGATCCACTGGACGGATGGAAAATAGGGTTTCCATCTGTCCAGATTTGACGGATCGGATGTCAGCAGACATGTCTCTGCCGATGAGAGAGAGTGAGAGACATATATAACCAAACTCTGCTTTAAACTTCTCCACAACTTTATCCCTGGCCTTCATGATGCTGTTTGTTCACCAAGGTTCCCTGCTGACAAACCTGAGGGCTTCACAGTACAGCTGTAATTATACTGAGATTAAATTACACACAGGTGGAGTATTTACTAATCAGGGGACTTCTGAAGGCAATTGGTTCCACTAGGTTTTAGTTAGGGGTACAGAGTAAAGGGGGCCAAATACAAATGCACGTCACACTTTTCAGAAATGTATTTCTAAAATCATTTATCATTTTCCTTCCACTTCACAATTATGTGCCACTTTGTGTTGGTCTATCACATAAAATCCCAATAAAATGCATTTATGTTTTTGGTTGCAACGACAAAATGTGGAAAATGTCAAGGTATATGAATACTTTTTCAAAAGGCACTGTATAGGGTGGCTGCATATTATGCTCTATTGTACGTAGTAATAAGTACGGTACATACCTATTTTTAGAGGAATAGGAGGTATTTATGACTAATACAGTATAATACTCATTGGATTTTCAAGAATATTTTGAATGCAGTTTTAATTCCCAGATATTTAGCTATATGGATTACACACACACACACACACACACACACACACACACACACACACACACACGAGGGGTGTTCAAGTCAAACCAGGACTTTTATTGCAAGCGTGGTGGTACTACACGCAGCAGTTAGTGGCAAGCGTGTCCTATTACTGGCAGTATCGATATTCCCATCACACACTTTCCTTGATAAGGTTTTAGGAGCAGCGGGTGCTGCAGCAACAACCAGCTGGAACTGGAAATATCACAGATCAGATGAACAGATGAATCTTTATTGAAGAATGATCACATCACAGAAGGTAGTGCAACGTTTTGGAGCCACACAGAACCCCTTAATCAGGCCTGATGAAGGTCTTCTGTGATGTGATCATTCCTCAATAAAGATCTGGACGTAACTGATGATCTGTGGTATGCTGACGAATATGTGCATTTGATCTATTACATGTCGTGGGCCAGTCCAGAGGTCGTTAATCAAGATGGCAGACAACAATGTTAGAGCGTGCGTGGAACAGCACGTGGTGATGAATTTTCTTGTGAACGAAGCGTAAAACAGACAGATATCTACAGAAGACTTCAAGCACAGTACGGGGAGACGCTCAGCCACAGTAAGACATTTGAATGGTGTAAACATTTCAAAGATAGCTATACGTCCCTCAGTGACGATCCCGGCCATGGTGTTTCCAGCCCACAGCAGTTATTCTTTTTAACAATCAGCGCCTAATCCTGGATAATCGATGCATAATCTGTCGTGAAATTGCACAAGAGACTAACCTTTCTGTGGGAATGGTGAACACAACCATTCATGAACGTTTGCATTTTCGCAATGTAAGCGCATGCTGTGTACCAAGACAGGTTTCCACTTTTGACCGACACAGAAAAGTTTTTACAGGGAAGGCCAGGATTTTGTGGATTACATTCTTTAATGCGACAACACCGGGGCACATCATTTCATTCCAGAATCAAAAGCATCAAACCAGTGGAAGCATGTGGACTCACCATCACCACAAAAAAAAACTTCGAACAAGTGACAGCAAGTGATAGCAAGTGTTTTCTGGGACAAACGTGGCATTATTCATGTGGTTTTTCTACCCCGTCATACCACTATCAACAGTAAATAATACTGTCGTGTTCTGAGTCATCTGCATATGCGTATGTGGAAAAAGTGGCCTGGTATAATCATCAAGGGAGTCTCCTTTCTCCAGGACAACACACAAGCTCATACTACTCACTGCACTATGTGCACATTACAGCAACTCGGCTGGGAGGTATTGCCACATTCTCCTTACAGCCCCAACTTCACTCCAAGTGATTTCCACCTGTTTGGCTCATAAAAGAGTTCCCCAGAGGTCAGCATTTCAGCACCGATGATGAAGTGAAGCAGGTTGTCCTAGGATGGTTCAGGCGTATAGACAAATATTTCTATGTCAAAGCTTCCCAGGCATTAAACGCTGGGATAAGAGTATAAATGTAGCAGGGGAGTAAGTCGAAAAATAAACGCAGATTTTACTTTTCAAAATTTGTTCTATTATTACATCAACTCAAAAGTCCCGCTTTGACTCGAAAGCCCCTCGTGTGTATATATACATACATATACGGGCACGCAGACCGGGCAAAATAAGTATTTTCACCATTTTTCTAGGTGAATATATTTCTAAAGGTGACATGAAAATGTCACCATGTCAGTAACAATCCATGCAATCCAAACATTCAAAGAAAAAAAAAAAAAACAAATAAGTTCAGAAATTAAGTTATGTGTAATAAAAAGGAATGACCTAGGGAAAATATATTGAACACATGTACAAAAAAGACATGAAATGCCAAGACAAGAAATCTATCAGTAATTAGAAAGTAATCCTGCCCCTTGTCAGTGCAAATTAACCGGTTGCCGACCGCCGCAAGTACATATACTGCGGCGGTCAGCCCCGGCCAGGCAAAGTGACGTATCGGTACGTCACTAGCCTGTTAGCCAATAGGGGGCGAGCGCACGCCGCCGGAGGCGCGCTCCCACCCCCGCTCGTTCACGGACACCTCCATGCGTGTGACAGGCGGACCCGATGTCCGCCGGTCACTCGCAATCGTCCTCTGTGAAGGGAGATGTAAACAAAGCCGTCTGTCATTCTTCCCTGTGTAACAGCAGAGATCATACGATCCTGCTATGTAGGACCGTAGATCTCTGCTGTTACATGTAAAGCCACATCCCTGCACAGTTAGAAACACACCCCTAGGGACACATTAACCCCTCCTTCCCCAATAAAGTTAACCCCTTCCCTGCCAGTGTAATTTTCACAGTAACAGTGCATATGTATAGCACTGATTACTGTAGTAATGTCACTGGTAACCCCAAAAGTGTCAGTCAAGGGTCCGAGAGAGATAGATATACATACATTATATATATATATATATATATATATACACACACACAGTGCCTTGCGAAAGTATTCGGCTCCCTTGAACTTTGCGACCTTTTGCCACATTTCAGGCTTCAAACATAAAGATATAAAACTGTAATTTTTTGTGAAGAATCAAAAACAAGTGGGACACAATCATGAAGTGGAACGAAATGTATTGGATATTTCAAACTTTAACAAATAAAAAACTGAAAAATTGGGCGTGCAAAATTATTCAGCCCCCTTAAGTTAATACTTTGTAGCGCCACCTTTTGCTGCGATTACAGCTGTAAGTCGCTTGGGGTATGTCTCTATCAGTTTTGCACATCGAGAGACTGAAATTTTTGCCCATTCCTCCTTGCAAAACAGCTCGAGCTCAGTGAGGTTGGATGGAGAGCGTTTGTGAACAGCAGTTTTCAGTTCGTTCCACAGAGTCTCGATTGGATTCAGGTCTGGACTTTGACTTGGCCATTCTAGCACCTGGATATGTTTATTTATGAACCATTCCATTGTAGATTTTGCTTTATGTTTTGGATCATTGTCTTGTTGGAAGACAAATCTTCGTCCCAGTCTCAGGTCTTTTGCAGACTCCATCAGGTTTTCTTCCAGAATGGTCCTGTATTTGGCTCCATCCATCTTCCCATCAGTTTTAACCATCTTCCCTGTCCCTCCTGAAGAAAAGCAGGCCCAAACCATGATGCTGCCACTACCATGTTTGACAGTGGGGATGGTGTGTTCAGGGTGATGAGCTGTGTTGCTTTTACGCCAAACAGAACATTTTGCATTGTTGCCAAAAAGTTCGATTTTGGTTTCATCTGACCAGAGCACCTTCTTCCACATGTTTGGTGTGTCTCCCCAGGTGGCTTGTGGCAAACTTTAACTTTTTATGGATATCTTTAAGAAATGGCTTTCTTCTTGCCACTCTTCCATAAAGGCCAGATTTGTGCAGTATACGGCTGATTGTTGTCCTATGGACAGAGTCTCCCACCTCAGCTGTAAATCTCTGCAGTTCATCCAGAGTGATCATGGGCCTCTTGGCTGCATCTCTGATCAGTCTTCTCCTCGAATGAGCTGAAAGTTTAGAGGGACGGCCAGGTCTTCGTAGATTTGCAGTGGTCTGATACTCCTTCCGTTTCAATATTATCGCTTGCACAGTGCTCCTTGGGATGTTTAAAGCTTGGGAAATCTTTTTGTATCCAAATCTGGCTTTAAACTTCTCCATAACAGTATCTCGGACCTGCCTGGTGTGTTCCTTGTTCTTCATGATGCTCTCTGCGCTTTAAACGGACCTCTGAGACTATCACAGTGCAGGTGCATTTATACAGAGACTTGATTAAGCACAGGTGGATTCTATTTATCATTATAAGTCATTTAGGTCAACATTGGATCATTCAGAGATCCTCACTGAACTTCTGGAGAGAGTTTGCTGCACTGAAAGTAAAAAGGGGCTGAATAATTTTGCACGCCCAAATTTTCAGTTTTTTATTTGTTAAAGTTTGAAATATCCAATAAATTTCATTCCACGTCATGATTGTGTCCCACTTGTTGATTCTTCACAAAAAAATTACAGTTTTATATCTTTATGTTTGAAGCCTGAAATGTGGCAAAAGGTCGCAAAGTTCAAGGGGGCCGAATACTGTCGCAAGGCACTGTATATATACAAACACAATTCCAAAAAAGTTGGGTCACTGTACAAATTGTGAGTAAAAAAGAAATGGACAAATTTAAAATCTCATAAACTTATATTTTTTTCACAATATAATATAGATAACATATCAAATGTTGAAAGTGAGACATTTTGAAATGTCATGCCAAATATTGGCTCATTTTGGATTTCATGAGAGCTACACATTCAAAAAAAAGTTGGGACGGGTAACAATAAGAGGCCGGAAAAGTTTAATGTACATATATGGAAGAGCTGGAGGACCAATTTACAACTTATTGGGTCAATTGGCAACATGATTGGGTATAAAAAGAGCCTCTCAGAGTGGCAGTGTCTCTCAGAAGTAAAGATGGGCAGAGGATCACCAATTCCCCCAATGCAACGGCGAAAAATAGTGGAGAAATATCAGAAAGGAGTTTCTCAGAGAAAAATTGCAAAGAGTTTGAAGTTATCATCATCTACAGTGCATAATACCATCGAAAGATTCAGAGAATCTGGAACAATCTCGGTGCCTAAGGGTCAAGGCCGGAAAACCATACTGGATGCCTGTGATCTTCGGGCCCTTAGACGGCACTGCATCACATACAGGAATGCTGCTGTAATGGAAATCACAACATGGGCTCAGGAATACTTCCAGAAAACATTTTCGGTGAACACAGTCCACGGTGCCATTCGCCGTTGCCGGCTAAAACGATATAGGGCAAAAAGAAGCCATATCTAAACATGATCCAGAAGTGCAAGCGTTTTTTCTGGGCCAAGGCTCATTTAAAATGGACTGTGGCAAAGTGGAAAACTGTTCTGTGGTCAGACGAATCAAAAATTTGAAGTTCTTTTTGGAAAACTGGGACGCCATGTCATCCGAACTAAAGAGGACAAGGACAACCCAAGTTGTTATCAGCGCTCAGTTCAGAAGCCTGCATCTCTGATGGTATGGGGTTGCATGAGTACGTGTGGCATGGGCAGCTTACACATCTGGAAAGGCACCATCAATGCTGAAAGGTATATCCAAGTTCTAGAACAACATATGCTCCCATCCAGATGTCTCTTGCAGGGAAGACCATGCATTTTCCAACATGACAATGCCAGACCACATACTGCATCAATTACAACATCATGGCTGCGTAGAAGCATCCGGGTACTGAAATGGCCAGCCTGCAGTCCAGATCTTTCACCCATAGAAAACATTTGGTGCATCATAAAGCGTAAGATGCGACAAAGAAGACGTAAGACAGTTGAGCAACTAGAAGCCTCTATTAGACAAGAATGGGACAACATTCCTATTTCTAAACCGGAGCAACTTGTCTCCTCAGTCCCCAGACGTTTTCAGACTGTTATAAAAAGAACAGGGGATGCCACACAGTGGTAAACATGGCCTTGTTCCAACTTTTTTGAGATGTGTTGATGCCATGAATTTTAAAATCTACGTATTTTTCCGATAAAATTATACATTTTCTCAGTTTAAAACATTTGATATGTCATCTATGTTGTATTCTGAATAAAATATTAAAATTGGAAATTTCCACATCATTGCATTCTGTTTTTATTCACACTTTGTACAGTGTCCCAACTTTTTTGGAATCGGGTTTGTATATATCTATACACACACAGTATTTTTTTATTTTTTATTTCATGTGTAGTTTTATATTGGTTATAGTTTTCCAGAAAATATATTGGTTTTAGCTAATTTTATCATATCCATTGTTCAGGTAGACCCTTACGGTCAACTAACAGTTAATGATAGGTCAGTAGAATTATGACATAGTAAGTACAATATAATTTAATTTGTTTTTCAGTCTGTTATAGTATGATAATTATATCTTGGTAAGATCCATCTTATTATTTGGTATTTTTTATGGTTACTGGTTCCGCTTAGCACCCAGTACCATAAATACTGTCCCTCGCCTGTATTCTGCCTATACACTGCCACACCACCTTGAGATGTCACTTCTGCTCCAGGCTGGTTTTGGATGCTTCTGGGTCCTCTGCCAGCGTCTTCAGCACAATACACAGAGTTGGCGGCAGCAGTTTTTCCATAAGCAGGAATTTATAGGACCGAGATGCCTTGGTGCTTTGCACTGATGAGCGAGTTGTTTTCTTCACTATGTGAGTTGCCAATGGTGCGCTTAATAAAAAAAGATTTGTTTTTAATGCTACACTTGGATGGGGCCTCCCCTTCTCTCTTTTATTTACCTATCAAAATTAGTTGAAGGTTTAAATATGCCATAATTTGATAAGAAACTTCAAATATACAAGCCCAAGAAAAAATTTATAATTTATAAAAGGAACAGAAAGCAATATTGGTTTCCATGTCTCGGTTTTACTAGTTTTTATTTGGAGATATCAGCATTTCTGCTGATTTGCAGCAGAAAGGTATAGGGGCAAATATATGTGCTAATCTCCAAAATCCTTTTTAAGACAACCCTGTTAACAATAACTATTCAGAAAAACTGTAGCCTTTAAACAACTGTGGCTTTCACTCAAATATCTAAAGCAAATAAATACTGTCCATGATACTTTTTTCAGGGTTGCACACCATTACCAGTATCGCTGCCGATACTAAGCATTTGCACAAGCACTTGTACTCGTACAAATGCTCTAATACTTTTGCATTGCAGAACAAAATGAATGGGCTCAAATCGCACTGCAAAGAATCGCATGTAATTTTAACAGGAATGCGGATGCTATTCCTGTCTGAATCACATGTGGTTTTACTGAAACAGGTAGGGACAGATTAAATAGCCCACTTTGTTTAGCTTCTAAGGAGAGTTTTTGAGATATGAATTTGAGATGCCTATTCTAGTGGTCAGCCCAGATGTACAGTAAGGGACACTGAATTTATGAAGACGCAACTGCTTACCTTTTATGCAAAATCACGATACCCAAGACCATGCTCGCTATCAATGATCCCTAAAAAGAGTTGTTCAAATATTATGATCAATTTATACAGAGCTACACAACAGAAGATTCATACGACAAAAATGAAAGCAGTAACCTAATTAGATTTTTTTTTTTTTTAGCAAGTCAGATAATTGGCAGAAAAATACGTACTTAAAAATCCTGTTTTTGCACCCAAGATGAAAAAAGGCAATAGACAATCCCCTGCAACCCCCCCCCCCCAGGAATCTAATTGTGTGGCGGGGGTAAATAGAACAGAGGCAGCTGTGATATGCACACATCAAGACTGCCGGTGCCTGACTAGCTCACCTTTTCTGACAAGATGAATGAAACACGATCTATAAATGGAGGATGGGCAAATTATAGAACGGCCCCTCCTCCCATTTATAGAAGCTGTAGGTAGGTCTCTATGAATGGAGGAGCTGGGTGGAAACAGTGGGCATCATTGGGCACTCTTGATAAATGGCTGTCACAGCCCCCTTGGTTCTATTAACCTCTTCTGCACGGAAAGATTACAGCAGCGGTAGAAAGCAATGGGGAGAATTTCAGAGACAGCAGTACATGGGACACATCTTACCTATTGTTCTTTTTTTTTTTTTTTTACTAAACTTATGTTTTCAACTTCACATGGCCATAAAAATGTTACTGATTTTATTACACAATTTTTTTCTAGTATAAAAGTTCCTGTGCAATAATCAGTAAATGCCTGCGCAAAATTGGCTTTACCCCCCCCAATACCTGCATCTGCCATGTGTGACATTTTCTACTATGGATCTGAACGCAGTACGTGTTTATGCAACTGTGTGAATGTCTCCACTGAAATCAATGTAGCTGTGTTTAGATCCAAAAATAAAAAAACATTTGTAAATGCATTTTTTAGAGCCATGTAAATGAGGCCAAAGTGCAGATTTATATGCCTTAAAGCTTTAATAAACCTTCAAATCCTTTAGGCCTTATGCACAAGAGCTTATGAAAATAAGCAACATTTTTTTTGCCAGAATTTGGCAGAAAAAACAAACAAGATTTTTCATGTGTTTTGTCGCACAACAACCATGCCAAAGTCGCACCGTGTTTGGGGTGCCATTAAGAAATAAAAGCTCCCCAAATGCGTCCTGCATTTTGCTGCAATTCCAGTATGCTCAGTTATGAAGGGGCTTCTCGGCCTTTTGGCTAAGATCAAGTGTAGTATCTGTTCTTATCAGTCGGTATGGACCTCAGCTAGTACCGGTATGACCAAAACCCGGAGCGCCTGGAGGTACCGGGGTATGGGGAGTAGGTCATCCGGGAAAGCATGTGGGGACCGCCGCCTTCTGATTTGAATGGGTTGAACTGTTCTAACCAGTTTGAAGGGAGCAAGAAAGCCGGTCTGACTGGGTGGCCGGTGGAATTGCTCCTGGATGTAATGGGCTGAGGAACAGGATGGCGATGGGAGGGCTTTATCTCCTGGGTTTTGATTCTGGCCTTGCAAAAGGCCTGTCCCCAGTGGAAGGTAGGCTCTCTCTAAGCTATCCAGGTTCTGATGTCTGCTGGTGGGGATAGGCTACACTCGGTCTGGCCGGGGGCTGAGACCAAAAAAGCCGCGGTGTACGTGCCCCTGGGGTGGCAGCCCAGGGGTGCCTCAATTCTCACTGGTGAGGGGCAGCTAACCTGAGTTTTTTGGCACCTTGGTCACTGCACCATCACACTTTTTCTGCACCTGCCTCTTGGGGCGGGCCTTTTGGCCAGCACCCGAGGAATTTTTTATTCCTGGCCGGGGGGCCTGTCAAGGTCTCGCACTTTGGCACTACCCAGCACTTCTCCACTTCCCTTTTCCCCACTCTGTTTTTCTTTGTCGTGTTTTCACGTTTGTCCCTTTTTGGTTGTACTGTGACTTGCACGACTGGTATGGCGTAGGTCCTCGGGCCTCCCCTGAAAGTCTTGGGAGGGGGTGGATATGGCCTTTTTGCTTAGTTCGCCCTCTCTCATGGGGTCTCCCTTTGGGGGAGCTCCACCAAGAACTTGGGGTGGGCCGTTTCGGCAGTCCCCCTGGAGAACGGGGTCTGCCTGGCTTTGGCTGGGCGGACCAAAGTAAGTACCTCAGTCCCCGTCAGGAGCTTCGCGCCCCGGGGGATCAGGGTCAGGGCCCTTCCTCTTCGGAGGAGGGCTATGTGTACGCCTTGTGAACTTTTTGTGTGTCTCACGTTTTGCGTGTGTGCACTTTTTTATGCACCGGGTGTAAGTCTTTTGAGTGTGTTTCACACACCACGGGCTTAAAAAAAAAAAAAGTTATGAAGGGGCTCTTCAGGTGGTAAAAACATGGAGAGGTACCAATTAGGTGTTTCTTTTTATGTCTGTGCACATGCTTTAATTTTTACCTTGAGCAAAATGTAAGGTGCAGGTGTTCTACTCACCGATCTAAATATCATGTGTAGTGGCATAGAAATATTGAGGTTGAGTGCATAATTATTCACCACGCTGACTGTAAAAAACATAGCCACCATGATACCATAATACCTTTAACAAGAAAAGAAAAAATAATTAATTGGGTATAATTTAATATTGCATTCATGAAAAATGTGCTGTTCAGGACCAACAAATGCACTATACCTTAATGGTACGGCAGGACGCTTTCTTCCAAAGTCTGCATGAAAAATAAAGCCTTCTATTGCTATAAATAAAAACTGTGCAAATGTCACTATATTGCCACATCCTGGATACTTCCTGAAAAGAGAAAAAGAAAAGCATGAAAAAAAAAAAAAGGCTCATTCCAAGTGCTTGTGCATTTCAATTCAAAAGGTACTACAATGCATCTTGCCAAAAGACACACTGCAGCAACATGCTGATGTGTATTGTGGGAGTGTAGGTGTCACATACCTATATACTGTTTTGGAGCATTAGGCAGCCCTTTCAATTGAATGCCTTAATGCAATATACAACGTAATGCGCGTGCCATAAAGCTTCACAGAATTGTTAAAGTACAAAATAATAAATTAGAACACTGCACAGAAATCTAATAAGCAATACAAGCTAGTGAAAAGGTAGCAATACTTGACAACTATTGTTGCCTAAGTAAATAATTGAACATATAGGACTGTATACCAGTAGGAACAAAGAATATATAGACATCAATATTAAGGGTGAAGAAGCAAGGTTTGTCATTCACCAAGTTCGCTAAAGTTCTGAATTAATGTAACAAAATGATTATACTAGTAAGATGTCACCATTACATCAAATTTAGAGTAGTTGTAATGTCAGATACCCACCCAGTGATCAACCGTTATCGATTTTTTGTTTTTCATTGCCGATATTTTGGCCATTTACAGGTACTCTTGTGGAGGGATCTGGAGTCTAAAAGACCCCAAACCCCTCCTCTGCACTTAAAAGCATTCAAAACGCTAAGTTTGGCTGTTTTGAATGCTGTTATTTTTTTTAATCTGGCGCCAGACAGTACCCGGAAGTGATGTCACTCATAACATCACTTCCGGGTTTTTGCATGGAGACCCGATCAGAGTCGAATGCGGCTTTGATCAGGTTTTCGGCGGCCGTGCAAGCTGGTTGCCGGGGTCTCCCGGTGGGACGGGAGACCGGGGCGAGCCGCGGAAGGTGGCGGGAGGGGGGGACGTCCCCCTCCTTGTAGTGACAGCCGAGCGTCTTCTCAGCTGCATCAGTTGTCATTACAAGACAGCCGACCATCGGCTATGGACGCTGGTACCGGGGTGATGCCTCTAGATGCAGGCATCACTCCGGTACAAGCACCGATATTGCCGAAATATCCACCAAGCCTTTATGCCTACAGCTTCCTTTGAATGGCTGAGTGGTGATCAGCCCAACTCTATTTTGTTCCAGCAGTGAGATGGGCATTTGCCATCCCACTGCCGGAACACAGTGCTGTATACTGGATATAGCAGAGGGCACATCCAGGTTGTACAACCCGCCCAGCAAACACATTTGTTATTGCAATCAATAGTTTGTCAGCCAACTTGACTGGAATGAACTTTTTATCAACTTCAATACCGGACACTTTTACCCCCTTGCTGCCCAGGCCAATTTTCAGCTTTCAGCACTGTCACACTTTGAATGACAACTACTTAGTCATACAACGCTGTACCCAGATTATATTTTTATAATTTTTTTCACACAAATAGAGCTTTCTTATGCTGGTATTTAATCACCACTGTTTTTTTTAAGGTAAAAACAAAAAGGCCAAACATTTTGAAAAAAAAAAAATAGTTTTAGTTTCTGTTATAAAATTTTGCAACTAAACAATCTTTCTTCATAAATTTAGACCGAATCATAATCTGCTACATGAAAATCTCTTTGGTGAAAATAACCCGAATCGGTGTATATTATTTAGTCTGTAGGAAAGTTAGGCCCCTTTCACACATACGGTCCGATCAGATCCATCTGTCAGTTTTTCAGGCGGATCTGATTGGATGCCCCATGCATCTCTATGGGGCAGCGGATGTCAGTGGAGACATGTCCGCTGACATCCAATCCGATCCTGTCCATCAAATCCAGATGGATGGAAACCCTATTTTCGATCCGTCTGGCAGATCGGATGAGAATGGACAAGCCGTCCATTCTCATCTGATTCCCCCATAGAGGACAGCGGGGATCTGACAGCTCAGTTTCGCACGCAGAGGGGAGACGGAGCTGTCATCCGCCTGCTCAGCAGGGATCGGCCCGCTGAGAAAAACAGAGTCTGTCAACAGGAAGGAAAGGGGCCTTATAGCGTCCACAAACTATGGTATATACACTATATTACCAAAAGTATTGGGATGCCTACCTTTACACATACATGAACTTTAATGGCATCTCAGTCTTAGTCTGTAGGATAAAATATTGAGTTGGCTCACCCTTTGCAGCTATAACAGCTTTGACCCTTCTGGGAAGGCTGTCCACAAGGTTTAGGAGTGTGTCTATGGGAATGTTAGACCATTCTTCTAGAAGTGCCTGGGGGGCAGCTGCAGCACCAAAGGTTTTTCACCTTAAAGCATAGAATGCATTAGGGTGAAAAACCCTGAGACTCTTCAATTCCTTTAATATAGGCTTACCTATAGGTAAATGTTTACAGAGGAAGTTTACGTCCTCTTTAAAGCGGAGTTCCACTCGTTTATGGGCTCTTTCACACGGGTGGTCCGATCAGATCCGCCTGTCAGTTTTTTAGGCGGATCTGATCGGATGCCCCATTCAGCCCTATGGAGCAGCGGATTTCATCGGTGACATGTCCGCTGACACCCGCTGCCATCTGCATCCGATCCTGTCCGTGAAATCCGGAAGGATGGAACCCCTATTTTCCATCTGTCCTGGGGATCGGATCGGATGGAATCGGATGAGAGCGGACAGGCGGTCCGCTCTCATCCAATTCCCCATAGAGAGCAGCGGGGGCTGTGACACCTCCCTCTCCGCAATGCAAGCGGAGACATCCGCCGGCTCAGCGGGGATCGCGGATCGATCCCCACTGAGCAGCACAGATCCGCCTACGGAGGCGGACCGTGTGAAAGAGCCCTAAGTGTTTTTTTTAAAAGTAGGTAGCTACACACTCACTTGTCCGACGGTCCAAAGATGCAGCCGGCCGAAGCCTCGGGTCTCTCCCTCTTCTCCCTGTGCCGCCGGCATCTCTAGTGTGGGCACCTGGCTGTGACAGCTTGCAGCTTCACAGCCAGGTGCACACTGCGCATGGTCCTGAGTGGACGGGCAATTTTCTGGGACCTATGAAGAGTCCCAGAAGATTGCAGGGAGAGAGGGGGAGAGGAGAACTCCCGCCTAGGTGGCCCGAGCTAGATTTGACAGGTACCCGCTCCCCCCAAAAAAGTGGCATGTCAGGGGGTCAGGAGGCCTTAAAGCGGAAGTTCCATTTTTGGGTGGAATCCCGCTTTAGGTGGGCGATCAGCAGTAATCCCCTCCCCCATGCCCTATATGGTTATACTGTCCTCTTATACATATAACACAGGTCCCCCATAACTATCATCACACCCTCCTATCCTATTACCCCCATCATAGCCCCGCTGCCAGTCCTTGTAGAAATAAACTCAGCTTCCCAATGGGGACACTAGAAACCGAACCTCCGACACAGAGGAGGAATGAATGAACACACACCACTCCGCTCTTATTATCCTAATAACAAGCTCTCACCTGGCTAACAGCTCTAAAAACACCACATTACTGCAGCAGCCTCCGAACACCAGACCTACAGCCACAGCCGGGTGCATGGTGACAGACAACCCCGCTCCACGGCAACTAGTCCTATCCACTCCTCCGTCTTCTACTCTGAGCCTGAGAAGCCGACACGTCCGCTCTGAGCGCACTGCATTCTGGGAGCTGTAGTCTCTACGGAGTAAACCTTTCCAAGTGTGAGCGGTATGGAGAACTACAACTCCCGACATACATCGCGGTGCCGGTGCATTGAGAGAAGGCTAGGAAGGCGACATAGCCTTTCATTGGCTGCAGCTGATGAGGCGGAACTGAGAGCTAAGAAAACTGAGGATGCAATGTATACAGGAGAGTGTGAGGGGGTTTAATAGCAGCTGGCTGGAAACATGTATTGCGTACGTGGCCGAGTCCGGTCATATAGGGGGCCATAGCTGTACATGAATGACGACAGAGAAGCAAACCTTATCACCTGAACGCAGCTCTGGTATTCGTTAGGCAGAGTTTACATATTGCAACTGGTTAGTGCAACCAAGTGGAATATACAGGTGTAAAATTAGAATATCATCAAAAAGTTAATTTATTTCAGTAATTCTATTAAAAAAGCGAAACTCATTTATTTTATATAGATGCGTTACACACAGGGTGATATATTCAAGCATTTCTTTCTTTTAATCTTGATGATAATGGCTTACAGCGAGTGAAAACTGGATATTTGTCTTACTGTAAAATCCTTTTCTCTGATGTTCATTGACAGACAAAGCTCCATATCTTCTTTGACCCGTGGGTTATGCTGCTCTTCCTAGGAGTAGGACACTAGGCGGGAAAAAAGGGTTAAAAAAGTTAACAAAGCTTAAAGCAGTTGTAAACCTAAAAAAATAAAAATAAAAACCCTGCAAGACAAAGGCATAATGAGCTAGTATGCATCGCATACTAGCTTATTATGAATTACTTACCTTAAAACGAAGCCCCGACAACTCTGTGGGAGATGACATGATCCCTCAGCGTCTCTTCGGTGATGTCACTCCCGCGCATGCGCGGGAGTCATTTTCCGGCAAGCTCTCGGCAAGGAAAGCTGAAGGTCCGCCGGACCTTCAGAGCGCGTGTGCCGCTCGCGTGAGCGGCTGCATGCAGTGCAAATATCTCCTAAACCGTGCCGGTTTAGGAGATATTAATTGTACCTACAGGTAAGCCTTATTATAGGTTTACCTGTAGTTAAAAGTGGAAAAAAGCGGTATACTACCGCTTTAACTACGCCTATAGGGCAGTCCCTGGGGGTATACTCCCACTTCTTGCTCTAGGATCTCAGTTTTGTAACAAGCAGTGTCAGAAGAAGAATACATAACCCAACTCCACAGAGGGGTGGGTGCTGTGTCCATCAATGAACATCAGAGAAAAGGATTTTACGGTAAGACCAAACTCCAGTTTTCTCTTTCGTTCATTGACAGACACAGCTCCATATCTTCTTTGACCTGTGGGATGTCCCAAAGCAGTGTCAGCATGAGGGGTGGGAAGAACACAGCAATAAATACACTTCCCAAAGGCTGAAAACTATCAGACACTGGAGCTGACAGAATGGCGGGAGCCAGCGTCAGAGGAGGAGCGTTTTTTTCAGTGGATCAGCGGCGGAGGAAGATGTCGTGATTGATGTTGGGGACATTATTTATTTTTAATAAAGGACTTGTCAAAAACTGTCTCATGTTTTTATAACACTACACTGCGTTTTTTGGGTGAATGGGTACCCCATACTCATTCATATGGGGGGCATCTGGGGGACCCCTTGTTAAAAGGGGGCTTCGAGATTCAGATAAGCCCCCTGCTTGCAAGCCCCACAGCTACAGCACAGGGTTGTGGGGAAGAGGCCCTTGTCCCCGTCAACATCGGGACAAGGCTGTTTTGGGGGCCATGTTGAGGGCATCTGGCCTAGTATGGCTCAGGAGGGGGGAACTCACTCACCACCCCTTTCCTGAACTGGCAGGCTGCATGCTGGGATAAGGGTCTGGTATAGATTTTTTTTATTATTTTGGAGTGGGGTTTTCCCTCAAAGGGATCTGGTATGGTTTGGGGGGTTCCCCCTTAAGATCTATACCAGACCCAAAGGGCCTGGTATAGATTGGGGAGGGGTGTCCATTCCAGAGCCAAATAAATTGTTTTGATTGGTCAAAGGACAGGTCGCACTCATCTCAAAGCTGGATCAAAATTGGTTCCCATTCATTAAAGTCGCATGGAAGTCGGATCCGAAGTTGCAGGGCAATATTGGAGCAGAAGTTGTGCAACTTTCGTGTCGGATCAGTGTCAACATGGCAGGGACATGCAATAAAATATATCTACCTGCTTGTTCACAATCCTCTGCAAAATTAATTTGTGGCACAATGCTAGCTAGTATGGTAGGATGAATGATTCTTATGCATGCGTGGGAGTGATGTCACCACGTACTGGCCAATAAAGATGGCTGAAGACTGGAACCCAGATAAAGCAGGGGAGTAGATGCCAGCGCAATGGACCTCGCGGGAGTTGTACCGCTGAAGAATAGGTGAGTATCTCTGACTTTACTTCCACATTAAAGTGTAAGTTTAACCTAAAAAAAAAATGGCAAACAGGCTGGATTTTTAAAGCAGAAGAGACATACTTAGTCTCTCTTGTATTAAGGTTGCTTACTTGCCTGTGTGCCCCTGCGCACTGAGCTGCGCACTCACAACTTTGAGTACAAATTTCGTCACTTCCGAAATGATCAACTCCCACATGTGCATGGCCAGGCCAATGAAAATGGCCAAACATTGGTACCCGGAAGCCCATCCAGCCAAATATGACAGTAGCGGTGGGGAGCTCTGGGACAGCACAGCGCTGGATAGAAGGTGACTTTAGTTCTGCTTTACGCTTTGAAAATGAAACATAAAAGTTGATTGGCTGCTAGGCACAGCTGCTTCACATTCTGGCTGCTCCAACTTTGATGAATTCCAATGACTGATACTAAGGGCTTGTTTACATTTGGCAATGGACACGTTTTTTTTAAAGCGCTCTGAATACCAATCAAAGCATCTGTCACTAAATAAAATTCTAACCTACAGTCCGGTTTCCATGCTGTATTTGCTTTGCTTTATTTTACTTTGCTTCACTTAAAAATTATACCCCATGTCACTTTCTTGGTCCTTTAATGCGTCTTCAAAGCCTCCATGACAAAGCTCTTTAGCAGCACCTGCAGCTTATGAGGGGCTTTTATTCAGCTTTAGCTTAGCTTTGTTTTGGAGGTATTGCAGGTATGAGATATCCCAGTATGTACTGGAAAACCAACAAGCGAACCAGAAAGATGTCATCAGCAGTCACTTCCGGTTTATGTGTATATATATTCTGGAAGTGTCTGGTGCAGACATCACGGCATGAGCGGCAGAGTATCAGCAGAGCTGGGGGACCAGAGCAGGAGAAACTAGCAATGTTACACGTACATAGCAGGAGTACCCCCACCCAGAGATCTTCTGGGTGGGGGTACTGATGAGCTTGGGTTCTACAAAGCCCCTTTAAAACAAATAAAAAAAATCAACACACACACACACACACACACACACTGGAATAGAGAGCTAAAGAAATATCACGTGTCCAATATATTAATCGTTCATTCAGCAGACTGTGAGCTGAGGGGATTTCCTGCTGGCACATACTTCACACTGGCACTGCTGATGCTGACTTTGGACAGGAGGCTCTGGGAGCTGTAGATAGGACCACCCACTGCTTGGACAGCTTCTCCGCATGGACTGTAACAGAGTCCTCTCCAGTGACTGGGGCTTGGACAGATGCTGAATGCTCTTGTGCTCACTGCTGGTGGCCCGCACACCAGACTTAACAGAGGAGGACCCAGCACCTGGGGCCAGCTCACTTGCCCAGTCACTGCTGTCCCATCAGGCAGGATCTCTCTGAGCCCGGGAAGCTGGGAGAAGCTGGCATTTATACTCCATGGGCGTGTCCAGGAGCTCAGGGGAAGCTGTGAGCCCAGAGTATTGTGGGGAGTTGAGTTAAAGGGACTTGCACCTGAATCTGGATAAAGGGGCACACCACTACAACATTTATATCTATTTCTCTTCACAGAGGGGAAATAGATACAGGGGAGGCTTCTTAAACAAGTGATCATCACTATATTATCACAGAGACCACATGGGAGCTGGTACTTTGAGACCATGAGCTATTGGTGATACTCGGTCCCTGAGCTTGTGGGGCACAATTGAGCATGCTCTCAGCACAAACACAGCTACATATACAGTTTACAGTATATGTGGCAGCATAGCCCTATGCCCAGTTCATGCTGCTATGGGCTAGAAGAGGTTGAAGTGTTAAAACCCCCAAACATTAAACATTTCCTAAAAGCAGACACCCTGGAGCAGCCTTTCTTAACCTTTTTAACACGGAGGAACCCTTGAAATAACTTTCCAGTCTCAGGGAACCCCTACTAATAATTGCTATATCTAAAACTTACGGTACATTAGTGTGACGGTTAGTGTGAAAAAAATGCTCCATACATTTGAGGCCATTAGGAAGAACCTCCGTCTTATAAATATCTAAAAAGATAATTGTGTTAGTGGTTACTTATCTGAGAGGCAGAAATTATTCATTGCTCTTAGAAACCCTAGCAACCTTTGGAGGAACCCTGGTTGAGAGTAGCTACCCTGGAGAATAAAATAGTGGTAGTTCCAATTTTTTTTTGATACATTTTTTTTCTTTCTACAGCAGCCCCCCCAACCCCCCATATACTTTCCTGAGCCCCATATCAATCCAGTGATGTACATGAAAGCAGCTTGCTCTCCCGGGTCTCTTCCTCCTCGTTGGCTGAGACAATGGCTCCCACTACTGCCATTCACAGCCACTGAGCCAATGAGGAGAGAGCGGAGGTGGGGGCAAGCCACACTCTATGTGTTAATGGACACAGAGAGCAGTGGCTCGGGAGCGAGCCTGCTTGGGTGCCCCCATAGCAATCAGCTAGCTATGGGGACACTCAGCAGGAGGGAGGGGCCAGGAGCTCCGGCGGGGGACACGGAAAGAGGAGAATCGGGGATGCTCTGTGCAAAACCACTGCACAGAGCAGGTAAGTATAACAGTCTTATTTTTTTTAAAAATGTGCCTTTAATATCACTTTAACCACTTGCTGACTGCCGTCAGTATATTTACTGCGGCAGTTAGCCCCTCACAGGCAAAGCGACGTAGGTCTACGTCGCTAGCCTGTGAGGCTCTGGGGAGCAAGCGTGCACCGCCGAATGCGAATCACGGGCCCCCCTGCGCATGTGCCCGGCGGACCCGATGTCCGCCAGGCACTCGCGATCGTCCGTTACACCGGGAGAAAGGCAGGCGGCTAATGTAAACAAGCCGCCTGTCATTCTCCCTTGTGTAAGAATGGTGATCATACGGTTCTACTATGCAGGACCATTGATCACTGTTCTTACAGCTCAAGCCACAGCCAATCACAGTTAGAATCACGCACCTAGGGACACACACCACCCCTCCCTCTCAAAAAAAAGTTAACCCCTTCACTACCAGTGTCATTTTACAGTAACAGTGCATATGTATAGCACTGATTACTGTAGTAATATCACTAGTAACCCCAAAAGTGTCAAAAATGTCAGTCAAGGGTCCGATCTGTCCGCCCCAATGTCGCAGTCCTGCAAAAAAAATCGTAGATCGCCGCCATTACGCGTTAAAAAAAAAACAACAAAAATAACTTTTGCGCAAACCAATCAAAATATGCTTTTTGCGATTTTTTCTACCAAAAATATGTAGCAGAAAACAAATTGGCCTAAAATGTTAAAACATTTTGATTTTTACATTTTTTTGGGGAATTTCATATAAAAAAAATTTGAAAAATATTGTTATTTTTGCAAAATTGACGCTATTTTTGTTTATAGCGCATGATAAAAAAATCGCACAGTTGATCAAATACCACCAAAAGAAAGCTCTGTTTGTGGGAAAAAAAAAGGATGTCAAATTCGTTTAGGTACAGCATCGCACGACCGCGCAATTGTCCGTTAAAGTCACGCAGTGACGAATCGCAAAATAGGCCCTGGTCAGGAAGGGGGTAAAATCTTCCGGGGCTTAAGTTGTTAAGTGCTAGCTTGTAAAAACCTTTGTATTAGATCATTATGTGAAACTGTATCAAATGCCTTGCTAAAGTCAAGGTATGCTATGTCCACAGCAACCCCTGGTCCAAAACATTGGTGATATAGAAAAAAAAATTCAATCAGATTAGTATGACATGATCAGCCCTCAGTAAAGCCATGCTGCTTTGGATCCAGCAAGTTGTGTGTTTTTAACCACTTGCCCACTGGGCACTTATAACCCCTTCCTAACCAGACAAATTTTAATCTTTCAGCGCTTTCACATTTTGAATGATAATTACTCAGTCATGGAACACTGTACCCATGGGGAATTTTTGTCCTTTTTTTTCCACACAAATAGAGCTTCCTTTTGGTGGTATTTATTCACCACTGGGTTTTTTATTTTTTGCACTATAACTAAAAAAAGACCGAAAATTTTGTAACACAAATTAATCTTTCTTCGTTTCTGTTATAAAATTTTGCAAATTAGTAATTTTTCTTCATAAATATTTACCAAAATTTATACTGCTACAATTCTCTACAATTGGTCTTTGTGCCAATCATTGAAAATCGATCACACCTGATCACACATGATGTACTGACTCATTTCTTGAGACACTAACAAGCCAGGAAAGTACAAATACCCCCCAAATGACCCCCTTTTGGAAAACAGACATTCCAAGGTAATTAGTAGAAGGCATGGTGAGTTTTTTGAAGTTGTAATTTTTTTCACACTATTCTTTGCAAAATAAAGAATTTTTTTTCCCCAAAATTGATATAACAGGTTATTTCTCTCACAAGGGATATGCATACTTGCAACTACACCCCAAAACACATTCTGCTATTCCGCCTGAGTATGACGATACCACTTGTGTGAGACTTTTTCACAGTCTAGCCACATAGAGAGGCCCAACATGAAAGTAGCACCGTCAGGTATTCTAGGAGCATAAATTACACATCTAATTTCTTGACAACCTATCACATTTTGAAGGCCCTGGAGCACCAGGACCATGGAAACGCCCAAGAAATTTTGCAAAGCAAACACCCCACCCGCACCAAGCCTGTGGAATAGACGCTCTGACTGACAGATGGGAATTCAGCAAGGCATATGCCTTTCCCCCAATTGCAATTATCCTCAAGTTTCTGCAAAGACTCCAAGCAGAAGATGTGGAGATCGTCATGGTGGCCCCACACTGGCCGAACAGGCCATGGTTCCCACTTCTCCTGCAGCTCAGTTATTGGAACCCGATTCCCCTTCCTCTCAGACCAGACCTCCTCTCGCAGGGAACGACATTACACCCCTGCCCTGCCCTGCTCTGCTCAGGTTGACGGTCTGGTTCTTGAGAGGGAGAGGTTGGAATCCATCGGGTGCCCTCCTGGGGCAATCCCTTCCTTTATAAATTCTAGAAGACCAAGCACAAACAAGGTTTACTGCAGAGTCTGGGCAAAATTCTTAGAATTCACATATCTGGAGGGAAATTCATCCTCAGAGTTTGGAGTACAAGAAGTACTGAAGTTCCTCCAAGCAGGTCTGGATAAGTCTCTCTCAGTTGGAACTCTCAGGGTTCAAATATCAGCCTTGTCTGTGTTTTCTGGTTTTCCTGGGGCCAAGCATGTACTTGTCCAACAATTCTTCAAGGGAGCGGTCAGACTCAGACCACAGAGGAAACCATGATTTCCGAAATGGGACCTTCCTCTAGTTCTCAACGTTTTCTCAAGAACTAGTCCGGCAGACTCTCTATCACCTCTATAAGGGATCTTACCATTAAGACAGCCTTTTTGGTGGCAATCACTTCAGCCAAGAGGGTCTCTGAGATCAGTTCCCTTGATCACAAAGAACCATTCCTCACGTTCTTTCCGGATCGTGTGGTCCTCATTCCGATGCTCAACTCCAATCCAAAGGTGACATTGATTTTTCATGAGGACAAAGAGATTGTTCTTCCTACCTTTCGGTCCTCTGATGATACTGAACCTCATCCCCTGGAAGTAGGTAGAACTCTAAGGGACTACCTTCAGGCAACAGCTCCTTTCAGGCAATTAGACAACCTCTTCATTCTCTTCTCAGGCAGGAACAGAGGAAAGCGGGCCTCGTCGAGGTCTATCGCAGCCTGGATTGTGTCTGCTATTCAACAAGCTTACAGTATAGAGGGTTTGGCTCCTCCAGAGGTGGTGACAGCCCACTTAACGAGAAGCATCTCGACGTCCTGGGCGGCCTCACATCACATGGCTCCAGAAGTAGTCTGCAGAGCAGCTTCTTGGTCTTCTGTTAATATGTTAATGACACATTATTGTGTGGATATATTTTGTAGAAAGAAAGCGGCACCTCCAGTCGTAGGAAACTTGAAACTTGAGTTTATCGTTAAATCAAAGGTCCAACACCGAACATGCATACAAGACAAACTGGATCAGCAGACGCGTTTCACACAATGATTAAGTACAATTAACAATAAACTCAAGTTTCAAGTTCCCTACGACTGGAGGTGCCGCTTTCTTTCTACAAAATATATGGACTTTCCGGGTTGCGGTTGAGCACCCAGTTTTCAAGGATTGCCACAGTTTGCTCGGGATTTCTGCTGCACAGCTGACAGCATTTTAACGGTGATTTGTTTCTTTCTCTGCACATTACTGTGTAGAGCCAGCCTCCTTGTCTTCAGTTAATTTTGGCTTGACTGTTTTGTCTGCTAATAATTTGAATTACATTTTATTTGTTTGAAGCATTCCCACCCGTGTGGTTTGGGCTAGTTATTTCCCACACATAGGCTGCCATGGAGACTGTCAGGATAACGGAAGATTCCTATCAGATACTTACCGTAATTTTCCTTTCCTGATGGTCTCCATGGCAGCCGGAGTTCCCACCCTCTGGTCCAGGATTCGGCTAAGATATGGAACACTGGCTGTACCTGCAAGCTGAAATTTATAGAGGGGCTTCCTATACCTATTGAGAGGAGGCGGGGTAACCCAAACGTAGGCTGCCATGGAAACCATCTGGAAAGGAAAATTACGGTAAGTATCTGATAGGAATTTTCAGTTTTCATGAATTCAACCTTAAACAGTGTTACAGATTGCTTATCATAGTGATCATCACTGTAATAAGCAGTCAGAGTGTAAAAAAAAAATCCCTGATTACCCCCTCCGAGTAGTACAGTGGTACTATGGTAGCACTGCTGCACTGCTCTGATGACAATATGTAAATATGTAAAAGAAATATATATATATATATATTTTTTTTACATACTGTCACCACAGCAAATGCAGTGTCACTATGATGACATTGTACTGCTGTGGCAGTGATTATGTTCAATGGCTGACTGCTCTGATATTCCTGTATGTCAGTGCCACCAGCCATTATCTCTGATTACTGCCACAGCAGTGCTATGGGGTCAATTTACTAAGAGTTACATATCGACTGAAAAAAATAATGCATATGAAAACAATTTACTAAGAATTTGCCGGTAAATAGTTCATGCCATAATGCAGTAATTACTGCACATTTTCATGCACTATTTATCGCAGGGTAGCTGGTTGTTAACCACTTAAGCCCCGGAGGATTTGGCTGCTAAAGGACCAGGGGGTTTTTTGCGATTTTTTACTGCGTGACTTTAACGGACAATTGCGCGGTCGTGCGACGCTGTACCTAAACGAATTTGACGTCCTTTTTTTCCCACAAACAGAGCTTTCTTTTGGTGGTATTTGATCACCTGTGCGATTTTTTGATCACGCGCTATAAACAAAAAAAGAGCGTAAATTTTGCAAAAATAACAATATTTTTCACATTTTTTTATATGAAATTCCCCAAAAAAAAAAGTAAAAATCAAAATTTTTTAACATTTTTCGGCCAATTTGTTTTATGCTACCTATGTTTGGTAAAAAAAATCGCAAAAAGCGTATTTTGATTGGTTTGCGCAAAAGTTATCGCGTTTACTAACAAAGGGAAAGATTTTTGTCATTTTTGGTGTTTTTTTTTTAACGCGTAATGGCGGCGATCTGCGATTTTTTTTCGGTACTGCGACATTGCGGCGGACAGATCGGACCCTTGACTGACATTTTTGACACTTTTGGGGTTACCAGTGACATTACTGCAGTAATCAGTGCTATACATATGCACTGTTACTGCAAAAATGACACTGGCAGGGAAGGGGTTAACTTTATTGGACAGGGAGGGGTTAAGTGTGTCCTAGGGGCGTGATTCTAACTGTGTAGGGACATTCCTATTGGTGTAAAAGCAAAGATCAACCGTTCTACATAGTAGAACGGACAGATCTTCACTTTTACACAGGGAGAACTGACAGGCAGCTTGTTTACACAAGCTGCTCTGTCTTTCTCCCTTCACAGGAGCGATCGCAGTGTGACTGGCGGACATCGAGTCCGCCGGTCACACGCACTGACTTGCCTGTGAACGAGCCGCGGCGGGCGCGCGCCTCGGCGGGCGCGCGCCCGCCCGCGATAGGCTCGCAAGTCAGTGACAGGCGAGTGACGTACCGATACGTCACTCTGCCTGGCCGGGGCTGACCGCCGCAGTATATAGTCGTGCGGCGGTCGGCAACCGGTTAACAAGCATCCTTAACAATGGATGACTCATCAGCTGAATGTAAAAAAAAAAACATGCCAGCAATTAGAAGTTCTTAAAAAACAGTATAGGGGTCCCCCTCAATCCATACCACACCCTTTGGATCTGGTATGGATTATAAACAAAAAACATGTGAGGCCCCCCAAAAATTCATACCAGACCCTTATACGAACATGCAGCTTGGCAGGCCAGGAACGGGGGGCATGAGGGAGCGCCCCCCTCCTCCTGAACCATACCAGGCCACATGCCCTCAACATCTGGGGTAGTATGTTGATGGGGGCCTCTTCCCCATAACCCTGGCCAGTGGTTGTGGGGTCTGCGGGCGGGGGGCTTTTCAGAATCCTAAAGACCCCTTTAACAAGGGAGCCCCCAGATCCCACCCCCCCATGTGAATGAGTATGGGGTACATAGTAAATAAAATGCACCCCTGTGTAGATCTTTTGTCAATCACAAAGGCTGCTGCCAACCCCGAAAAAAAACCCCTCTGGTCCTGACAAAAGGCTTCTGCCATTTGCCAGCTCCGCCATCTGACAGCTCCTAAATAACTAGGGGGCATGACCACCTGGTGATGTTCCTGGGTGACCCAGCCCCTTTGTGATGTTACCGGTCAGTAGCATGCTGGGTTGGGGAAGTCACAAGGGGGCGGGTCGCCTGGTGACATCACTGGGTGACCATGCCTTTAAATTATTTAAGAACTGTCAGATGGTGGAGCTGGCAGACGGTGGGAGCCTTTGTCGGGACCGGAGGTTTGTTTTTCTTTTTCCGGGTCGGCTCTGGTGGCGGGCATAGTGATTGATAATGGATCTTCATTGGGAGACATATATTTATCATTTTTAAATAAAGAAATCATCAAAAACTGTCTATTGTCTATTTTTGCACTACACATTTTTTGGGGGGTAAATATTCATTCACATGGGGGGGGACTGGGATTTGGGGGCCCCCTTTTTAAAAGAGGCTCAAGGATTCTGATAAGCCCCCGAATGGCAGACCCCCACCCCCTTGATGTCAGTTCCGGCCCCACACCATCTGCGTTCCAAGCTGGTTTCCACTGGCTGGCCGCCTCCCACAGCCCCGGCTGGGATAGCGACAAACCTCCACCACGGGGAACATCTGAGCTGGGCCATGGAGTGTATTTACATGCATGCCATGATTCACTAAATATGAGTTGCCAATTTATTGTGGTTTTAATAAATCAAGGTGTTTTAATCACTACACTTAGTATGGCGCCCCTCTTGTTTTCCTTGGTCCTTACAGAGTTGCTTCACTTTAAGGATGCTGTCCTGGGTGTTGCATTTTACGATCCACTTAGCTTTTATGCTCCTACTTTGAGGAACTTTTTATCAGAGACTTTTTGTTATTAAGAGCCCTCCAGCGCCATTCATATTGTGTTTGTACAAACCCTAGCCTGTTTTTTAACCATGTTTCTGCCTGCTGCCTGGAACAAACATTTACCAGTTGCTGACCATGTCTCTGCTTGCAGCCTGAACTGAAAAATGTTTGACATTTTTTCGTATAGCAAAAAGAAAAAACCCAGTGGTGATTAGATACTGCCAAAAGAAATCTTGATTATATTATTTTCATTTGCGTACAGTGTTGCATGATGAGCGATTGCCAGTGAAAGTAGCACAGTGCTGAATAGCAAAGAATTGCTTGGCCATGAGGGAGGTAAAACATTCCGGAAGTTAAGTGGTTAAGCTAGATATACACATTCGGGAATTCAGCGGGTTCAGCAGAACCCGGCCAAATGTAAGTAGTGTGTACCTTTTCTGTTCGACAGAAGCTGAATGTCAGATCGGCTTCTGTCGGACACTCCAGCTGGAAAACCAGTATTCAATCAATGCTGCAGCACTGATCTGTGTATTCTAATGGAAAGGGTGGGGGAGAGTCCCTACTGTCAGAATACAATAGCGCAGAGGGAAAGATCCCTACATCAACATCACTTTTATTGATGCTGGGGAACTGTCAAAATCACAATAGCTAGACTTTTAGAAATTTCAGAAGTTGGTCTTCCATGACAGCTCCATATTAGTCTGTTGGATGCTGCAGCTCTAAGTGCTTAGTGTGCAAATGAAAATTAATTTTGCTGCAATAACATGTGCAAAATGCTTTGCAGCAATGCTATGGTATGAATGGGTTCTAAAGCAGTGTGGCTATGAGGTTTAACCCTACTTTTACACCAATACACTTTTTTGTGTGTTTTCCATTTTTCAGAAACGCACTACAGTCCATTAAACAGGGTTTCCTATATTACACATTCACATCTATGCGTTTTTCAGCTGGTGCGTTTTTGGAAAGGGTCAGGGACTTTTGTCCTGCAGCAGATTGCCTTTTGCGTGTAATAGACTTCAATGAAGTCGCACTAGAAATGCAAGTGTTGCATTGTTGATGCATTTTGGAATGCAATTTGTGTGTTTTTTTTTTTTACTTTCCCCCTTTAAAAACACTGTATATAGCTGGTTGCTAAGGAGTAGATCATGAAAGCTGGCCACCTCGTCCTTAACAACCGATGAGTCATCAAATCTCATTGGTTGGGAAATGCCGCTGACAGTGGAAGGTAAAAAAAAAGAAATGCCAGCTAAAAATGTCGGGAACAAATGTTGTGGGCTCTCTCCCTCAAATGCATACCAAGCCCTTCGGGTCTAGTATTGATTTGGAGGGGAACGCAATGCCAAAATATAAAAAATGGCATGGGGTCCCCCCCAAATCTATACCAGACCCTTATCCAAGGATGCAGCCCAGCAGGTCAGGAAAGGGAGGGTACAAGCAAGCGCACCCCCCTTCCTGAACCATACCATGCTGCATACCCCTCAACATAGGGGGTGCTTTAGGACAGGGGGAAATGATAGGGACTAGGCGGGTGGTTGTGGCGGTCTGTGGGCAGGGGGCTTATCGAAATTTGGGAGCCCCTTTAAGAAAGGGGGCCCCCGCATCCCCCCATATGTGAATGAGTATGGGGTACATTGTACCCCTATCCATTCACCAAAAAAAAGCAGTGTAGTGTTATAAACAACAAGAGATGGTTTTTGACAAGTCCTTTATTAAAAATGAAGAATGTTCCCTGTCGTAGCTTCAACATTATTCACAATGTCTCCTTTCTCCGCTTTCTCCGCCAATGTCTTCTTCCTCCACCAATGCCAACCCGCTGAAAATAAAGGGGGCTTCCAGATCCCGATAAGCCCCCTGCCCGCAAACCCCCACAACCAACGGCCAGGGTTTTGGGCAAGAGGTCCTTGTCCCCATTAACATGGAGACAAGGTGCTTTGGGCCTGGAGGGCATTCCCCTTTGCACCAAAGCACCCCCCCATGTTGAGGGCATTTGGCCTGGTATGGTTCAGGAGTGGGAGGGGGCACTCGCTTATCCCCTCCCTTTCCTGACCTGCCGGGCTGCATGCTCAGATAAGGGTCTGGTATAGATTTGGGGGGAGGGGCACGCCATTTTTTTTGTGTGGGGGTCCCCTCCAAATCCACACTAGACCCAAATGGCCTTTAAAAAAAAAATTAGCCAGAAATAATTTTTTTTACATTTAGCTGTTAGCAGAAAACACCACTGACTGGCCGGCTTCCTAGCCCACTTCTTAGCAACCAGCCATATACAGTGTTTTTAAAAGGACATAAAAAACACACAAAAAGCAAAAGAAAAATGCATGCAAAAATGCATCATAAACACGGGTTAAAAATGCAACCACAACAGCATAGATGTGAACCTAGACTAAAGGATCAGCTCCCCAAGCTTCAGAAACTTAGATTAAGTTTCTGCTAGGTTATACCGGTAATTCAAAATGAAAAGTGCCAATCTATTAGAAAGTGTAGAAATGTTTTATTTTAAAACAATTTCTGCAAAAGTCCTATGCGTTCCTAATGCCATTCTCTACTTCTTAACCACTTAAGCCCCGAAAGATTTTACCCCCTTCCTGACCAGGGCCTATTTTGCGATTCGGCACTGCGTGAATTTAACGGACAATTGCGCGGTCGTGCGACGCTGTACCTAAACGAATTTGACGTCCTTTTTTTCCCCACAAACAGAGCTTTCTTTTGGTGGTATTTGATCATGCGCTATAAACAAAAAAAGAGCGTCAATTTTGTAAAAATAACAATATTTTTCACATTTTTTTATATGAAATTCCCCCCCAAAAAATGTAAAAATCTAAATTTTTTAACATTTTAGGCCAATTTGTTTTATGCTACATATGTTTGGTAAAAAAAATCGCAAAAAGCGTATTTTGATTGGTATGCGCAAAAGTTATTGCGTTTACTAACTAAGAGAAAGATTTTTGTAATTTTTGTTGTTTTTTTTTAACGAGTAATGGCGACGATCTGCAATTTTTTTTGCGGGACTGCGACATTGCGGCGTACAGATCGGACCCTTGACTGACATTTTTGACACTTTTGGGGTTACCAGTGACATTACTACAGTAATCAGTGCTATACATATGCACTGTTACTGTAAAAATGACACTGGCAGTGAAGGGGTTAACTTTTTTTAGAGGGAGGGGTTAAGTGTGTCCCTAGGGGCGTGTTTCTAACTGTGATTGGATGTGGCTTGATGTGTAAGAACAGAGATCAACGGTCCTACATAGCAGAACCGTATGATCTCCATTCTTACACAGGGAAGAATGACAGACGGCTTTGTTTACATTAGCCTCCTGCCTTTCTTCCAGTGTAACGGACAATCGCGAGTGCCCGACGGATATCGGGTCGGCCGGGCACATGCGCGGGGGGGGGGGGAGGGGATCCGTGACCGAGCGGGAGCAGGAGCGGGCCTCCGGTGGTGCGCGCTCGCTCCCTAGAGCTTCACAGGCTAGCGACGTAACCCTACGTCGCTTTGCCTGTGAGGGGCTGACCGCCACAGTAAATAGTCGTGCGGAGGTCGGCAAGTGGTTAAAGGTAATCTGTTATTTAGACTGAATGCTGGTCAGGTGGAAAGGCTTTGCCAATTAGGACACAGAGCACTGTCAGAGCCCTGATTAGACAAAGTGATGATGGCTTTCTCCAATTATGTGTGTTCATAGTCCCACCTCACACTAAAAGGCCCCATTCACACCTGAGTGTGTTTTTTTGCAGGTGTTTGGAGACAGGCATTGACATCTGACCAATAACTTGTAATCTGTCAAAAAAGAAGCTCATGTACTTTTTTGAACTTCGGGCGACAAAACGCTCATACACAAACAGAGGCCATTGAAATAAATTGGATTTTGCTTGTTGGGCGTTTTGGAACTTCGGAGATGAGCGTTTTACGAGCTGAAAAATGATCAGGTGTGAACAGGGCCTTAAGGGCTCCTTCCCATAGAAAGCTTTTGCAGTGTGTTGGAGTGGAGATAGATAGAGCAGGGCTCAGTTTTCTACTAGCGAATTAGTGTGTTTACTTTAGTGTAGAGTGTTAGTATAGTATGTGTAGTGCAGTGTTTAACACAACATTACATAATATTTAGTGTTGTATACAGTGCTGTATACCCCCTTCCCCTCCCTTTTTTTTTTTTGATTGCTGCATGTTTTTTTTAGTTTTTTTTGTGTCTCCTGTCCGCCCCCCCCTTTTTTTAAAGTTGTAAGCGCACATTTTTTTGACTGTGATGCTGGTGTTCCCCTTTTTTTATAGTTTCTACATTTCTGTCAGCGTCAGTTCTCAATTTAAAGTGCACCAAACACCACTTTTCATTCAATAAAGTGCATCTAATCACACATTTCCCAGTTTCTATTAAAACTGGGTAATAAGCACCCCCCCCCCCCCCCCATCATGTCTGGGAAGCCAACAAGGAGAGGCAGAAATTCCCATGCCACTATCAACAACATCTGTGTCCACAGGCAAAGGAGGACATGGTCCGTCCTCAGGCAGGGCACAATTGTCTCTGTTTAGCGATGTTTCCCGTGCTATCCAGCCACAGAATGCAGAGGAGGTGGTGGACTCGCTTACCATCCTCATCCTCCTCATCCTCTATGATCCAAGCTGACACTAGTGCACAGTCCACAGCGGCTGCCAGAGCAGCTTATTATGCCTCCTTGTCCATAGCTACTCTTGCCATAGCCCCAGCATCATGAATGGAGGAGTCGGCTGAATTATTTGAACACAGCATTAGCCAATTGCTCCTTGAGGATGCACAGCCATTACTTGATTCTGATGTTGGTTCTAAGGTAAAGGAAGGGAGTAGCATGAGCCTACATAGAGGGAAGAACAGGGCCGGCCTTAGGTGTTCAGGCGCCCTGTGCGAGCTAATCCTGTGGAGCTCCCCCCTCCCCGCACATTTATTGATTACTAATAACTAAGCCCCCTTTACATTAGAGGCCCCCCTTACATCAGAGACCCCCCCACAGAGCCCCCCTTACATCAGAGTCCCTCACAGAGGCCCCCCTTTACATCAGAGACCCTCACAGAGCCCCCCTAATATCAGAGACCCTCACAGAGTCCCCCCTTACATCAGAGACCCTCACAGAGGCCCCCTTACATCAGAGACCCTCACAGAGCCCCCCTTACATCAGAGAGCCTCACAGAGCCCCCCTTTCATCAGAGACCACCTTACATTAGAGACCCCCACAGAGCCCCCCCCTTACATCAGAGACCCCCCACAGAGCCCCCCTTACATCAGAGACCCCCACAGAGCCCCCCTTACATCAGAGACCCCCCACAGAGCCACCATTACATCAGAGACCCCACACACAGAGCCCCCCTTACATCAGAGATCCCCCACACAAAGCCCCCCTTACATCAGATACCCCCCACACAGAGCCCCTTTACATCAGAGACCCCCCACGCAGAGCCCCCCCTTACATCAGAGACCCCCCACACAGAGCCCCCTTACATCAGAGACCCCCCACACAAAGCCCCCCTTACATCAGAGACCCCCCACACAGAGCCCCCCTTACATCAGAGACCCCAAACACAGAGCCCCCCCTACACAGAGCCTCTCTTCAGTGGCGGCCGGTCTATAGGGGCGCAGGGGCACCCCCCAATCTGTGGCCCAATAAAAAAAGGAAAAAAATAAAATTTTCAGCCCACTAGGGGCGCCGGACTAACTGGTGGCTATGGGGGGGGGGGGTTTTGCACCCCACGTGCGTGCAGCAGAGCCGCAGATTGGCAGCCTTCTGGGGGTCATCGGGGCGCAGAGCATTGCTCCCCGATACTCCCCACTTTACTGATGTCCTGGCTGTGATTGGTCCAGTCTCCAGCCTTGACCAATCATAGAGGACATCCCGGGTGACGTCGCGTGGGGGCCGGTGCGTGCGTTAGTCACGCATCGTCCCAACGTCACCTTACCGCCCGCCATCAGAGAAAAGGCGGGCAGCGGTGGAAGAAGACGTCAGAGGTCCGACTGGAGAAGAGGGCAGCGGCGCGCATCCAGGTCGAGGAGGAAGAAGACGTCAGAGGTCCGACTGGAGAAGAGGGCAGTGGCTCGCATCCAGGTCGAGGAGGAAGAAGACGTCCGAGGTCCGACCGGAGAAGAGGGCAGCGGCGGGCATCCAGGTCGAGGAGGAAGAAGACGTCCGAAGTTCGACCGAGTCTCCCGGGTCCCGAGCAGCACGCCAGGCACTGTGACGGCACCAGGGTGAGGTAAGTAAAGTGATGCCTCGGGCACCACCAACACCCAAACACCAATTTTTCCACAACTTTTTGATAGGGGCATTACATTTAAATTTTTTACAGCAAGGCCAATTCTTGCTTTCATCAAGAGTACCTCTACAGGGTTAGGGTATAAAGGCACCACCAACACCCACAGCCCAATTTTTTCGCACCTGTTACTTCTATTCAAAGTCTGCGAAAGAAACACCAGACTTTCTCTAAAAAAAATTGTTAATCTTGGCCTGAGTGTACTATAATTTGGCTTCTTCACATAAGGCTTGCTTACTGTGGTGCAAAATGTGTTATTTCCATCCAAAGTCTGCCAAAGGGACACCTGAAATTTATCCAAGAAATCTCTAATCTTGTTCCGAGTGCACTAAATTGTAGCTTCATCATACAGACTGGCTCCCCAAGCCGCTGTTTACAAAATAAAGAAAGCTTACAGGGAAAATCAATTTAAATGTCCTTTTTTTTCTTTAAAAATGTCAGTTTTGCTGCAGCAGGTTCTATACACGGTACAGATGCGCCACTTTACAGGCACTATATTTAAAGGAATTTTTAATTGTCATTGTTTTACTTTAAGCATCATTAAAATCACTGCCCCTTCAAAAAATATATTTTTTAAAAGTTTTTTTTGCATTGGTACATGTCCCCCAGGGCAGTAGCTACCCCCCATACCCTTTTTATGGCCAATACCTTGCATATAAGCCTTCAAATGGGGACTATTGATTTTTCAAGTTCGAGTCTCATAGGCTTCAATGGGGTTCGCTGATCAGATCCGAACGTTTGCCATTGTTCCAGAGTTCTGGCACAAACCAAAAGGGGGGATTTTCGGCCCATCTCTATTCACAGGAATAGAAAATGTATGTAGTTCCTTGGTCAGATAATTGTTATCTCTATTAGAATCTTCTGAATCAGGTATTTACTGTAGCTGTATTTGTATGCTGATAAACCTGAATTGTAGACTTGCCCAACGGTTTTCTAATTCTCCATGTGCTCAATTGTCCTTGCTGCAAAGATTTAGAACACTTTAATGGTGTTCTCAGGCAGCAGAGTGATTGTTACTCAGCTTTGCCAATGCAAAGCAATATCTTGGGAAGGCACAAAGCAGTATTTTCACTGAAAGGATAAGTATACTTATAAAGATAAAGTTCCCCCCAGGCACATATAACTAACACTATTTATGCCTTCCATTTTTTTGTACGCTTTTTTCATACTTGATTCCATCATCACGTTTCGTATAAACACCTCTTCCCTCAGTGGAGGCCCCTGATCCAGCCCTGCAGTTAGGGTTTGCCGCCTCCTGCTTCTGGCATCTTCAGGGCCTGTTATGGCTTTGCTAAAGGAAAGTGTCTTCTTTTTTAGGTAGTGACAATGATCCCAAAGAAGGATTCTTCCACTCCCAGCCCAGAGGAAAAAAGATTTGGGAAAAAGACTGGCATGTCATGTGACCAAGGATCAAGATACGTATTTGGGAATTTTGAATTGTTGTTAAATTGCTGCAGCAATTGGCTAGAAGGGAATCTTAGTGTGTGTGGAAGGTGAGTCCTGGACACTAGACAGCTTCAAGGTATTTCCAAGCAAATAATCAGATACAAATCATAACATGCACAGGTACAGGATAATAACAATTAAAAAAAGAGTATGAAACTTCAACTGGGCTATATGATTAGCTGTAGTTATTTTTTTTTTAGTTGTTGAGAGAGATGGAACAGGTTTTTGCTGTCTGTGATCCAAATTAGAAGATTGCTCTTCACTTTCTATCTGGAAGACAGGGTGTCACAGAGATAGCAAGCAACGGGAAGTCCCTTCAATGGGACTAGAGATGGAAATAAAACAAAAAACTTTTTTCTAGCTTAGTCTGGAAGGCTTAGATCCTCTGTCAAATCCAGTATGTAATCCTGTCTGTACCATTCTGTCCCATAGGTACCTATTCTACTGTCCTATTATGACTGGGGCAAGGTAAAATCTCTTCAATGGGATTACAGACAACAGTTAAGTCCAGGTTCACATCTATGCAGTTGTGGTTAATGTGTTTTCAGGCACATTTTGCAGTGCATTTTGTGTTTTTAAACCTGAATTTTTGCATGCATTTTTCATGCATTTTGTGTTTTTTTATGTCCCTTTAAAACCACTGTATATAGCTGGTTGCTAAGGAGCTGATGGCCACTGCGTCCTTAACAACTGATGAGGTTCCCCACTAAAACCTGAATGTTAAAAAAAAAAAAAGTTGCCGGCAAAAATAATTGAGAAAAAAAACAGTGGGTGGTCCCCCCCAATACATACCAAGTCCTTCAGGTCTGGTATGGATTTAAAGGGGAACCCCACGCCAAAATTTAAAAAAAAATGGAGTGGGGTCCCCCAAAATCCATACCATACCTTATCCAAGCATGCAGCCTAGCAGGTCAGGAAAGGAGGGGGGATGATCAAGGCCCCCCTCCTAAACCATACTAGGCCACATACCCTCAACATGGGGGGGTTCATTGCAGCAGGGTGGGCTCTCCCCCCCACCCCAAAGCACCTTGTTCCCATGTTGAAGGGGACAAGAGCCTCTTTTTCAGAACCCTGGGCTGTGGTTGTGGGGGTCTGCGGGCAAGGGGTTATCAGAATTTGAAAGCCTCCTTTACCCCCTCCCTATGTGAATGAGTATGGGGTACATAGTACCCCTACCCATTCACCAAAAAAGTGTAAAGGTGAGTAAAGACAGTACAAGAGTTTTTGACAATTCCTTTATTAAAATGCCCCCCGATGTAGATCCATTGTCAATCATGACGTCGCCACCACCGCCGGACCCGAAAAAGGGAAAAAGAAAGTTCTGCTCGCCACACACGCTCCCTCGGTTTGCCTGCCCAGCCGTGTGACATTTCTTAAATAGTTACAGGGCGGGGTCACCCAGTGACGTCACCTGGTGGCACACCCCATGTGATGTCATCGACCTGTACATGCTGGGCCACTGATGTCACAGGGGGGTAGTGCCAACAAGTGATGTCACCCGTGGCTCTGCCCCATATCTACTGTATTTAACAAATGTCACAAGGTTGGGCAGGTAGACCCTGGGAGCGTTTGTGGCGAGCAGAGCTTTTTTTTTTTTTTTTCATTTTTTTAATTCCAGCGGTGGCCGCGTCGTGATTGACAATGGATCTTCATCAGGGTACATTGTTTTTTTAATTTTTTAATAAAGGAATTGTCAAAAACTATTGTACTCTCTTTATTCACTTTTACACTTTTTTGGTGAACGGGTAGGGTTACCCATACCCATTCACATAGGGGGGTTGGGCGGGATCTGGGGGCCCCCTTGCTAAGAGGGGGCTTCCAGATTCTGATAAGCCCCCACCTTCAGACCCTGACAACCACAGCCCAGGGTTGTAGGGATGAGGCCTTTGTCCCCATCAACATGGGGACAAGATGCTTTGGGGTGGGGGGGCAAAGAGGGTATGTGGCCTGGCATGGTTCATGAAAAGGGGGGCACTCACTCATCCCCTCCCTTTTCTGAGCCTCCTCCGCTGTTGTCTTCTTTCTTCACTTCCTCCCCGTTGTGCTCTTCTTCCTCTTCCGTCTCTGCAAACCTGCTGAAAATAAAGTAGGCCTACAGATTCCGATAAGCCCCCTGCCCCCACAACCACCGACCAGGATTGTGGGCTATAGGCCCTTGTCCCTATCAACATGGGTGCAAGGTGCTTTGGGGCGGGGGGGCAAAGCCCCTTCGCCCCAAAGCACCCCCCTATGTTGAGGGCATGTGGCCTGGTATGGTTAAGTAGAGTGGCGCTCACTCGTCCCCTCCCTTTCCTGACCTGCTGGGCTGCATGTTCTGATAAGGGTCTGGTATGGATTTCGGGGGGACCCCCCGCCATTTAAAAAAAAAAAAATTGTCATGGGGTTCCCCTCCAAATCCATACCAGACCCAAAGGGCCTGGTATTGATTTTTTGGTGGAGGACCCCATGCTATTTTTTTTACAAATTGTTTAGCCAGTAATTCTTTTTTTTTACATTCAGCTATCAGCGGGAAATCTGACGACTGATGACTCTTCGGTTGTTAAGGACGTAGCGGCTGGCTCCGTAGCAACCAGCTATATACAGTGTTTTTAAAGGAGAAACAACAGAGGAGTTACCTGTGGCCGAATTCAGGTTACTTGCACCATCTTTGGAGGACACCCTTCCTTTCTTTATTTCTTCTTTCCCCATTTCTTTGTGGCACAATACACTCCTACCTTGTCATGGTTGCATTACTCTTTTTGGTGATTTCTGTTTTGGCTATTTCTGGTACACCTTTTCATATCAATTTTATAAGTTTTAAATGGGGCAACTGCGCTTTGTTCCCTACTTCTTCTCATTGTGGCATATTGTTATCGCTCCTTACTTCCACTGCTTATGGTTTAACTGACCTTTTTGGCATTTTTGTCCATTCATATTACTTTTGCTACTCTGTGCACTTTCTCCAGCAGGGCATTCCCTGTTTGGTATGGGTCCTCTATAGTAGTCACATTACTCATGCTATTTTAACTTACTCACATTAATTTTGTTATTCAGTACTTGTTTATAAATTTCTTTGAGATTGCTAATCATGACACCACTTACCAAACAAAGGAGATATGCGTTTTTCTTGAGGTCCTCTCATTGTGCCCTTATGGGCGCGGACTATACTCCCACAGCTCCCGGAGCAGGCATTTCCCCGGTGGTCTGCTGTCCATAACACTATGTGCTGCACTCAGAGCTGAGTTGTGAGTATATTGGGTAGGGACAGCGAAATTGGGATGATTACATCCTCCCCTCCCTCTTCTATATATAATACTATCTTGACTCCAATGTTGTCTGTAAAACTCCTTTTTTACAGTTTTACACAATGCATCTGCTCTTGAGGAAGTGGAACATATTCCACGAAACGCGTTGAGCTTGTCTAGATGCATTCTTCTTACTACAATCATATGTCTGATTTCCCATATGCAACTTTGGTAGTCATCTATCAATAATGCATTGTTCCATCCTAATTTACGTCAAGTCAGCTCTTATACTATTGTGCCAATTGTCCTCATGCACCTCATCTAAAATCCCAACCTCCCCTTTCTTTCTTTGGTTGTTAAGGAGGCAGCGGCCGGCTCCCCGCTTAGCAATCAGCTATATACAGTGTTGTTAAAGGAAAAACAACACAAAAGGCATTAAAAAACACATAAAAAATGCAACACTTGTGTTTCTGGTGCGACTACAATGAAGTCTATTACACTCAAAACGCAATCTGCTGAAAAACGCATAGATGTGAATGTGTACCATAGGAAACCATGTTAAATGGACTTTAGTGCTTTTCTAAAAAACAAAAAACGCACAAAAAACAAATGTTGTAACTCTTAGAGGGTGCTTTTATGTATTTTTGTATGGCGTTCAACCTAATGGATTCTCAAAGACACTGCCCAAGCTAATTATAGATGCAGTGGTTTAGTCCCCACACAGGTTTTTTTCTTCTACAGATTCGAAGTTGATGATTTGTAAGTGATTTACATGATCTTTGCAGTGTTGAAGCATATTTATGTATTTAGGGAAATAATAATGTTGAGTTTGTTTGGCATGAAGTAAATTAAACTTTGATCAGGGTTTTGCCAACAACATTGTCTAGTTAGCCACAAAATTGGATCTCTGTTGTTAACAAAATTTGAACCTCAATTTACATTTCTCAATTGGCATGTGTTCTGCACTTTTCACTTGTGTAACAGAATGGTTGCCTGTCATGGTGTTTGTCGCCCGGGATTTTCAACCAGACATTTAATGTAGAGCAATCTGTTTTGTCAGTTTACTCTGTGAATGATAAAATCCAGTTGGGGACCTGGAGCCTGAAGATTTTATAGCGATCTGGGTGGGAGGAAATCTCCAATCCTGGGACCAGGTTTTGGGAAGAGCCAGGAGATTCATTGTGCAGATGGGTCCTGGGCTAATAGTAGAGTCAGGACCAGGGTTCTGGGCTCCACCCTCCCGAGGAGTCCAGGCATGCAAGGGAGAAGCATGAATGTCTGCACGGGACAGTCTGATCGAGCATACAGAGGGCCCAAGTCTGTGGGCTGGAGCAGCACGGAAGCTGTGAGGAAAAAATGTTGACAGAGGTACAGCATTCATACAGTAACACAGGGGACTGTGTAACAGGGTCAGAAGGACCGAGGCACAAAGCCTGAGCAGTGGTGCTGCTGCTAAAGAGAGCCAGGTGGCATGGTATTTCTCAATAACATTAACAGGCTGGCTCGGCTTCCTGAAACGACGTAGGGGATTGGTGCTGGGGCGGCGAGGCGGTGCACTCCCGCCCCCAATAGGCAGCGGGGATGCTGATCCACGGGACCTGCGATCACTCCCTGCTGAGAGAGAAGGATGGTCAGCTGTTGTAAACACAGCTGATTGTTGTTCTCTCTGAAATTATCACAGAGCACCTGTGATCCTTCTATATAGGATCACAGGTTTCTATGATTTTTTCACAAGTCCCTCCCCCCACAGTTAGAAAACACTCCCCTAGGCTCACAATTAACCCTTCGATCACCCCTAGGTTAACCCCTTCCCTGCCAGTATCAGTATTACAGTAACAGTGCATACTTTTAGCACTGATTACTATAGTAATGTCACTGGTCCCCCCAAAAGTGTCAAAAACATCAGTTAGGGGTCCGATCTGTCTGCCACAATGTCGCAGTCTCGCTAAAAATCACAAATCGTCGCCATCACTAGTAAAAAAAAAGCGAAAAAAATAAAAATGACATAAATATTTCCCCTAGTTTGAAGATGCAATAAGTTTTGCACAAACCAATCAAAATACGCTTATTGCAAACTTTTTTTTACCAAAAATATGTAGCAGAATACAAATTGGCCTAAAAGGATGAAAAATTTTGATTTTGAACGGAGAATGTGAAAAATATTGTTTTTTTTTCTTTTATTTTTTTTTTCAGAATTGTCACTTTTTTTTTACATAGTTACATAGTTAGTGAGGTTGAAAAAAGACATCAGTCCATCCAGTTCAACCTATGATGTGTGTGTGTGTTTGCTTTTAACCGTACATTGTATACCCCTGTATGTTGTGGTCTTTAACCACCTCCCACCCGGGCCATAGTACATATACGGCCGGGTGGGAGTCTCGTCCTTCTGAATGGACGTTCCGGAACGTCCTTCAGAAGGAGCGAGATCGCGCCGCCGCGGGCACGCGCAGCGGCGCGATCCCGATGTGCCTGTGTCCCTCGGACACAGCGCAACAAGATGCGTCAGGAGGGCCCTGTGATTGGCCCTCCTGATCACATGACGGCTGTGTCCAATCACAGCCGTCATGCAATGTAAATACAGCCGTTGTAACGGCTTCGATCTCTTCTCCTCCCTGACAGATCCTGTCAGGGAGGAGAAGAAGAGGATCGATACTGGAGCTGGGGTGATCAGTGAGTATTTCTAAGTACTCACTGATCACAGGGGGGGGTCTGTGCTGGTAATCAGATGATTGATTACCAGTGCAGCCCTGGGGGGAGGGGATGCCACTAGAGCCACCAGGGATGCCCACCCATGACCACCAGGGATGCCCACCATGGCCACCAGGGATGGCAAACAGCCTGCCAGTAGTGCCCTCCTATCAGTGCTGCCCACCAATGCAATATATCAGTGCTGCCCACCAGTGCCCATTATTGCCATCCACCAGTGCTGCCCACCAGTGCCCATTATTGCCCACCAGTGCTGCCTATCAGTGCCCCCCATCAGTGCCAATCAGTGCCGCCCATCAGTGCCAATCAGTGCCGCCCATCAGTGCCGATCAGTGCCACCTATCAGTGCCCACCAGTGCCCATCAGTGCCGCCGATCAGTGCCCATCAGTGCTGCCTATCAGTGCCCATCAGCGCTGCCTATCAGTGCCCACCAATGCTACATATCAGTGCTATCTATCAGTGCCACATATCAGTGTCCATCAGTGCTGCATATCATTGCTACCTATCAGTGCCCATCAGTGCTGCATATCAGTGCCACCCCGTCAGTGCCACCCCATCAGTGCCACCCAATCAGTGTCTCCTCATCAGTGCCTGTCAGTGCGGCATCATCAGTGCAGGAAAAAACGTATATATTCACAAAATTTTATAACCTAAACAAAAAAACTTTTTTTTTTTTTTCAAACTTTTCTGTCTTTTTTTATTTGTGCACCAAAAAAGAAAAAACCTGACAGTGATCAAATACCACCAAAAGAAAGCTCTATTTGTGGGGAAAAAATGACACAAATTTGGTTTAGGTACAATGTTGCATGACCGCGCAATTGTCATTCAAAATGCAACAGCGCTAAAAGATGAAAATTGGTCTGGGAAGGAAGGGGGTTTAAGTGCCCAGTATTGAGGTAGTTAAGGTGCCCATCTAATAGTTTTTTGAAACTATCAATGCTCCCTGCTGATACGGAAGAGAATTCCACATCCTTACCGCCCTTACAGTGAAGAACCCCTTACGCATTTTAAGGTTAAACCGCCTTTCCTCTAGTTTTAGTGAGTGGCCACGTGTCTTGTTGTATTTCCATACTCTGAATAGTTTGTTCCTTATGCACGGGTCACCAGTACAGTATTTGTACATTGATATCATATCCCCCCTCAAACGTCTCTTCTCTAGAGAGAATAGGTTCAGTGCTTGTAGTCTTTCCTCATAGCTGATGTCCTCCATTCCCCTAATTATTTTTGTTGCCCTTCTCTGGACTCTTTCCAATTCCAGCACATCCTTCCTGAGGACCGGTGCCCAGAACTGGACAGCATACTCCAGATGTGGCCGGACCAGAGTCTTGTAGAGCAGGAGAATAATCTCTTTATTTCTGGAGTGAGTCCCCTTTTTTATACATCCCAGTATTCTGTTGGCTTTGCTTGCAGCTGCTTGGCATTGTATGCCACTGCCAAGCCTGTTGTCTACCAGTACCCCCAAGTCTTTTTCCATCCTAGACTCCCCCAGAGGTTCCCCCCCTAGTGAGTAGCTTGCTTTCTGGTTTCTGGCCCCCAAGTACATTACTTTACATTTATCAACATTAAACCTCATCTGCCATGTAGTTGCCCACCCCGTTATTTTGTTTAGGTCCGCTTGTAAGGTTTCCACATCCTGTATAGAAGATATTGGCATGCTTAGTTTAGTATCGTCCGCAAATACTGAGATTGTACTCGATATCCCCTCCTCTAGATCATTTATGAATAAATTAAACAGGATTGGCCCCAGGACAGAACCCTGGGGGACCCAACTTTCCACCCCCGCCCAATCCGAGTACTCCCCTGGAGCCAGTTCTCTATCCAGGTACTCACCTTATGGTCCATACCTACCTTCCTTAGTTTGTACAGTAAGCGTTTGTGGGGAACGGTGTCAAAGGCCTTTGCAAAGTCCAGATACACCACATCCACTGGCTTACCTTTATCTAGATGGCAGCTCACTTCATCGTAGAAGGTTAATAGATTGGTTTGGCAAGAACGATTTTTCATAAATCCATGCTGATTACTACTAATTATATTGTTTTCATTACTAAAGTCTTGTATGTGGTCCCTTAACATCCCCTCCAAAATCTTGCAGACTACAGATGTTAGGCTGACAGGTCTATAGTTACCCGGGATACACCTCGGCCCCTTTTTAAATATTGGTACTACGTTGGCCTTTTTCCAATCTGCTGGCACCATACCTGTCTGTAAACTATCCTTAAAGATCAAGAATAATGGTCTGGCAATCACCTGGCTGAGCTCTTTAAGAACCCTCGGGTGCAAGCCATCCGGTCCCGGTGATTTATTTATGTTAAGTTTCTCAAGTTTAGTTCTAAGTCTGTCTTCTGTTAGCCATGGCGGCACTTCCTGAGGTGTGTTGTTTAGATTGGCCTTACAAGCTGGGTTCGTGTAGCCCCCCGATTCTTTTGTGAAGACTGAAGAGAAGAAATTATTTAACACTTCCGCCTTTTCCCTGTCCTCAGTGGCCATATTTCCTTTGTCATCTTTTATGGGGCCAATGTGTTCTGACCTCGCTTTCTTACTGTTTATATACTTAAAGAACTTCTTGGGGTTCTTTTTACTCTCTTCCGCTATATGTCTCTCGTGTTCTATTTTAGCCGCCCTGATTTCATCTTTACATTTCTTATTACACTCTTTGTAATGCTTAAATGCTGCCAATGACCCCTCAGCCTTGTATTTTTTGAAAGCCTTTCCTTTAGCACTAATATGCATTTTTATGTTGGAGTTTAGCCACCCAGGGTTTAATTTTGCTCTTTTAAATTTATTTCCCTTCGGAATGCACTGGTCAATCCCCTTGTTAAGTATGCTCTTGAAGCACTCCCATTTTTCCTCCGTGTTCTTTGTTCCCAGGGTTCTATCCCAATTGATATTTTCTAGCAGCGAGCGCAGTTTTGGGAAATTGGCTCTTTTGAAATTCAGCGTCCTTAAATTACCCCTCTGCTTCCTATTACTATAATTAATACTGAAACTTATTGACCTATGGTCACTGTTTCCTAAGTTCTCCCGTATATCTATATCCGTGAGCAGGTCTGCATTGTTGGTAATCAGTAGGTCAAGTACCGCATTGTTTCTTGTCGGTGCATTCACCATCTGACCCATGAAATTGTCCTGCAAGATATTTAGGAACTGCCTAGCCTTGGCCGAATGCGCGGTTCCATCTGCCCAGTCTATATCTGGATAATTAAAGTCCCCCATTATAATGACATTTCCCATCCTTGCTGCCAATCCTGAATCCCTGAATGGTCGCCATCCAGTCATGAGAGCTGTCAAACCAAGTCTCAGTTATCCCCACAAAATCTAAGTCCTCCTCCAACAACAGCAGCTCTAGCTCTCCCATCTTGTTGGCCAGGCTTCTGGCATTGGTATACAAACCTCTTAATTTTGAGCGGCTACATATATCCTCATTTGATGTTTTTAGGTTGCCCTCCTGATTTTTCCCCATACCCATCCTGGGTATAGGAGCTCCGTACACCCTACCGCTAGTGCCCCCATTTCTGCCCTCTGCAACTTGCTTTCCACTGGCTAATTCTACATCTGTACCCACCCCCCCATTCCCTAGTTTAAAAGCCCCTCTAGCTTTTTGGCCATCCTCGCACCCAGTACGGCTGCACCCTCCCCATTTAGGTGCAATCCGTCCCTACAAAAGAGCCGGTGACCGACTGAGAAGTCAGCCCAGTTCTCCAGGAACCCGAAACCCTCCTTACTACACCAGCTCCTCAGCCACTCGTTAACTTCCCTAATCTCCCGCTGCCTCTCTGGTGTGGCTCGAGGTACAGGTAGTATTTCGGAAAATACTACTTTGGAGGTCCTAGTCCTCAACTTAGCGCCTAAGTCCCTGAAATCGTTTAGGACTCTCCGTCTTCCTCTGCCCATGTCATTGGTACCCACGTGTACCATGACAGCTGGGTCTTCCCCAGCCCCACCCAATAATCTGTCCACCCGATCCGCGATGTGCCGAACCCGAGCGCCCGGCAAACAACAGACTGTTCGGCATACACGGTTTTTGTTTATAGAACAAAAAATAAAAATCTCAGAGATGATCACATACCACAAAAAGAAAGCTCTATTTGTTGGAAATAAAAGACATCAATTTTATTTCGGTACAGTGTCCCACGACCGTGCAATATTCCGTTAAAATAACACAGTGCCGAATCGCAAAAAATGGCCTGGTCATTAAGGGGGCAAATCCTTCCGGTCCAGAACTGGTTAATAAAAGTGGGCCAACAAGCCCTTAAAGGGTATATACTTACCTGCTATGTTGCAGTAGTTTTGCACAGAGTGGCCCATTTACTCCTCTTCTCGGGTCCCTCTTCTGTGCTCCTGGCCCCTCCGCTTTTTGAGTTCCCCCCACTGCAAGCAGCTTGCTATTGGGGTAAATTATTTTGGTGTGATTCTTGCGCTGTCTTGGGAACTCAATATTAAAATCTTTATCTCTGATGCTGCTAATATATTAACTGAACCTTGGACAGTGTACTGAGTATATATTGGGGGGAATACTGCATTTCAGGAATATTGCAGATGATCAGTAGAGTCACACTATGTACAGTGCATTGCAAAAGTATTCGGCTCCCTTGAACTTTTCGACCTTTTGCCACATTTCAGGCTTCAAACATAAAGATATAAAACTGTAATTTTTTGTGAAGAATCAACAACAAGCGGGACACAATCATGAAGTGGAACAAAATTTATTGGATATTTCAAACTTTGTTAACAAATAGAAAACTGAAAAATTGGGCGTGCAAAATTATTCAGCCCCTTTACTTTCAGTGCAGCAAACTCTCTCCAGAAGTTCAGCGAGGATCTCTGAATGATCCAATGTTGACCTAAATGACTAATGATGATAAATAGAATCCACCTGTGTGTAATCAAGTCTCTGTATAAATGCACCTGCACTTTGATAGTTTCAGAGGTCCGTTTAAAGCGCAGAGAGCATCATGAAGAACAAGGAACACACCAGGCAGGTCCGAGATACTGTTGTGGAGAAGTTTAAAGCTGGATTTGGATACAAAAAGATTTCCCAAGCTTTAAACATCACAAGGAGCACTGTGCAAGCGATAATATTGAAATGGAAGGAGTATCAGACCACTGCAAATCTACGAAGACCTGGCCATCCCTCTAAACTTTCAGCTCATACAAGGAGAAGACTGATCAGAGATGCAGCCAAGAGGCCCATGATCACTCTGGATCAACTGCAGAGCTCTACAGCTGAGGTGGGAGACTCTGTCCATAGGACAACAATCAGTCGTATACTGCACAAATCTGGCCTTTATGGAACAGCTCATCACCCTGAACACACCATCCCCACTGTCAAACATGGTGGTGGCAGCATCATGCTTTTCTTCAGCAGGGACAGGGAAGATGGTTAAAATTTATGGGAAGATGGATGGAGCCAAATACAGGACCATTCTGGAAGAAAACCTGATGGAGTCTGCAAAAGACCTGAGACTGGGACGGAGATTTGTCTTCCAACAAGACAATGATCCAAAACATAAAGCAAAATCTACAATGGAATGGTTCACAAATAAACATATCCAGGTGTTAGAATGGCCAAGTCAAAGTCCAGACCTGAATCCAATCGAGAATCTGTGGAAAGAACTGAAAACTGCTGTTCACAAACGCTCTCCATCCAACCTCACTGAGCTCGAGCTGTTTTGCAAGGAGGAATGGGCAAAAATGTCATTCTCTCGATGTGCAAAACTGATAGAGACATACCCCAAGCGACTTACAACTGTAATTGCAGCAAAAGGTGGCTCTACAATGTATTAACTTAAGGGGGCTGAATAATTTTCCACGCCCAATTTTTCAGTTTTTTATTTGTTAACAAAGTTTGAAATATCCAATAAATTTCGTTCCACTTCATGATTATGTCCCACTTGTTATTGATTCTTCACAAAAAATTACAGTTTTATATCTTTATGTTTGAAGCCTGAAATGTGTCAAAAGGTCGAAAAGTTCAAGGGGGCCGAATACTTTCGCAATGCACTGTACATTGATGTTAGTGTGCAAACCAAAAAAATATATAAATCAATTCATCACAATAGCTCTTCTATATTACTATATAGAATAATAGTGTATAAATAAATTAAAGTGCCAGTGCTATTTAAAATATATTAATCCATTCAATTTTTTACAGTGCTTCAGTGTTAAAAAACATGGGGGATTAGAGGATACAGAGTTCTTATTGGCACATCAACACGTTTTTTAACACTGAAGCACTGTAAAAAATTGAATTGATTGGACTTTTATTCACTTATATGAATTATACTGTCTAATGGAGTAATATATTTTAAATAGCACTGGCACTTTAATTTATTTATACACTATTATTCTTTAGATTTTATCTGTGCACAACACTATTTTTGCACTATAGATTACTTTTAAGGAATTTATTTAAAGTTTTATAATATGGCACAATGTATCATCAATTAAGTTAATGCACAACTATATATGCACTTTATTTATATGCCTTTGGCATCATTCCACAGCACCACAGTTTATAACTACTATATGCACTTTTCTCAATATTTATTTATTTCATTGAAGTCACTGGACACTTTACTTGTCTATTTAAATATTAAGTCTCTTATATACAGTGCCTTGCGAAAGTATTCGGCCCCCTTGAACTTTTTGGCCTTTTACCACATTTCAGGCTTCAAACATAAAGATATAAAACTGTAATTTTTTGTGAAGAATCAACAACAAGTGGGACACAATCATGAAGTGGAACGAAATTTATTGGATATTTCAAACTTTTTTAACAAATAAAAAACTTAAAAATTGGGCGTGCAAAATTATTCAGCCCCCTTAAGTTAATACTTTGTAGCACCACCTTTTGCTGCGATTACAGCTGTAAGTCGCTTGGGGTATGTCTCTATCTGTTTTGCACATCGAGAGACTGAAATTATTGCCCATTCCTCCTTGCAAAACAGCTCGAGCTCAGTGAGGTTGGATGGAGAGCGTTTGTGAACAGCAGTTTTCAGTTCTTTCCACAGATTCTCGATTGGATTCAGGTCTGGACTTTGACTTGGCCATTCTAACACCTGGATATGTTTATTTGTGAACCATTCCATTGTAGATTTTGCTTTATATTTTGGATCATTGTCTTTTTGGAAGACAAATCTCCGTCCCAGTCTCAGGTCTTTTGCAGACTCCATCAGGTTTTCTTCCAGAATGGTCCTGTATTTGGCTCCATCCATCTTCCCATAAATTTTAACCATCTTCCCTGTCCCTGCTGAAGAAAAGCATGATGCTGCCACCACCATGTTTGACAGTGGGGATGGTGTGTTAAGGGTGATGAGCTGTGTTGCTTGTACGCCAAACATAACGTTTTGCATTGCTGCCAAAAAGTTCAATTTTGGTTTCATCTGACCAGAGCACCTTCTTCCACATGTTTGGTGTGTCTCCCAGGTGGCTTGTGGCAAACTTTAAACAACACTTTTTATGGAGATCTTTCTTCTTGCCACTCTTCCATAAAGGCCAGATTTATGCAGTATACGACTGATTGTTGTCCTATGGACAGAGTCTCCCACCTCAGCTGTAGAGCTCTGCAGTTGATCCAGAGTGATCATGGGCCTCTTGGCTGCATCTCTGATCAGTCTTCTCCTTGTATGAGCTGAAAGTTTAGAGGGATGGCCAGGTCTTCGTAGATTTGCAGTGGTCTGATACTCCTTCCATTTCAATATTATCGCTTGCACAGTGCTCCTTGGGATGTTTAAAGCTTGGGAAATCTTTTTGTATCCAGATCCGGCTTTAAACTTCTCCACAACAGTATCTCGGACCTGCCTGGTGTGTTCCTTGTTCTTCATGATGCTCTCTGCGCTTTAAACTGACCTCTGAAACTATTAAAGTGCAGGTGCATTTATACGGAGACTTGATTACACACAGGTGGATTCTATTTATCATCATTAGTCATTTAGGTCAACATTGGATCATTCAGAGATCCTCACTGAACTTCTGGAGAGAGTTTGCTGCTCTGAAAGTAAAGGGGCTGAATAATTTTGCACGCCCAATTTTTCAGTTTTTTATTTGTTTGAAATATCCAATAAATTTCATTCCACTTTATGATTGTGTCCCACTTGTTGTTGATTCTTCACAAAAAATTACAGTTTTATATCTTTAGTTCAAGGGGGCCGAATACATTCGCAAGGTATTTATTTATTGATTTATGCACATAAGAAAGCACATTCATACATAGAATAATATAGAAGAGCTATTGTGATGAATTGATTTATATATTTATTTGGTTTGCACACTAACATCAATGTACATAGTGTGACTCTACTGATCATTTGCTATTGGGGTGCTCGAGCTGGGTCACAGCTCCCTGTGTCCATTCAGACACAGAACCGCAACCCACCCCCTCTCTCTTCTGATTGGCTTTCTGACTTTGATTGACAGCAGTGGGGGCCAATCGCACCACGCTGCTGTCTCAGCCAATGAGGAGGGGAGTCCTGGGCAGCTGAATAGGGGGGCTGCTGCACACAGAAAGTTTTTTTTTCTAATGCAAAGAATGCATTAAGATGAAAAACCTTCTGCCTTTAAAATGTAGTCTTATTCACTGTGCACCCTCCCCCCGCCCCTCCCATATACCTAATTTCTCTCTGGCTTCTGTACTGCAGGTCCGTTTATTCCCTGTGCATTCTCACCCGCAAACAATAAAAGTAATAAAGAAGCAAAATTACATAAACTTAACTCAGGCTTCTATACTACAAGAGGTGATGCCCCCCTTTCTGATGAAATCATGGTTAATGCAGAGTAGCCCAAATCTCAGAGATCATGCTCAAATGTGAAGGAGTGGGTTCTCATGAGGTAAGTATACTTATTTCATTTTTTTCCTAAAGATTATTTTGTGCAGATGTTTGCCTTGGGGGAAGGGAAACACATTGACTAATTGGACCTTGAGATTTTAGTGCAAGGTCCACTTTAGATGATTTTATGCTTCCAATAAAAAATGTACTGTAAATTGAAGTTGCTTTTAGTCTTGCACACATCTTAGTATTTGGTTTCTGTTTCTGTGGTCTTAATAGGTGTTAATGTAGGGATGGAAATGAATATGGAATTTGGGAGCCAGTATATCAAATCCAAAAGCCAACTGGATTTTATTGGAGATATCTCCATTGAAAACAACTAGAGATAACCTGAAAAGGTAGGGGCAGCTGTAATTTTAAGGGGCCATTGGCAACCTGGCTTCTAGGATTAGTCTTGCCCTGTGTTAATATCTTGTATTTTGTTGCTGGTGTGTATGTTATCCAGACTGTACAACACAAAGTTGCCAAACCAGAACTCACTAGTTAAACATATTCCTTTCAAGTAGTTAAGCCTATGGTTTGTGGCGAAATCTTTGTCAATATTTAACAGCTTAGCTATATCTTGCAGATCCCCTCCCAGTTGTACCATGACTCCTAGCAACAGTAAACCTTATAACTGCATACAGGTCGTCATAAAAGATACTCCGGATTGAGTTGTGTTTCCATTTCAGTTTTAGGTAAGCCAAGGCTTTTATAAAGAATTGACACTATATAAAAGTATTGAGTAAATTGTATGAAATGGCTGTCATTCAGGGGAACCAAAGATATGTGGGGTGTTTTTCATGTCTAGACTCCACTGTATAGTTATGTTTCTATACATCTGATTTTATCACAAAAAACAATTTGAAATTTACTGATGAAGATTTTTATGTTGCTTTTGGAATTGTCATTTATGAAAGTATGAAATCTGAGTCAAAGTAAATTTTGCAACACCAATATTGCACCTAATGCCCCATACACACGTGCAGATTATCTGCAGACTTTTGTCTGCAGACTTACCAAAACCATATAATATGAGGTCAAATCTAAACACTTTCAATTTGTATGCAATCCGGCAGGCCTTTGCACTACATAGAAAAGGTAAGTCTGCAGACAAAAGTCTGCAGATAATCTGCACGTGTGTATGGGGCATTACTGTTAGGATGTATATTGGTTTGTTGCGATGCCTAATACTACAGTAAGGTAACCAACTTAATATCAGTCAGTCATACATAGCCAAAATATTTATTACATGAATCATCTTGAAAGGGAGGCATAATTTTCCTCTGGAAAATCACTGCAACTAAAGTTCCACCTTCATTTTAGTTTTTTTAAGACATATTACATGTTATATTACATGTTTGTATGCAGATTGTAAAGTCTCAAATTTTTCCACCTTAATGCATTCTATGCATTAAGGTGAAAAACCTTCTTTGCTACAGCGCTCCCCCCAGACCCCCCTTGTTCTTACCTGAACCTGTTAGTTCCAGCATCGTGCATGAGCCCAGCAGCTTGAGCCGCTGGCTCTCATCTTATAGGACAGATTGATAGCAGCAGGAGCCATTGGCCTCCACTGCTGTCAATCAAATCCAGTGACAAGGAAGCGGGGCAGAGTCCAGCTGTCTGTGTCAATGGACGCAGCAGGACTTGGGATAGCGCCTGCACGGGTGCCCCCAGGGACAGCGGCTTTCCGTAGGGGCACCCGATAAAGAGGAGGAGCCAGAAGTGCTGCCGGGGAACCCTAGAAGAGTAGGATCGGGGCTGCTCTGTGCAAAGCCCTTCCACAGAGCAGGTAAGTATAACATGTTTGTTATTTTTGTTTTAAAAAATCCAAACCTTTACAACCCCTTGAAGCAATAAAAATTACACTTATGACAGATAATTGTTCTCAGGCATTTAAAAAGCAGGGGACGCCGCACTGTGACCCCTGATTACGTCAGACACATACTGATAAAATGCGTAGGGTTGGACTAAGACGTGACAGGCCACTTCCGCTTTTTGGAACGCATGTGGAGCGCAGTGCAGTGTCCCCTGCTTTTTAAATGCCTGAGAACATTCATCTGTCGTAAGTGTAATTTTTATTGCTTCAATAAATCGTTTGAACATTTAACGCTATGAGAGGCCTATTTCTTTTTTTCACTTTTATCGTACCCTGAGCATCTGTACCCATACTGACAGGCTGTTCTGGATGTTTATGGAAAACCATTCATGCTGATTCTGAATACCTGTAATGGGTGTCAAAACCATCTGGTGAGTGCTTTGTGCATGTGAATGTCAGTGGAGGAGGGACCCACAAGTTCATGGGTGATATCTTTGGTTTGGATGGTCTAGGAGGAGATCAAATACATTGGGGATTGTGTCGTTTGCAACATTAACTGAGAATTTTGAGCACTTTGATTCGCTTTTCACAATTTTATATTTTTTTTATCTTTTTTTTATTTTTATATATTTAAAATATCATTGTTCACTGGAAGTACGGTCATTATCAATTTTTTGTTTATTTATTTTTAATCCCTTGGTTCAGCTTTAAGCTGTTTTGACTCTTATGTATTGATTAAAACATTCAAATTTAGAAATAATTTTTCTTACAGTTATTCCTATGGAGCATATGATTAAACGCCAGTTTGTTGAAGACCGAGCTACCATATTGGATAATCTACCAGTAGCATGGAATGTGGTAGAGCCTGGACCTTATTACTGTGTTACCTTAAAGATGTCCAGAATAAAGGACCTTGCTTTTGATTTTGAATTTGGATCTTTAGACTCCAGGTTGGTTTTCTACAGTCCAACAAAGAGTGATGGTAAAGACTCAAAATGTTAATGTTGAGAGTTTTCTTTTTTTTTCTTTTTTTTGCACATGATGATGACGGTTGATCATTAACAGTTTAGGTAATAAAGAACATTCTACTATTCCAACAAGCATACCTCTTGTCTGTTAGGTCTGGAACTTTTGCAACTTTTGGTCAGCAAAGGGAAGCATGCAGTGCTTCAGAATTTCCTGGTAGAGGGCTGCACTGACTTTGGACTTGATAAAACACAGTGGACAAACACCAGCAGATGACATGGCTCCCCAAATCATCACTGACTGTGGAAACTTCACACTTGACCTCATGCACCTTGGATTCTGTCTCCATTTCTCCTCCAGACTCTGGGACCTTAATTTCCAAGTGAAATGCTAAATTTTCCACAGTCTGCGATGATTTCCTACTAACTTGGAAGTCTTTTCCAGTCCTAAGGGGCCATGATCATCGTGAAAGATGGCTAAGAGTCTCCGTGTGTCTTTCCAGGAGAAACCTCTGCCATATCTGATATCAGATATCTGATGATATCCTTTCCTTAGGACCAACACACTGAGCCCCTTTGCCCCTGACAGTCATGGCAGAACATCCTCTATTGGCGACATGGGGTACTAGTCAGGAATATTCCTTCTGTTGCGGATACAGTAGTCAATGTATATCTATAGGGAACTGTTTTTCTTCTGGGCCACTATTATTTAACCATATGATTATGATGCTAAAAAGTTGTATTTCTCAAATTTGGCCAATATATGATAAAAATTTAACTTACGTTTAATATTCCTATTGAAAATAACTAATAAAAATTTTTTTTTTTTTCAGAGATAAGTTTCCAGTTACACTGTTCCCTGAAAAGTAAGTTTTTCCTTTAAATAACCTTGCCATTTCTATGCCATTACCATCAAGTAAACAAAAAAGAAATGTTTGCACTCAAATGTAAAATTGCAAGGTTTATACAACTAGGTACATCATACAGTATAGCAGAATATATGCACACATTAATTTTGGTAGCATAATTATTAATGTGGAATGTATTTTCCTTGCGAAAGAACATTATTTTTAGGTTGTTATGGGTAAAGTTACACTTTAAAAAAAAAAAAAAACTGGAAGGTGATTGGTTTCTATGCAGAGCTGCAACAGATTTTGCACTCTCCAGTTTTAGTAAATCAATCCCTATGTCGCTGGCGCAGATGTGAGGATTACAAATTGGCAAAATGAAACATTTTTAAGATGTAATAAAATGCTAGCAGTATTGTAAAGTTTATTTCAGATTTTTTTTTTTTTAATGAACTTATAACTGGATTAAAGGTTGATGTTAATGTATTTGCACAGAGTTCTGTTTCAGACCACTACATTTTGTTAGAATGCATTGTATTGTTAATCACTCTCTGCTGTTTCCATGGTGCTGCACATGTGATCAGTTATGCCAACAGCCATTTGAGGGTTTGACAGCTCGGTTGGCAGCAAAAGCAACCCTGACATTTATCATTCACGCCATGCCATGTTTTGGGCAAACAATTAAATCAGTGGGTTTAGTTTTGCTTTGGGTAGAGCTTTTAATTTTGCATGATATATTTTTGTCCATCATGATTTTCCTTTTTGTCACCAACAAGTGGGGAAGGGCAGTCCTCTAATGCTGCCCATATTGATTTTTGTCTAATTCCTGCTGAATCTTAAATTTGAGCTGTGGATGGCTCTGTTGGCTCTTAAATTCAATAATCGACGGAGCAGGACAGAAAATTCTTGGCCAAGCAGATATTCTAACAGCTGTGACAGAAGATGTTAAAACACAATAGCCAGCAGGGGAGATTCCTTCATCCACACTGTTTGACATCAAAGGGGAAATCTACTGATTTCTTTCATTCAGCCCACAGGTATAAATGAGAGAAATCTTAGGACAAACAAGGTATGATCTGCCACGTTGTATATCTAAGTTGAATGTCTAATTGCCTCCATCCCTAAATGTATACATGTAGAAACAGACCAAAATGTGGGACTTTAAATGAGGTCAACTAGACATGTTAATTTATTTAAATAAATCACATATGCAAGTAACAAGGACACCTACAGAGAAGTACCATGTAATAACATATACAATTCATAATAAATGATAATCAATACACCGTAACAGATCAAACATAATAAACAGATTCCATATGAAATCATCTTTAGGCTCACAGTCTTTAAATATGTCAAACTTGAATAAAATGTCTGAGTTAATGTAGGCTCGACACGTTTCATGGACCTTTGTCCATTCATCAGTAGCTTAAAATGTATGTTGTATATCTAGAGATAAAAATCTAAAGTATAGCAAAACAATATTAAGAGGAAGAGTATATTAAGAGAATAAAATGGAGTAGACACTACCTTAAGTATTGTCATATGTCCAAAAGCAGTCCAAAAATGTAGTAGGGTAAAGTATTAGGCAGAGGGCTAGGACACATGATTGACAGAAGGCATAAAGCAGAATCAAGTCAAGTTGTCACCATGGAAAACCGGAAGCAAAAGTCAGAAGACAAGATGAGTTAAAACCCAAAAGCAGGAGATCAAGAACAAATTCCAAAGACAAGCAGAGTAAGTAGTAAATGAGAATAAACACAACAATAGCATTCCAGGCAGGGTAATAGACAACTTTGCATAGACAGGGAAACGGCTTTTATTTATTTTTAACATGTATCTAACCACTTAAGTTCTTGTAGCTGGTTACCCCATATACAAAGCAATACATATATTGTCAAGGGAAAGAGGAACATAAGAGTTTCTTTTGTAATATTGTCTTCCAAAAGTATGTCACGTTCTAAATATTTTAAAGGCAAAAATATATAGAAAATAAAATGTTTTTCCTGCTTTAAGGCTGATTTTTGAACAGCTAGTATTACTATAAATGCAAGAAAAATGAAGATATCTACTAATTATAGTAATATTAACATTATGCTTTCAGTATAAAGCGTGGTGAAAGTCTTTTTACTTAAAATAAAGTATTTTTTTTTTTTCCAAAAAAGTATTTTTTTATATTTTGTATTTTTTTTGCTAGTATATCAAAAAAGGACAAACAAGTCAAAAATTACATGCTGATTTCTTTTTTTAGAATCCTTAAGCTTGATTTATCTCTAAATGAGTTGGTTGAATTACAGCCTGACAGTTTCCATCACCTTGAAAACCTTATGGAGCTCAATACTTCCTTCAATCTCCTGCACAGGTAACAATTTCAATATGCCAAAAATGTGTGATACAGCAAAGGCTTTTTTTTTTGTTTTGATTTACAGCAAAGCAAATTTGTTTGACATTAGCACAATGTGAAATCATATTGTTAGGCTAGAAGACTTTTAAAACCATACTGCAGCTTAAACATCTTACTGACCTTGTCCAGGCTACAATCTGAGTGTAAAAAAATCCAAATTTATTGTCATCTTTGCAGTGGCATACCAACAGGGCGGGCAGGATGGGGGAGAGGGCGGTTGGACACATTGGGGGGTGCCAGTAAGCACCAGGATGACACCTACCTAAGGGTTGACACCCAGGGCTGGCCGCCAGACTGCCTCCACCGCTCACTAACACAGGAGAGCAGAGCAGGGGGCACTGGAGCAGAACAAGAGAGAGAATCAGCAGCGCTGAATGAACAGCGGGCACTGCAAAGTTAACTCCGGCAGTTCCCGCTTTTTAGTCGGGGCTGCTGTTTCTCTCTCTCCCATTCTGCTTCAGTGCCTCCTGCTCTGCTCTCCTGTGTCTCCCGCCCTGCATGCCCTAATAAGGTAGGAAGGGGAGTGCTGGGAAGGGCTGTGTAATGTAAAGGGTTCCATGGGGGCTGTATAATGTAAAGGCGTCCATTGGGGGGCTGTATAATGTAAAGGGGCCCATGGGGGAGGGGGCTGGCTGTGTAATGTAAAGGGACGCAGGAGGGGGCTGTGCAATGTAAAGAGGTCCATGGGGGGGCTGTGTAATGTAAAGGGGTCCATGGGGGGCTGTATAATGGAATGGGGCCCATGGGGGCTGTGTAATGTAAAAGGGTTCAGAGGTGTGAGGGGAGCTGTGTAATGTAAAGAGGTTTATGGGGGGCTATGTAATGTAAAGGGGTCCATGGGGGGCTGTGTAATGTAAAGGGGTCCATGGGGGGCCGTGAAATGTAAAGGGGTACAGAAGTGCAGCGGCTGTGAATTGTAAAGGGGTCCAGAGGTATGGGGGCTGTGAAATGTGAAGGGGTCCAGAGTTATGGGGGCTGTGTAATGTAAATGTGGTCCAGAGGTATTGGGGCTGTGTAATGTGAAGGGGTCCAGAGGTAGGGGGTTGTGTAATGTAAAGGGGGTCTTCCTACATTTTACCTGCAGTTATAGCTTTAGTCCTATAGATTTCTATTAGGTTGCACGTTTTTTTCTGTACCAAAAGTCCCGCATGTTGCATCTTTGACGCACTTTCAGAAAACAGGAAAATCATTTTTTGGGGGGGTTACACCATGTTTTACTGCACCTGGTGACACCAACCCTAGTGACACCACTGGCAGTAGCACATAGTAAGCATGCCACTGCCAGTTACATGTACTTCTGTCTGGCGCCTCAGGTCAGTCACGTCGTTTTTGCAGAGGAGGAGGAGGAGGGGCCTGGCAGAGAGCAGAGGGAGGAGGCTTCTTTTGGTTTCCGGGCTGCAGTGCGCGGAGGCGCTACACGCGACATCACTTGATGACACGTTGATGTGCAGTGCGTTGCCTGCCCGTCTAGGGGGTACAAGATATAGGATCCGCCCTGGGTGCCAAATTCTCTAGGTACACCCCAGCATCTTTGACCTTGCCTAACTGCTTTTTAAGTCACTGAGCCATAAGGGGTATGCAGCCAATAATGTTGAGACTCCTGAATTGACAAATTGACAAAAATCAACAATTTACGCCCTTAGAAAGCCTGATAGGGTGATTGGTTTTCGGGGTCCTGTATGTGGCTAGACTGCCAAAAAGTCTCACACATGGGGTATCCCTGTACTGAGGAGAAGCAGCAGAATGTATTTTGGGGTGTCATTTCACATATACCCATGGCATGTGTCAGCAATATATCATTTGCTGACAACTTTGTGTAAAAAAACAAAAAAAAATAATAATAATTTTCCCGAAACTTGTGGCAAAATATTAAATATTCCATGGACTCACCATTAGTGTTGAGCGAACACGGACTGTATTATTCGTGTTCGTACCGAATAATTGGATTTTTTGTACCCGAACACGGACACGGACACTTTACTGTATGTTCGGGTAAAAATCCGTGTTCGGTCGTTTTATTTCCGGGTTTTGCATGCTTTGGCGCTCTTTTCATGGCGGGCTTTCAACAGCCAATCAACAATCGTTTAACTGGTGTGCCTTAAGCCATCCCAGCCATGCCTGCAAATGTCTCAGTAGCTGTGATTGGCCGTCTGAAGCATGTGACCAAGTCTTTATAAGTTCCAGGCAGCCGCAGCGTCTTCATTCTGCTGCTTAGATCAGGGACAGAGCACACATCAACGTGCTGGCTGCTGATTAGGGAAAGACAGGCAGGAAAAAACCATTTGTGTCCGGATAGAATTGAGGGACAGGTCGGAGTGTTTAGGCAGGGCGAGTTGTAGGCATTTTAGGGATAGAGTCTGCTGAATTATAGGGTCAGTGTCTTCTACAAACTACAATCGATATTGCTGTGTGGGGGGTGGGGTCTGCACTCAATCCTGATCTACGATCTCTTCTCAATCCTGTTAGGGAGAGGCTGCTGCTGAATTTTAGGGTCAGAGTGTTCTACAAACTACAATCGATATTGCTGTGTGGGGTCTGCACTTAGTCCCGATCTACGATCTCTTCTCAATCCTGTTAGGGAGAGGCTGCTGCTGAATTTTAGGGAAACTGTGTTCTACAAACTACAATCGATATTGCTGTGTGGTGTGGGATAGGAGATAGGCAGGTGTCAGTGATCCACATCCATTTTTCTGTGTGTGAGCTGCAGTGAACACAATCTTTTTGGGCTGCAGTGAACACAATCTTTTTGGGGTGCAGTGAACAACGTCCTTTTTGGGGTGCAGTGAACAAAATCTTTTTGGGGTGCAGTGAACAAAATCCTTTTTGGGGTGCAGTGAACAACATCCTTTTTGGGGTGCAGTGAACACAATCTTTTTGGGGTGCAGTGAACAAAATCCTTTGTGGGGTGCAGTGAACACAATCTTTGTGGGGTACAGTGAACACAATCTTTGTGGGGTGCAGTGAACACAATCTTTGGGGGGTACAGTGAACACAATCTTTTTGGGGTGCAGTGAACAAAATCCTTTTTGGGGTGCAGTGAACACAATCTTTGTGGGGTGCAGTGAACACAATCTTTTTGGGGTGGAGTGAACAAAATCCTTTTTGGGGTGCAGTGAACAACATCCTTTTTGGGGTGCAGTGAACAAAATCCTTTTTGGGGTGCAGTGAACACAATCTTTTTGGGGTGCAGTGAACAAAATCCTTTGTGGGGTGCAGTGAACACAATCTTTGTGGGGTGCAGAGAACAAAATCCTTTTTGGGGTGCAGTGAACAACATCCTTTTTGGGGTGCAGTGAACAAAATCCTTTTTGGGGTGCAGTGAACACAATCTTTTTGGGGTGCAGTGAACAAAATCCTTTGTGGGGTGCAGTGAACACAATCTTTGTGGGGTACAGTGAACAGAATCTTTGTGGGGTGCAGTGAACACAATCTTTGGGGGGTACAGTGAACACAATCTTTTTGGGGTGCAGTGAACAAAATCCTTTGTGGGGTGCAGTGAACACAATCTTTGGGGGGTACAGTGAACACAATCTTTTTGGGGTGCAGTGAACAAAATCCTTTGTGGGGTGCAGTGAACACAATCTTTGTGGGGTGCAGTGAACACAATCTTTTCGGGGTGCAGTGAACAAAATCCTTTTTGGGGTGCAGTGAACAACATCCTTTTTGGGGTGCAGTGAACACAATCTTTTTGGGGTGCAGTGAACAAAATCCTTTGTGGGGTGCAGTGAACACAATCTTTGTGGGGTACAGTGAACAGAATCTTTGTGGGGTGCAGTGAACACAATCTTTGGGGGGTACAGTGAACACAATCTTTTTGGGGTGCAGTGAACAAAATCCTTTGTGGGTTGCAGTGAACACAATCTTTGGGGGGTACAGTGAACACAATCTTTTTGGGGTGCAGTGAACAAAATCCTTTGTGGGGTGCAGTGAACACAATCTTTGTGGGGTGCAGTGAACACTATCTTTTTGGGGTGCAGTGAACAAAATCCTTTTTGGGGTGCAGTGAACAACATCCTTTTTGGAGTGCAGTGAACACAATCTTTTTGGGGTGCAGTGAACAAAATCCTTTGTGGGGTGCAGTGAACACAATCTTTGTGGGGTACAGGGAACAGAATCTTTGTGGAGTGCAGTGAACACAAACTTTGGGGGGTACAGTGAACACAATATTTTTGGGGTGCAGTGAACAAAATCCTTTTAGGGTGCAGTGAACACAATCTTTGTGGGGTGCAGTGAACAAAATCCTTTTTGAGGTGCAGTGAACACAATCTTTGTGGGGTGCAGTGAACACAATCTTTGTGGGGTACAGTGAACACAATCTCATACTTCTGAAGATTTGAGGGTGCTGCCTGTTCCATACTCCTCCTCCTACTGCTCAACCATCCTTTTAGGGGTACAAACAATAGTAATTGGGGCCTAGTGTGGTGGTGTACGTGTGAGATACATACACTTTCTTTTTGATCATATTTTCTATTCCGCTATTCAATTAAAACCTTTGGGGATCAATTAAATTGCGTGATAGTCTGTGTCGGTACGTGTGAGATCCACCTTTCCAAGTTTTTGGGGTTCATCTCATACTTCTGAAGATTTGAGGGTGCTGCCTGTTCCATACTCCTCCTCCTACTGCTCAACCATCCTTTTAGGGGTACAAACAATAGTAATTGGGGCCTAGTGTGGTGGTGTACGTGTGAGATACATACACTTTCTTTTTGATCATATTTTCTATTCCGCTATTCAATTAAATCCTTTGGGGATCAATTAAATTGCGTGATAGTCTGTGTCGGTACGTGTGAGACCCACCTTTCCAAGTTTTTGGGGTTCATCTCATACTTCTGAAGATTTGAGGGTGCTGCCTGTTCCATACTCCTCCTCCTACTGCTCAACCATCCTTTTAGGGGTACAAACAATAGTAATTGGGGCCTAGTGTGGTGGTGTACGTGTGAGATACATACACTTTCTTTTTGATCATATTTTCTATTCCGCTATTCAATTAAAACCTTTGGGGATCAATTAAATTGCGTGATAGTCTGTGTCGGTACGTGTGAGATCCACCTTTCCAAGTTTTTGGGGTTCATCTCATACTTCTGAAGATTTGAGGGTGCTGCCTGTTCCATACTCCTCCTCCTACTGCTCAACCATCCTTTTAGGGGTACAAACAATAGTAATTGGGGCCTAGTGTGGTGGTGTACGTGCGAGATACATACACTTTTTTTGATCATATTTCCTATTCCGCTATTCTATAAAAACCTTTGAGGATCAATTGAATTGCGGGATAGTCTGTGTCGGTACGTGTGAGATCCACCTTTCCAAGTTTTTGAGGTTCATCTCATACTTCTGAAGATTTGAGGGTGCTGTCTGTTCCATACTCCTCCTACTCCTCATCCATCCTTTTAGGGGTAGAAACAATAGTAATTGGGGCCTAGTGTGGTTTTGTACGTGCGAGATACATACACTTTTTTGGATCATATTTCCTATTCCGCTATTCAATAAAAACCTTTCTAGGGCAAGATCTTAAATTACAGAAATATGAGGAGACCGTCAAATAAGGGCCGTGGCCTGGGTCGTGGTGCTGCTGGTAGAGCTCCTGTTCCAAGGAGAGGACGTGGTCGATCTGTGTCAGCTACACGCACAAGTGAAACACCTTCCTCAAGTGTGAGTAGGCGACAGAACCTGCATCAGTATTTGGTAGGGCATCATACGCCCCTAGAAGTGATGAGGCCAGAACAAGTGGAGGCGATAGTAGATTGGTTTGCTGCTGACAGTGCCTCCAGTTCCTTCACATTGTCTCCCACCCAGTCTACTGCAGAAAGGTCACAGTTGGCACCTGCAGCCGATGTCCAACCGTCTTTCACCTCACCCCCTTGCAAATCAGGCAAGCAGTCTGAGCCCCAAGCCATACAGCAGTCTCTTCTTCTTTTTGATGACTCTGTCAGCAGGGTTTCCCAGGGCCATCCACCTAGCCCTGCCCCAGAAGTGGAAGAGATTGAGTGCAGCGATGCCCAACCACTTATTTCTCAAGATGAGTACATGCAAGGATCATCGCAGCACGTCTCCGATGATGACGAAACGCAGGTGCCAACTGCTGCGGCGTTCAGCATTGTGGAGACCGACAAGGAGGGCAGGGGTGAAGACTGGGTGGAAGATGATGTGGAGGACGATGAGGTCCTCGACCCCACATGGAATGAACGTCATGCAGGTGACCTGAGGAAGTTTAGAGGAAGAGGCGGTGGTCGCACAGAGCCACCAGCACAGCAGAAGAGGGAGCAGGGTGCAGAAGCGGAGCGGCCGTGCCCTAGACACTACGCCCGCTACTGCCCAACGCAGCAAGGGAACGAGCGCACCAAAGTCAGCTCAAAGGAGTTCTCTAGCGTGGAAGTTCTTTAGAAAATGTGCTGATGACAGGACATGAGTGGTTTGCACCCTGTGCAATCAGAGCTTGAAGCGAGGCATAAACCTTCTCATCCTGAGCACAACCTGCATGATCAGGCATCTAAGTGCAAAGCACGAGCTGCAGTGGAGTACACACCTTCAAAACCAAGAAACGTCTCTGGCTCATCCTGCTTCCTCTTCTGCTGCAGTCTCGGCCGCTCCAGCCACATCTGTAGTGATACCGGCACCTGCCACCCCGCAAACAGACGATCTGTCAGCAACACCACCACCTGGGTCACCAACAACCATCTCCACAATGTCCCGTGGAAGCGTTCAGCTTTCCATCTCCCAAACACTTGAGAGGAAGAGGAAGTACCCCCCTACCCACCCGCGATCCCTGGCCCTGAATGCCAGCATTTCAAAATTATTGGCCTTTGAAATGCTGTCATTCCGTCTGGTGGAGACGCACAGTTTTAAAAACCTTATGTCGGTGGCTGTCCCACAGTAAATCGTGCCCAGCCGCCACTACTTTTCCAGGCAAGCCATCCCTTCCCTGCACAACCAAGTGGGGGAAAAAATCAGTTGTGCACTGCGCAACGCCATCTGTGCCAAGGTCCACCTAACTACCGATACGTGGACCAGTAAGCACGGTCAGGGGCGTTATATCTCCCTAACGGCACACTGGGTAAATGCAGTGGCGGATGGGCCTGAGGCGGATAGCAATTTGGCGCATGTCCTTCCACCACCGAGGATTGCAGGGCGCTTCAGTTTGCCTCCTGTTCCTAACTCCTCCTACTCCGCTTCCTCATCCTCTACCGCCTCCTCATCCGGACAGCGTAACACCTTCACCACCAACTTCAGCACGGCCAGGGGTAAACGACAGCAAGCAGTTTTACAACTTGCCTGTTTGGGGGACAAACCACACACCGCGCAGGAGTTGTGGAGGAGCATGGAACAGCAGACAAATGAGTGGTTGCTGCCAGCGAGCCTCAAGCCCGGCCTGGTGGTGTGCGATAACGGGAGAAATCTCATAGCAGCTCTGGGCCTAGCCGGTTTGACGCACATCCCTTGCCTGGCGCATGTGCTGAATTTGGTGGTGCAGAGGTTCCTTAAAAACTACCCCGATATGTCAGAGCTGCTGCAGAAAGTGTGGGCCGTTTGTGCGCACTTTCGGCGTTCTCACCCTGCTGCTGCTCGCCTGGCAGCGCTGCAGCGTAACTTCGGCCTTCCCGCTCACCGCCTCATATGTGACGTGCCCACAAGGTGGAACTCCACCTTGCACATGCTGGAAAGACTGTGCGAGCAGCAGCAGGCCATAGTGGAGTTTCAGCTGCAGCACGCACGCGTGAGTCACTCTGCAGAACAGCACCACTTCACCACCAATAACTGGGCCTCCATGCGAGACCTGTGTGCCTTGTTGCGCTGTTTTGAGTACTCCACCAACATGGCCAGTGGCAATGACGCCGTTCTCAGCTTAACTATCCCACTTCTATGCCTCCTTGAAAAAACAATTCGGGCGATGATGGAAGAGGATGTGGCACAGGATGAGGAGGAGGAGGAGGAGGATGAAGAGGTAACATTTCCAAGGCTTTCAGGGCAGTCATTCGCAAGGGGCTCCGAGGGTGGGTTCCTGCACACACAAACGCCAGGGACACAATTGTCCAGCAGGGGCACAGTTCTGGAGGATGAGGAGGATGAGGAGGAGGAGGAGCTGGAGGAGGAGATGGAACCATGTTCACAGCAGGGTGGCACCCAGGCCAGCTCATGGCCATCACTGGTGCGTGGCTGGGGGGATACAGAGGACACGGACGATACACCTCCCACAGAGGACAGCCTTTTGTTTCCTCTGGGCAGCCTGGCACACATGAGCGATTACATGCTGCAGTGTCTCCACAACGACCGCCGAGTTGCCCACATTCTAACTTGTGCTGATTACTGGGTGGCCACGCTGCTGGATCCCCGTTACAAGGACAACGTACCGTCCTTAATTCACTCACTGGAGCGCGATCGCAAGATGCGCGAGTACAAGCGCACGCTGGTAGACGCCATGCTGCTGGCATTCCCATCTGACAGCGGGGCCGCAGTGGAAGCACAAGGCAGAGGAGGAGGAGGAGGAGGTCGCCAACGCAACCAGGGCACCGCCAGCACCTCAGAAGGCAGGGTTAGCATGGCCGAAATGTGGAAAAGCTTTGTCAGCACGCCACAACAAACAGCAGCACCAGCAGCTCAGATGGAACGTCTTAGCAGGAGGCAGCATTTTACCAACATGGTGGAGCAGTATGTGTGCACATGCCTACATGTAGTGAATGAGGGGTCTGCCCCCTTCAACTTCTGGGTCTCCAAATTGGGCACATGGCCTGAGCTTGCCCTTTACGCCTTGGAGGTGCTGGCGTGCCCTGCAGCCAGTGTATTATCTGAACGGGTATTTAGCACGGCTGGGGGCGTTATAACAGACAAGCGCAGCCGCCTGTCCAGAGACAATGTGGACAAGCTCACGTTCATTAAAATGAACCAGGCATGGATCCCACGGGACTTTTCCGTACCTTGTGCAGAATAGCAATGGATACCGACCTTACCCACCCATTGTTCCATTTTTGCTCTTTCTCACTCTTTTGGGGTGTACCCTCATTTAAAATTTGTGAAAAGAAGCAGTGTTGGCTACCTCGTCCTCCTCCTCAGGGCCAGATTAACGTAGGGGCTATTGGAGCTGCAGCTCCAGGCCCCTACCTTTTATATAGGCCCCGGGTTGGCCATATTCACTGTTACCGCTCTTCTGTCACTTGTAAACACAGAAGTCTGGCTTCTATGCTCGCTTCCCCAGGCAGCACCCTCAGAACCTCCCCACACAGCGCGAAGGCCGGACAAGGAGGGACAGTTGGCGATGCATGGATGTGTTTATGGGCTTCAGAGACAGCATCCCATGTTGAATTAGGCATGCATGGCTGCACCCTTCCTCCTCTGGGTGCATGGCAAGGCACGGCCCTTAAGGCCCTTCAAAATCCTCAGCACCAAGCCCATGATGCTCTTAATCCGGCCCTGGTCCTCCTCCACCGCCGCTTCCACCTACACCACCCATAGGTGTGCGCAGCCTATTGCATTAAGGTGTGCACCCCAAAGTTGAAATACACATGCATGTGTTTGCCAGCAGGGAGAGTAATGTATCGGGGCCATGTACCTGTAGGCAAAGAGAAATAGAGCAGAGCAGGTCCGAGGGAGATCTTTCCCATCTCCTCACTGGCAATGCTATGTGCCCTAGGTGATTAGGGTGTGCCCAGGCACACCCGGCACACCCTGTGCGCATGCCTATGTCACCGCCACATCCACCACCACCTCAACCTCCCTCCTACTCCATATGGGCCTCGTCCTTCAGAGATGAAGAAGAACATTGTTTTATTTTTCTGTTTTTTTTTGTTGTTTTAAGTTATTTCCCTATCCACATTTGTTTGCAGAGCACTTGCCATGCTCTTAATTACGTTTTGCTGCCATTTGCAGCACTCTAGCCCTTTCCTTTGGTGTTTTAGAGCCATTTTAGTGCCTTAAAGTTCGGGTCCCCATTGACTTCAATGGGGTTCGGTGTCCGGGAAAAGTTCGGTAAAAGTCCGGGACACGGACCCAGACTTTTTTTTAAAGTTCGGCCGAACCCGTCGAACACGGACATCTAGGTGTCCGCTCAACCCTACTCACCATGCCTCTTAGCAAATAGCTTGGAGTGTCTACTTTGCAAAATGGGGTAATTTGTGTGTGTGGGGGGGGGGGGGGGCCTCTGAAACTGTGACAGGTAGTGCGGAGGTGAAATGCACAATAAAAGGACTCTTAGAGGGAGTTAAAGTCACCATTGGCTCGATCTACACACCTAATGTAAATCAGGATATTTTTCTTTCTAGAACTTTTGGGGCCTGTATGAATTGAATTTGGAGAAGGGCAAATATTATTAGGGGGAGATTTAAATATCCCGATAAATCCAAGTATTGACACCTCCTCCGGAATATCATCGGTGTCCCCCAAAATAAGAAAAAAGTAACTCAGATACTGCACAAACATCAATTGATGGATGTATGGCGTTTACAACACCAGGGAGAAAAAGACTATACATATTATTCAACAATACATAAAAAATACTCCAGAATAGATCAATTTTTAGTTCCCCATAGACAGCTGCAATCAGTGATAAAAACGGAGGTGGGTAGCATTACATGGTCGGATCATGCTCCGATAGTGATGTGCTACTCACTTTCAGAAAGAGAGAAATATGCGAATAGATTTTGGAGATTGAATGAAAGTTTGCTTCAGATCCCAGAGGTGAAGGAGGGCGTTCAGAAAGAAATCCAATGGTATTTCCAAACAAATGACATATTCGAATGTGACGCAGGAATTCTATGGGAGGCGCATAAAACAGTGATTAGAGGGGTATTGATAAAACATGGATCTCGGTTGAAAAAAGAATGGAAGAAACAACTAGATGCATTGTTGAGCGAGTTACAGGAAATAGAAATAGTTCATAAACGAAAAATATCTGTAGAACTGGAAAGAAGAATGAATGAAATACGTATACAAATAACAGATTTAATGCAATACAAAGCCAAGGCAGACCTCCAGAGAAGTCGAAGAGCAGGATATGAGTCTGGGAATAAATGCGGAAGAATGTTAGCCAGAGCAGTTAAAGAACAGGAGTTAAAAAGACACATCCCTCATATTAACTCTCCTAAGGGCAAAAAAGTATTATTGCCTAAACAAATAGCGAAATCCTTTGGAGACTTTTATTCTGCATTATATAATTTGAAAAAAGAAAAAGTAGAAAAAACAAGCATTGTTCTGTTCTCACTACACGTATGCCCCAGGCGTGTGCAGCTCAACATACAGCTAAACCTTTAATCCTGCAATAACCAGTCCTTTTGTAACTTAAGGCTTTATTCCAGTGAAAGAATAGTGGTCACATGAACAGGTTACAAGTCAGATGGATATGCGAATAGGATTGTGAATAGTCAGGTGAAACTGTAAATAAACAGATAAGCATACAATCAGTGTACAAACATAAACAATATATGCATTGAGTATATAACCAACAGTTCTGAGCATACCAGCGATGCTTCCGAGAGGGGTTCAGGAATCTTCCCACAGGAATCTCAGATGCTGTCTGGCTGTGTCCACAAGGTGTTCTAAAATGGAGATTTTCTCAGAGAGGGGTGGAACTAATATCCAACAATAGAGAACAGGAAATACCATAAAGTGCTGTACAACAGTCTATGTCACAGTGGCATCTTGTGGGCAATATTGGCATTGCAAGTTCCACTAACATTAATTACTTCCAAGCTGAAGGCATGACACTCCCCGTCTGGGATCATCAGATACCACTATTTATTCCTCAGATGATAACAGCAAGATCAGTTCAGAAACTGGTCTGAGGAACAACTTGGTCTCCTTGTTTTTATAGATTTTGACTTCTACTTTCCTGACCTTCCCATCCTCACTTGGAAAGGTGTTAGTGATGAGACCCAAAGGCCCTTCATTCCTTTGAGACTGACAGTCTTTGACAAGAACAAGATCTCCCCTTTTCAAGTTGGGTTTGTTATCTTGCCATTTAGTACATGGCTGTAAGGTAGAGAGATATTGCTTCCTCCACCTGTCCCAGAAGGTATTTGCCAGACTTTGCACTTGTCTCCACTGGCGCAAGTACAAGTCCTTAGTGGTGAAGTTTCCGTAGGGGGCACTGATCACTCCAGTTTTCTGTGTAAGGAGTGCTGCTGGTGTGAGCAAAATAGGCTCATCTGGGTCATTTGAGACTGGAGTTAGAGGTATGGCGTTGATGATGGCTGAGACTTCTGCCATGAAGGTTACCAGGCTCTCGTGGGTAAGTCTTGAAGTCTCCATTTAAAGAAAGATAGAGTCCAGAATTCTGCGGGCTATGCCTATCATTCTTTCCCATGCTCCACCCATGTGAGAGGAGTGAGGTGGGTTTAAAGTCCATGAACAACCCTGGTCTCTGAGGTATCTCTCTACCCCTTTGGTGTCCATGTTAGAAGGAATTTGCAGTTCCCTGGCTGCTCCAACAAAGTTAGTGCCTCTGTCTGAGCGGATGTGTTTTACAGGGCCTCGAATAGCGATGAAGTGCCTGAGGGTATTTATTAAGCTTGAAGTGTCCATAGATTCAATAACTTCAATATGCACTGCTCTGATGACCATACAGGTAAATATCTCTGCCCAACGTTTGTTGTTTGCGTGTCCTCCCCTGGTGTGACGTGCTACAACAGACCAAGGGCAGGGGCGGACGTACAGGGGTCGCAGGGGTCGCCATGGCCACCGGGCCCCATGCTGCAGGGGGCCTGAGAGGGCCCCCTGTATGTATAGATATGAGGAGCGGCAACCGCAGCTGAGACCGGAGCTCCTTGTTCCTCAGCCGAACTGTAATTCGGCATCGAGGAAGCTGGTCTCCCATGGGAAAGTGAAAGCAGTGTGTGCTGTGCTCTCTGCCTCCCCCTACAGTGCAATACCCGGCAGGAAGTTACAGGAAGGTACAATCCTCTCTCTCTCCGTTTTAAAAAAAGGCTTTCTATGTGCATTTATGTATGTATCTATGTATATGTATGCATGTATGTGTGTACTGTATGTGTGTGTGTATGTATGTGTGTGTACTGTATGTGTGTGTGTGTGTGTATGTATGTGTGTGTTTATGTGTATCTATATATGTACTGTATGTGTGTGTGTTTGTGTGTATGTGTGTATGTATGTGTGTGTGTGTGTGTGTGTGTGTGTATGTGTATGCATGTATGTGTGTGTATGTATGTATTTGTATGTATGTATGTATGTATGTGTGTGCATATGTGCATTTATATATGTATGTGTGTGTATGTATGTGTGTGTGTGTGTGTATATGTGTGTGGATATATGTACGTATGTATGTGTGTGTGTGTATATATGCTTATATATGAGTATGTATATGTGTGTGTATGTGTGTACATGTGCGTTTATGTGTGTGTGTGCACATTACTTTTAATCCTGACCCCATATATGTGTACAATCAGAACTAATTTTTTTTTTTTTTTACAGCTTGTTCATAGTACCAGCATGAAAATGCTATCCCTCTGAAAAGCAATCCATGCTCATATCGCTTTTCAGAGGCATTTGACAGGAGGTGAAAAGGCAATATGTTGCCTCCTCACCACCTGTTTTAACCCCCTAATGCAGGGGTGGGGAACCTGCGTTCCGCACAATCATTGCATACAGCCCCCCCCCCCCCCCCCCCGTGCCGCTGAGCCTGTGTATGCCAGCGGAGCTGTCAGAAGGAGCCGATGTCTCCGTCCTGACAGTGCGAGTCACGGAAAAGCTTCAGAAAAGGGTAGACCCGGGGCGCATAGCAGTTCGCCCCGAGCCCACCCATTTGTGTTACAATAGCGAATGAAAATTCGCTATTGTCACACGGATCCTCCTCCTAGCCAATCAGGAAGTGGGTCCAAGACCCGCTTCCGGATTGGCCGAAAGGCGAACACATGCCATTGGTCGAGGAGGAGGCGGGAAGCCGCCGCTGCAGGTAAGTGCACTGGCTTTCTGCATTGAAAGGGGGCACGCTGTGGTCAGTCTGCATTGAAAGGGGGCACGCTGTGGTCAGTCTGCATTGAAAGGGGGCACGCTGTGGTCAGTCTGGCATTGAAAGGGGGCACGCTGTGGTCAGTCTGTATTGAAAGGGGGCACGCTGTGGTCAGTCTTCATTGAAAGGGGGCACACTGTGGTCAGTCTGTATTGAAAGGGGGCACGCTGTGGTCAGTCTGCATTGAAAGGGGGCACACTGTGGTCAGTCTGTATTGAAAGGGGGCACGCTGTGGTCAGTCTACATTGAAAGGGGGCATGCTGTGGTCAGTCTGCATTGAAAGGGGGCACACTGTGGTCAGTCTGTATTGAAAGGGGGCACGCTGTGGTCAGTCTGCATTGAAAGGGGGCACACTGTGGTCAGTCTGTATTGAAAGGGGGCACGCTGTGGTCAGTCTGCATTGAAAGGGGGCACGCTGTGGTCAGTCTGCATTGAAAGGGGGCACGCTGTGGTCAGTCTGTATTGAAAGGGGGCACGCTGTGGTCAGTCTGCATTGAAAGGGGGCACACTGTGGTCAGTCTGCATTGAAAGGGGGCACGCTGTGGTCTCTCTGCATTGAAAGGGGGCACGCTGTGGTCTCTCTGCATTGAAAGGGGGCACGCTGTTGTCAGTCTGTTACAATAATATTGTAAAAAAAAAAAAAATGAATAAAGCAAATGGTAGAAAAATGTAATTAAAAAAAAAAAACTACTGACACCAATGGCAGATCTACCACACAAACATTGCACTTGCGACCGGCCCTGGCGTTCCGCCACCAGGCTGGGAGGGAAGGGCCCCGTCCGGGGGGCCCTTTATGGTTTCTTGCATCGGGGCCCTGAAGGTTCTAGTTACACCACTGACCAAGGGCCAAAAACATCAAGACCAACATTGGTGAAAGGAGGGTCTGGAGCAAGTCTGTCAGCTGGCAGGTTGGCCATTTTTTGTGTTTGTAACATCCCACGAAGTTTACGACAAATAACACATTTAAAGATTGTGTTACTCACGCATCTCTTAGCTCTGACGATCCATAGGCCAGCAGCTCGTAAAGCTCCCTCTGTGAACAGTCTTCCTTGATGCTTGACGTGAGAGTGATGATGTGACACAATCAAGTAAGCGATGTGGTGGTGACCAGGAACTATTAGAGGGTTTCTCTCATCTGAATCTAGGTTGGCTTGCTTTAGACGACCACCTACCCTAAGTAGTCCATTTTGATCAAGGAATGGGTCAAGTTTTCTCAGGACACTGTCTCTAGGGATAGGTTTCCCGTTCAAAATACAGTCTATCTCCTTAGCATATGCTTCATGCTGTACAGTGTGGATGATAAGATCCTGAGACTGCTGTAGCTCTAATACTGAACTGATCCTTTGACAATGGTGCCATCTCTTGCGGTCACAGCAGTTTGAGTCACCTTTAAAGGAGCGAGCTATGTGAATAAGACAAGAAATAGCTCGAACAAGTGACTTCCATTTTGAGAATCTGGTAAATCTGTCAGATTTAAGCTGACGACCTGAAGTTGTAGTATGAAATGTTGAGATCTCAGGACGGATGTCAGTATCTGAGTCTGGATCTATTAGTTCAATCGTGTCACTTTTAGGAAAAGTCTGTTCTGCATCATACCAGAATGCAGGTCCAGTAAACCATGTTGTGTCTTTAAGGTTACATGCAGCAACAGCTCTTGTAGCATGGTCTGCAGGGTTATAGTCAGTAGGTACATAGAGCCATTGTGTTGGAATGGTGGATCTCCTAATCCTCAACACTCTGTTGTTGACATAAACATAGAAACATCTGGTTTCATTGTAGATGTAGCCTAGAACTACCTTGCTGTCTGTGTAGAGCTGAACATCTTTAAGGTCAATGTCCATCTCTGAGGTTATTAGCTCTGCTAGTTCAACAGCTAGTACTGCAGCACAAAGTTCTAGCCTAGGTATAGTATGCTTGGGGGGTGGAGCAAGCTTTGCTTTGCCCATGATGAATCCTACGTGGCATCGTGCTGTAGTGTCAACAGTTCTTAAGTAGGGCAAGGCAGCTATTGCTTTGACAGAAGCGTCACAGAATATGCAAAGGTTTTGACTCTGTATCTCTGTAGAAGGTACAGGAGCGTATGGGCGTGAAACATGGAGATCAGATAAGACTGATAGAGAGTCCCTCCACTCTACCCAAGAGTTTCTCTTATCGAGGGGTAGTGGGGCATCCCAGTCGGATGTTTCACGAATCAAGTCTCTAAGTAAGGCTTTGCCTTGAATTGTAACAGGTGCTGCAAATCCTAATGGATCGTACAGGCTATTGATTGTAGACAAGACACCTCTGCGAGTGAAGGGTCTTTCTTCTCCATTTACTTGGAAGGTAAAGGAATCGGATTTCAAGTCCCAAAGTAGACCTAGACTGCGTAGTACAGGTAAAGAGTCTGTACCCAGATCTAAGTCCTTTAGATCACTGGAATGGTCTTGAGCGGGGAAAGCTTCCATTACCTCTTTACTGTTAGAAGCAATCTTGTGAAGCCTGAGATTGGAACAAGCGAGCATTTCCTGTGCTCTTTTAAGAAGACAGATTGCAGACTCACTGGAAGGTAAGGATTTTAAACAGTCATCCACATAAAAGTCTTTCTCTACGAATTGTCTTGCATCTGAGCCAAACTCAAGTTCACCTTCTTGGGCGGAATGTCTTAGTCTGTAGATAGCTACTGCAGGTGAAGGGCTATTGCCAAAGATGTGTACCCTCATGCGATTCTCTGAGATATCTTTTGAAGGATCATTGTCTTGGAACCAAAGGAACCTTAGGAAGTTCCTGTCTTCCTCTCTGACCAAGAAACAATGGAACATCTGCTGGATGTCAGCTATGAAGGCAATAGAATCTTTGCGGAAGCGTAAGAGCACTCCCAGGAGTTTGTTGTTGAGGTCTGGGCCTGTTAAGAGGACATCGTTCAAGGAGATAACCTTGTATTTGGCACTAGAGTCAAACACTACTCTAATTTGACCTGGATTTTTAGGATGGTACACTCCGAATATAGGGAGATACCAACACTCTTCAGAGTCTTTAGGGGTGGGAGCCACCTCGGCATGACCGTTCTCAAAGATCTTACCCATGAAAGAAAAGAAATGTTCCTTCATCTCTGGCTTTCTTTGCAAATTACGTTTAAGGGAAGAAAAACGTTGTAGCGCTTGTTCTCTGTTATTGGGTAAGCGTTGTCTCTGTGGTCTGAAGGGAAGAGGTGCAACCCAGCTGTTTGTGCTGTCTTTGACTAGACCTTGCTCCATTATTTCTAAGAAGAGTTTGTCTTCGATAGACATTGCCACACGATTGTCGTCTTTAGTTCTCTGAAAGACTGTGCACCCTAAATGGTCTTGGTCACTGTCACAGGCAAAGTTGTCACTAGTGAGGCTTGTGAAGGGACAAGATGAGTGGGTGGCGTAGGTTGATTCCTTAACAAGGAAATGGTTATGGCATGGCTGGAAAAGAGAGGGATGTCCATTCTCTAGGGTATTTGTGAGCATGCTGCTAACGGAGTTAGGTTTGTGCACGCTTCCTAGACAGACATCTCCTATGATGACCCATCCGAGGTCTAACTTCTGAGCATAAGGAGCGTTATTGGGACCATTAATCTGAGCTCTTGATTTGTGGGCTTGTAAGATATCTCTCCCAAGGAGCAGGATAATCTGAGCCTGAGGATCAAGTTCTGGTATCAAATGTGCTATGCGTTTCAAGTGTGGGTGATGAGCAGCTACATCTGGTGTAGGAATTTCAGATCTATGATCAGGGATCTGATTGCATTCGATAAGAGTTGGCAAAGACAAGCGAGATCGCCCGTCGATGGACTCGATTTGGTAGCCGGATGCTCTCCTACCAGCCGTCTCCACTATTCCTGCACAAGTTTTCAAGGAGTAGGGAATGCTGGGGCCTTTAATGCCGAACATGTCAAAGAAAGTTGAGCTGGCTAATGACTTGTTACTTTGGTCATCCAGGTTTACATAAAGCTTAATAGCTTTGTCTTTTTGGCCTGCTGGGTAGACTCTGACTAGGCAGATTTTGGAGCAGGACCTACCACCTATGGCTCCTTTGCAGATCTCTGTACATTGTGAAGTAAACTCTGGTGTAGTTGTGGTGGTGTGCTCCTCCTCCCCGCCGTGCTCACTAGTGCTGAGGGTATGTTGTAAAGTCCATGGAGCTGGCCTAGGATGCAACCCTGTGTTGTGATCTGAGCTGTCACATTCTGTGCATTTTAAACTGACCTTACAGTCCTTGGCGAGATGAGATGTTGAAGAGCAGCACCTGTAGCAGATGCGGTTCTCCTTGAGGAAGGCCTTGCGGTCCTGCAGGGTTTTCTCTCTGAAGGCTCTGCATTTTAGGAGAGGATGTGGCTTCCGATGCAAGGGACACTGCTTACCAGGATCGTTGACCTTTGTCTCTGAGTTAGAGAAGTTGGCAGACCTGTGAAAGGAACCTGGAGGAGACACGTTAGTTTTGTGTACTGCTACTGGAGGTTTGCGAGGGTTAAGTCCCACAGGAGCAGCACACAACAGCGTAAAATCAAAACTTGGATCATTTCTTGTTTTAGCTTGCTGGCACACAAAGTCCACAAAAACAGAAAAAGGAGGGAATGGAACATCATGCTGTCTTTTATATCGGGATCCGTGTGTAATCCACTGCTCTTGCAAGTTATAGGGTAACTTTTGCACAATGGGATTGACACCTCTGGCTGTGTCAAGGAATGCAAGTCCTTGTAAGTCTCCCTCGGATTTAGCTACTTGAAGTTCCATTAGCAAGTCACTTAACTCTCTAAGTTTATGGTAGGCTTTGCTAGGTATTCTGGGAAAGTTATCAAGTCTTTTGAATAATGCATTTTCTACTGCTTCTGCTGAACCATAACACTCGTCAAGTCTATCCCAGATTGTTCTAAGACCAGTGTCTGGGTAGTTTATATTTATTGTCCTGATTCGCCTGGCATGTTCGGCAGACTCATTTCCAAGCCATTTGATCAGGAGGTCTATCTCTTCGCTGCAAGATAGCCCTAAGTCTCTGATAGTGTTTTGAAAGGATGACCGCCAAGCTCTGTAGTTTTCAGGGCGGTCATTAAACTTTTCAAGTCCTTTGGTGACTAACTCGCGTCGTACAAAGAACCTTGCAAAGTCTATGGTGGCTTGGTTAGCCTGTTTTGTGTTGTCATGGTAAGATGGCTGTGTGTAGTCATACCTTTTTCTGGCACCAAGCTGGCCTCTGATGTACCATTCTGGCTTAGACGTTGGTTCTGGAGGGCGATTAGAAGGTGATTCTATTATCTCACTTATGGGAAGTCTGTCGTAAGAGACGTCACTTTGTACGGATTTCTCCCGTTTGCAGGCTTGAGGCTTGTCACTGACTTGCGGCGGTACCGTGGAGTGTCTTTGGCTTGTCTCTTTGACGTCATCGTTGACACTGCTTGTTTTAAAGTGTTGATTGATGTAATCTGAAGTTTGTTGTAGAGAATTTGGAGTTTCAGCTGCTGGATCGAGAATATTGCTGCGTCTGCTGCATTCACTTCTCGGGTATACAGCAAATTCTAAGGCGTCTGCTTCAGCTATGGCTGCCGCTACTTCCTTCTCTACAGTCAGTTTCTCTAGGGCTACTTCTAGGAGGGCTTCCTCTGCTTCTTTCTGCGTTTTTAGGAGCACTTTCTCCTTTTTAATCTGCATTTCTTGCTCGGCAAAGGCTGCTCGCGCCTTGGCGGCTTCAGCTTTCGCACGTGCTATGGCGAGTGCATTGCTTGCGGAGGAAGATCTAGAGGAGCCGGAAACTCGGGACCTTGTCTTGAGTGAGGATGTCTGGCTATGGGACATGTCGCTTGCAGGAATGCTTGACTGTGTAGAGACTGCTGTATTGCATATGCAGATGACTGCACTGGCAGGGTAGAAGGCCTCTGTATAGTCGCTGTCCTAAATCCCACTTGCTGGATAGCCGCTGTTTCACTGTTCTGTTCTCACTACACGTATGCCCCAGGCGTGTGCAGCTCAACATACAGCTAAACCTTTAATCCTGCAATAACCAGTCCTTTTGTAACTTAAGGCTTTATTCCAGTGAAAGAATAGTGGTCACATGAACAGGTTACAAGTCAGATGGATATGCGAATAGGATTGTGAATAGTCAGGTGAAATTGTAAATAAACAGATAAGCATACAATCAGTGTACAAACATAAACAATATATGCATTGAGTATATAACCAACAGTTCTGAGCATACCAGCGATGCTTCCGAGAGGGGTTCAGGAATCTTCCCACAGGAACCTCAGATGCTGTCTGGCTGTGTCCACAAGGTGTTCTAAAATGGAGATTTTCTCAGAGAGGGGTGGAACTAATATCCAACAATAGAGAACAGGAAATACCATAAAGTGCTGTACAACAGTCTATGTCACAGTGGCATCGTGTGGGCAATATTGGCATTGCAAGTTCCACTAACATTAATTACTTCCAAGCTGAAGGCATGACAAGCATTGATGCTTATATTAAAGATTCTGGAATGCCAACACTGCCCTTGGAGATTAGGAGGGAGCTGAATTTACCGATAACCTTACTAGAGGTCCAACAAGTTATTGAGGGAACAAAGTCAGGGAAAGCTCCAGGCCCAGATGGTCTAACAATACAGTATCACATAGTGTTTTTTCCGATTGTGGGACCATATTTGACAAAATTATTCAATGAAATAGGTCATAACTCAAATTTTTGTAGAGATTCGTTGGGGGCACAAGTGACAGTGATACCCAAAGAAGGGAAAGATGTTCGCGGTAGTTATAGACCAATATCGCTGTTGAATGTGGACCTAAAGGTCTTTGCAAAGATTATTGCAAATAGACTAACACAACATATACATTCTTTGATACACTTAGATCAAGCAGGCTTTGTCCCTCAAAGAGAAACGAAGGATAATACAATAAAAGTATTAAATCTAGTACATATAGCGGAAAATACTCATCTCCCGTGTGTTTTTTTAGGAACAGATGCAGAAAAAGCATTTGACCGCATTGATTGGGAATATATGTTTTCTACACTGAATTTTATAGAAATAGACAAGACCATGTTTCAGTGGATCCAAGCTATTTATTCTGCACCATGGGCTCAAGCAAAAGTTAACGGTATTCTATCAGATTCTTTCCCTATCAGAAATGGGACAAGACAAGGTTGCCCTCTTTCCCCTTTATTATTTGTCTTATCTTTAGAGCCATTTCTCTGTCGAGTGAGACAAAACATGGATATATCAGGAGCAGTGCGGGGAAACAGGCAATATAAAGTTACTGCATATGCAGATGACTTAATGTTTTCGCTCACTAGACCAGAGATATCATTGCCAAATCTATTAAAAGAATTTGAAATATATGGAATATTATCCAATATGAAGATAAATCTTGATAAATCAGAAGCTATGGGAGTGGGAGCTTCTCCTTCTTACTTCCAGAGACTGAATCAGAACTTGAATGAATATAATTTCATCCCCCTTTTGAATAGAACAAAATTGCTGTTGGAATACATTCCTGGTTTGGTAGATCAAATTTGATAAAAATGTCTATTCTTCCAAAATTCTTATACCTCTTTCAAACTTTACCCATCAAAATTTCAGCTCAATATCTTAAGCAGGTCCAATCAGTATTTATAAATTTTACTTGGGCAAAAAAGAAACCAAGATTGTCAGTCAAATATCTAACTCTTCCAAAAAAATATGGAGGTGTGTCCTTACCGGACATACGTAGATATTATCAAGCCTCCCATTTATGTCGTCAAATTGATTGGTGTAGACACCATGAATTTAAATTGTGGATAGGTTTGGAACAATCTCAAACACCAATCTCCCTGAATAGGGCTGCCTGGTGCTATGACTATCTACCGGGGACCTTGAAAAGCCACCCGTTGATAGGTAATACACTAAAGAGAGTCTCGCAAGTATATATAAAGGGGAGGGAAAAAAATCTAGAATCTCCTTTATTTCCCATTTTGGGAAATCCAATGTTCCCTATGGGAATGGAAAAAGGCCTATTTGGAGAATTAAAAGAAAAAGGTTGTTTCCAAGCCTCACATTTTCTGAAGGGAAAGAACTGGCCGACACTGGAGATACTGATGAATAAAGAAGATACCTTTGGACTTCCGTTTTGGAGTGCCTTACAGGTACATCATTACCTTAATACACTACCACAACCTCAGAGATTTGGAAGGCAGGAAACAATATTTGAAAGATATTGTTCAGAAACAGGAACCTTAAGTCATACTTTATCTAAAATGTATAATTTGCTAGTGACACCTAAAGACCAGGCTAAATTACCCTGTCTAAGTAAATGGGAAGAAGAAATGAATTGTACCTTTTCCTCCGAGCAGCAACAAAAAATAATAGATCGGGCTTTTCAGTCCTCCATATGCACAAAAATACAAGAAACAAATTATAAAATTTTAACAAGGTGGTATTACACCTGAGACTGAATAGTATCTATTCTAATACATCAGATCGGTGTTGGCGCTGTCAAGAGGAAATAGGTACAATGATACACATATTTTGGACTTGTTCTAAGATAGGAGGATTCTGGGAGGAAATTAGAAGAATAATGCAGAAATTTACGGAGGTAGGGATCCAAATGGATCCTGCCTTCTTCTTTTTACAGGTATTAACAATGTCAACAAAAAAATACAAAAGATCAATAATAAGTCACTTAGCAAATGCAGCTAGATTATGTATCCCTTTGGGGTGGGAAAAAAATACTCCACTCTCTATAAGGGATTGGATAGAGAAAGTGGAGGAAATAAATAAAATGGAAGATCTGACCCTAACAGCAAATCATAATAGAGAGAGATATAGACAGACATGGGAAGGATGGAATGTATTCATCCTCTCTGAAGAAGGGAAGACTCTTAGAGAGTAAAGTAATAAGGAAGTTCGAGAAGTTTGCCATTGGAATTGAGAAGAAGAAGGGGGGGGGGGGTTCGGGTTTTTTTTTGTTTTTTAGGGGATTGGTGGTATAGTTGCTTATTGTTTATGGGGGGGAAGAAAGGGTGGGGAGGGGTAAAAGAAACAGAAATGGAAAGGTAGGTTGATGTAAGAGGCTGTATTGTATAAAAAATGACATTTCATGGGAAAAGAGAAAACAGGCCACCATAAGTTAGGATGAGGATAAAGATAAATATTTCTACTCCTAAATGTGCATTTTCTTGTTGTATATTACTTTAGTTGGCTGTTATCTTATGAAATGTTAAATGTAAAATCCTTTTAATTTTCTAATAAAATTAAAATTTGAAAAAAAAGAAATGCACAATTTACGCAATTAGAAAACCTGAAGGTGGTGATTGGTTTTCGGGGTCCCGTACACAGCTAGTCTCCCAAAAAGTCTCACATATGTGGTATCCCTGTACTCAGGAGAAGCAGCAAAATGTATTTTGGGGTGTTATTTCACATATACCCTTGGCATGTGTGAGCAATATATCATTAAGTGACAACTTTGTGTAAAAAAACAAAAAAATAATAATAATAATTTTCCCGAAACTTGTGGCAAAATATAAAATATTCCATGGACTCACCATGCCTCTCAGCAAATAGCTTGGAGTGTCTACTTTGCAAAATGGGGTCATTTGGGGGGGGGGGGGTGTTTGTCCTATCTAGAAATTTCAGGGCCTCTGAAACTGTGACAGGTAGTGCGGAGGTGAAATGCACAATTTACGCCATTAGAAAACCTGAAGGTGGTGATTGGCTTTCGGGGTCCCGTACACAGCTAGGCTCCCAAAATGTCTCACACATACGGTATCCCTGTACTCAGGAGAAGCAGCAAAATGTATTTTGGGGTGTCATTTCACATATACCCATGGCATGTGTGAGCAATATATTATTTAGTGACAACTTTGTGTAAAAAAAAAACAAAAACAAATTGTCACCTTCCCGAAACTTAGGGCAAAATATAAAATACTCCATGGACTCAATATGCCTCTCAGCAAATAGATTTGGGTGTCTACTTTTCAAAAAGGGGTCATATGGGGTTTTTTTTAACTGTCCTGGCATGTTATGTTCAATCTTAGCCACACATCCCCCACTCTTCTAACTACTTGAAAACCAAGCCTTTCTGTGACTTTTTGTTTACATGAAAAAATATATATTTTTTTTTTACTAGAAAATTACTTCGAACGCCCAAACATTATATATTTTTTTTAAAGCAGAGGCCCTACAGAACAAAATGGTGGATTTTGCAAATTTTTTTGTCACACGGTATTTGCGCACAGATTTTCCAAACGCAATTTCTGCGAAAAAAATACATTTTTTTTTAATTTATTGCACAAATACACTATATAATTCCAAATTGTTTGGTAAAATTTAAAAGATGATCTTATCCTGAGTACATAAATACCAAACATGACATGCTTTAAAAATTGCGCATGCCGGGGGCGTGGCCAGGAGCAGCATGTGAGAGGACGCATCTCACTGAGCTCCCGCTGTTATCCGTACATTGATCCTTTCCCCGGTCTCCTAATACACCTACCGGGTCACTGCGGAATCCTTGTGCCGTCGGGAACACACCTGGGATCTCTCCGGCTGGTCTCCGGGCAATGCACCGCCGCAAACTGCGGGAGGACTCCGGGATGTCTGGGCCCCAAGATGGCGCTGCGCACGGCCTGCCACAGCGGACGAGAGGTGCTGAGAGGCCCGCCGCCTCTAGTAAGTCCACTAAGCCCCCTAAAAATCCACCATAAGAGCTGCAGCGTGACATGCGCTACTATGCACAAAAATCCCCTGGCTCGGTGGGGAAGGGGAAGCCTCCGGACGCCAGTACTAGCCTACGTGATCCTGGCCCAGCCAGCCTGGGTGGGAGCGGCCCTGGAGTGAAGGACTGTGCTGCTGATGGTGATGAGGAGATGGAGCAGGGGGATGGGGAAGCGGAGGCACAGCCTACTCTTGCTGATATATCCTACCAAAATGTGATGCGCCAGAAATATAATAAAAAAGTGATGACTTTAAATACAATAAATCATATCCAGTTCATAAGGCACATAGCAATGTGTGTGCTTCCAATAAAGTGATATGAAGAGTGTCCCCGTATCCAATTGAAGAAAATCCAGTGATGAAAACAAGTTGTAAACACCAATTAGTGAATCCCTCCACCAGGTGAATTAGCCTCTCACCTTCCTAAAGGACCCAAACGGGCCAGCAATCACATGTATCATGGATCAGACTTCCAGGAAAGAGCCACACTGTATTGCACCTCGAGGGATCCCGGGACATATAAAAAACAGATGAAGAAATCTAGTGCTCTCTGCTTACTAATAAGGGTGTGCTTTATTAGAGAAAGGCAGATCAACTCACATTTGTTGGGCACTCAGCCGTGCCTGCTGTATAAGCGATGTCAGCGATCTGTTACCAGAGAGAGACTCTGCGTCGGCCACGCACGCTCCGTCCCCCTATACGCGTTACGTCGAGCGTAATGCTCCTTTGACTTCCTCGGTAGGGGTGGCTATTGCGTGCCAAGCCTCACTTTAAATACATCAACACTCAGGTGGATTGGCCAGCAGATCTCAGTCCTTCCCCCCGCTCATAGCTCACAACAGGACATCTGAACCTCCGAACCAGGCATGTTTACGGCGGTGTCACTGGCTCATATCGCTAATGGGGCAATTTTAATGTATGGGCATTGATCAAATTACTATTGCACATTGCGGAGATCGCGTGGTGGCGCAGATACCTCTCTGGTTTACATTAAAACAACTAAAACACGTATTCACAAAATCTCATACCATAATTAACAATATTAAAAATATTAAAAGTACATCAATAAGCTAAAACCTGGAATAATAAATGTTGGCAATTGAAATAAATGTTATAAAATATATATATGTAAAATTTATCTTGCGGGCAGTTAATAGGTGCAATGCCAATGTAGACCACCTCAAAAAGCAGTTTGGGGGCCTAACGGAAGCTGTGTCCCTTCTTCGGCAGGACCTCCAAAAGGTCAGGGAGCGCACTACAGCTGTGGAGGGGAGAGTTAGTGACTTGGAGGACCAGCTACCCCCCCCTGACCAGGGAGTCCCGCCATACTGCTGGCATGACCAGGGCCCTGGAGCAGCGGGCTGAGGATGTGGAGAACCGCCTCCGGTGGAACAATGTCCGCATTGTGGGTCTGCCTGAGAAAGTGGAGGGGAGAGACCCCACAGACTTTGTGGACTCTTGGCTCAAGGAAACTTTTGGTGGGGACGTCTTCTCCCCTCTCTATGCTGTTGAGAGGGCCCATAGGGTTCCCCCTCGTCCCCTGCAACCGGGCCGCCCGCCAAAGACCATGCTTGCCCACTTACTTAATTATCGGGACAAAGAGACTATCCTGAGGCTGGCGAGAGAGCGGCGGGATAAACAGTATAATGGTGTGCGGGTTTCGTTTTACCCGGATTTCTCCGCTGAGGTGCAGAGGAGCAGGGCGAAATTCTTCGCGGTCAAACAGCGTCTACAGAAACTACATGCCTCCTATGCCATGCTTTACCCTGCGAAGCTTCGGATTATTGCTGGGGGTCAACACCATTTCTTTGAGGATCCGTCGGAAGCTTCTTCATGGATCGACCATAATGAGCATTCCCTTCGTCCTCGTCAGCCGCCTCCGGATGATGGTGTTGCCTGAAGCTTCTTATCCGGTGCCCTTCTGAGATGATGACCCGGTGAATGCTGTTTGGGGGTATCTCCCCCTGGCCTGGACGTGGAAGCACCTGCAATTTTTCCCCCTCTCCTGTTATTTTTTTTCCCCTGATTTCCTCCTGTTTTGCAGGCGCTACTACCCTGGATACCGTTGGGACTCGAACTTCTGTTTGCTAGTTTGGAGCTGTAAGGTTCTGTCCATTCCGCAGAAACTTGGGTTCCTGTAAGTACTTGTGACTCATTTCCCCCTTTTCGCTTCCCCCCCCTTTTTCTTTCTTTTTTTTTCTGCGGGGGGTGTTTTTTCATCTCCATTTTAAATGTATTTGGCTTCCTTGCCACTGTGGATGGGACCCGCTGTCCTCTGCGTGGGAGGGGAAGCTGAGCTGGGGTGCTCCCCAGGGACGATGTCTGCGACACCGGTGTCCGAGGGCCCTGACAGTTGGAAACTGTGTGGCTGGTTCGGTCACCCTCGGCCCGGTGCTCTGTTCTTTGCACTATTTAGTTGGAAGGTCCTGTTGACCTCCTTGAGTTGGAGTCCGAAATGTGCCTTTCTTATATGCCTAGCTAGTGATAGCCGTGATCCCTATCCCGTACCCTACCTTGTGCGGCGTCCGCTGACCGGTGCCCTTGTCCCATCCGAGAATATGCCGTTCTGCCACCCACCATGACTACTGTCCCGGTTATTTCCTGGAATGTTAGGGGACTGAGGGACCTGCTTAAGCGTTCTATGGTCTCTTCGGCCCTGCGCAGGCATTTTCCAGCCATCTGTTCGTTGCAGGAGACCCACTTAGATGCTGAGTCGCGATCCTGGTTGCATTATGCCTGGGCGGGCTGGGAATACCACTCCACGCACACCTCCTACTCTCGTGGGGTGAGTGTGCTAGTCCATCGGTCCCTTGACTTTCAGGAACATCATAGTCTAGTTGACAGTGAGGGACGGTTTGTGTTTATCTATTGTAAATTGTATACTATACACTGTATCCTGGCCTTTATCTATATTCCTCCCCCGTTCCATAGTGAGGTCCTTCGCCGGCTTGTGTCGTATCTTACGAGCAATCCGGAGGTCCCGGTCTATGTTCTGGGGGACTTTAATTGTGTATTGGATGCTCAGTTGGACCGATATTCTCCTGCGATGGGGAGTGGAGGCATGGGTCGATCGGCCTTGGCGAAGTTCGCTGAGGAACTGAGCTGGACGGACGTCTGGCGGCTCCGCAATCCGGGGACCAGGGTCTTTTCCTGCTTTTCTAAAACCCATACCTCTTTATCACGTATTGATCTATGCCTCTGCTCCTCTTCTGCTATTAGATATGTTGACAAGGTTGATTATGCACCCAGGGGTGTCTCAGATCATTCGCCGTTAGTGCTGTGCCTAGCTGTGCGCCCCTCCGCTACTCTACATAGGGCACCGTGGAAACTTAATGCTTTCTGGCTGCACTTGTTTCCTTCTCATGGTAGGCTCAGAGAGGCTATGCAGGAGTTCTGGCAGATAAATAATGTAGCCGGGGAGCGGGGTGTACAGTGGGAAGCTTTCAAGGCCTATCTGAGGGGTTTGTTTATCAGGGAGGTACAGGCCATCAAGAGGAACACGGTGGCTCAGGGGGTGCAGGCTGAAGGTTTGGTGACTCAGTTGGAGGCCCGATACATTGCGGACCCATCTGAGACTAACCGGGAGGGCTGGCTGGCTGCCCAGGAGGCTCTGGTTCGTATTAATACCTCTGGGGCTGAGCGTAGGAGGTTCTTTCAATGGCAGGCATACTATGAGGAGGGGGAATCCACGGGCAGGCTGTTGGCCAGGATTGCCCACTCTCATCAAACGTCGCTGTCCATTGGGGCACTTATGAGTGATGGGGGCCGGGTCGTGAACACTCCGGATCAAGTTATGGAGGTGTTGAGGTCATTCTACGCTGCCCTATACCAATCCAGACAGGGACACACTGCTGCGGAACTCTTGGACTATGTGGATGCCATCTCCCTGCCCTGCTTGTCGGATTCGGAGAGAGCCAAATTGGAGGCTCCCCTGACCCTGAAGGAGCTCCAGTGTGTGTCGGCTTCCTTTTTGTTCCCCAATTGTAAGGATGGGATACCAATGGAGGTATATAAAGAGTATGTGGAGGAGACGCTGCCGCATCTTCTATAGGTCTTTTTGGAGGCCAAACGGAATATGAGGTTGCCACCCTCTATGTGTAGGGCTAATGTTGTCCTCCTCTTGAAGCCGGGGAAGGACGGTCTGGACCCTGGGTCCTACCGCCCTATCTCGCTTTTGCAGAGCGACATTAAAATCATGACGAAGGCTCTTGCATTGCGACTCAATCGGGTAGTTGCTTCCATTGTACATGCTGATCAATCGGGCTTTATGCCGCATAAGTCGACGTCCATTACCTGCGTCGCTTATTCCTGAATTTACAATCCCCGGCGGACAATGGGGGCAGTAGGGCATTGCTCTCACTTGATGCGCAAAAAGGAGCTTGGGGGTCTAGCGGTTCCAAATCCCTGGTTGTACTACCTAGCCTCCCAGCTTCAGCATATTGCCCGGGCCATGAGTGAGAAGGAGGAGGGGTCGATTGCATGCCTTCTAGCCTGGGCAGGGGAGATCTGGCGGCCCACTTGGAGTCTTTGCGGTTTGGGAAGTCTAGTAAACGCTATCCAACCTATGTCCTTATGCAGAAAACCTGGAATAAGGCTCGCCAGCTGCAGCAGGTAATGGGATATACGGACTCCCATCTGGAAGAATGCCAGATACCCTGAGTTGGCTGGACTGCCGTATGGGGCTAAGTGGCTGGGACATGGCATCTCTCATATGACTCATATATTCCGCGGTGGGGTGCTCAGACCTTTTGCTGCACTGCGGGAGGAATTTCATCTCCCCCAGTCCATGCATTTCTATTATGTACAGCTGGCACATGCCGTTAAGGCCCAGGGGGGGGATGATCTTTGGGCTCACTTTCCCGCACCGATATTTCATTTTATTTCAACTGTTTCTGACTTTAAGGGTTTTATTTCCCATTGCTATTCTCTCCTGATGAGTTCCTTCATGGATCGGCACCCCCTTCGAGTGGTCCTCCGATGGGAGGCAGATGTGGGGGTATTTGAAGATGAACAATGGGAGGAGGCTCTACAGGCTGTGCAGCTGAGCTCTCTGAATGTGGCTCAGAGATTGTCTCAACTATACATTTTGTACAGGACTCACTACACACCAGCCCGGCTGTTTAGGATGGGGAGAAGAGATTTTCCCACTTGTGGTCGCTGTATGCGGGACCACGGGGACTTAATGCATTTTCTCTGGCGCTGCCCCAAGCTTCATGTCTATTGGAAGGATGTACTCACAACACTCTCGGGGGCCTTCAGGGTTTCGATACCGGAGGACCCTAAGGTTTGCCTGTTGGGTATTCTTGGTGGAGTCCAGGCGCCTGAGCCGGCTCTGCAGGCCATTGGGCGAGCACTGTTTCAGGCGAGGAAATTGATACTGAGGCGCTGGATTTCACGGAGGGCCCCACTGGTTAAGGAATGTGTTGCGGCTATGGGTTACACGCTTAGATTAGAAAAGTACATATATCAACATAGGGGCAGCGCAGGTAAATTTGATCGCCTGTGGGCTCCCTGGCTGGCTGTGCCGGGTCTTGCCCCGGTGCATCTGGTCCTTAATAATCTACTGGCGGGGGTGAGGTGAGGCCTACGGACTATTGTTGTACGGGAGGACGGTGTTCGCCCTGTTTATGTATGGTGTGTCTGGTGGGGGTGCGGGGACGGTTGGGACGGATTATTGTACATTTTCCTGTTGATTATGGGGATGTTTGCTGGGAATTGCATATGCTATCACTGTGAGCTTTTTCATGTACTTGATTATTATGCGTGTTCTGGACTCTGTATTTCTGTTTTTTGTGTTTTGTTTTGCCTGAAAGCATTAATAAAGTTTTTGCCTGATTTAAAGCGGCAACAAACTACGTACATTTTTAAAAGCCTTTAAAAGTCTTTACAGGTTACCACTTTAGACTTACAGAGGAAGTCTACTGCAAGAATTACTGCCCTCGGCCTGGCGTTCACGGCGTTACCTCACATGCATGCTGCAATTGCGGTTTACATATGACATTAGACCAACGCTTGCGTGCGCCTTTGCGCACAAGCACGGGGGGGGGGGGGGTCTTGATTTTTTTTTTATTTATTTTGCTTTTTTAAGTTATTTTGACACCTTTCCTTTCATTTTTTTTAATCATTTTTATTGTTATCACAGTGAATTTAAATATCCCCTATGATAGCAATCTGTAGTGACAGGTACTCTTTTTAAAAAAAATTGGGGTCTTTTAGACTCTAGATCTCTCCTCTTACCTGAACGCATCTGACCACACCAAAATTGGTGTGATAAAATGCTTTCCCAATTTCCCAATGGCGCTGTTTATTTCTGGCGAAACAGAAATCATGAAATGCTCATAGCTTCCAGTATCCTAGGCCATAGAGATGATTGGAGCCATTCTGGGGGGGGGGGGGGGGGGGGCTTGATTTTTTTTTTATTTATTTTGCTTTTTTAAGTTATTTTGACACCTTTCCTTTCATTTTTTTTTTAATCATTTTTATTGTTATCACAGTGAATTTAAATATCCCCTATGATAGCAATCTGTAGTGACAGGTACTCTTTTTAAAAAAAATTGGGGTCTTTTAGACTCTAGATCTCTCCTCTTACCTGAACGCATCTGACCACACCAAAATTGGTGTGATAAAATGCTTTCCCAATTTCCCAATGGCGCTGTTTATTTCTGGCGAAACAGAAATCATGAAATGCTCATAGCTTCCAGTATCCTAGGCCATAGAGATGATTGGAGCCATTCTCATCTCCAATCAGCTCTATGGTTAGATAATTGAACTACCAGCTGCACTCTTGGGTTAACCGGTGGGACAGGAGAACCCGAGAAAAACCGTGGAAGGCGGCGGTAGGGGGGGATGTCCCCTCCCACTGCTTGTAAAAGCAGTCTAGCGGCCAATCATCCCCTAGGATTGCTTTTACATGTAAGCCGACCGCTGGCTGTAAAAAAAGATACCAAGATGATGCCTAAATCTGCAGCATCATCCTGGTATAACCACTCAAAGTCCAGCATCGTACCAGTACATTGCTGGTCCTTGTTTGGCATATAGTGTCGTTTTTTTTGGGCTGAACGAAAAAAAAGAGAACCTAACAGAAATCTCCGCAAGAAAATTGTGTAGTATACCCACCCTTAACCGCCCAAACATCCAAACCCACTTCTTAATGGCGGGTATACATAACAAAATTCCATGTATACCTAATGGTATTTTAACTGCAGTGGTGAAATCACCTACCACAGCGCTGCCATCAGAGGTACTGCAAAGCAAACTGGTTAACAATAGAATGAAAAACAAACAAACAAACAAAGTACAGTAGGAAGAGTAGAAAAGCAGAAAAATAACTCAAACGACAACTGTTTTTGGCTTTTTTATTTTATATTTTTTTGTAACTTTATATATTTTTTTGTAATTTTTTTGTAATTTTTTTTTTTACACTTTTTTTTTGTGAACTGCAACTTTCCAGGTTAGGGTCTTTCAAAATGTCGATAGCCATCGAACATCTTTTGTAATACTCCACTAGTGTGTGGTAGCGTTGGAAACCCGATGCAGAGACCAGGTTGGTCAGGACAGAAGGGGCAATAATAGCGGGTGTCATGCCTAAATCCGTGCCTGCTACAGACATGACATCTTCTTTGGGGGTGTCTTTGGGTAGGGGTACTCGGGAGGACATGTAAAAAATGCCTCTCATGCAGCGGGCTCACTGCATCTGGAAGGGGAAGTTGGGCAGGAGCGCCTCCTGGGTACAGGTAGCCTCCGATGATCTCTTCCTGGAATTCTCAGAAGGATCCAGTTTCTCCTGACACTTTGTATAGCACAAAGGCGTTCAGCATAGCCAATTGGAATAAATAAACAGACACTTTTTTGTACCAGCGTCTGGCTTTACGGGCTAGTAAGTACAGCGCCAAAAGCTGGTCGTTAAGGTCCACCCCTCCCATATTAAGGTTATAGTCATGGACACAGAGGGGTTTCTCCATAACACCAGTTGCCGTAGTAATTTCGACTGTCTTGTCTGCGTGAAGGGAGGACAGAATGAAAAACATTCCATGTATCCCTCCACTTCACTGCAAGCAATTTGTCCGTTTTCAAGCAGGCTCTCTCCCCCCGACTAAGTTGGGAATTTACAAGCTGTTGGGGGAAGCCCCGGTGATTAGGTCGCACGGTGCCACATGCACAAATTTGTAACTCGAGCAGGTGACTAAATAGTGGCACGCTTGAGTAAAAATTGTCCACGTACAAATGCTACCCCTTTCCAAATAAGGGTGACACCAAGTCCCAAACTATCTTGTCGCTGCTCCCTATTTAGTCTGGGCAGTTGGGGGGCTCTACAGTGCTATCTTTTCCCTCGTAATCCCGGAAACTAACTGTATAGCCTGTGGCCCTGTCACAGAGCTTATACAGCTTGACCCCGTATCTGGCACACTTGCTGGGGAGATACTGTTTCATAGCAAGGCGGCCAGTAAACTTAATCAGGGACTCATCAACGCAGACAACTTGTTGGGGGGTAAACAAGGATGCAAACCGCTGATTGAAGTGGTTTACGAGGGGCCGAATTTTGTGGAGCCGGTCAGATTTAGGGTCTCCCCGAGGACGACAGAATTTATTGTTGTTGAAATGCATAAACCGCAGAATTTTCTCATATCTCGCCCTGGACATGGAAGCAGAGTACACGCGCATATGGTGAATTGGGCTAGTGGACCAATATAATCGCAATTCACTCTTTTTGGTTATGCCCATGTTGAGGGAAAGGCCCAGAAAAGTCTTAAACTCGGAAACCGTTACAGGTTTCCAGCCGAATTGTCTGGCTAGGGACGAATTTGGGTTGGCGGTGATGTGTTGACCAGCGTATAAATTTGTTTGGTCCACAATAGATCTGAAAAGATCTTCCGTGAAAAATAGCTCATAAAAATTCAGGGTAGTAAAATTAGCTGTTTCCACATGAATTCCAGGTTGGGCAGTGAATGGGGGAAGTGCGGGCGCTGTAGTATCAGGGGGCTGCCAATCAGGATATGTCAGCGCATCAGGGAGGGCACTATGGGCTCTACAGGCCTGTCTTCGAATACGCGGTGGCTGCGGGCCACTACTTGTGCTAGCCACTGCACTAGCTTCAACTGCACTTATGGGACTCACCACGTCACCAAGTGATACTGCAGTGCTGGTTGTTCTAGGTCCAGGGGATACTAAGCCGCTGGTGCTCGCCAGATCACCAGAAGACTGAGCGGCACTAGTACCAACACTCTGCTCCATACGAGCATTCTGCAATATCTGCACCTCTTCAACTCCAGAATGGGGTCGGGTATGCCTGGTTCTAACAGGGACCCATCCGTCGTCAGAGCTGTCTGTCAGGGAGCCACTGCTCTCTTCAGGTTCGTATACTGACCCTAATTCTGCCAGTGAGGCTTCCCCATCGCTCTCATCTGACATGGTCAGTATACTGTAGGCCTCTGCACTACTGTACCACCGTTTGGTCATTTTAGCAACTAAATTTACAGGTACAGTAGTGTGACTCACAGGTAAAAAAGCACCTGGTTGTCAAGGACTATTTGGTCGCTACAAAAAACTTTTATGATAGCAGGGATCAGGCCTGACTCTGCTAACACAGCGGTTTTGTGTGTTTTGTGTTTTTTGGAAGTGACAGTAATCTATTGATTACTGCACTTGCCTGGGTAGAGTGGGGTGGGCTGGGCTGTGCGGAGGGGCTAAACGCAGGTGCTGGCAGGAATCAGTGCTGATCGTGCAAACACCGCGTTTTGGGAACCCTAAACTATTGGGGATGCTAGTGTAGTTCTGATATTGATCTGTTCAAACACTATACTAGTAATGGAGGTGTATGTGGTAATGTGGTAATCAAGGGGTTAACTAATATTTCTAATTATGCGCCGGGGATCTGCACTATCCTAGACTGATGCTAACACTATCTAATATCACCTGTGACACTAATAATAGTGATCAGAAAAAAAAACTGTACACTATAAAAGTGACAATGTGACAGGGCAATGAAGGGGTTAACTGGGGGTGATCAGGGGGGATCAGGGGGTTTATCTTTATTGGGGGGGTGGGGGAGGGGACCCTAAACCTACTTGGGACAGAAATTTACTGGCTAGCGCTAACTGAAGTCATAATCACACTATCACAGATATAGAGAAAAACACCATATTACCTGTGTATAGTGTGTAAGGTGACAGGGGGAAGGGGTTAACTGGGGGTGATCAGGGGGTTAAATCTTTATTGGTGGGGGGGGGGGGGCGGGTATCTTAAGTCTAAAAGGAATGGCCGCAAGCGCTAAACCTGGTCACAAGTCACACTAATACAGGTACTGTATATAGGAAAATGCTATATACTGTATACAGTGTGTGTTGTGACAGGGGGTGTAGGGGTTAACTGGGGGGTGATCGGGGGTTAAATGTGCCTAGCCTAGGTGTGTGTGGGTGTGCTTGGTGCAGTACTCACAGTTCAGATCCGCTCTCTCCTCTCAATGAATCAAAAAAGGATTTGGGGAGGAGAGAGCTGGTCTTTTCTGTGCCTATGTTAACATGACACAGACACAATTCAGTATCTGATTGGGCAGGACCGATCAACAGGTCCAGGCCAAAAATCATTGGCCTGGACCTGATGACTGATCGGTTCTGAACCCAATCAGATCATCAGCGGGGCTGGGGGCGCGCGGGAGCGCGCCCCAGAGCAGCGGGGGCGAGCGACATAGGGCTGGAGTGCTGTACTGGAGTAAATCAACGTTAAGCGGTCGGCAAGTGGTCAATAAATGAGGTAAAGCTTCACTTTGGAAAGAATACCCAATCGCATGCAAGGAAAAAAAAAGCTTTTTTGCTTGCACATGATTGCATAATGAAAGTCAGCAGAGATTCTGATAATTTACTAAGATCTGGAGCAACCACACTTGCAGAGTTCAACTGCACTTTGTAAAGAGCACAGTCTGTTTGCCTTTAGTAAATCAACCCCATACAGTGGGTGCTCAAGAACAGGTGGTAAGCAAATGATACCTCTTTGCAGCATTTAACAGATGTGGTAGTACTGTACTCCTATATTGTTTTATTGTTTTATTTGTATTATGGAATATACAGCTCCACGGGCCGTCAGCAATCTTTATACCTGTAATTTCTTTTATATATTGTTCTACTTCCTGCCAATACTCTTGTATTTTTGGCACTCCCACCATATGTGTGTCATAGTGCCCATCATATTACATCCTCTCCAACAGAGTGGCAATTTTTCCGGCTGATATTTTTGTACTTTCTCAGGTGTTATGTACAAGAGTTTATAGTTATTTCAAATGTCTTAATATCTACTACTGAACTATGCGCTACTCTCACTTTTTTTTTACCTATTTGGTGCTCTTCTAACTGTGTTCCCAATTCCCATTTTCTATAAAAGGGGGTATTCTCGACTCATCCAGCCCTTAAAGAGATTGTAAACCCTCTTTTATAACTTGTACCTATAGGTAAGCCTTTAATAAGTTCTGTAAATATCTCCAAAACTTGCACTGTTTAGAATATATTTACTTTTAATGCAGTCGACGACGTCATCAGCGCATGTGCTCTGTGCCGTTCCTTCAGAGCCCTGTGACCTGAACTGCGGCTCCCGCGCACAGGAAACAGGACAGCTGAACATGTCGGCTGGCTGACGCTGAGCGGGTGGCACTGCGGGGGCTTCGTTCTAAGGTAAGTATTTTATAATGAGCTAGTATGCGATGCATACTAGCTCATTATGCCTTTGTCTTACAGGGTTTTTTTTTTTTCGTTTTATTTTTGGGGGGTTTACAACCTCTAAATATTTTTTAAATCCATGCTGTACTACGTTTTACAGGCTCCTGTACATTGCACAGATGGTCAAATGCATTTAAATCTTCCTCGGATCTGATTGGTTGTGGCAATACTGATACTTAAAGTGTTTAGCTGAAAATATCTCCATTCATTCAACTTCATCAAATCACCCTTGTGTTTATATTCCTGATATGAAAAAAATTTCCCTTGTTTTATGATATCTTTCAACTGTGCATTTTTAATCCATTCACCAGATTGCATCTCATTACTTGGCAGAAACACATTTGTTCCTGATGCAAATAATGGCGAATTACATTCCCATTTTACTTGCTTGAATATTTTATCCCATATCCTAAATACATTTTTAGTTAATTCATGTGTATTTACATCCAGCATTCTATATCTATGTGGAATCCTTATATTCTTTTTCAATAATGTCTAAAGCCTCGTACACACGCAACGACCGATCGTCCGACTTTTGTCCAAGTTGTGTTTTGTTGGTTGGAATGTGCCTAGACTGCACACGAATTTTCTCGGCCAACAAAATTCTACTTCAGAAGTGATGTCATGTGTTGGTTAGTTTTCTTTGTGTTTTTTCTTCACTGAGCATGCCCAGACTTTCTCATCAGATTTTTCCCTGTCGAAATCTGTACTGACTGCACGAAAATCGGCCGTTATGTTGACGGCCAACAAAAATTTTATAGCCTGCACACCAGATTTTTTTCGGCCGAAAAGTCAGAGTTGGTTGTCGGAAGCATCATACTAACAAGCCGAAAATCGGCAGATCGGACGTTGGCCGAAAATTCCCTGCCAATTTTCGACTCGTGTGTACGGGGCATTACTCAGTGTATTTTCAATCTCCACCCACCTTTTACCACTTTTTACTTTTGACCATTCAATCACTAGTGTTAATACAACAGCGTCAAAATATCTTTTAATAACTGGTGCTGCTAGACCGCCTTGTGTTTTACCTTTAGTTAATACTGAATATTCACTATTTTTTTAAATTCTGTTTTAATCTCTTTTTATTATGGGATATAATTTGCTTGATATATTCTCTCTAATGTTGGTATTAATTTTATACCGAGGTAATTTATCCCACTTTTCCCCCATATATACGGAAATTCCCGCTATACTGCCTCCTCTTCTTCTTTATTTAAATTTACATTTAGGATTTCTGATTTTATTGGATTAATCTAAAAATTTGAAAGTTCTCCATGCTTTAATTCTTTTGTTAAATTTGGTAATGTTATCCTGGGTTTTATAAGATAAAACAGGATATCATCCACATATGCTGCTACTTTATGTACTTCATCTCAAATCTTTATCCCTTTTATATCTACATTATTTCTTATTGTTGCAAGTAGTGGCTCTAATGAGAGTACAAACAAGAAAGGCGATAGCGGGCAGCCCTGTCTCGTTCCATTAAACATTTGACAGGAATACACCTGGGGCTTTTCCACCTCTCAGTTTATGCAGTAAGAGTAATGTTCTTCTCCCATTAGCTTTACCTTCCCTCCCTGGGATAAACCCTGTTTGATCTGTATGGATCCATTCAGGCATCAATTTCTTCATTCTTGTGGCTAATACCTTTGCATACAATTTTGTTTCAACATTAAGCAGAGCTATTGGTCTATAGCTGGAGCGCAGGGTTGGGTCTTTTCCTTCTTTAACCACTTGCCGACCGCCTAATGTCTATTTACTGCGGCACTCTGCTGCTTACAGGCAAAGCGACGTAAACCTACGTGGGCTCGCCCACAAGCCCACTCGTTCCCTGGGGAGCCAGTGCATGTGCCCGGCGGCTCTGATGGCCGCCGGCCACTCGCGATCTCCCGCAGGAGAGGGAGAAAGACAGACGGCTGATGTAAACACAGCCGTCTGTCATTCTCCCTGAAGTGATCATAGAGGCTATGCGATCCTGCTATATAGGATCGCATGTCTCTGTGGTTACTTCACTAGCCACGCCCCTTGACATTTAGAATCACGCCCCTAGGGACACACTTAACCCCTTGATCACCAATAAAGTTAGCCCCTTCCCTGCCAGTGTCATTTATACAGTTTTATAGCACACTGATTACTGTAGTAATGTCACTGGTACCCCCAAAAGTGTCAAAAATGGCAGTCAGGGGTCCGATCTGTCCACCGCAATGTCGCAGTCCCGCAAAAAAAATCGCAGATCGCCGCCATTACTAGTAAAAAAAAAACAATAAAAATGACATAACATTTTTTTACCAAAAATATGTAGCAGAAAACAAATTGGCCTAAAATGTTAAAAAATTTAGATTTTTTTGAGAATTTCATATAAAAAAATGTGAAAAATATTGTTATTTTTTTCAAAATTGTTGCTCTTTTTTTATTTATAGCGCAAAAAAATTTGCACAGGTGATCAAATACCACCAAAAGAAAGCTCTGTTTGTGGGAAAAAAAGGACGTCAATTTCATTTGGCTACAGCGTAACATGACCGCGCAATTGTCCATTAAAGTCACACAGTGCCGAATCGCAAAATAGGGCCTGGTCTTTGACCAGCTAAATCCTCCGGGGCTAAAGTGGTTAACCACTTTAGCCCCAGAAGGATTTGCCCCCTTTCTGACCAGACCCTATTTTACGATTCGGCACTGGGCTACTTTAACCGACAATTGTGTGGTCGTGCGATGTTGTACCAAAACAAAAAAGAGCGACAATTTTGAAAAAAAAAAAAAATAAAACAATATTTTCACATTCTGCTATATGACATTTAAAAAAAAAAAAATGTAAAAATCTATTTTTTTTTAACATTTTAGGCCAATTTGTTTTCTGCTACATATTTTTGGTAAAAAAAATTGCAATAAGCGTATTTTGATTTGTTTGTGTCTACTAACTACAGGAAAGATTTATGTAATTTTTATTGTTTTTTTTACTAGTAATGGCGGCAATCTGTGATTTTTTGCAGGACTGCAACATTGCGGCAGGCAGATCGAACCCCTAACTGACATTTGTGACACTTTTGGGGGGACCAGTGGCATTACTACAATAATCAGTGCTAAAAAATATGCACTGTTACTGTAATAATGACACTGGCAGGGAAGGGGTTAATACTGGGGGTGATCAAGGGGTTAAATGTGAGCCTAATGCTTACTGACTTGTTTGGGGGGGGGGTTTGGGGTCTTCTCTCTCTTTTTACCGGACGATCGTGGGAGGAAGGCAGCAATTGCCACCTCTCCTCCCACGGGCCGACTCCCGCTGTGTCTCAACACAGTGGGAGCGCGCCTCCGGGTGGGAGCACGCGCCGCTGAAACCCCTTCCCCTCCAGTCACGTAGTACTACAGGACTGGACCCAGGGGAGCCACACTGCCGCAGTAATATTACTGTGGGCGGTCGGCAAGCGGTTTAGTACAACTGTAATATGTGCCGGTAGTGATTCTTTCCTCATTTCCTTTCTCTCTGCCAATCCATTCATATATACACACAGTTTTGGAATCCGTTGTTCTTTGAACTTTTTAAAATAGCGAATTGTAAATCCATCGGTTCCTGGATTCTTCCCTATTGCTGTGTTTTTTATTGCTAAACTGATCTCCTTTTGTGTTATTGGATCTTCTAAAATGTGTAGTTTTTCTTCAGAAAATGTGGGTAATTTTGTTTCCTTTAAATAGTTTTGTATTTTTTGTAATCTTTCCACTTCAGCTTCTTGTGGTCCCTTCTGTCTTACTGCATATAATATGCTTTTTTATTTTTTATAATTTTTGCTAAATATTTTCCTGGTTTATTTTCCCATTTATATCTCTCTTTGGCCACTCCATTGAAAACCTGTCTTGTTTCCTGTTCCTTGTAAATCTCTAAACTCATCTCTGTTTAGTACCAGGGCATGTTGTACTTCTCTATCCATTTTCTCTTTATGGTATTGTTCCAACTCATATATTTCTGTTATAAGTCTTTTCATATTGTTTGTCCTCTCTTTTTTTCTTCTTAGCCTCTAATGAGATCAGTGTTCCTCTAATGTAAGCTTAATGGGCTTCCCATATTGTGGCATCTAACATTCCTGGTGTTTCATTTAGCTGAAAATATTAATCTAATTTTTTTTTTATTATATCCTCTATCTTTTTATCCTGTATTAGGTCTTCATTCAATCTCCAGGTACTCCTTTTTTTCTTGATTTTTCCCTCAATTTAAAGTTCATTATAACTGAGGCATGATCTGATGATGTCATTATGTTTTTCCTACTGACTCCAACCGTCTGTGCTCAACTAGTATATAATTCAGCCTTAAATACGTCCTGTGTACTGGAGAGTAGAAAGTATAGTCTTTTATCCCAGGATGTTGTACTCTCCACACATCCATCAATTGACATAGGTGAAGTTTCTTTTTATCATCCTAAATTGGTAATCTCCGACTCCCAGTGCACGCAATTTACTGTCAATCCCTTGATCCATACAGAAATGTAAATCTCCTGCCAGGATTAATTGGCCCCGTTTATAATCCATCAGCTTATCCAAAACATCTCTCAGATATCCTGTTGGATCCTTATTAGAGCAGTAAACATTAGCCAATGAACATTCTACACCTTGTAGTGTCCCCCTTAGGAATATAAATCTGCCTTCTGGATCCACCTTTCTATCTTGTAATATAAATTTCACCTCTCTTGCCATACCTATTGCAATTCCTTTTGCTTTTTTAGTTGGAGAATCTCCATAGTACCATGTCGGATGATATTTTGAGTATAATTGAACCTTTGAATCTTGTGCTATGTGTGTCTCTTGTTGAAATATTATGCTTGCAGAATAACTTTTAATTTCTTTTAAGATCTTATGTCTCTTCCCTTATTTTATAAATTTTAATTCTACCATTCTATTTTCTTCTTTCTGTCTGTACACCTAATCATTCCTCTTTCTCTCCCCACGTCCCCCCCCCCCCCCCTGGGTCGCCATGGAGTTTGAAAAAGGATTTGTCCTCCATAACAGATATAAGAGGGCCAACCAATAACTGAGAAAGAGACATAGGATTAAAGGAATTTTTCCACATCCTAGTACCATGTATTCTCTCCCCAAACACCCCCCTCCCAATCCTCCCCCCCCCTCCCTTTCACTCCCACCCACCTCCCTTCCTACTCTAATACTAATGATCTTGTTTATTAGAGTTTTGACCCACTTCTAGTCTTGGAGTAGATACCTTCTTCCCCTTTTGGGATCTTCTAACATATCTACTCTTCCTACCCAGGGTGGAACTCTGGCTGGTGCCTTTCTGAACCTCCCTCCCTTCTCACTAGGGATGAAGGTTCAAAGCTCATCAGGTGCCCATTTTCCTACCGAAAAGCTTATTTTTTCTATCCATTCCCTTCCCCTCCCTCCTCCCCGCAACTCTATTGCTTCTATTCACATTTCTTTGGTTTATACCCCTTTTTTATATCTATTGTTTTTTCTTATTTGTAATTTGCAACCATTGTCCGTTTTCCCTTTGTTCTTTTCTTCTTTTGGCATCTGTCCAGCCAGGGATCTCTGGCACTGCCTTGCTGAGAGTCCCCCCTTTCTTTCCTACCAGGCATGCAGGAAATCCCCTGTTGTATTGTATATCCTGTTTTCTCATTTGTTCCAGGAGGGGTTTAAGGGATCTTCTTCTCTTTAATGTCTCTTGTGATAAATCTGCAAAAATCTTGAGATTAACCTTTTCATAATTCAGTGGGGGGTTCCTTGCCAGATTACTCCATATTTGGACTTTGTCTTCATAGTTGTGGAACCCTATAATTATATCTCTTGAGGATTCTACTGGAATACCCTGTGGTCTTCTTATCCTGTGAGCTATTTCAATTTTTAAAGGATCTGGTGCTTGTCCCTTTAGTAACGGATTAAATATTCTCCTCACTGTTTCTATTAGGTCTTCTTTTTGCGTTGTTTCTGGGATTCCCTGGATTCTCAAGTTTTTTCTTCTATCAAGAAGGAGGGAAAGGAAATCTAGATGATTTGGGGCATTCTTTAGCTCTGAGCTTATGAAAATTACCTTGTTGTCTTACCCTTCAGTTAGGTTATTAAATCGAATATGTGGGTAGACTTTTACCTATGTGTGCAGTCAATTTACCAAACACAATTGTTCTGACAAGAAAGTAATTTTTGATAGAACACAACATTTACTAAGATTAGGTGTAATATATAGATAAACAAGTGCGTACCAATGAATTGATAAACACAAGCAGCGCTACGCAACTATAAAACCAAATCTTACAGCTCTACGTGAATAAAGCTCTCCTTATACATAAATTTGTGCATAAAGTTGGGTGTTAAAGTCCAGTATGACAAAAGTCCATCACCAAAAATTGCTTCCAATGGGGTTATGAGAAGGGAACAGACATTATATAGCAGATGCTGGTAATATGCCTCCACCTCACCACGTGCTCATCCCCAAGGTTGTGCTCTTACCAGATTTCTCTGTATAACAAGCCCGTAATCAGTGATGTTCTCCCATAGATTGTCCCCGGACTCAGCACACACTAGTAAAACTCACGGCTGCGGTATCCTCAAATCATAAGAAGGCCTTTGTAGGCATAAACAATTCCAAGCCAGATTGTCATGTGAGTATTCTCACAGTGCTCCAAAAATAGAAGAATTGCAATGTCTCTCCCAGCAGGATCCGGCATCAGTCTTGCACAGTTGTACAGGTGCCACTCCTGTGCTGAAATAGCTTTCCTCTGGTTTCACTACACAGCAACTTTATGCACAAATTTATGTATAAGGAGAGCTTTATTCACGTAGAGCTGTAAGATTTGGTTTTATAGTTGCATAGCGCTGCTTGTGTTTATCAATTCATTGGTACGCACCTGTTTTTATATGTATTTTTCTTTTAGGCAGCTGCTTTTTAAGATTTTAATTCTTGTTTGGTCTATATGCACATGAGATATTGCCGCATTTAGTAATAAGCGCTGGGTGATTGAGTTATAAGTTGTTTCTTAGCACTCGGTCCTTTTTTGCATATAGATAAACAAGCTCAGCACAAAAGAAATTACCATTGTACAAAAAAAGCCATGCAAATATCAATGCCCAACAAGACCTCAAAACAGGAATTAAACATAAAACTGACAAAAGAAATATAAGATATTGAAGAGAACTGGACAGCAAGGAAGCTGTTCAACAGCCGCAGCAAATTGCCATGTGTGGCTGGTAAAGATAACTATTCATAGGAAAGCTATGACAGAGCTATACTAAAAACAGCCAAAATTCATTGCAATAAAGAAAGAAAAATTAGAAATTCCACTGTTGCCTGAAAATGGTTTATAGTCGTGCCCTTTTTGAACAGAAACCCACCTGTATATTTTAACATTAAATAGGACAGACATGCCATTAAAGCATAATGCAGTTAAACAGAGTTTATAACTAAAGGAACAGGGACTGTTCATTTAGCCAAGTGAATATTCACTTTACAAATAAGACTGGTTACTTAACTTAGTAAACAATGTGAAGCCGTGTTCAATTTGAATACCCAATCATGTGCAAAGGAAAAAAAAATGGATTTTTGCTTGCATGTGATTGGAGGATTTGAAGTGAACACAGCTTTTCACTAAGCTAACATTCAATTTTCAAAGTGAATATACAATTTGCCAGATGAACAATCTCTGTTGCTTTACTAAACGTTTTCTGCACAGTCTTGAAGTTATGCACAATCTATAACCTTTTGTGGTATTGCAATAGATCTTATCATTTATCATAAGCTGCAATATTTCCATTGTTAATAGAGTGTAATAATACAATGATAAAAAGCAGGAGCATTGGATATAATTCAAAACTGGCAGTGTTTATCCCCCCCCAAAAAAACAAGCACACTTACATTCAAGCCACTGGATGATGGCTTAGTAGAGGGTAACCCATTCTTGTCCAAGCATCATAAGTGGTAATGGTCAGCAGTCCCGAAGCTGGCATGTGTAGGATCTATTTTGGATGACACTTTGGGTAAATCAAAGGATTTCCTTCTTCAGACCCTACTGCTAGCACATATGGTCCTTGGACAAGAATGGGTTACCCTTTACTAAGCTGTTATCCAGTGGCCTGAGTGGGAATGTGCTTACTTTTGTTTTTGATATAAACTCTGCCAGTCTTTAATGAGATCCCGCTCTCCTACTTTTTATCTCTGTGCCAGCAACGACCAACCCAGATCCTATTGAAGGTAGCTGCAGGATCTCCCCACTGTTAACAAAGTTCCCTTCTCTGTCCCTGGGATGAACTATTACTTCAAGTATTGTCATTGGGAACTGTCATCTAATGTATTACTGTGTGCTATAGTGCGATTTGATAGTTTAGAGCTCTAGAAAACCTTTTGAGAGATTGTTAATGTAGGTAGATGATTCCTAAGAGTAATTGCGCCAACATCCCTGATATGTATACAAAGAGTTACTTGGTTCCTCAGGCCAGTAAGTGGGACTTTAAGGCAATAAAGAAAACGTATCAGCATAAAAGCGATTTTAGATTTTATCGTAAAAGATACATGAATTACAGCATGTTAGCTTCATAAATTATATAGTGCAGGGTGGGTGAGAGACCCATCCGTGATGGTGCAAGAAGATAAAGAAGTGACACTGTGGGTATTGGTGACTTTAGAAACACAAAAATCCTGCCATCCGTCGGTATTGGATATTTGCAGGGAGCGTCTCAATTCCCCAACGCGTTTCGGCTTGCCTAAAGCGGCTATGCCTTTTTCAAGGTATCACCATATATTTTGTTTTTTGTATATACAGTTTCTCGGTCGTTGTTAGTGGAACATGCCCCTCTTTTTCCCAAGATAGTCACAAGATCCCCATAAAGGAAAGGAGTAACAGTGATGCAGGCAATGGTCCAGAGGAACTGGTTTCCTCATTCGGAGTCCCTGATGAAAGTGGTAACTGTCCCTCCTCTGTTTCAGGTCTCAGGGAAACCAGGGTGGTATCTCCTCTGCTCCAGTCTTGGGGGTACAGGGCCGTATCTTTGTCCAGTGGGGGTAGACCGAGTATGATATACGGGACCGGTGCTTGTTGCTTCCTTTGCTCCAATCTTAGGGCTACAGGACCGTATCTTTGTCTTGCAGGGGGAGACTGTGTGCGGTACAGGGAGGCTGATTGCGTCACCGTCGTCCACCGTCGTCATCTCCGGATGCCGGAGAGGAAACACTCTTGGACGACGGTGACGCAATCAGCCTCCCTGTACCGCACACAGTCTCCCCCTGCAAGACAAAGATACGGTCCTGTAGCCCTAAGATTGGAGCAAAGGAAGCAACAAGCACCGGTCCCGTATATCATACTCGGTCTACCCCCACTGGACAAAGATACGGCCCTGTACCCCCAAGACTGGAGCAGAGGAGATACCACCCTGGTTTCCCTGAGACCTGAAACAGAGGAGGGACAGTTACCACTTTCATCAGGGACTCCGAATGAGGAAACCAGTTCCTCTGGACCATTGCCTGCATCACTGTTACTCCTTTCCTTTATGGGGATCTTGTGACTATCTTGGGAAAAAGAGGGGCATGTTCCACTAACAACGACCGAGAAACTGTATATACAAAAAACAAAATATATGGTGATACCTTGAAAAAGGTATAGCCGCTTTAGGCAAGCCGAAACGCGTTGGGGAATTGAGACGCTCCCTGCAAATATCCAATACCGACGGATGGCAGGATTTTTGTGTTTCTAAAGTCACCAATACCCACAGTGTCACTTCTTTATCTTCTTGCACCATCACGGATGGGTCTCTCACCCACCCTGCACTATATAATTTATGAAGCTAACATGTTGTAATTCATGTATCTTTTACGATAAAATCTAAAATCGCTTTTATGCTGATACGTTTTCTTTATTGCCTTAAAGTCCCACTTACTGGCCTGAGGAACCAAATAACTCTTTGTATACTGTGTGCTATAGTGGTGTGTGTTTGTTACATGTAATAATACAATGTAATATATAATTCTACATTTAAATATACTTTGACTGTAAGTCAAAGTATATTTGAGTTACAATACCCATATTTCCTAAAGTAGTAGTTCTTTAAAGGAATTCATATTTGAAGACTAGAGCGATGAATATTAATGTACTCCATCAGTTGTTCAAATATTACAAGGACTGTAGTACTATGAAATGTAAACTCTCTTTATGCAACATTTCTAGTAATATTGACATTGTATTAAACAAATGTTAACACAGCAGTTGCCTGCAGTAATCATTTATCTTTCTGTAACAGCTCTTTAGGTGAGGCAGAAGCTAGAACTATGTAGTATGTGCTTGCACATCTATTTGTCTGTTTTAGATAAAATTTGTGATTAGAGAATATTTGTATTTTATCCCAATCTTTTAATAACTTGTGTATTAAAGCTGAAGTTTAATATATATGTTTTTTGTTTTCGTATGCAACATTAGGTATGTGTAATGGTGTGTATCCTATTATCTGCAGATGGCTGCTTCTGCTAAAAATCATATTTGCAGTATCTCTTTCAAAATGCGCTGCGTTGCCTTACATTACGGTATGATTTGGCACGGTGTGTGCTGCAATAAAGTGCAGCATGTCTGCATTTTTCCGCAGCCATAGGCTGTGTTGCACTGTGAATGGGACACATAGAAAACCATTTTTTTCCTGGGTGTCCCTATGGTAACAGAGGCTTTACACTACAGTAAAAGGTCTTTCACCGCAAATAGTATGAATTAGCCCTAAAAGTTAACAATAGCTACTGCTACTAAGAAAAGTTGCCCTGCCTACCTGCCACCTTCTGCCCTCCCTTACATTCACAGAACTCTTAAAATGTTTGTTGCATTGTGTTCTCTGACTTTAGGACTAGTGGTTTTATGACAGGATCTCTTTCAACTGTTCACAGAACGCTCCACACTAAACATCCATGGAAGGCCATACATTGATAATGTCACACCACATCAAAGTTTTTTCCACCAAACTGGCTTAATCATAGTCCAATTGTTTGATTTCGTGTTTAGCTATCCATTCAATGTTCATTCGGTTAAGATATAACCATTGTTTTTTTTTGTAAATTCTTTATTTATAGTAGGTAAACAAGGCATACATTACAGTCAAAAGCGTATACAGAAATCAGACCAATGTGACAGGTAAAACAGACATCTAACAAATTCTGTAAGAACCAAAGAGGTATTCAAGGAAATATCACACATACAGATTATGAGCAGAAAAAAATCCAGGAAAAACGAAATCCCTGATGAGAGACAACTAACATATTCCAGTTAGAGCTTATATGGTCTGGGAACTCAGAAAAACCATCGAAACGGCATGGCTCTGGGATAATTCCCGCGCACCATTGTTTTTTTAAAGAGTCTAAAATTGGCTAATAGGGAATTGGAGGGGGATAATATCATAGTCAATTGGGGCCAAAATATTGCAGTTTTTAGTGGCGTGATTTGATAGTAATAGCTTTGTAATATGGTCATCTAAACAAACAGTGCTGACTTGATGATATGAAGTCAAAAACATTCTGACAATACCAAAAAAAACAAACATTTTGGTGTCTGTTTATTAAACTGAGATAAGCCACAATAGTAACTACCGTGGCTTATCTCCACTGTGCAGCAGACGTGATGAGGAAGTAAAGAAATTAGGACCTCTGCTTCCTTAGTCACTTCTTGACAGCCCCTGTAAAATGAAGAGCATGAAGAGGTTTTATATATACATACAGCATGTTTATGTATGTACAGTACGTGTGTATACACAGACACACATACATAACGGAAAATGTTATACTTACCTGACGGTAATTTTCCTTTCCTGATGCATAAGCATGACACCATACACGTATGGGTAGGCTCTGCCCCTCGCCCAATCAGGACTGGTTATACTAGATAAATGAGTCACCTCCCCTAAGGCGGCATTCTCGTAACTAGATTAAAATGCAAAGCCCCCAAGGGAGGGACCTGTATGCTGTCATGCTTATGCATCAGGAAAGGAAAATTATCGTCAAGTATAACATTTTCCATTTTCCTAACTCAAGCATGACAGCATACAGGTATGGGTTGTAGCATGCCCAAAAGAACCACAAGAGAGGGTATGCTAAAGTATTTTATTCATTGTGAACTCCGGTCAGTACGACCAAACTCTACAGTAGTTAAGGCCGCTGGGTCAACTTTATAGTGAGTCAAAAATGTAATATATGTGGACCAAGTCACGGCTCTACACATTATTTCGGGAGATATATCCCTAAATCCTGCCAGGGATGCTGCTAGGCTTCTCATCGCGTGAGCCCTCACATCAGTTGGAGGGTCTAAACTTCTTGCCTCATAAGCAGATAGGTAGATGCTGCTAGCCCTTTTCTTGCACCACCTGGGATGACAAACAGGTTTTCTGCTCTTCTGAAGGGGGCTGTCTTCTGTATGTATACTTCCAAGATAGATCTGACATCTAACTTGTGCGTCTGATTAGATGTGATATATAGAGAATTCCGCGCGAATGGATGTAATTAAGCTAGTTGTTGGCTGCAGCCTACCCAAAATATAGGTAAACTATATCTAGAAAATAGGAATAAGTAGGGTATGTTGGCGCTGCCAGTCTTTATATTAAATGTATGGGAGAAAAATATATCTGATAATACAGAACAAAATATGAATGGTGACTGGTTATAATGTATGTTAGCCCAATCAATGGTACAAATACGTGAGAGAAATAATGGTCCTTATAAACACCAAATGTTTCCAATAATAAGCCACAAATATGTCACAGATAATTAATGGTAAACAATTGACACTGATAAATAATTGATGAAAAATAGATAAAAAAAAAAAATATATAGCTTTAAAAAACTGTAAACAGTAAATAGGTGCAAACAATTCATGTAATAATCAAGTGAATATTATAAAGGTAAAAAATTAAAGTGACTCGTGCAATAAATAATACACCCACTAGGTGGCAGTGCCAGTGTTGTATGACAAAGAATTAAAGGATATCCAAGTGATGTTCTTAATATTCAAGTATACAGGTGAAAAAAAGGTGCTGAGTGGTGTATACCACTCACTAGAGGTTATTCCTCTAAAAAGATTACCCAATAAGTAGTGGATATGGATATCCGGGTGAGAGAATATAATTAGAAAATAAATAAATGTAGTGAGTGGTGCAAAGTAAATATTATATAAAATCTCATAAAAATTCAAGGTGATGGTGTAAATAATTGGTGGGATAAATAAATATAAGTTTTAAAATAAGACAAGAGATTAATATAGTCCGTAATAAATATCTGGTGAAAAAAAGTCCACAAAGTAAGATCAATATGATGATCCTCCAAAAAAGTGCAGCAATAGTATATAATAAGGTGCCAAATAAATTCTTATATGGAAGGAGTGAGTCCCAGTGGTTGGATTCAAGATGTGGGTGCCGGGTGAGGAAAGTCCGTGCTGCCCTCTCAATATAGCCCGCACTCACCAGAGAGCGGCACCCCTACAGGGGTAACCAGCGTTGAGTATATGGGGTAAAACCTTCAATGGATCTCGATAGGTCTCTCCAATCCTCCTGGGGTAAAACTCACTTCCTCCCTCTTTTGGTTAAAGTAAGCAAGCGGTATGTAATATAGGGTATCGCAAAGGCAGCTCTCCAAAGTGTTCAAAAACGGTATCCAGGGTATATGGATAAAAAACACTAATATAGTGATGTACCGTTTAGATTTTCCATTTATTATCAAATATACAGGTAGTGCTCACATTTAAAATCATAACACAGCATCCGTAGGTGAGTAGGGACCGCGAACCCCTCGTGTAGCGGTGTTTCCGGAAACCTTGAATTTTTATGAGATTTTATATAATATTTACTTTGCACCACTCACTACATTTATTTATTTTCTAATTATATTCTCTCACCCGGATATCCATATCCACTACTTATTGGGTAATCTTTTTAGAGGAATAACCTCTAGTGAGTGGTATACACCACTCAGCACCTTTTTTTCACCTGTATACTTGAATATTAAGAACATCACTTGGATATCCTTTAATCCTTTGTCATACAACACTGGCACTGCCACCTAGTGGGTGTATTATTTATTGCACGAGTCACTTTAATTTTTTACCTTTATAATATTCACTTGATTATTACATTAATTGTTTGCACCTATTTACTGTTTACAGTTTTTCAAAGCTATATATTTTTTTTTATCTATTTTTCATCAATTATTTATCAGTGTCAATTGTTTACCATTAATTATCTGTGACATATTTGTGGCTTATTATTGGAAACATTTGGTGTTTATAAGGACCATTATTTCTCTCACGTATTTGTACCATTGATTGGGCTAACATACATTATAACCAGTCACCATTCATAGTCTGATTAGATGTGCCTCTCCTTATTGTTGGGAGAACAATGTCTTGTTTCCGGTGAAAGGGTTTGTGTACCTCTGGCAGATGTGGCAGAGTTCTTAATACCACTCTATCTAGTAAGTGGCAACAATAAGGAGGTTTGCATTCTAAGGCCTGAATATCCGATATTCTTCTCCCTGATGTAATGGCAGTGAAAAAAACTGCTTTCATCGTTATATTCCACAACTAGGTTGCCTGGTCACCTGAAAAGGGAGGTTGGGACAACATTTGTAATACCACCTGTAAGTCCCATGGAGGAACAAATGATCTTCTTTGCAGATGAGCTCTACTGCAAGCTTTCAGGAATTGGCGTACTAACTGGTGAGTAGCCCATCTCACACCTGACAGGGCTAAAAGGGCTGAGACTTGGACTCTGAGCGTGCTTGCTCATAGGCCTAGTTCAAGGCCTGTTTGAAGGAATTCTAGTACTTGTGATTCCTGTGGCACTAATGGGTTGAATCCCCTGGGCTCGGCGAAGGTGGCAAACTTTTTCTTATGTCCTTGAGTAGGTACTGTTCATTGTTACTGCCCTTGCCTTTAGCAAAGTTTAGATAACTGAGGCCAAGCAATCTGCCTCCCCTAGTCTTCTCCTTTCAATCTCCATGCCGCAAGATGAAGCCTGGTAGGATTCATGTGACGCAACTGACCTTGATAGAGGAGATCTGCTATACCTGGTAGTAGGATTGGGGGGTTCTAACACCAAAGACTGTAGTAGTGGGAACCACAGCCTGTGGGGCCAACAAGGAATGATTGCTATCACCACCTCTAGGAGTTTGCATATTCTGTAGAGTAACCTGGAAATCATAGGTATTGGTGTGAATACGTATGCTAGGGTACAAACGCACTCGGAGCTGAGTGCATCCATTGCGTCCGCCTGTGGGAATTTCGCTCTCGCTAAGAAACGTCTGCATTTCCTGTTGGTCAGGGATGCCATTAAGTCGAGGTCTGGATGACCCCACTGACTGAAGATCCATTGGAAGACTGACTGGTTTAGTGCCCATTTGTTGTTGTTCAATGTTTTCCGGCTCAGTGCATCCGCCAAGTAATTCTGTTGAGCTGGGATATATGTGGCTGATAAATTTGACACATGTTGTTGAGCCCAGTTCATGATGGGCAGGACCTCTGCTAGGAGTGCTTGACTCTTCGTTCCTCCTTGGCGGCATACATAGGCGACTGCTGCCCTGTTGTCCATCTGGAGTATTACACTGGTTCCCCTGAAATGGTCTTGAAATGCTTTTAGAACTTGAAAGGCTGCTTTTAGTTCCAATATATTGGAGACTTCCTTCAGTCTTCTCCTCCACCTGCCCTGGGCTAGATGCTCGTTGCAATGTGCTCCCCAGCCTACCGCTGATGCATCTAATGTGATCACTACTGGTGTCGGTGGACTGATTTGGTGGCAATTTTACAAATTGGCTGGTTTCTTCCACCACTCGAGGGAACGCTTCATCGCTGGTGTCATTCTGATCCATTGACGCATGGAGCTCTTCTTCCATTGTTTCAGGAATTCCACATGGAAGGTCCTCATTCGCCAGTGAGCCCACTTTACCCTGGGTATCATAGCCGCTAGTGATCCTAACAATCTGAGACATTGGGAGGCCGTGAGGTATGAGATTGTTGTTATTTTCTGTAGTTGAGAGACAAGCGCCATTGCCATTCTCTAGAGGGAGTTCTACTGTGTTCCTGGAGCATTCTCTGCGTGGGCACTGGTTAACTCTTTTGCCAGTTGATAATCTACTCTAGATTCAGTAGAGTTTGGAACCAGAATCTCCCGGTGTTCTGTCAGGACTTGCAGATTCCGGGCTACTAGGAGGACATCGTCCAAGTAGTGGAACACTTGTAGACCCTGTCTTCACAATGTGTCTATAAACGGAAGTAGCACCTTGGATAATATTCTCGGTGACGTTAACAGGTCAAATGGAAGGCAGATAAATTTTGAAATGGTATTCCATTATTGCAAAGCATAAATATATTTGTGACATTGTTGATTGAACTGGGATATATAAGTAGGCATCTTTCAAATCTAAAGATAGCATCCACTCCCCCTGTCTGATGGTTTGTACAACTGACTGCAGCAATTTCATTCAGAAGCCTTGAACTTGGATGTACTTGTTCAATTTCTGAAGGTCTAATACTGGTCTTAGATCGTCTGTTTTTTTTCTTTACTAATAAAATGAGGAGAATAGAATCCTACTGGTTTTACGGCCCCCTTCTGTAGGAGCAATTGAACATATTCAAAGATTATCTGTATCTCCTGTCGACACTGAGGGAGCTTTGTGTGGGTAAAGTGGGGGATATCCAGGGAAGACAAAAACTCCCAGTGATGACCTTCCTAGATTATTTTTATGGCCCAAGGGTCCTTGATCTGCTCAGCCAGACTGGCGCAAATTGGCGTAGTTGGGTACTAGCTGGACCAGTCTGGACGGAGGGACCCTCAAAATGGCTTCTGTGTCGTGCTCTGTCTTGGTTTGTTCAACCGAGCTACCGATGTCTGGGGGTTCTTCCACCCTCTCTTGGTATCTTTGATTGTTCTAAAAAGGTCTTGTGCCCTTTACCTTACCCATGAATTGTCTCCTTTCCGACTGGCACTGGCGTCTGGGTCTCAAATCCTGGGGAATCAATCCCGACTTGCCCCCTGTCACCTTTGAAATAGCGGTTTCCAATTTGCTGCCAAACAAGGCTGCTCCACCGACCACCAAAGGGAATATAGCACCAATTAGCTTTTGACAATCCATCCGCCATCCATGGATTGAGCCATAATGCCCTTCTTGCAATTACTGACGATAGCAAAACTCCGGCTGAACACCGCAGTGTGTCGATCGCCGCTTCACCTACAAAATCACCTGCCAGTTTTATCTTGTTAAGGATTTTCAGTACTGAGGCGGTTCCAGTCTCTGTGGATAACTTTGCTTCTGCACCTTCTGCCCACGTTGTTATTGCCTTGGCCACTGATATTGGTGCCAGCGATGGTTTGCAGGCACTTCCTGTAGATGCATATATTTTATTTAGTTCTATGTCTATCTTTCTTTCTGAAGCATCCTTGAAGGAAACTGCATTATCCATAGGTAACGTGATGTGTCTGGTCAATCTGATGACAGCTGCGTCCACTAGTAGGGGCACCTCCAGTGCAAGGACCTCTTCTTCCTTGAAAGGATACATTTTCTTAAACCTATTGGATAAGATCTTCTTCCATTCATCATAGATAATATCCTTCATCACCTCAATCAACAGAATGAGAGTACCAACATTTTCAATTGTGGATAATATTTTCTAGTTTTTGCGGTTTGTGTGACTTTCTCCTCCCATTCAAGAGCTTCTCTTATTGCTCTTACTAGGGGTTGCACTAAGGTGAAATCGAAACCAGCAATCAACTCCTCTTCTATGGGAGACTCATCTCCCGAGCCTTGCACCGGTGATGGTTCTCTTAAGGAGCTTCTCTGAGCTAATGGTGGGCTGGCTCCTGCTGCTTCTGGAAGTCCACCAGACGCCATTTTGAGTCAGGTAGGCTGTAGTACTTCTGCCAGAAGTCGCTGGATGCCATCTTGGAATTGGGCAGCCGTACTGACGGTCATCCTCCTAGCTGTTTCACCTGGATTCCTACTCCCAACAGCACATACGTGACCGCAGGGTCCTGAGGGAATCTTTACAGACATGGAGAGCCAGGAAGAAGGGGAGAGAAGACGCAAGTTGTCGGAAAGTTACTTACCTGCTCCCATAGACCAGTATCCTACCCCAAGTGGGAACTGGGGAAGGCTTCCCTCATATAGGCGACGTCACCTCTGTGAGACGCTCGGGCGGGTGTTTGAAGCTGTCCGGCCGGGGGCTTCGATTCAGCGCTGTTTTGTTCATACATATCTGTAAGTGCAATTCTTTTATTATTTCTTTTTATTAAACGGTTTTACACTATGGGGCTCTCCATTATTTTCATGTAACCACCTGAGTCCTGTATGCGGCTGATTCTTACTGGATAAGGGACCGGACTGCCCATAAGAGAGGGATAATAGGAATACTTGCCCAGTGCTATTTGGATTTGTGATACATGCGATACATCCATTTGCTTCTGGTAAGCTGTGATATATGGTGACGGTCCAAGCGGTGTCATATAGTTGGATAGAGTGGTTGCTTTATACCTGATCTTACTTGCATGAATCTGGTAAATAGATTGTGAGTGCGGTGGTGGCTCTATTTACGTTTGAACATTCCATTCACTTGGGTGTGGTGATTCCAGTAACAATATTAAGCTATGTGTATACACATTTCTTCTGTACATGTTCGATGATTTCTGAGATCACCACTTTGTTGGATGACTAGGAATCCATAGAGAATTCCATTAAACCGGGAGAACATCTTAATCTTTATATGTTCACAATCTACTTGTTTCTGGTAAGCAGGGACACTTACATTACTGCTGCTGTTGCATGAACAGAATTGGATGGTGATTGATCTGTCTGTTTCATTTTTATTTCTGGTAAGCAGCCTGTGAGGGTGGTGGTGTATATCAGCACTTTTCCTCTTCTCTGATACACACAGGAGCACTTTTGTTGAATCCATTTGTATACAGTATCACGCTATGTTTTTCATTTTATTTTTTACCTGAACATCCATCAATCCGTGTTCTTGGGTCGTATATCGTTGGTGAGAGATCCCCCCTAAGGTTTTCCATCTGGCTTGGTTAATCTGTGTTCAAGGCAAATTACACTGCTGCATCTGGTAAGCAGTATATACACATATTATTTGCACCTGTGGAGATCTGGTCGATTATCTGGACTTCATATTCATACTCAATTTTTATATTCAACTTTTTGGGACTTTATGGACTTTATATCATGTATGGTTCTTTTCACTTAGCACAGCTTTTTTCCACTTAGATTTACACCCAAAAGGAGGGAACTTCGACACAGGAGAGGCTGAACCTATTCAGCTGGCCAGATGAACCCGGCAAGGTGAGGGCAAAAATAAAAAATCTTCTTTCTATAGTAATAACTGATTGAGCATTTGAGGAACAAAAAGAGAATGCTGCCTTAGGAGAGGCGACTCATTTATCTAGTATACCCAGTCCTGATTGGACGAGGGGCGGAGCCTAGCCATACGTGTATGCTGTCATGCTTGTGTCAGGAAACATGCATACATATATATACATACACATACGTATATACAGGGCCATGCCTTAATGGCCTCAAAAACCCTTAAAATAAATACCCTAATGCTTAGGGGACCTTGGGGTCCCACACTAGGCCCTGGTATGTTCCTGTTAATATAAAGTTAATAAAAGAAGAACCATACATAAATATTGTGTTTTTACTTATATCAGTATATTCCTGTAATGCTAGGTATCCACTGGGAGTTTTTTTCATTGAACCCAGTGGGCTGAACAGAAAAACGAAGAGGTCATCATATTATTTAAGTAATGTTAGTGCAGCGATCTCCCCTGCTAAGCTATCATGTTCTGACAGGTGGACTGCCCCTCCAGCAGAACACACTGATCATTGTTCACAGCCATTGGTTTTCCAGCATGCCATCTAAAAAAAGCCAGTCAGTAGACTGGCTTCTTTCGTACAGGCTGTTGTACATATGGGCTGAATGCTGGCCGGTTTCAGCTGAACCAGCCTATATTCAGCTCGTGTGTACCAGCCTTAACACATGTAACTGAGTATGTCTATGGCTATATAAATACAGTTGGTTACAAGAGATCACAGGGATGTCTTATAAATGAAAAACATAACTATTTAGGAATGGTCCCTTTCACATCGCTCTTTTATTAACTTTTATTTTAACCACTTAAGGACCAAGCCTATTTCTGACATTTGTTGTTTACAAGGTAAAATCTGTATTATTTGCTAGAAAATTACTTAGAACCCCAAACATTATGCATTTTTTTTTAGCAGAGACCCTATAGAATAAAATTGAGATTATTGCAATACATTTTATCACACCGTATTCGCGCAGCGGTCTTACAAACACATATTTTTGGGGAAAAATACACTTTTTTTAATTAAAAATTAGAAACCTGTAAAGTTAGCCTATTTTTTTTACATAATGTTAAAGACTATGTTATGCCAAGTAAATTGATACCTAACATGTCATGCTTTAAAATTGTGCACGCTTATGAAATGACGACAAACTATGGTACTTAAAAATCTCCATAGGCAATGCATTACATTTTTAAACAGGGTACCTGTTTAGAGTTACAGAGGAAGTCTTGTACTAAAACTATCGCTCTCACTCTCATGATCGCGGCGATACCTCACATGTGTGGTTTGAAAACCGTTTACATACTTGGGCAAGACTTGCGTATTTATTCGCTTCTGCGTCCAAGTTCAGAGGGACGGGTGCATTATTTATTTTTTTTCTTTATTATTTGTTTTCCTTTTTATTTTTTATTTTTACAGTGTCCCTTTAAAAAAAATAATTTTTGATCAATAGAAATAAGCATGACGGGCCCTCTTTAACCACTTAACGACCGCCCAACGTTGGCAGTTTAAACCTAAATACCAGGGTTATGGCAGCAGATAGCTGCCATAACCCTGGTATTTTTTTAAACTGCAGGCGGTTGGCTTTCCGATAAGGGTGGTCCCAGCGGTGAATTTTTTTGCAGAATCACCCTTCCAAGGCAGCGGAAGAGGTGCCCCCCCTCCCGCCGCGTCCCAGTACTTTTCCCCGCTTACTGGACCCGCCGGCAGCGGGGAAAACGATCCGGTCCCAGATCCTCACAGACAGGATGTCGAGTGAGGGCAAGCTTGCCCTCACCCGACTCTATGGTCTTGGAGGACCGGAGCGACAGCAAACGTCATTGCCTAGCAACCGGTTTAAAGGCCCCATTTTTTTTTTCATTTTATTATTATTATTTTTTTTCATCTTTTAGTGTACTTGTGAGATCTGAGGACTTTTTGACCCCAGATCTCACAAAAAAGAGGTCCTGTCATGCCTGTTTCTATTACAAGGATCAATTTTTTTTTTTTTAAAACGGTGTAAAAATGAAAAATAACAAATAAAATAAATAGTAAAAAAAAAAATTAAAGCGCCCTGTCCCCGTTAGCTCGTGCGCAGAAGCGAACGCACACAGAAACCCCGCCCACATATGTAAACGGTGTTCAAACCACACATGTGAGGTATTGCCGCAATCGTTAGAGTGAGAGCAATAATTTGAGCCCTAGACCTCCTCTGTAACTCTAAGATGGCAACCTGTTAAAATTTTTAAAATGTCGCCTATGGGATTTTTAAGTTCCCAAGTTGTCGCCATTCCGTGAGCGTGCGCAATTTTGAAGCATGACATGTTGGGTATCTATTTACTCAGCGTAACATTATCTTTCACATTATGGAAAAAATTGGGCTAACTTTACTGGAATCTTATTTTTTAATTAAAAAAATGTGAATTTTTGTTCAAAAAAATTGCGTTTGGAAGACCGCTGCGCAAATACAGTGTGATTTTCTAGCAAAAAAAATGATTTTAACTTGTAAACACAGAGTGTGAAAAACAGGCCTGGGGCTTAAGTGGCTAATGAGAGATCTAGGGTAGGGATGGCCTTGCGGTTCACCCGGGCGGTCGGTTCGCAGCCCGCCAATTTTGCGGACACATGGCGTTGTTCACGGCGGCCATATTAGTTTACATTGGGGAGAACTTTGACCCACAGCCATCAGGTGGAATGGGACAGCCAATTGAAACATTTCAGTACATGAACATGCCCCCTACCTTATAAATAGACCAGAGCTGGCGGCCATTTCACATTTTGCTTTTTGTCAGCGTAGGGAGAGGTTGGCGAGTGCATCAGGGACAGATTGCCAGTGACACAAATAGCTCTGTTAAGATCCACAAAAGTCCTTTTCAGGGCTGGTATTTGGTATAGGTCTACACTCTCTTTTCAGTGTAGGGACAGGTATGCTGTGTTCAACAGGGACAGATCGTCAGTGACACAAATCACTCTGTTAAGGTCCAAAAAAGTGATTTTAAGGGCTGCTATTTGGTATAGGTGTGCAGTGCACTATATAGGGGTGTAATCCATGTATAATATACTTTTTTATAGACAGCATATTATAGTGGATTTGTATTGTGCACTGTGCAGCATTGTGACTGGTTTGGTGAGCGTTTCTGCAGCAATGCTACAAACAGTGACAAAAGCACTTTTAATGTATTATAACTGGTGTGATAGACCAGTAGCCCCCCAATACCACATATTGAAGTGGGGTGTTATTTAACAGTATACTTGTGTATTGTAGTCCTGCAAAAATGTGGCCTCTTTTGCTGTGTTAACTGTGCTACACACAGTAACAACAGTTACTTGCCAATTATTTGTAGAACTGGTGTGATAAACCTGTGGCCCCCCCAATACCACATATTGAAGTGGGGTGTTATCTGAGTATACTTTTATAAGTGTATTTGTGTCCTGCAACAATATTGCCTCTTTTGCTGTGTTAACTCTGCTACACACAGTGCCAAACTCACTGGCCAATTTTTTGAACAACTGGTGTGATAAACCAGTGGCCCCCCAATACCACATATTGAAGTGGGGTGTTATTTAACAGTATACTTTTCTAAGAGTGTATTTTAGTCCTGCAAATGTTTGGCCTCTTTTGCTGTGTTAACTGTGCTACACACAGTAACAACAGTTACTGGGCAATTATTTGTAGAACTGGTGTGATAAACCTGTGGCCCCCCAATACCACAGATTGAAGCGGGGTGTTATATACCTCTTTCCAGATATACTGCGATTCTCTAGAGACTTTTGTCACAGGGTAATTTAAAAAATGACAGGCAGAGGAAGAGGCAGGCCCTTACGCAGGGGTGGTAGATGTAGGGCAGGAGCAGTAGGCTGGAGCCAAAGTGTGAAGTTTCAGAAGGTGCGTTCAATTATGTCAAAGGATGCACCAGACTTGGTTGAGTTGCTCACTCAGCCTTCCTCTTCTGCACCCTCCTCATCCTCCGGGGGAGGTTGCAACAGCCGCCACTCAGCAGTCTGACGACAGTACCCAGATCAGCCCAAGGAGGTTGGTCCCCGCTGTTGCTGCCTACTCCGATATTTCGAATGTTAGTGGTGGAGAAGGTGACGTGGATAATGACGTGTCTATGGACATCACGTGGGTGGCCATAAGAGAGGAAGAGGAGGGGAGTTCAGACGGAGAGATGGACCAGCAGATAGGGAGGAGAGGCAGGTGGAACTTGCATTGCACAAGAGGTACAAAGCAGACTGCAAATGTATCAGGAGCGAGCCATCAACCATGTACAGTCACATCTGGCGCTCCCAGGACGCTGGCACATGACTCCGCAGTGTGGGCTTTTTTAAATGTGTCCGTTCCTGACAACAGTGTTGCCATCTGCAGCCTTTGCAGTCAATGCATAAGTCGCGGTAAGCCCAAAACTCACCTAGGGACGACCGTCTTAAGAAGGCACCTGAACTCCCAGGCAGGAAATATTTCTCGCAGAAGGGCATTCCAGAGCATTATGGCCATGTTAAGCGGCAAGTGAATATATCTCTGGCACACAGTGTTGGTGCCAAGATACATCTGGAGCGGAAAAAAATGATGACGCCAGATAACCCTCTTGCCCAAAGTTTGACTGCTGGCTTGTCGTAACTGACAGCTCGCCAACTACTGCCATATCAACTGGTGGACTCGGATGCCTTTCGTAAATTTGTGGCCATTGGAACACCACAATGGAAGGTCCCAGGCAGGAAATATTTCTCGCAGAAGGGCATTCCAGAGCATTATGGCCATGTTAAGCGGCAAGTGAATATATCTCTGGCACACAGTGTTGGTGCCAAGATACATCTGACCACAGACATATGGTCTAGTAAACATGGGCAGGGAAGGTATATCACTTTTACTGCCCACTGGGTGAACCTTCTGATGGCCGTCAAGCATGTAACCTGTGGCACCCGTGTAGATTTGGTTGTACCGCCACGGATTGCATGCAGGCCTGCCTCTTCTTCTCCTCCTCTTCCTCCTCCATCCTCCCTCTCCTCCTTGGCTGACTCCTCCTTTTCTGCTGCTACTGTCTCTTCCGCTGCGCCGCCCAAGATCCCCAGAACCTATTCCACATGTCAGGTGAGACGTTGCCATGCTGTGCTGCGTCTGTTGTGCCTGGAAGCCAAGAGACACACTGGTCCTGCACTCCTTTCAGCTTTGCATTCACAGGCAGATAAGTGGCTGACACCACTCAATTTGACAGTTGGTAAAGTGGTGTGCGACAACGGTGCCGATCTGCTGAGCGCGCTGAAACAGGGCAAAATAACACACGTGCCATGCATGGCACACGTCCTGAACTTGGTCGTGCAGCGATTCGTTGCCAAATATTCTGGGGTCCAGGACATCTTGCAGCAGGCCAGGAAAATCTTGGGCCATTTCAGAAGATCTTACACAGCCATGGCTCGCCTTGCTGACATTCAGCGGCGACACGACCTGCCCATCAGGCATCTTATTTGTGACTGCCCAACGCAATGGAACTCTACGTTGCATATGCTTGATAGGCTGCTCCAGCAGAAACGTGCAGTTAACGACTACCTGTACGAACTCTGCGGCAGGACAGGTTCTGGGGAGCTTGGGTTTTTTTCACCTCACCAGTGGCTGCTCATGCGGGACGCATGCAGACTTCTGTGGCCATTTCGATGAGATCACCAAACTGGTCAGTCACGGCCAGGGCACCATCAGTGACATCGTACCTTACGCCTTCTTTCTGGAGTGTGCATTGCATCGTGTCATTGATCAAGCCGTCGAGGAGCAGGAAGATGAGGAAGTCACAATGTTGCATGAATTCCCAGTGGGTGCTATTCCATCTGAGACAAGTCAACAACAGGAGTCTGAAAAGGAGTCAGAGGAGGATGGTGCCGGGGCGGATGAGGAGGAGCAAGAAGAGCATGCTTTAAACTTTTCTGGGATCCCTGGTGTTATCCGTGGATGGGGGAGGAGAACGAGGACGACATTATCCTGGATGATGAGTTGGAGCCAGGCCACTACACCGCTTCCAGTTTAGTGCAAATGGGGGCCTTCATGCTCCAGTATTTAAAGGGAGACCCCCGTATAAAAAGCAAAAAGGGCAAGGACCAGTACTGGGTGGCAACGTACTCAGACCCCCAGTACAAACAAAAAATTGTGGAAATGTTACCATCATCACAGAGGGCGGTCAGAATGCAGCACTTCCAGGCCTTGCTGCGAGAAATACTGCATTCTGCTTTTGCGTGCGCTGGCAGAGGAATTTCCAGTCACAGAGAGACAGTTGCGGGTAGCAATCCAACAGCGCCTACAAGGAGGGCGGTTTGAAGATGTCTTGGTCACTTCAGATATGAGATACTTCTTTCAGCCGACCCATCGACAGCTGTACTCCCGATCCAGCATCAGGGAACGCCTAGACCGACAGGTGTCCGACTACATCAGGATAACGGCCGATGTGGACGTTCTGAGGAGTGATGAACCCCTGGACTACTGGGTGGGCAGGCTTGACCTCTGACCAGAGCTTGCACAATTTGCAATGGAACCGTTGGCTTGCCCCCCCCTCCAGTGTCCTGTCCGAAAAGACGTTCAGTGCAGCAGGGGGGATCGTGACTGATAAGCGCACTCGCCTAGCTCATGACAGTGTAGACTACCTCACATTTATAAAAATTAATGAGGCATGGATCTCTGAGGAATTCAACACATGTGACCAGTAGACCATGTTTCATTGAAATTCCTCATGACAGGCTACAAATATCCGCCAGACTGCCATCCACCCACAACAATTCCTGGTCCTTTTCTTTGCTAAATACAGCGGCATAAAAGGCATTTCATGTCCATTGAATGCCTACTTTTTGGGGCCTTTCATGGCCGACAATTATTTTTTCTGTCAATGCCTAATGAACCTTCAGCCACAGAATACTACGTTCTTAGCTGTCAGGTAAACCCATGTGGGCTAATTTTTGGGGCCTATACTGGCCGACACTTACTTCTGTATCCTGTGAATGCCTAATGTACCTCCAGCCACCAAATACTACGTTCTTAGCTGTCAGGTAAACCCATGTGGGCTAATTTTTTGGGCCTATACTGGCCGACACTTACTTCTGTATCCTGTGAATGCCTAATGTACCTTCAGCCACAGAATACAACATTCTTAGCTGTCAGGTAAACCCATGTGGGCTAATTTTTGGGGCCTGGAATGGCCGACACTTACTTCTTTATCCTGTGAATGCCTAATTTTTCAGACTGTAAACGTTCCGCCAAATTGTGGAATGGATGCAGACCTATTTTACAGATGTGTGAATGGACCCTATATGTATTTGACATGTATTTTCCGGCTGCTGTCAGTTCTAGCTGATTCATACATTTTGAAATTTGATGAAATTTGATGAAATACATTTTTTTGCTGTAAAAAAAATAAAAAATTAGGGCAACTTTTCCAATTGCAATACTTCTGTTATGACATTGTCCATGTGGTGGGGCTATTTATGCACAGCTAGTAAGTCTTTTGTGGCTGCAAATATGACCTAAAGGTTTTTAAAGTTGGCCTCCCATTAAAGTCAATTGGGCCCGCCGCGAACTTGCGGTTCGCAGACATTTGAGAAAATTTGCGGCTGACGTTCATGAACCGCCCCGGCCGATGTTCGTCCATCACTAATCTGGGGTCAAAAAGACCTTTGATCTCTCATTTACACTTAAAAGCAGAAAAAAATGTAATTTTACTATTGCTATAAAAAAATTGTCCCTTTAAGGCAGTTCGGTGGAAGTGACGTTTGACGTCCCTCCAGTCCTCCAGAGGCATAGAGTCGAGTGGGGGGGGGGGCATCTTGCCCTCGCTCGACTTCCTTCCCATTACTACAGCAGAACGGATCATTTTCCCTGCTACCGATGGCTCCGGTAAGCAGAGAGAATCCGCCACTGGGACTACTTTTTTATCAGATTCCGGATCGCCTACTGTGTAAAAAAACACCAGATTATAACAGCAGCTAGCAGCCACCCGACATTTACCATCAAAGTATCGAAGTAAATACAGGGTGGGCAGTTGGGAAGTGGCAATAGGTCTTATTACAAATGCAGATTTTTATATATATATATATATGGAAAACAGGGGGGAATGTCTCTTCTCAGGAATAATGATAGTAAAATATTGATATATAATATGTCAGCCGGCTACATAGGCAGATTACAAACCTAAAAGTGACAAAATGCATACAATAAAAGCAGCGCCAATAGCAAAGAGCACATAAAAATATGCATATAGTCCTTATAGTTCTTAAAACCAGAATGCAAAAAGGCCCAAAGTCCTTTAAGAGGGAGAAAAAACTGGAGTGAGAACAGTCCAAAATGTTCAAGCACCTGTGAATCAGTGAGGAATAGATGAAATCACCCACTTGTGACAGCCAAAAAACTGCTTACCAGAAAATTTGACCCTCCTGTTGCAGAGAAGTCAAACAAGGCTAGGAATCATCAGGATAAACAAGATGATGGGACAAGATGATGGTGTGCTGAATTTGGTGGTACAGAGGTTCCTTAAAAATTACCCCGATATGTCAGAGCTGCTGCAGAAAGTGCGGGCCGTCTGTGCGCACTTTTGGCGTTCTCACCTTTCTGCTGCTCGCCTGTCAGCGCTGCAGCGTAACTTCGGCCTTCCCGCTCACCGCCTCATATGTGACGTGCCCACAAGGTGGAACTCCACCTTGCACTTGCTGGCCAGACTTATTGATTGACGTATTGACTTACTTATTGATAGGCGGAATACAACAACAGTATCCAATGGGTGTATCTCACTGTAACATATGCAGACTAGGCCGCAATTCCTTTTTTTTCCCCTAAATGGGTTTTTATTGATAAGTGGAATACAACAACAGTATCCAATGGGTGTATCTCACTGTAACATATGCAGACTAGGCTGCAATTATTTTTTTTCCCCCTAAATGGGTTTTTATTGATAAGCGGAATACAACAACAGCATAGTTGCCAACATTTGAAAACATTTCCAGGGACACTTTGCAGCACAACTATCAATTACTTACCACACCCACTTCCCTAAAGCTCCGCCCACTACGCATAATTAATCTCCACCTACTTATCATCAAGTTATTGGAAATTGAAAAGGGAATTTCAAACTTAAGGCCAAAGTAGCAGAGTTGGAATAGTTCTCCGATTCAGCTGCACTACTTCTGCCTAAAGTTTAAAATTCTCTTTACAATTCCCTGTAATTCTAAAGTGTGAAATGTGCTCAGGTGTGACCATACAAAAAAATGGATTATGTAAATATAAATAAAATGCAAGGTGTAAATAAGTACGATTATACTATCTGGTATAATTAGGTTTTATCGTACCTATTTACATCTTGCACTTTATTTATATTTACATATTCCATTTTTTGCATGGTCACACCTGAGCACATTTGACACTTTATTCACATGTCATGTTACCAGATATTTTTGCACATAAGATTGTTGCTTTCATCCTACCTACCTTCATGTCTGTGAATATGTCTTCACTCTCCAGGGGTCCTTCTCTGCTCTGCTGTGGCCGCCGGCGAGAACGAGTGCTTCTGATTTAAAAATGGCGCCAGGTGGCACCATTACGCAACTGTGCATGCCCCCACCCAGCTGAGTTTGTGCGAGCTTTCCCGAGCCCGGCAGGCGTCGGAACGGCGCATGCGCAGTTACGATGTGAGCCTGCAACCATTTTTTTTTACAGGCACTGGCTGCCCGTAACGGGCATTTACGGGCAGCTCCTTTAACGGGTGCTTGCCGGGACAATGTAAATTACCCGGGACAGGCTCCTATTTGCAGGGACTGTCCCAGCAAAAACAGGACAATTGGCAAGTATGCAACAGTATCAAATGGGTGTATCTCACTGTAACATATGCAGACTAAGCCGCAATTTATTTTTTTCCCCTAAATGGGTTTTTATTGATAAGCGGAATACAACAACAGTATCCAATGGGTGTATCTCACTGTAACATATGCAGACTAGGCAGCAATTTTTTTCCCCCTAAATGGGTTTTTATTGATAGGCGGAATACAACAACAGTATCCAATGGGTGTATCTCACTGTAACATATGCAGACTAGCCCGCAATTAAATCCCCCCCCCCCTAAATGGGTTTTTATTGATAAGCGGAATACAACAACAGTATCCAATGGGTGTATCTCACTGTGACATATGCAGACTAGGCTGCAATTTTATTTTTTCCCCTAAATGGGTTTTTATTGCAAAGCAGAATACAACAGCAGTATCCAATGGGTGTTTCTCACTGTAACATATACAGACTAGGCTGCAATTTAATTTTTTCCCCCTAAATGGGTTTTTATTGCAAAGCGGAATACAACAACAGTATCCAATGGGTGTATCGGACTGTGACGTATGAATGAAAATTTTTAATTTTTCCCTTTAATTGGTGCTTTTTGAATAGCAGGTTAGAACTGCAGTGTCTAAACGCCGTATGACAGTGTCACAGTAAAGTAAAGTATGAATGAAAAACTGAAAAATAATTGTCCCCTTAATTGGTGCTTGTTGAAAAACTGAAAAATGATTATTTTTGCCTTAAATTGGTGCTTTTTGAAGAGCAGATTAGAAAAGCAGTGTCTAAACACTGTATGTCACTGTAAAATATGAAGGAAAAAAAAATTAAACAGACACATATGCACTGAGCTTGCATTACATGGCCGCTACACGCCGTATGCCTAACAGGTTGGATACTGTTGTTGTTCTATTCCGATATTGAATAAAAAAAAAACCCATTTGAATGAAAAACTGAAAAAAAAATACCCCTAAAAACGGAAAAATAATTATTTTTGCCTTACATTGGTGCTTTTTGAAGAGCAGATTAGAACTGCAATGTCTAAACGCTGTAAGACACAGTAAAATATGAAGGAGAAAAGGTTGTTTTTTTTTAAATCCAGATTAAGCAGACACATATGCACTGAGCTTGCATTACATGGCCGCTACACGCCGCACGCCTAACAGGTTGGATACTGTTGTTGTTCTATTCCGCTATTGAATAAAAAAAAAACCCCATTTGAATGAAAAACTGAAAAAATATTTTTTTTCCCTAAAAACTGAAAAATAATAATTTTTGCCTTACATTGGTGCTTTGTGAAGAGCAGATTAGAAAAGCAGCATCTAAACACTGTATGTCACTGTAAAATATGAAGGAAAAACGTTTTTTTTTCTTTTTTAAATCCAGATTAAGCAGACACATATGCACTGAGCTTGCATTACATGGCCGCTGCACGCTGCACGCCACACGCCGCCCACCTAACAGACTGATAAAAGTTTTTTTTTCTCCCTCCTCACTGGGCTCAGGTCAGGGCAAAAAGATTGTGCACTGCACCCCCACACAATAAAATCAATGTAGATCGCTGTCTGATTAAAGAAGATTCTTCCTATTCTTTCCCTGAAAGAAATCTGCAGCCTGCCCCTACAATAATCTCTTATCTCTCCCAGCAGGAACCTGTCCCTAGTATAGTTAGAGCAGAGTGACGCGCGGCGCTATGTGACTACAGCTTATATAGAGGCTGGGTCACATGCTGCACTGGCCAATCACAGCCATGCCATTAGTAGGCATGGCTGTGATGGCTTCTAAGGGCACACTAGTTAAACGCTTGCTGATTGGCTGCCTTGCAGCTGTTGAAACCGCGCCATTAAAACCGCGCCAAAACATTAAAACCGCTCCAAAACATTAAAACCGCGCCAAAACATGAAATAACATTACCGAACAATGGACTGTATCCCGAACATACAGTGAAATGTTCGGGTCCGTGTCCGGGTACCGAATACCCAAAAGTCCGGTACGATCCCGAACAATACAGTCCGTGTTCGCTCAACCCTACTCACTACTTTACATTGTAGCAAAGTTTAATTTGTTCAGTGTTGTCACATGAAAATATATAATAAAATATTTACAAAAATGTGAGGGGTGTACGCACTTTTGTGAGATACTGTATATTAAATATATGCACTTTCCCCAATATATCGAAATTGGCCTCAGAAGTTACCGATATTGCCCATATTATCGGGACGTCATTCCGTATGTTGTTCTGCCTTCTAGGACCGTCTCCCATGCCTGCACGGCGCATACATGACATCATTTCACCGCGAGCTGCACATGTTCTGCCTTCTAAGACCGCCTCTCACGCCTCAGACAGCCTCCTGTGCAGCTAGCTGCAGTCCGGTCATGGTGCTCATGGTGCCAGCCATCCACCCACAGGCCCTGGCCTCAGCCACCCACCACAGGGTGCCAGCCGCCAGCCACCCGACCCACAACAGAACAGGGTGCCAAGCCAGCATCCAGCCACCCACCACACAATAGGGTGCCAGCAGCTAGCCACCCACCCCACAACATGGTTCCAGCAGCAAATAAGCCACCCAGATGACACCAAGCCAGCCACCATGACCACACAGTGTTCCAGCAAGCCAGCCACCCACAACAGGCCAGGGTGAGTGACACCAAGCCAGCCACCCACACAACAGGGTGACCCCAAGCCAGCCACCCACCACAGTGTTCCAGCAAGCCAGCCACCCACCACAGGGTTCCAGAAAGCCAGCCATACACAACAGGGTGACCCCAAGCCAGCCACCCACCACAGTGTTCCAGCAAGCCAGTCACCCACAACAAGGTGACACCAAGCCAGCCAGCCACAACAGGGAGACACCAAGTCAGCCACCCACCACAGTCTTCCAGCAAGCCAGCCACCCACAACAGGGTGACACCAAGCCAGCCACCCACCACAGTGTTCCAGCAAACCAGCCACCCACCACAGTGTTCCAGCAAGCCTGCACCCACCACAGTGTTCCAGCAAGCCAGCCACCCACAACAGGCCACACTGCCAGGCATCAGCCACCGACCCACAACAGGGTGCCAGCAAGCCATTTTTTGTCTCTTTCAAATTGCAATGGAGATGGATGAGGAGAGAAAAAGTAAAAGTGTGGTCTGGGACTATTTCTCGTCTTAACCTTCTCCAGGAAAAGCAGCAGTGTGTAACACATGCACAAACAATATAAGCATGGGATCAGTACCTGCAAAAAACAAAAATACGGGCCCATCTAAGAGTTCATCATAATCAATTATATCATGCAGCACAGAAAAAACAAAATGAATATCAATGTAATTTTTAAATACCTCCTCCACTTTCCCAGGCAACAATAACAGATATGTTTCTGAAAAAAAAACAGGTGTCACTGTCTAGATTCAGATGGAGGATCCCAACTGCTGGACAGAGTAATCACAGATATGATTGTCACTGCTAACCAGCCATCTACAATGGTGTCTGACTCAGGATTTAAGCGGTTGATGTCCATACTTGAGCCAAGCTACACACTGAAGAGTAAGAAGTATTATCGAACCGAAATGCTGGGAAAGATTCACCAAAAGGTCATTGTCAAAGTAAAGGCTATGCTGCAACCAGAGAATGCTGGCAACTCACTCTCATTCACGACAGACTGCTGGTCAGGACAGTTACTAATGACTGTTACATGCCACTTCATTGACAGCGGATGGACAAAAAGGCAATTGATGTTGAATACAAAAGTGATGCAAGGATCCCACACTGAGTACAGTAGAGAAATGTTTCTAGGCATGCTTGAAGACTGGGGAATCAACAAAGACAAAGAGCTTTGATTGATATATGTTTTGAGACTTGCTGATATGTCAGACCTCAGTGTCATGGCTCACAACAACACCCTCCAACTTTCAAATGATGGTCTGTCAAGCCAAAAAGCTTTGATTGATATATGTTTTATGAAGCATGAAGAGATTAAAAATGTTGTACTTGCAAGTCTTTTGAATCCTCGATACAAGAACCATGCTTTCTCTTCTGATTATGAATTGACTAAGGCAAAACAATGGCTGACAGAAGATATTCAACAGGAGGTACAGGAGGTTCCTGCCGAAAAGACAAGTCCAGAACATAATTTTTATAATCTGAAAGAGCAGCATGCTGCAAAAACAGCAAAAAAAACCCCAAAAATACGTCAACGAACAGAAGAGAATCTTCTTCATCGTGGTCGAATTGATCAGGACATTTTCAGTGTTTTATTGGGGCCTCATGCAGAGAATCTGCAATAATGAGCCTGGATGGTGAACTTCATCTCTATTTGAATGGAACCAGTAATTGACAGAAGAAGTCATCCTCTTCAGTGGTGGAAAGAAAATGAGGCACGCTACAAAAGACTTGCTTCCCATGCTAGAAGATACCTCTCTCTCTCTCTGCTCTTCTGTCCTCCCCTCCTCCTGAGCATGTTTATAAAGTGGCAGCATTATATGAACGAAACAGAAGCTGTTTAACAGGTGACCATGGACATGATGAAATGTTCTGCTTTCTGCAGTATAATATTGTTCTACTTTACTGGGAGTATTGAAAAGTGTAGTATTAGTGTCCAGTGTCCACTCCAATCCACTGTCTAGCTTTTGTGTAGCTTTTTTCTAGCAATTTTGCACTGACTGCAGTAGTTGCAGTGAGTGCCCTACTGCAGCGGTAGTCCACTGACTCCAGTCCAATCCACTGTCTAGCTGTTGCCTAGTATCAGAATAGAGGTACTCACCGAGGCCGAGATGCCGAGTCGCTGTTGCGACTAAGCGCACTCCGCCCCCCTGGAGGTGATACAGAGGGTGGATGGCACAAAAAGGCACAAGCTACGAACAGGCAGGGTAGAGCCTGCATGGAGGTCCTGTAGAACTGGAGCAGAGACTGATCAGGATCCAGCAGAAGAAGTAGGTAGCAAGTCCGGGGCAGGCTGAGGGTCAAACACAGGTAAGCAGACAATCCAGGTCACAGGCTGAGGGTCAAGACACTGGAGACAGGAGGCAAGACTGGGTCACAAGCAGAAGGTCAAGGCACAGGAGAGTGAAGGTGAATCTGGGTCGCAGGCAGAGGGTCAAACACAGGTAAGCAAGAGCAAAGTCTGTAAAACAAGCCAAGGTCGGGTCCAGGAGAAGAGCAGAGTAGGTCAGGGTCAATCCGGGTCACAGCAGGTAAATGATCAAACAGGAACTCAGGTACAGGAAGCTGAAAGACAAACCAGCAGCCAAGAAGTCATGTGGAAGTCATGTGGTGCGTGTCATGTGACGGCCAGTCTGCAGCTGAAGGTTTCTCTGACACCTAGATTTTTCTAGCAGTTTTGCCCTGACTGCAGTAGTTGCAGTGAGTGCCCTACTGCAGCGGTAGTCCACTGACTCCAGTCCAATCCACTGTCTAGCTGTTGCCTAGCTTTTTTTCTAGCAGTTTTGCACTGACTGCAGTAGTTGCAGTGAGTGCCCCACTGCAACGGTAGTCCACTGACTCCAATCCAATCCACTGTGTAGCTGTTGCTTAGCTTTTTTCTAGCAGTTTTGCACTGTCTGCAGTAGTTGCATTCGGTGCCCTACTACAGCTGTAGTTCACTGACTCCAGTCCAATCCACTGTCTAGCTGTTGCCTAGCTTTTTTTCTAGCAGTTTTGCACTGACTGCAGTAGTTGCAGTGAGTGCCCCACTGCAGCGGTAGTCCACTGACTCCAATCCAATCCACTGTGTAGCTGTTGCTTAGCTTTTTTGCTAGCAGTTTTGCACTGACTGCAGTAGTTGCAGTCAGTGCCCTACTGCAGCGGTAGTCCACTGACTCCAGTCCAATCCACTGTCTAGCTGTTGCCTAGCTTTTTTTGTAGCAGTTTTTCACTGACTGCAGTAGTTGCAGTGAGTGCCCTACTGCAGCGGTAGTCCACTGACTCCAATCCAATCCACTGTGTAGCTGTTGCCTAGCTTTTTTTCTAGAAGTTTTGCAGTGACTGCAGTAGTTGCAGTGAGTGCCCTACTGCAGCGGTAGTCCACTGACTCCAATACAATCCACTGTCTAGCTGTTGTCTAGCTTTTTTTCTAGCAGTTTTGCACTGACTGCACTGCAGTAGTGATTTAAATTATTGCTGCAGCAGTTTATTATGCATTAATGCACAATCAGATGATGTGAAATTGTGTTAGGATTGAGTTCACCTGCTGTGTTGCCCTGAGCTGAATGCTGCAATTCCTGTGACCACCAGCAGGCGTCTCGCAGAAGCCAGCAGGCTTCTATGATCACTTACAACTGTGTTCAGCTGCCAGGTGGCTATTTAAGGCTGCTCCTTCCTTTCCCAGGCGCGTCACTATTTTGTTTGCCTCCTTGCTGCCAGAATATAGTGTCTGTTATCCTGTACCCCTTTGCCTTGCTCCTGCTCTCTGCCTAGTATCCAGTCCCGTTTGCCCTCTTTCTTGCTTCCCTGTTCCTCTTGTCGGTTCTTTGGTTCTTTAGTTATTTTGTCTTTGGGATTGGGTTTTGTTTGCTGGCATTTTCCATGTTCACTATTACTGTGTATGCTTGTTTATGTGGTTCACTATAATAAATCTCACTTTAAGATCATCTTTATTGTTTAGTCTCCGTTTTGATGTGTAGCTGCATGTGTCTAGTCTCCTTAGCTGCTGCTGAACCTTGACATAATAGTGACACCCACTACGACCAGATCAGCTACACTTTGGAGCTGGAAGCCAGTTGCTTTTGACTTCATTTTCCCTTTGTCAAGATGCTTAGAGCGCAGGTTATTTGTCATGTGCATGCAGCAGAAGATAAAGATTTTTGTCGTTCATTGTTGCAGGCTTTGAGTCTCACTGAGGAGGAACTGTTGGAAAGCATTCTAACAGCACATGCCTTAGCTGTTGAGGGCAGATTCTCCCTTAGACAAGTTCAGCCTTTAATTCAGGTCTGTTTTGAAGTAGTATTTCGGTCGATCTCTCAGGGCCATGATGTTTTTACTCCTCCATTTACTGTGTTCCAGGCTGTATTTTTGGGATGAACATATAAAGTGGTTTGTGAGGAGTAATTTTATCGAGGAATCTATGTCTGTGCCTGTATGTATTAAGTGTATAGACTGGCTTAACCCAAAACAGCATATAAACAAGGTGTTTCTGTATAGACCACAGAAAAAAGAAGGTTAATTAGTCAGCAATGACATGTCAGGCTCTGAGTGTAGTGAACATAGATGTTTTATTAATAAAATTCTTAGGGTATAATAACAACCGTGCAAGAAAATTGTTGGAAAAATACAATCAGTGCAATAACGAGAAAAACAAGACAGACAGGACATAAACATAAAGTGACAAAAAACCGGCCGGCTTGAGTTTATATTACTTCAATTGGTATAAATATACAATCAAGTGCTTCATCAGCATAAATTCTTGAAGGGACTCCTTAATGAGCAAACGTTCGCCAATTTGGATTGGTGACTGTGTATGGGCAGTTAATATTATCTGGTTGCTCCAGGAAAGCCACTTAACGTGGTGTTTGTAGATATATCCAGTAAAGGCAGGGAGGGGGGATGTGCCCCCCAAAAAAGTTATTTAGGTGGGACAGAAAGACTGTTTATGGTTTCCTCATATGGTGATGTGATATTCCATATGATTGTGTGGCTTGATCGGGGACTTTTGCAGTGGTCATGTATTAATGCCTTGATCACTGACGGTTGAGGTACCGTTGTTTCACCCCTAGGTGGTCGGATGTTGCTATACAGATATGAAATAAAAGTTATCAAGTTATCTACCATCAAGAGAGCAAAGAACTTTATGACAGATTTAGGGAAAGAGGCTACTCCCATAAACAATTACGGAAAGCTAAACAGAAAGCCGGCATGAGAACAAGAGAAGACCTCCTCCAACGTAAACCAAATCCGAAGGCCGATGCAATAGGGACAACACGGATAATTACCCAATACGGAGCCCGATGGGAATCAGTACGGCATGTTCTCCAAAAACACTGGGGCATACTCCATAATACACCATCATTAAAAGAAATAGTCGGGACTAGTCCCGTCATGGTGGCCAGACGTGCCAAAAACCTGAAGGATATACTTACCCAGTCGGAATATACAAAGGACTACGACAGCACCTGGCTCATGGACACACCCAGAAGTAAGGGCATGTTTTCATGTGGAAGATGCCAAATGTGCCCGTTCGTGAATAGAACGGACACATTCCAAAACAACACAAACGGAAGAGAATTCAGAATACGCAACCTTATTAACTGTTCTTCAACTAAGGTCATATACATGATAACATGTCCATGTAATAAGTACTATGTAGGGAAGACAAAACGCCAACTGAAAACCAGAATAGGGGAACATATGCGTGAAATAAAGGAAAAGAATCCAGATAAACCCTTATCAAGACACTTCGCCCAATACCATAACGGCAGCATGAAAAACACCAAAATAAAAGGAATATATGAACTGAAAATATCTGCAAGACGCAGCGATTTCGACCGCATTCTACTGCAGAAAGAAAAGTGGTGGATTTACAACCTGGACAGCCTGATCCCTATGGGACTAAACACTGAAAGGAACTTACAAGTCTTTCTTCAACAATGAATGCAGACAGACTGAAGACAGTATATACCCTCTTTCCCATCTGTCAACAAGAACCCGCTGGATACCAATACCCCCACACTGAAATAACGGGACACAACCCCTTCTCCACATCTCTACTTACATGTTTCAGTAAAAACACCATCCACCTATCCACTTAACCCTCACCCACCCTATTCATGACACACTATAACAGAAAGACAACCATAGTACATCTCTGGCAGATGAATTAAATACCCAGAGAATGTACAATATCACAATGGTAAATACAATCAGTCCAAATGAACTTAATTGTCGTATGCATGTTGTCATCCTGTTCAGATAATAATAAGTGCTAAATGCAATACCTGCAATTTTGGAGACCTACACCAGTGAAGACTCGTAAAGGGTTAAAAGTTGCATACTTATATATATATATATATATATGTATATACATATGCGCACTTTCTAATCAATTTATCAATATAGACATGGAAGTCAATATAAACTGACTCTTAAAAAAGTAAGATGGCGTTTACACCAGAACCAATGAGAACTAAACTAGGAAATCAGTACCGACGCACTGATTATGCAGTATCACTACAAATTGTAGCCCTAATAAATATATTATTCACATTGACTGAAATAACTGCATTCCTAATCAGTGTCTAAGAATGAGATCTGAATCCATTATAACCCTTACAAACGATGACACAAATTTAGATACCTCATTAACGACCGATAACAATCGGGCAACCATCAGTGAATCATAAAAATGATTCCACTTGTCTTAAATTCACTGGAATAAAGGAAGAACTAAAATTGTAGTAAATGTAGTTATTAATAATAACTTTTATCTTTGATCAAACTAAGATTTTTGCAGAAAGGCACCATAATGAATGTGATCCCTGAATGAATATGCCTGTCATACCCCAATCAGTGAAAATTCCAGATCAATGTACCCCAAGAATAATAACGATGTTCCGCTGGGTACAATACATGATCAATGAGAATCTGCGATCCAATCTCCAATTACATCACTCAGCCACGCCCCCATAGCAACAGATGTGAAGACCTAACACAAAGAAACTCCCTCACCACAAATCAACCCGGAGTCAGAACAGCTGAGAAGACCGTGATAAAAGGGATCAGCTGACTGACTCAAATCACGTCCAGACGAAGCTACGCAAGAGAAGCGAAACGCGTCGACGTCACAGCCCGGCGGCACATCCCTCCACCACTCCAACTAAGCATCGGACGCCCGGAGCAGCCAGGAAAGCGGAGATCAAAGGCGGCACATGAAAGACGGCGGCGACAGACGGCGGAGGCGGATGCACTGCTCTACAGATCATCAGAAAGGTAAAACAAGCACTTGACACACAGGGGTGAAGAAACGGCTTCAAGCCGTCAGAGCAAAGACTCTCCATGCAACCGTACTGAACCGACATAACACAAGCGCGGTCAGCGGGAAACATTGAGACAGCTCTGCTTAGTCCCCAGCACTACCGAGTATCCTCTAAACAAAGCTGAATTTTGAGCAATCCTACCAAATAGGGGTGAAGAAACGGCATTAGACCGTCAATGAGTTTGACCCTATTGTCAAACCATTGCTTAGTCCCCGGATAGGTAGACGCATTTCTGCTCCAATAATGAGAAAGGTAGTATGTGCTTGTATATGTAAATAACTTTCATTTCATATCTGTATAGCAACATCCGACCACCTAGGGGTGAAACAACGGTACCACAACCGTCAGTGATCAAGGCATTAATACATGACCACTGCAAAAGTCCCCGATCAAGCCACACAATCATATGGAATATCACATCACCATATGAGGAAACCATAAACAGTCTTTCTGTCCCACCTAAATAACTTTTTTGGGCGGCACATCCCCCCTCCCTGCCTTTACTGGATATATCTACAAACACCACGTTAAGTGGCTTTCCTGGAGCAACCAGATAATATTAACTGCCCATACACAGTCACCAATCCAAATTGGCGAACGTTTGCTCATTAAGGAGTCCCTTCAAGAATTTATGCTGATGAAGCACTTGATTGTATATTTATACCAATTGAAGTAATATAAACTCAAGCCGGCCGTTTTTTTGTCACTTTATGTTTATGTCCTGTCTGTCTTGTTTCTCGTTATTGCACTGATTGTATTTTTCCAACAATTTTCTTGCACGGTTGTTATTATACCCTAAAAATTTTATTAATAAAACATCTAGGTTCACTACACTCAGAGCCTGACATGTCATTGCTGACTAATTAACCTTCTTTTTTCTGTGGTCTATACAGAAACACCTTGTTTATATGTATTTTTGGGATGGTTGCTGAAATATTGTGCAGGTTCTTTCTTCCAGCAGTATTCAGTCTAGTCACAGCAGGTGTTGTTGGATTGCATAGCTGCTGTGCAGGCTTTAATTGAGTGAAGGGAGCTAGGGAAAGACAAACTGACTTTAGTTCACGCTCTGCTACAAGCTTGGTCAGAGATCCTATCCCCAGTGCTAGATGAGTCACATAAATAGTCACATTATATCTGCTGAAAGAAATCAAGAATCTATTCCTTTGTTACCCATAGCAATGTCTCAGTCCTCTTCCTGTACTTCTGCTACTCTTCCCTCTATTCTCCCCAGTACTGCTACTACATTTCCATCAGCAGTACTGATCAGCACAATGCAAATACTCACAGGACTCAAATATCTAAGCTCAAAAATAAACAGAACTTTTTCCCTGCTCTTACAACTCTGCCACTATCCATGTTGATTGCTGATGAGATCCAGTCCTCCTCCATGCTGCTGCCTGCTGATGAGATCCAGTCCTCCTCCATGCTGCTGCCTGCTGATGAGATCCAGTCCTCCTCCATGCTGCCGCCTGCCGATGGTGTCCAGACTTCCTCCATGCTGCCGCCTTCCGATGGTGTCCAGACCTCCTCCATGCTGCCTCCTGCCGATGGTGTCCAGACCTCCTCAATGCTGCCGCCTGCCGATGGTGTCCAGACCTCCTCTATGCTGCCACCTGCCAATGGTGTCCAGATCTCCTCCATGCTGCCGCCTGCCGATGGTGTCCAGACCTCCTCCATGCTGCCGCCTGGTGTCCAGACCTCTTCCATGCTGCCGCCTGCCGATGGTGTCCAGACCTCCTCCATGCTGCCACCTGCCTATGGTGTCCAGACCTCCTCCATGCTGCCGCCTGCCGATGGTGTCCAGACCTCCTCCATGCTGCCGCCTGCCGATGGTGTCCTGACCTCCTCCATGCTGCCGCCTGCCAATGGTGTCCTGACCTCCTCCATGCTGCCGCCTGCCGATGGTGTCCTGACCTCCACCATGCTGCCGATGGTGTCCAGACCTCCACCATGCTGCCGATGGTGTCCAGACCTCCACCATGCTGCCGATGGTGTCCTGACCTCCACCATACTGCTGATGGTGTCCTGACCTCCTCCATGCTGCCGCCTGCCGATGGTGACCTGCTGTTTGTTGCCGAACCTGCCACGGCGACTTGCTAGCTGTTGCCCAGCCGGACTATGTTGATACCCGGGCCGCTGCCCAGCTGGACTATGTTGATACCCAGGCCGCTGCCCAGCCGGACTATGTTGATACCTGGGCCACTGCCCAGCAGGACTATGTTGATACCTGGGCCACTGCCCAGCAGTACTATGTTGATACCTGGGCCGCTGCCCAGCAGGACTATGTTGATACCTGGGCCGCTGCCCATCTGGACTATGTTGATACCTGGGCCGCTGCGTTCTGTGGCCCAAATGGGTTGTCTGTGTGGGTTAAAAATCCCTACTGTTGCTCGTTCTACATTCTTTTCGCAGCCAGCTGATCCTGTTATGCCAAGACCAGGAGGTCCAGATATCCACTCTGAACATGCGAATTGCATCTGTTGTTACAGCCCCAGTAGTAGAGGTCCTATGGGAAAAGGCAGTGTTCCATGTGAACTTTGTCTTGACCCAGGGGTCATCTCTGCGATCCCTGATGCATTTGGGGACCCGAGCAGGGTAACCCATGCCTTGAGTAGACCTGAGTGGCAGGTAAAATGCAGATCAGTCTCTAACAGTGTGAGAGGAGGTCCAGTTGTGATGGGACACCCTTGTGTCAGGGTACCTACATGGACCAGGGACTTTAGCATTAAACATTCAGGCATCTTTCAGTGTCTCAACATTGGGACACGGACTGCTTTTAAGAATGGTAAGCCTTCGGTGTTGTGACTTCTTAAAGATCTGACCAGCAGGAAACCCAGCCAGTTTTGGGACCCGGCAGCGTGGTTCTCAGCCAGCCTTCAGACCTTGGCAGTGGGGTACCCATTCGGCTTGCAGACCCCAGTGGTGGAGCGTCCGGATGCCGCTCCTTAAGGGGGGGGGGGATCTGTTAGGATTGAGTGGCACTGTGTTGCCCTAAGCTGAATGCTGCAGTTCCAGTGTCCACCAGCAGGTGTCTCCCAGAAGCCAGCAGGCTTCTATGATCACTTACAACTGTGTTCAGCTGCCAGGTGGCTATTTAAGGCTGCTCCTTCCTTTCCCAGTCGCGTCACTATTTTGTTTGCCTCATTGCTGCCAGAATTTAGTGTCTGTTATCCTGATTTATCCTGTACCCCTTTGCCTTGCTCCTGCTCTCTGCCTAGTATTCAGTCCTGTTTGCCCTCTTTCTTGCTTCCCTGTTCCCCTTGTCCAGTATATTGTATATATTTGTAGATAGTCAGTTCTTAGGTTCTTTAGTTATTTTGCCTTTGGTGTTGGGTTTTGTTTGCTGGCATTTTCCATGTTCACTATTACTGTGTATGCTTGTTTATGTGGTTCACTATAATAAATCTCACTTTAAGGTTATCTTTATTGTTTAGTCTCCGTTTTTATGTGTAGCTACATGTGTATGGTCTCCCTAGCTTCTGCTGAACCCTGACAAACTGATGTCCCTGTAAGTGCACTTTTCCTATGAGTTTTCATGCAGTTAAGGTGTGAAGAACGAGCCCTTAATGTTAAAAATGTTAATAAATAAAGATTAACATGTTCAGTAACAGATTTGTGTCAAAATTTGTGTTTATTTTGCAAAATTTTAAATGTGCAAAAATATCGTCCGATACCGATATGCGGTATCGGTATCGACAACAAAAAAACGATATTGGTTGATCACTAATATATGGGTTCAATATTAAGTTTGCCCACTCTTTGGAGCTCTTTTGGAGCTATACCAGCTTCAACTCTTCTGGGAAGGCTGTCCACAAGGTTTGAGGTTAGACACTGATGTGGATGAGAAGGGAGCATACAATTGTCCAAAATGTAATCGTATGGTGATGCCTTAAGAGTTCCCTTTAATGGAACTAAGAGGCCAAGCCCAACCCTTGAAAAACAACACCAGGCCATATTCCTCCCTCCACCAAATGATTCAGACCAGTGCACAAAGCAAGGTCCATAAAGACATGGATGAGCAAAAAGACAGGGTGAACGATCACTTGATTTCCCTTGTTTGAGAGCAAGTCGGAACCAAGGAAGGAAATAATGTATGAAAATTCTTGTATTGCAAAGGCTTTTTTTTGTTTGTTGTCAATTGTTTTTGATCATGCGCAGTCTTTTGTTTCGGATTTTTCTCATACAAAAATGGTACACATTAAACAAAAATCATTTGTTCTGTTCCCATGTGAGAGAAATTTTGGAGTTTGTCCCTTTGGAAATTTTCATTCAGTAGGTCAGAATGGGCTGTCGAAAGTTGTGTACACACTATCAGAAAATCGTACAATCATTCCTCGGACTAAAATGTTGGCTTGATTTTCTTATAGTGTGTATCTTATAGTATGTAGGAGCCTTTACAGTTATACTTGGTTAACTAAACTAAACATACTATTGAAAGATTTCATTCTAATCTGGCACTGAATTAGATTAAAGGGTAAGGGCTGATGATGTAAACAAACTTTAAAGTATAGGTTAAGCAAATTATAATACTATATCTTATATATAAATTGAATAAGCACATTATATTTCACTCCAGGACATGATTATTGATTTTCAAGGCACTATTTATATACCGGATTCTGTATTATGAGGTGGTGTAAGAACATCATCACCACTGCAATTTTAAAATGAAACAGACCACACACATACAAACCAGTATGGAAGCACATATAATATTTCACTTAATTGCCTAAAGCCCCATGAAACTAAAATTAGGCATTGATGCCTATTCCTTGAATGACATTGCTTTTCTATTATGTAACTTAACAATACAAATGGGTGATTTTTTCCATATGGTACTTTGTGTTTTGTTTTTCTACAAAATAAGATGGTATTATATTTATAGTTGTTATAACTGCTTAGTAAGTTTTTAAAACTCTTTTAGAAGATATTACAGTCATTTGTACAGAAATATGAAAACAAAAACAAAATTGGTATAGTTTTGTGTACATTTATGAGGTACTAAATTTGTATACACTCCAGACTGTGCAACAGACAAGATCTAACAGCAACATCCATGCCAGGGAAGAGGTCCAAGACATATCTTTGTCAGAACCCACATACTTTCCCTGATGTTTCCCAAATATGAGATCTCCTCTGGTAGTTATAAGAATAAAATTTATTGAATATATTGTTCTATTTAAAGCTTAAATCTAGGCATATATTAGAGACACAAATTTATGATTTACTTCTGTATTTTGACGCTAAATACCGGGGTTATGGCAGCAGATAGCTGCCATAACCCCAGTATTATTCGAAACGGTGGGCGGTCCTCTTTCAGATAAAGGTGGTCCCAGTGGCAGATTCACCGCAGGATCATCCTAACTGTGTGGAGGAAGAGGTGCCCCCCTTGACGCTTCCCAGTCATTTTCCCCACTTACTGGACCCGCTGGCAGTGGGGAAAATGATCCGGTCCGCGCTCCTCACAGACAGGAAGTCTCTGTGGTCTTGGAGGACCAGAGCAACGTCAAACGTCATCGCCTAGCAAAAGATTTAAAGAGCCATTTTTTTCCAGCATGAAAAAAAATTACTCTTTTTTTTATTTTTTAGTGTAGTTGTGAGGTCTGAGGTCTTTTTGACCACAGATCTCGCAATAAAGAGGTCCTGTCATGCTTATTTCTAAAACAAGGGATGTTTACATTCCTTGTAATAGGAATAAAAATGATCAAAATGTATTTAAAAAAAAAAAAACTGTGTAAAAATAATAAATAAAATAAATAGGGAAAAAAATTAAAGTGCCCTGTCCCTGTTAGCTCTCCATTTTATTCTCTAGGGTCTCTGCTAATATATATATATATATATATATATATATATATATATATATATATATATATATATATATGTTTGGGGGTTCTAAGTAGTTTTCTAGCAAAAAAAATGATTTTAGCTTGTAAACAACAAGTGTCAGAAATAGAAACTTCCGCTCTTTTGCTTCCTCCCCCCCTCCGGTGCCACATTTGGCACCTTTCAGGGGGGAGGGGGCAATGAGTACCTGTTTTTGACAGCGCCGTTCCTCGCAAGTTTGGCCCACTCCTCCTTCCCTGACTGCCGAGCCAATAGGAATGCGCAGCGCGCTTCGCGCATGTGCAGTGGGGACCCGCTCACTTCACGGCTGGTTTCTCTTACCGGCAATGGCGGCGGCAGCACCCGACAGCCGATGGAAACACTGGCTGCGGTGCTGACATCGCTGGACTCCAGGATAGGTAAGTGTCCTAAAATTAAAAGTCAGCAGCTACAGTATATTTAGCTGCTGACTTCTAATTTTTGGAGGGGGAGGAGGGGAAGGCGTAACTCAGCTTTAAGTGGTTAACAGAGCTCTGTATTTTTTAATTCATCACTATCTTTTTATTGTAAGCAGTCTAAGTGCCTGAATTTTGATTTGGTATTAGATTCTGTGAACAAGGAGCCAGTCAGTTGTGCTGCAATGCTCATGTACTAACAAGGAACATGATTGGGTAAAGAAGACTAGTGCGCTAAAAGTGTATACACATGTACAAATGATGGTACAGTGATGTGACAGACAAAAACTTCTCTTGCAAATTCTCTCATAAAAGATGTGCAAACATGATGAACAGTGCAATGATAGAATAAATATAAATTCCCCTAAAAGTAGTCCATAGACTATAAAGTGCAAGAAAGTGAACCACAATAGGTGCTTTAAATAAATACAAATGCAAAAAACTCTTTGATAAAAAGTGACTATAAAAATGAGGAATGTGCTCCAACAAACGATTCCTTGTTGTAAAGTGACTTCACACAACTTGTATTCTCAAGTGCTGCATGCAGACCCACCGTGATCAGACTATGGAATTGTAACGTTCATGCGTTTTTGTTAATGGATGGATTTTCAGCTGCAGAATTATCACACTCAGTAGCCTTGTAGAGATACTGTTGAATAAACCTATCCAACTCTCAGGACTTCATCACGGTGTACAGCCTGTTATGCAATATACATATACTCAATCAGATGTTTTAGTGGAGGGATAGAACATATGAGAATGTATAGATGAGAGACAGGTTGTATGGTGATTACTAGGAGTAATATTAGGAGAGTTTCAGGTGATGGTAAAGCAGATAGGTTCTGATGTCTAGTATAGTGCAGATGGTAAGAGGACACAGATGGAGTATACTTAGACAGAGTAACCTAGTGCAAGGATAGTTGAAGGTAGTCCCAAGAGCTAACAGTCTATGCAGATGGTATGGAATAGATAGATAGATAGTCCTGGTAATTGCAGTAGATGATAGTAGGAGATTGGTTAGTAAGGAATCCCCTGTGGGGTACTTATCACTTAGATAGGTTAGTAGTAACAATGTCCATAGATAGAGAGGTGATCCCGTAGCGAGATACGGATCAGCGGTGAGGTTCCGGCGTCAGTTCAGCAAAGGAAATGTCAGCAGCTCTGACTTCACAGGAGAAGGTGCGGTGAACATGTGGTTTGAACGAGCGATGAGTGAGAGAAAGCCGGCGATTGAAATAGCCGCTCATAGCGGCGCTCGGCAATGATGTCATCCGGTCTTAAAGGTATATGCGTCTCTTGTTACACAAGATGGGACGCAATTAGCAAAGGAGAAATATGGAACAAGGGTACCAGAGGTACCAGAACATTACAGTACCCCCCCCTTAAGGCCGGCTCCGGAAGGCCTCTAGAACTGTTTTTTCTGGATATTTCAAGTGGAAATTGCGAATCAGTCTAGGGGCATGTATATCGGAGGTATCCAGCCAGGTGTCATCTTGGGGCCCATAGTTCTTCCATCGTACAAGATACTGGAGTCTTCTTCTATTGAAACGGGAATCCAAAATTTCTTTTATCTCAAATTCTTCTCCACCTTCTACTTGTACAGGAGGTGGAGGTGAGATAGTAGGCCTTATTCCTTGGTTAGGAACATGGGGCTTCAGTAGAGACACATGGAAGATAGGATGTATCTTGAGGTCTGCTGGTAATGTGAGTTGTACTGCAGCTTTTCCAATAAGCTTCTCTATTGGGAAAGGTCCCAGAAATAGAGGTCCAAGTTTTTTACTAGGGATTTTTAATCTCAGATTTTTTGTAGAAAGCCAAACAAGATCCCCAATGGCATATTGGGGAGAGGGTTTCCTACGGAGGTCGTAGTACCTCTTTTGTTGGCTATGAGCATGTGATATGGTATTGTTGAGTAATCCCAGAGAATCCTTTATCTGGGCAAGATAATCAGATGCCACTGGATTACTTGATGGCAAGATACGTGGTGGAAGGAGAGTGGGATGAAACCCGTAATTTAGGTAAAATGGACTTTGTTTAGTAGTGCTATGAGTCGCGTTGTTATAGGCGAATTCCGCCAGCAGGAGGAGATCTGCCCAATCGTCCTGTAGATACGAAGTATAGCAACGCAGATACTGTTCAATGCACTGGTTAACTCTCTCTGTCTGTCCGTTGGTCTGAGGGTGGTAGGGAGAGGTAAGTTTACGCTCTATTCGTAGTATCTGACATAGAGCTAGCCAAAACTTTGAGATGAATTGTGAACCACGGTCAGACAGCAGTGTTTTTGGAATACCATGTAACTTAAAGACATGTTTCACAAGTAATTCCGCTGTTTGTTTGGACGAAGGTAGTCTTCGGATAGGAGTAAAATGTGCCATCTTGGTCAGATGGTCCACTGATACCAAGATGGTGTTGAATCCTTTGGAAGGTGGTAGTTCTACTATGAAGTCTAAGGATACCACTTCCCACGGAACCTGGGGTATCGGTAAACTACAAAGTAACCCCGATGGTTTCGTGTTGTCGATTTTAGACCTTGCACAGATATCACAAGATGAAACAAACTTTTTTACGGTTGTCTTCATGTCTGGCCACCAAAACTGCCTAGTAAGTAGATTTAAAGTTTTAGTCATACCCATATGTCTGCCATAGGTACATCATGCGACAATTCCAAGATCTTGGTTCGCATAGTAGGGGGTATGTATAATTTATCGTTGTAATAGAGGAAGCCTTCTGCATCAGTAGTTAGTTGTGGTGTAGGTGAGTCCAGTCCTATGCTGTGCAAAATATCTTCCTTCAGGGAGCGAATGACACCGATAATACGTTCAAGTGGTATTATAGGAACTGAGGGAACCTCGGTAGAATCTTTCTCGGCTAGTCGTGAAAGTGCATCCGCTTTTTTATTTTTGTCTGCGGGCGTATAAGTCACTAAAAAATTAAACCTCAGAAAGAATAACGACCACCGAACCTGCCGGTGGGAAAGAGTTCTATTAGTCTGAAGGTATTGAAGGTTTTTGTGATCAGTATATATCAGGATTGGCAATTGAGTGCCCTCAAGTAGATGTCGCCAATTCTCTAATGCCAGTTTTATGGCTAATAACTCCTTCTCTCCTACTGGGTAGTTCACCTCGGGGCTGCTTAATGACTTTGAGAAGAAAGCAACTGGGTGAAGAGGTGAGGTGTTTGTTGGTCGTTGTGAGAGAACTGCTCCTACTGCCATATTTGACGCATCTACCTCCAAGATGTATTGAAGGGATGGGTCTGGATGGCATAGTATGGGGGCAGTAGTGAAGCTTGATTTCAGCAGACAGAATGCTCCATCTGCTTCTTTTGACCAATTAAATGGTTTCTTCGTGCTTGTGAGTTGTGTGAGAGGTTTCACAATCGCAGAGAAGTTCTTAATGAATTTCCTATAGTAATTAGAGAATCCTAGGAACCTTTGCAATGCTTTGCGAGTGGTTGGCACAGGCCAATCTAGAATGCAGGATATTTTGCTCATGTCCATCTTGATTCCATTTTTTTATATAATATATCCTAGGAATAGTACTTCCTCTTTATGAAACAAACATTTTTTTGATTTAACATATAAGTTATGTGCAAGTAGTCTTGACAACACAAGTCTCACATGTTTTATGTGCTCTGGTAAGGAATGAGAATAGATAAGTATATCGTCCAAATATACTACAACACAAACGTCAAGCAAGTCTCTGAATATCTCATTTATAAACCGTTGGAAGGCTGCGGGAGCATTACATAGCCCAAATGGCATTACAAGGTACTCAAACAGTCCGTATCTGGTTCTGAATGCCGTCTTCCATTCATCCCCTTTACGGATTCAAATTAAATTGTATGCCCCTTTTAGGTCCAATTTTGAAAAGAGAGAAGCTCCACGCACCTGTTCGATAAGTTCAGGAATAAGAGGTAAAGGATAACGATCCTTTATTGTAATGGCATTTAATTGTCTGAAATCAATGATAGGCCTAAGGCTAGAATCCTTATTGCGGACAAAGAAGAGTCCAGCAGCAGTGGAGGAAGTAGAAGGTCGGATGAATCCTTTTGCCAAGTTCTCATCCAGATACTCCTTAAGATGAGAGAGTTCATCCTGTGAGAGAGGATAAACATGTCCGAAGGGCAACTTGCTATTAGGGAGTAGATCGATACAACAATCATAGTCCCTATGAGGAGGTAGCATTTGAGCGTTTTTTTCAAGGAAAACCTCCGATAAGTCCTGATAACACTTGGGTATAATGTCATCCGGCACTACAGACAGGATCCTATCATATGTGGGGAGATTACACATCATTTCCCAATAGTGAGAAGAGAACGCTAGCGTTCTTGTTTTCCAATCGATGATTGGTTGATGTATGTGTAACCAGGGAAGTCCCAAAATGATTGGGAAATATGGTGATGTTAACACATCAAAGGTGGTGGTCTCCACATGAGACTCGTCAGCAGTTACAAGGAGTGCCTGTGTCTGACTGGTGATAGGACCAGAGGATAGGGGGGTACCGTTAATAAAACTAACGGAGACAGGTTTGGGTTTTGAAACAATAGGTATTTTATTAAGGGAGACAAAACAAATGTCAATGTAGTTTCCACAAGATCCTGTGTCGATCATAGCCTTGGTGGTGATCCTAGTTTGGTCCCACTGCAATGTTAAATGAACAAAAAGATAAGGATTAGAAAAGGAAGTTGTGAGTCCGCCTAGCAAGACTTTTGAACACTCACCCTCTTTTCTGCGGACAAGGGGACAGCCGCTTATCAAATGATTCGGGGATGCGCAGTACATGCAGAGATGTTCGGTCTTCCTTCTGGCACGTTCAGAAAGGGTCAGAGGTGGGCGTATCTTTCCTACCTCCATAGGAGTAGGGTCAGCAGGCAACATCCGAGAAGGACTGGAAAATGGTGAGCCCATCTTCTCAGCCTTTCTTTCTCGTAGTCGTCTGTCAATATTGATACTGGTCTGTATCAGTCCCTCCAGAGTGCCAGGTAAATCCGCTCGGGCGAGCTCGTCTTTAATGGCCTCAGATAGGCCGAGTCTAAACTGCGTTCTCAAAGATGTGTCGTTCCACCCTGAATCAGGGGACCATCTTTTAAAATTTGCCACGAAATCTTCAACGGGTCTCCTTCCTTGTTTCAAGGCCCGTAACTGGGTATCAGCGGTACTCTGCTTATTGGGGTCTTCATATAAACTAGCGAGTTGTGCTAGGAATAGAGGGTAAGAATTAAGGAGTGGATCATCCTTTTCAAAGAGAGCGTCTGCCCAGGCCCGGGGTTCACCCGTTAAATAGGAGATGATGGTACAAACTTTAATTTGGTCAGTGGTGTAGGTTAGAGGTTTTAACAAAAAAAGTAAACGACATGCGTTTTTAAATTCACGAAATTTGCTCCGATCACCAGAAAACACTAGAGGAGGGTTTATCTTAGGCTCACGGGGCTGAGTAGCAGAAAGCTGTGTGAGACGGCCAACCTGCTGTCTCCAGGTCTGATTTTCGTTTTGTACCTCTGTAAGCGCAAGGATCAATGCATCTACTTGCTGTTTTAATTGTAGTACATGAGTGGGTAGTTCTGCTGAATCCATATTTTTTTTTAAGGCTCGTTCAATCTGTAACGTTCATGCGTTTTTGTTAATGGATGGATTTTCAGCTGCAGAATAATCACACTCAGTAGCCTTGTAGAGATACTGTTGAATAAACCAATCCAACTCTCAGGACTTCATCACGGTGTACAGCCTGTTATGCAATATACATATACTCAATCAGATGTTTTAGTGGAGGGATAGAACATATGAGAATGTATAGATGAGAGACAGGTTGTATGGTGATTACTAGGAGTAATATTAGGAGAGTTGCAGGTGATGGTAAAGCAGATAGGTTCTGATGTCTAGTATAGTGCAGATGGTAAGAGGACACAGATGGAGTATACTTAGACAGAGTAACCTAGTGCAAGGATAGTTGAAGGTAGTCCCAAGAGCTAACAATCTATGCAGATGGTATGGAATAGATAGATAGATAGTCCTGGTAATTGCAGTAGATGATAGTAGGAGATTGGTTAGTAAGGAATCCCCTGTGGGGTACTTATCACTTAGATAGGTTAGTAGTAACAATGTCCATAGATAGAGAGGTGATCCCGTAGCGAGATACGGATCAGCGGTGAGGTTCCGGCGTCAGTTCAGCAAAGGAAATGTCAGCAGCTCCGACTTCACAGGAGAAGGTGCGGTGAACATGTGGTTTGAACGAGCGATGAGTGAGAGAAAGCCGGCAATTGAAATAGCCGCTCATAGCGGCGCTCGGCAATGAAGTCATCCGGTCTTAAAGGTATATGCGTCTCTTGTTACACAAGATGGGACGCAATTAGCAAAGGAGAAATATGGAACAAGGGTACCAGAGGTACCAGAACATTACAGGAATAGATGGCTGCTTGCCAGAGAGACATAAATAAAAAGCCAATAGATATCATGTGCTTTGGAAAAACACTGGTCCCAGATGCTTTGTGTATATTCAGGGGTTCCAGAACTCATATGTAAGTGAATAAGAGACTGATTACCCTTAAAACCTTCTTTTATTGTTAGAAAATAGTTGCACTTACATTTAGATGGATGAAAGACAGCATAAAACAAATGTGCATGGCCGCCTGCAGTGCGGACCGTGCGTGGTGACGACTCGGCTGCTCCATCCGACGCGTTTTCCCTCAGAAGGCGTCAACTGGGATTGGAGGACAGCCCGTGTCATCACAATCCAGCTTTACATAATCTCAAGGAGAGAGACTTCAGGCAACATACACAGAAACCCTGGACGTGAAAAAGAACGCAACTTGCGTTTTAAATTTCTCCTTCACTTTTTAAACAGAAAACTTTTTCTAAAAAGAAAAATAACTAAAATGTTTGTCCGCTAATGAGGATTACTTTAAATATAGGCCTCCTTCTTTATAGACAGACTCAATAGTGCAAAAAAAATTAGCAGAAAATGAAAAATAAAAAATAAATTAAATAAAAAATAAATAAAAAATTAAATGAAATTAAATATAACGGACTAGAAACTGAAGTGAACAAAATAGTGAAACAAAGAAAAATGGAATAAAATGGCCCAAAGATGCATTCCCAAAAGAAAGAAAGGGACTAATAGTGCATTATTGTAAGGTTCTGGCACTCTCAGTGCCTCCTATCACATTTATTCCGGGTGATTTCCATCTACCTAGACAGAAGAAACACATATAGGTGTGTTTCCCTTTAAGGCTGAAGCTGTCATCACCCAGCGCCGGACTAGATGGCTATTTAGGGCGTCGGTTCTCACTCACATGTGTTCGTTCAAACACCAGTACCTGGATACTAATCTTGCTTGAAGCTTCCATGCTTGCAAGCTCTCCTCGCTGACGAACCTCGCTGCGCTGATCCCTGCATCCTGCTACTGGATCATCCGCATCTCCTGAGCGATCCTTCGGCTATCGCTATTAGTGCTAAGTACCCCACAGGGGAAATCTCTATAGACTTGTACTAGGCTTACACTATTTAGCTCTGCATAGCAAGGACTGTCTTTTACATCTGCATAACTAGATTGCTAGCTCTTGAGGCTACTGCTACTATTTCCTGCACTGGGTTGATCTCTCCTGTATGCACCTGCTACTCTGTCATCTGTTATCATACATGATCGCTAACCCTTCCTGCATCCATCTGCACTGTCTCACCTCAAGTGTCTGTCACCTACCACTTCCACTCAAACCTATCCCTAAGACCTTTATCATTGTCTTACCACATGTATATAAAGTCACACTAGGAACCAGCTTAATTACTGTGTGTATTTACTTGCTGAAATAAGACCTTCCATACATGATGAGTCATTGAGGTTGGGATTGGTATCTCAGCATATCTCCTACATGACTACTGACGTGGAACTACTTCTGCAGCTGAAAATCCACACCTTATAAGAAACGCAAGGAGCGTTACAGATTGAACGAACCCAAAAAATGGATTCAGCAGAAGTAGCCACTCAGGTGACACAATTAAAACAGCAGGTATCTGCGTTAATACACGCACTTGCTGAATTGAAAAACGACAATCAGGCTCTGTCGCAGCAGGTAATTAGACTGACACAACTTACCTCTGCACAGTCTCCTGAACCCAAGATAAATCCCCCTTTGGTATTTACAGGCGATCGCAAAAAATTTCGCGAATTTAAAAACGCATGTGAGTTACTTTTTTTGCTAAAACCTCGTACCTGCCTTACTGATCACATTAAGGTTTGTACTATTATTTCTTACCTATCAGGCGATCCTCGAGCCTGGGCAGATTCTCTTTTTGAAAAAAACGACCAGCTTCTCAACTCCTATGCCTTGTTCCTGGCAGAGCTCACTAGCCTATATGATGACCCCAATAGGCAGAGTACTGCCGATCTTCAGTTAAGATCCTTGAAACAAGGAAAAAGGCCTGTAGAAGACTTTGTCGCAGAATTCAAGAGATGGACCCTTGATTCAGGATGGAATGATGCATCTCTGAAAACCCAATTTAGGCTTGGCCTATCAGAAGCCGTCAAGGACGAGCTCGCCCGAGCAGAGATGCCAAAAACCCTGGATACATTGATACAACTCAGTATCACCATAGATAGAAGACTACGAGAAAGGAAGTCTGAAAAAATGGAAATGCCATTATCCAGTTCTTCTCAGAATTCAGCTATTGACCCCACTCCTAAACCCGCTCCAGGTAACCACAGACCCCGGCTACCTAAGGAAAAAAGGAGACCTAGTAGATATGGTGATCCTGCCTGGTCATGGTCCGAGCCTGCCTCAAACAGTCGACCTTGTCACTCTGACACATCCCATTTGGACCCTGATCCTACAGAGATGGATGAGGAGCCTATGGAGATTGGTGCCATACATGCTAGGTTGTCCTCGCAAGAAAAAAGAGATCACAGGAGAATCTGTGGCCTTTGTTTTTATTGTGGTGAAGGGGGACATTTCATTACATTCTGCCCAACCAGACCCCATAGGCCTAAGGCTCTCCCAATGGAGGCCAGGCGAATCCGAAGGGTCTTCCCTGAAAAACAGCCTGAAAATTATCAAGGCTGTTGCCAGCCCTGTCCCCGTTCTATATCAGTGAAGGACACCCAGAAATTAACAAATATTGGAATAGATATTCCTTCAACTCCAGTGAACTTTATACCACGTTCAAAAAACCCTCCTGTACCACCTCCTGAGGATACTCCTATTTTTGCAAGCACATTTCTGGCTTCCGATGAAAATACAGAGATTCTTGCACCTGACTGCGTACGTGCTTCTAATGGCACGGTGGTATGTAGGAAGGATCTGAGGATGTTTGAAGAAGCATTGGTTGCTAGGTCTAGTAGGATTACTTCGGATGGTTATGCGTCCGATTCTAGTGAGGGGTCCATGTAGCAGACACCCTAACAACAAGTGATCCGATTCTCATCGGCTACCAACCTGATCCGATTTTCATATCGGCAACAAGGGATCCGATTCTCAGATCGGTTACCAACCTGATCCGATTCTCATATCGGCAACCATTTTTTTTTTTTTCCGATTTTCATATCGGAGACCAGTCTTATCCGATTCTCGTATCGGCAACCAGTATTATCCGATTCTCATATCGGCAACCAATTTTTTTTTTTCTTCCCGATTTTCATATCGGCAACCAGTCTTATCCGATTCTCGCATCGGAGACCAGTCTCATTCCGATTCTCATATCGGCAACAAAAAAAAAAAAAGAGAAATTTTTTTTTTCCTTCCGATTTTCGCATCGGCAACCAGTCTCATGTGATTCTTATATCAACAACCAGCCTTAGAGGCCTTCCGGAGCCGGCCTTACGGGGGGGGGGGGGGTAATGTAAGGTTCTGGCACTCTCAGTGCCTCCTATCACATTTATTCCGGGTGATTTCCATCTACCTAGACAGAAGAAACACATATAGGTGTGTTTCCCTTTAAGGCTGAAGCTGTCATCACCCAGCGCCGGACTAGATGGCTATTTAGGGCGTCGGTTCTCACTCACATGTGTTCGTTCAAACACCAGTACCTGGATACTAATCTTGCTTGAAGCTTCCATGCTTGCAAGCTCTCCTCGCTGACGAACCTCGCTGCGCTGATCCCTGCATCCTGCTACTGGATCATCCGCATCTCCTGAGCGATCCTTCGGCTATCGCTATTAGTGCTAAGTACCCCACAGGGGAAATCTCTATAGACTTGTACTAGGCTTACACTATTTAGCTCTGCATAGCAAGGACTGTCTTTTACATCTGCATAACTAGATTGCTAGCTCTTGAGGCTACTGCTACTATTTCCTGCACTGGGTTGATCTCTCCTGTATGCACCTGCTACTCTGTCATCTGTTATCATACATGATCGCTAACTCTTCCTGCATCCATCTGCACTGTCTCACCTCAAGTGTCTGTCACCTACCACTTCCACTCAAACCTATCCCTAAGACCTTTATCATTGTCTTACCACATGTATATAAAGTCACACTAGGAACCAGCTTAATTACTGTGTGTATTTACTTGCTGAAATAAGACCTTCCATACATGATGAGTCATTGAGGTTGGGATTGGTATCTCAGCATATCTCCTACATGACTACTGACGTGGAACTACTTCTGCAGCTGAAAATCCACACCTTATAAGAAACGCAAGGAGCGTTACAATTATCCTTTAAAACCAAATTTAATAGAGGCAAATACACTTACAGCAATCCAAGTTAAAAAGATGCAACAAGCTGAAGAATGTCACGGCCGTCTGCAGAATGGTATCGTGACAAAATGACACCGCGACCAGCTACTTTCGACGCGTTTCCACACAAGGGGTCGTCTTTTCCAAAGAGGAAGGATTTTTTTGATGACATCTCAAAAAATGCTTGGACAGACTATGTTCAACAACCCCCTTCCTAATGTTAGCTAGATGTTCACTCACCCTAATGTTAAGAGTGCGGACTGTTCTCCCAACATTTTGGAAACCACAGCTACATCGGAGGAGATAAACCACTCCTCTTGTGTGACATGTAATGAAACTCTTAATATTGTATTCTTTATTTATAACTGTTGAGGTAAACTTAGCAGTTTTTATGGTTCTGGAGTTGGTAGAAACTTTCCACTTTCGGCATGGAAAAAACCTTTCATAATGCCAAACATAACCAGTTGGATGAGTTTTTCTATGGGGTTTGGCACAACCATATCTCGTAGGTTACGTGCTCTCTTGTAAATAACATTGGGTTTATCCGGAAGGGTAGGTCCGAGTATCTTATCTCCCTTCAAAATTTTCCAATGTTTTTGCATGATTTTATTCACCCATCTGTATTGGTTGGAAAAAGTGGTAACAAAGGCTGTGTCAAATTTAGAATTCTCCTCTTTTTTTTATTATTTCCTTTCTTTTGGGAATCAATAGTTCCTGACGATTCAAATTCTCAACATTTCTAATATCTTGTTCTAATACTTTGGGATCATAACCTTTCTGTACAAACCTCTCTTTCAAAACCTTGGCCTGTACCTTAAAGTCATCCTCTTTGGTACAGTTGCGGCGAATCCGCCTAAATTGTCCTTTCGGGACAGCCTTCAACCAGGTGGGATGGTGACAACTGTCCAAAGAGATGAAACCATTTCTGTCGGTGGGTTTAAAATAAGTTTTGGTGAAAAAGCCATATCCTCTCCTAGAAATTGTGAGATCAAGAAAATTAATGGAAGTATTGCTAAAGATATATGTGAACCTGATGCCCAAATCATTTCAGTTTTTCCGTATATTTGTGTAGGGAGTTCTCATCACCCCTCCACAATAACAGGGCATCATCAATATAGCGTCTCCAGAAAAAGACCTCCCATTCTATGTTAGAAAAAACATTTCTATCCTCCCATAGGGCCATTAATAAACTGGCGACGCTGGGAGCAAATTTGGCTCCCATTGCCACGCTAGTTTTTTGTAAGAAAAAATCCCCACCATAAAAGAAATAGTTATGTTCCATCCCGAACTTCAAAAGTTCAAGGATGCACCTCTTTTGTTTAAGGGAGATCTCTTCATTCATATCTAAAACGACACTTACAGCTTCGTACCCCATTGAGTTTAGAATAATGGAGTACAGAGAAGATACATCAGCTGTAACTAACAGGATATCCCCTTCTACCTCTTTTTGTGATAGTTCCCTAATACATTGGGATGTGTCTTTAAGAAAAGCCAAGAATCGATACCGCTAGTTGACATGGATTACTTCCGGGAACGCAGCACCATGTCAACTAGTGGTATCGATACTTCTTCTTCTTTATACATGCAGCAAATGTTTTAACTCTTGTAAGTAGGTAAAATTTGGTTAAATAAATTATTTAATTTACTGACTTCACTATGCGGAATATTTAATCTCTTTGAGCGGCCCAGAGCAACCACCAAAGGGGTTACAGCCACAAAGTGTCAGCCTGGAGGAGATTTCTTCTGTGCATACATTAATCCCAAGTTTTCTTTGACCCTTAAGGGGAGGGTCCATTGTTTTTGGTGAGTGGGGTCCCTGGAGGGGATCGAGACACTCTGCACTGGCCACTCGGAGCACTTCAGCACTTTTTGTTTGCAGCACTACCAGCACTTTCCTTCATATTTTCACATTATATTGGACTTTTTTGAATATTGAATATTATACTGGACCTTTTCCAGCACTAGTAGCACATTTTTGAGTATTGCACCTTTCTAGCACCAGTGCACTTTATTATATAGTTATTATCTAATATATATTTATGTATTGTAATTTTCTCTTAACACTTGTTCACATATTAGAGAAGTATTATTTTGCAAGCGCTGTTTTTTTTTTGTTTTTACGTTTTGTCTGAGTTTTTTACTTGAACAGCAGCTGCATTAATTATTTTTGTATTTTTTTTTCCCCCCAAAAATAACCACTTGTATTCACTTAGCGCGGGTTTAATTATTTCTACCACGTTTTTCAAGTGGTTTTTTATATGAAAAAATTGGGTCTTTTTTAAGAACGTCATATGTGTCTGTATCGGAAAGAAGACTATTAATTTCTTCTTTCTTTAATATCACGATACCTCCCCCCCCCCCTTGTCTGCTGGAATGATGAGATCCTTCTGGTTGCAAAGGGTCTTAACTCTAACCATCATATCTCCCTGTGGTCTATGTTTAAAATTGGCTTCTTCCAAATCTTTTAATACTAATACTACTTTGAAAACAGTAATGTTACCCCCCTGAGTACTTGGAGGGTTAAACAAAGATGCATTGCATAACCCTGTGTGTACATAAGAAGACTGATGATTGGATGTATAATTCCTTTCAGCAGCATTTGTTAAAAAAATTTATTTTAGTGTTCAGTTTCCTAATGTGCTTGTGCACATCTATAAAGGTCTCAAATTTATTCAAAGTCCTAACTGGAATCAGTAAGGGGAAACCCACTCAGGTTAAAAATACCTTCTCCCCTTATCTTTTCTTTTTTCTTGGAGTTTCCTCCCCTGCACCCCCTTGTTTTTTCTTTTTCCCTTCCCTTCCCTTGGCCTTTGCCTAAAAAACTCCTAGGTTTAGAACTGATCGGAGTTTTAGAATAAGACTCAGATGGGGATTCATAAAACTCATCAACATTTTCCTCTATTTCTTCATAGAGAGGCTCATATCTGTTGTGGGAGGATCCATACATGGGCCCTTGTGATTGGGGGGCCACTATAATTGCCTGTATAGTCCACTGACACTCTCCTAGGTGATCTATAGGGAGGTGGGTTGTGATACCTATGGGAAGAGGCATAAGAAGCCCCTCTTCCTTGCCCATACCTATTTGGGCGTATTGGAGTGGGCTCCTTCAATGGTTTACACCTGGGACCTTTGGAAACTCCAGGGTCCAGCTCTGCTCCAACCTGATCTGGATAGACTCTCTTATCTCCCCGGTCTCCCCTTTTGGGGTTCACTTTCTTGCACTTTATAGTCTATGGACTACTTTTAGGGGAATTTATATTTATTCTATCATTGCACTGTTCATCATGTTGCACATGTTTTATGAAAGAATTTGCAAGAGAAGTTTTTTGTCTGTCACATCACTGTACCATCATTTGCACATGTGTATACACTTTTAGCGCCCAATCATATTTCTTCCATTGTTTAGGGAGCTCTAGGTGCTGCTAACTGCCTGCCTGGCTGGCGCTTCCCTTTTTTATTATCCACTAACAAGAAACATGCTAATAGGAAGAGAGCCCAGAATACTGGAGATATGAGCTCATTAGTCTCTGTTTCTTTTTTACTGTCCAGTCACAGGCTGGGGGAAAAAACAAGACATGTAATTGTTGCTTAACGGCAGCAGAGAAAAAAAAAATCTGACAGGGTTTTGCTGTGTAGCAGGACGGTGTAAATCTCAGATGGCCAATAATACAAGGTTTCACACTCGCCTGCTCCACGCTCAAGTGCTGAATCTTCAGCCAATCACAGAGAGGGCAGTTTTTCCTTAAAGAACTAGTTGGCATGTGACACGGCTTTTGAGCAACCCTTCCACACACTAACCTCCAGATTCCTAATATCCCAATGTACTTCTAATTGAACCCTGTGCACTTCCTCCTGCATCCAGCTCCGTCATCCTAGTGCTTTCCGGGCTGCTTAATGCCCCAGTGGTCCTTTGCTGTCCTGTCTGTATCCAATATCTCAGTGTGACCTCATCCTCATACCTGTGCAGTAAAAGACTCTTTCCTGAACACTTGTACTCTGTGTCCAGTAGCTGCCTGCTTGGCTGAGTCAGATGGCCCCAGCCTGGGAGTAGTCAGCAGCAAAACTAATTTCCCATTGCGTTGTGGGGTGCTCTGCTGAAGATCAGGCTGCTCATTAGACCCTGCACCTTGACTCTTTTAAGAGCCTTTGCTGAAAGAACAGGCATGCTAACTCCATCACATTCAGTGACATTGCAGTGTTTTTTCACCTCTTCATGACCCCCCCAGAGCACTCTGTCTCTGCGCTGTGGCCAATGCCACCACCTAGCCTCAGCTGTTTTCCACCCAGTCCTGGCCAGTCAGTCTGCCCCCAGCAGGAGCCAAGTCCCCATCCGTAACACCTGGGCTGGATAAAAAATAGTGAATACCTTGAAAATAGTATAGAAGTATATGGAGGTGCTTTCCCAGTGGACATCATCCCCGATGTGCAAACAGTATAGAAACCCTTTCAATACCCAAAACCAGGAGGGCGGGAAATTAACTTTATATGTGTCACCGAGAAATCAGAGTTAAAATGTCAATATTGTTTTATTACTTAATATAAAAGTAATACAAAAATACAGAGTTCATGTATATAACCAATATGGTGGCATTTGGAGTGTAGGACCAACACGATACGTGAAAGACTCTATATAAACCAACAGTCTATCAGGATGAATATTACATAAAAAAGATACATAAGAAATATTTATACAAACATAACTATATATCATTACATAATAGAAAAAAAACAAAAACAAAACAAAATACACTATTAGGAATCTCAGAACAAAAAAAAAGAAAGAAAAGGGGAGGAGAAAAAGAAAAGAAAAATTCCAAAACTCTCTCTCACCCATCCCACATGTGCCCAATAGAGATGTAATCTGTGGGAGATGTAGGGGGGGGGGGGCAAACACAGAGGACATACAATCCCATAGCAGAAAGCCACTGTTTTTTTTTTTTTAAGTAATCTTTATTTTAATTTTATCAATACAAAAAGGTACAACAACCGTACATTCGAATAATCATCATAAAAGGTAACAATGCCAGGTAACACAAACTCAAAAGGAAGCATATAAACCCAGGCAGAAGCATGTCAAGCAGGACCAAAAGATTCAGTCATTAACAAAGAAAATATCACATCCAAATGTTGCAGTGCTCCACCTCTCGTTGGCTTAGAACTAGGCATAATAAATCATAGAAAGAAAACAGGGGAAAGAAAGAGGAAGGGAAGGAGGAAATTCCAGCAGAGGGGGATAAGAGTGGGGAAGGAAACAGAAAGTAGACAGATAGAGGGAAAAGTTACAAGAAATAAAAGAACATAACGTGGGGGTGTCCTCAGGGGTTACATAGGTGTGAAGTCAATCATCATTTCCTGTACAATATCAGGCGGCCGAATGGTGGCAAGAGTAAAATCATACAGTATGTGAGGTGGTATAATGCATCCAAGTTGCCCATTTTTCATAAAATGTTTCATAGCAGTCCCTGCATCTTGCCATCCGTTCCTCTGCAGCCATAATATTGTTCACCATTTGGACCCAGGCCGCACGGCTCAGAACCAAAGTTTTTTTCCAATAGATTGGGATCAGGTGGTGCGCTGCATTTAAAAGATGCGGCAAGATGCTCCTCTTATACCGACGGAGAGGAATGGATGGCACATAAAGCAGGAAATGCCGCGGGTCATCTGGTATGTCTACATCAAGAATCGCCAAGATCTGGGTGCGTATGTCCTGCCAGAAAGGACGCAGCAGTGGGCACTCCCACCACACATGTAGGTAGGTACCACAACAGCGATCTGATTGGCCCAGGTAGATCTGTGCGAGCCGAGAGGGCACCCGATACCATCGGGTCAACAGCTTGTACCCATTCTCCTGAATCTTTGTGTCCACCGTACTGGAATGTGTCAATCACAAAACCACTTTTAACTAACATGTATTGTCATACATATAGTATTGAACAATATATATCATGTACCTCTCTATATTGTCATGGATCTTTCTTCCAGCAGAAAATCCTATGTTTAATTATGACCTCATAGATCAATAGAAATAAAAGATATCTATAACATAGAAATGATTGGCAATGAGAAAATGGAAAACAAACAAAGCCCAATATCCGTGTGCCTAAAAACCAAGCAACCTACCATCAAACAATACAGACCAATCCCACCACTCAAGACCTCAGATTGAGATTACCTACCTATAATTAACCAAAAATACTTATATTAAACCCAGAGTGAAAACAATTCCAACCCAGTAATCATATTATCCCATGTCTAGTACGAATCTTACCTTCTATTGGGAATGAGCAAGCTATTTTAGTGTATCTTTAAGTTGTATATTTACCACTAGGGATGAGCTTCGAGTTCGAGTCGAGCGTAAGTTCGACTCTAACATTGGCTGTTCGCTTGTTCGTCGAATGATGAACAAATGTGCTTCTACGTGGGAAATTTGAGCGCCCGCATCCATAATGCACTGCGTGCGCGCGCGGCTCGTGTGATTGGCCAAAGCATGCACCCTGACCTCCATGCTATGCCCAATCAAATCATCTCTGCCATGATTGGACAAAGGCAGGCTGGCTTTAGCCAATCATGGCTCAGGGGCTAAGTACATGCCCCACACTATATAAAGGCTGCTCGCACAGCCGCAGCATGTAGTGTGACTATGCTGAAACTGCGATCTCTGTACCTGTCACAGAACCCCCTCCCCCCACAAGTCAGTAAGCATTAGGCATACATTTAACCCCTTGATCACCCACAGTATTAACCCTTTTCCTGCCAGTGTCATAATTACAGTAACAGTGCATATTTTTAGCACTGTTACTGTAGTAATGTCACTGGTCCCCCCAAAAGTGTAAAAAATGTCAGTTAGGGGTCGGATCTGTTTGCCGCAATGTAGCAGTCCCACAAAAAACGCAGATCGCCGCCATTACTAGTAAAAAAAACCAAAATATTAAAAATGACATAAATCTTTCCCGTAGTTTGTAGACGTAATAACTTTTGCGCAAACCAATCAAAATACGCTTATTGCGATTTTTTTAACCAAAAATATGTAGCAGAAAACAAATTGGCCTAAAATGATAAAAAAGTTTTATTTTTTATTTTTTTTTTGAGAATGTCATATAGCAGAATGTGAAAAATATTGTTTTTTATTTTCAAAATTGTCGCTCTTCTTTTGTTTATAGCGCAAAAAATAAAAATTGCACAGGTGATCAAATACCACCGAAAGAAATCTCTATTTGTGGGAAAAAAGGACATAAATTTTATTTGGGTACAGCATTGCACGACTGCGCAATTGTCCATTAAAGTAATGCAGTGCCGAATCGCAAAATAGGGCCTGGTCAGGAAGGGGGCAAAAGGGGGCTGAAGTGATTAAACAGTTCTTTAGTCCTCAGCAGCACCCAGGGCTGTTAAGTTTAAGCAGCCATCAGCAGCATTTTCATCATATGGTGCATGATTATCTAGGTGCAAGAGCAGACTTGGAGACCTTTCCAGCTGAGCATCCACTGGGTTTCTGGGTCTTGAGGATGGACCACTGGCCAGAACTTGCTCAATATTCAATGGAGCTACTGGCCTGTCCTGTTTCCAGCATGCTTTCCGAATGGACGTTCAGTGGTGCTGGAGGTTTTGTGACGGACAAAAGAGTGCGCCTGTCCAAAGACTCTATTGACCTGCTGACTTTTATCAAAATGAATCAGTCCTGGATCAACAATAGCTATCCAACCCCCTGATGCTGATGTAACTGATTGAATTTGCTAGGGATCTGCCATCCCTTGAAGACTGCGTATGTTACCTATCCTATTCCTCAACCTTGATTCTGCCAGCTTCCAACAATGTTTTTGGTTTTTGGTTTAGGTCACCACCAACCCTCAATGCCTTGACAGGTGCATACAATTTAAATTTCATATGTAATTTTTAACAGCAGGCCCTGTCCCCTGTGCCCTGCACCCAGCAAGAGTAACTGTGAGGGGTTACGGTGTTCAGGCACCACCAACACTAAAGGCCCAATTTTTTGCACCTGTATGACAAGTACATGCGATTTCAAATTTATATGGAATTTTTACCAGTAGGGCCTGTTCTTGCGCCCAGCAAGAGTAACTGCGAGGGGTCGCGGTGTTCAGGTACCACCAACAACCAAGGCCCAATTTTTGGCACCTGTATGACAAGTATATGCGATTTAAAATTTTTATGGAATTTTTACCAGCAGGGCCCGTTCCTGCACCCAGCAAGAGTAACTGTGAGGGGTTGCAGTGTTCAGGCACCACCAACAACCAAGGCCCAATTTTTCTGCACCTGTATGACAAGTACATGCGATTTGAAATCTGTATGTATATTTGTATATGACATTTTTACCTTTAAAAATGTCAGTATTGCTGCATCAGACTACATACATCGTAGAGATGGCTGTGCTACTTTACAGGCACATTAAGGGGACCACCCAGGCACAATATTTAAAGGAATTTTTAATTTTTATAGTTTCACTTTAAGCCTCATTACAATCAGTAAATCACTGCTCCTTTAAAAATGATAGTTTTAAAAAACGTTTTTTGCATTGCTACATGTTCCCCAGGTCAGTACCCAGACCCCCATACACTTTTTTTTGGCAATAACTTGCATTTAAGCCTTCAAAATGAGGCCGTTTGATTTTTGACATTCGAGTCCCATAGGCTTCAATGGAGTTCGTTTGTTCGAACTATCTTTTCCTCTGTTCGCGGTGTTTTGGTTTGAACCGAACCGGGGGGTGTTCGGCTCATCACTACTTAACCACCAATATAAGATAGAAAACCTAGGAGTAGTCAGCAGCAAAACCCATTTCCCTTTGTGGGGTGCTCTGCTCCTCAGAAGAGCTCTGACTTTTGCTGAAAGTGTGGGCATGCTGATCCATCCCCTTCAGGGACATTGCAGGGTTTTTTATCTCTTAATGACCCCACAAAGCACTCTGTGTCTTTCTTGTGGCCTATGCCCCCACCTAGCGTCAGCTATTTCTACCAGGTCCCGGTCAGTCAGTCTGCCCCCATTCCTGACATATGGGCTGGACAAAATATTGTGAACACCTGGGAAATAGGATACACTGTATTTATCAATCTATACAATTTTTGACTACCGTTTTCAATCTAATACAACCTCAGTCATTTTTGGATACAGAACTTTGCCTCAGTGAAGTTGTAGGAGGGAGTTTAGTTCTCACTATATTCTCACTATGTTGTTGAAAACTACCCATGGTATTTTAGAGGTGTTCAATCACCAGACCAGGTCAGATGTTGAAATTCATCTTGGTGCTAAACCAAGACCAAATGATCCAGCTTTTATGATCTTGACTTTTTTTTTTTTTTTTGCTTTTTAGCTTCGGTTTCTGTGAAGCCACAGATGTTGGCTTTGCAAAGTTCTCTATTAAGTTTTTTTGTGTATTCTGTGTATTCGGTTAGCTGTGCCATTGCAGTAATTTGTGCACATGCATGATAGTGAGGTCATCGCGACTCAAACCAGGAAGAAAGACTGAGTGAAAATGGAAGCCCTGTTAGCGATGATATGGGTGTTGCATTGTATATTATACAGTTTTAAACCCTTCCTGTCCTCCCTGGCTTCCATTTAAAAGGTTCTAAAAAGCTCAAGGGGAAGGAAAGATCTGCAATCATGTGACCACTGTGATTGGCTGTCACAGTGGTCACATGATTGGGAGCCAGTCTTCCCAGCTACTGATCATTAGTGGGGACCGAGAGCTGTCTTTGGCAGCTCAGTCTCTGTGCTGAGAGTGTGAAGTGAATGCACTATCAGCACAGAAACATTGGCCGCCCAGTGGCGCATATATGCAGCATATGGCTGTTAAAGACCACCCCATGAGTGGCAACTGGTTAAAAAATGCCCCTACACCTGATTTCCATGACACAAGCTATTCTAAACAAGTTGCCTATAGAGTCCTATATATAAACCTACTCAAAGGAAACAACCAGAAATTTATTTTTAGGTATGCCGTGAGATTGGGAAAACATAGAAAATGTATAATGGTTGATTGTGGAAACACACTTTAATTATAAGAGTATTCAAAGAATGACTGCTACTTAGTTTTTACCACATGAATTTACACAAAATGCTTTCAGATTACAGAAATAGGATAGATTATGTTCTTTTGCGTCTGTGATATTGGTCGCCTAATTGTGTAAACTACTGTAAGCAATGCATCTAGTACCAAGTTTATTAAATTAATCCATCCATAAATCTTACAGAGATGCATATAATTTTAAAAGAATGTTCCTAACCTATCTATGTTTGTTTTTTTTATTTTATCTAGTGTTCCTGGCCTCAGATCGTTGCCTAATCTCCTAGTTCTAGACCTCAGCTTCAATGCAGTTTTTGATATGGATGTGTTTAAGACATGCAACCAACTGACCACTTTGGTTTTGTCCCATAACAAAATTAGAAGCATGAAGACCCTGCCAACCCTTGCACACCTTACTAAGTTGTATTTGAACTCAAATAAGGTAATAAGGATTTATTTTATAGGAAAACAAATGTATTAAGGGCTTCACAGTAAACACAGAAGCCTTCTGTGTTTACAAGGACAGCTTTCCTCTCCGTGACTCGTGGCTCTCACAGGTTCCTGCCTACCTGCACACACTCACATCAGGGCAAGGTGGGGACAGATGCTGACCAAGGATCCCCCGGCAAGTGAGAGAGAGAGAGAGGTGGAGCAGTCTAGACTGACGTAGGTGAGATGTGAGGTAGGTGAGATACAAAGAAGCTTCTGGGGGTTCATAGCACACTGGTAACCCTACACTCCTTATGTAGTGCACCCCTGAACTCCACACTCTGTATGTAGCACACATCTGAGATCAGCACTGTACTCTGTACTCTGTATGTAGCACACTCCTGAACCCTGCAGTCTGTCTGCAGCGCACAACTGAATTGTGTATTCTGTACACCGCATACTCCTGAGTACTCCTATGTATCTGATTAGATACATAGTCTTACAAATACAACCAGCCCTTTGAGGGCAACTATGTTGCTGATGCTGCCCACAATGAAATTTAGTTTGACACCCCTGCGTTAGATGATACATTCACTCTATAACCAACATATGAACCATATGTGCTACCTTTGCAGATAATATATTGATGCAGACAATACATGATAGACAGATCCTATGTCACCAGTGCCAAAACAGAGCAGAGCTGCATACACCAAAGAATTTTGTTTTCTGGGGGGAATAGTACGCAGGCAGCTTGTAAACTGTCTATCCACTGTCAGGTATTATCAGGTATTTCTAAAAAAAATGGGAGGCAGACAAGTCAAGTTAGAAACATATAAGCCTATCTAGTAATAAAGTGCAGAAAGAAATGAAGGTATGCAAATAAAGCCTGTAAGAACCAATTAAACTATTGCAACTAATTCAGTGCAGTTAGGCAACATTTCTGTGTTAATATATTGTTAATGAATTGCAACATTTGTATATGTTGTAGTATTCTGACTCTAGGTGTTATAATAGTGAATAAAAAGAGAAGTATAGCTAAAGTTTTTTTAGCTATACTTCTCCTATGGATAACAGGAGTGCAGTTCGTTCTGCACTACTGTGATCTGTTTTCAGCTGACAGCGGGCTAAAGCCCTTGGCTGGCGTCACAGAACCGGTCTAGGCTCTGACAGTGTCTAAAGCCATCGACTGAAAAGATTCTGACCACATTATCAGTATCCACCCAGAAACCTGGACTGGAACTTAACTCAGCCTCTCAGCAATCCGCTGAGAACCTAAGCTAGCTCCTTCCGCCCCCTCCACAGCCCAGTGCTCCAGTGAGCACTGGAGGGGAGAGCAGAGATGGAGAACTGAGCAATCAGCAGTGTTTAATCACTCAGGTCTTACTACAGAGCTGGCAGGGGACAGATGTAGCAAAGGATCGATGCTGCATCCACCTAGATGAGTATAAATGTTTTTTTTTTTAAACCATGAACTTCTCTTTTAAGCCAGCTATACATGGAGCTGAATTTTGATCCGTGTATGGGCAGGCTGGTTGCACAGAAGTTGATCTACTGATTAACTTGTATACAACCAGCCTACTGGAAAATTTCCTGATGATCAGCACTGCGGGCTATAGTTGGCAGTGTTGATCAGTGTATTCTGATGGTCAGGAAGTCTCCCCACTGTCAGCATACAATACCTCAGCGGGAGTCATTCCTGGTGTGGATGGGGGAATAAAGTCATTTTTGTTTTAGTTCAACCTGCTGGTTGAACAAAAATAATGAATCATGTATGGGCTGCTTTATCCCTTCTGGTGGCCTCTATTCCTGGCCTGAATGTAACAGAGACAATCTTCAAATAGCTGACAAACAGGAAGGAAAGCATTATAATCTGGATGTTATTCAATAAATGGATTTCGTGACACATTGTCTTGTTCTATTCTGATGGTTACATGGAGAGAACGAGGTGTGTACTTCATCGTTGCTCAAAGACTCGCATGACAGGATGTTTGGAGTTATGGCTTTGATGATAAGCGTGTTATAATTATCTATCTGGTGAGTTTGCATTGCATGTGGGGTGACAGGAGTGGAACACTGAAGTCTGTGTCATTATTACATCACAGGTGATCTCCTTTCTCTGCTGCATATGTTGTCAATTTAAATACTACACCATCAGATTTTTATTTTCCATGCTTCCTGCTCATGTGTCATCCTATGGAAGAAACTTAAGTTAAGATGGACACTTTCGTATATTCTATTTTGTGCATCCACCAGGTACAATTTTCCTATGGTATTGGAGTTACTGTGGTGAGTGACTTATCCAGTTTTAAGTTATCCATCAGTTATGGACTAATAACCTGTAATCAGATTTTAAGAACTATTTTTTGAGCGTTGCAATTTTGTTATTTTAACTTGTGGCAAATGACTGGTCAGCCTTACACTATGCTGTCATTGACAAGTGACAATGCCACTCTCAGCTTCACCCTGCACAAAGATTTTGCAGGTTGTGGGGCCACAATCTAAGTGCCAACAGACTGAGAGAGATTTTCTGTTGACTTAACAACAAACATCTGTAACACATACTGTCACCACAGACAGGTATTTCCAGCAATTTATCATATAGTAGCGTCCTTCAAAGAGATAGAGATTCTTTAATGTCTGCATTAATTCATTAGAGACAATATTAACAATTTAACAATCATGTATTGTGTAACAAAAAAGAAGACGGTCAAGAAAAAAATGGTGCAAACAAAATATTTACAGAATAATAAAGTATTACAATGGAAAAAGAGACAATAATGCAACAGAAAACAAAAAGGGTTGAGGAATGAAAAATACTTATCAAGTCCTGGTTCAGCAAAGTCGCAAGATGGCACAGTGGCTGTCATAAGTCTTGATAGGTGCCCCTTGTTTTGATGGTAAAAGAGAGCTGAAGACCATGGATGCAAACACTCTTTTCTTGTCCATGAGGAGGGTGTTGACAGAAATTATCTGACCAATTAAGAGGTCTGAGGAGTGGACGATTGGACAATGGTTCTCCTGGTGTATGTGTGTGTGTGTGCGTGGGTGTGGCGTCTGGTGGGGGTGCAAAGCCACTAGGTATTTTTTGCTGCTGAAAAACACTCCTATAAGCTTGGTGGCAACATTGTTTCCCTTATAGCTGTGATGGCAAACCTTGGCACCCCAGATGTTTTGGAACTACATTTCCCATGATGTTCAACTAAACTGCATAGTGCATGAGCATCATGGCAAATGTGGTTCCAAAACATCTGGGGTGTCAAGGCTCGCCATCACTGCCTTACAGGTTGAGGCCTTGTATCACCTCAGCAATCCATGGTGCAACCATGGCAGGCAGATAGGTGGTGGGGTGGTAGACAAGGTGGGGGGGAGACAAAGGCGTGGGCTCCCAAATCCTTTCTTCTGATAGGGAAGGCCTTCTACTTGGTTTGCCCTGTAATACTGTTATAGCTCCCCACAGGGTCAGATGAATTCTGATTTACTGCCCCCTTATCTGTTTTGTCACTGTTTCAGGGGCATGTTCCTCCATTTTCCATGTGTCTAGGGAGGAATTTGTAACAGCCATCTCAGGCTTATGTGAACAGCGGTCAGTGGTTTTCACTGGGTTGCAATGCCTGGGATGCAAACACGTGCATTCTCCTATCCATCCTTTCCTAATGTGAGAAGATGAGGTGTCAGGGGATCATGCTTTGAACAAGAATGTTGAAGAAGAGGAAGCCAAGAAGAGGAAGCCAGTTAGGATAGAAAGTCCTGTTTTGAAGAGGCTCAGGGTCCTGACCTGTCACAGACACAGGGACCACGATTGGTTTTTGGCAGATGTGAGCTAAATATTCCCAAATCCTTTCCAGTGCATCCTCACTTTCAGGGTGAATGCTGAGAAGGTGTTTTTGCCTCTAAAATGTTTTTTCACAGCAAAACCCTATGATGGAGGGATTCTCTTAAATGTGGTGTTCTCCAACCATAGACTTGGCGGATGAACTTTGAGGATCAGCATTTGTTTGGGCTGTCATTGGATGGTTTCATTCAAAGTATGACTGTTGCAAAAATCATACTGTTGTCCTTGAAGGCAAAAGAGACACATTTTTCACATGATAAAAAGCAGTCTTTTTGTCAGCCACAGGACAGGCTCCAAGCAGAAGCCTACCACTCATTTCCTCAAGAAGAACAGGAACCCGAAGACCTCCAAGTACAGAGACAGGTTCTATTTCCATTAATTGGGTGCCCACACTCAATTAATCTTGTGGATGGGGGGATGCTGATTGGCCATTGCAGCTGTCTGAACACAGGACATTGTAGGGTCCATAGTGTACTGTCAAGTGGTTTCAAGCTGTAATTTCAAAGATTTTGCCCCTCAATGCGATATGCGCTCAAATATTTCAGCATGTGGTCAGTCAGTCTGGGGCGTGGCCGGGATGTAGACGGCGCCAGACGTGTCTCTTCAGAGCTCCTCATAATCCTGACCTTATCCGGCTCCATCCACGGTCCCTGTGCCTCGGATCACGGCGGTTTTGCCCTACTCCGCATCGGGCACAGGTGGGGCACGAATGCCGGGGAGAAAATCCGGGGTTTCTACATCGACCCCGCGGGCCTCAACGATCGGTCCCGCCGCGAGGCGTGAAAGCGGCCGCCGCCATCTTGCAAGTGCAGGCCTCCTCTCCTCCCTCTGCAGCCACAGGCACCCGAGCCTCCTCACAGTCGGGGAAGATGTCTGCGGGGGCCGGGAAGCCTCCTCTGGAACAACCGCTGGACGCAGGTACCGAGGGGTCATCACGGGGGTCCGCTGGACAGACTGGGGGGTCACCCGGAGGGGGGGATATCACCGCTCCCATCCTGGCAGCTATAGACGCTTCTAAAACTGCCCTAATGCTCCGGATTGATCACCTGGCCTCTGAATGCACCCTGATCCGCCATGATTTGGATAAATTCAGGGGGCGCCTGACGGAGCCTGAAGGCCGTGTATCTGAGGTGGAGGATGTCACTGCTTCCCATTCGGCACAGCTCATTGCTTTGCAGGCCCAGGTGAATGCTATGGCAGACAAAATGGAGGATGCTGAGAATCGGCAGCGTCGCAACAATATCAGGGTGGTCGGCTTGCCAGAGAAGGCTGAGGGATCTAATTCTACATTGTTTGCTGAGACCTTCTTTTGTGATCTGCTCAAGTTGCCTCCCCCTCCCCCGACCTACGTGGTGGAAGGAGCCCATAGGGTTCCCACTGGACCTAGGCCGCCCGGGGCCCCCCTGCGCCCCTTTTTGGTCCGTTTTTTGAACTTCCGTGACAGGGACCGCATTCTCACTGAAGCCAGGAAACGGAAGGAGTTGCAGTTTGAGAACAGTAAGATAATGCTATTTCCTGATTTCTCTGTGGAAACGCAGAAAAAGCGCAGATCGTTTACTGAAGTGCGTAAAATCCTGCGGACCAAGGGCCTGAAGTATGGCATGATGTACCCGAGCCGCCTGCGTGTGGATTACAAGGGAAACGTCCTGTTCTTCAATTCGGCTGGGGAGGCTGTGGACTGGTTGGAATCTATTTAATCTCCTATGGTGCACCCGCCCTCCAGGATGGTATGGGACTCTTGGGGCCCTGCTTCTCTATGCCCCCTATTTTAGGCTCCTGTCTACACACCTTCTGGCTCCTCCGTAGCTGATGGGGGGCATCTACAGTACCTGCATTGATGATCCTGCCATGAAGCTTCCTGGATTGCCCTGGGTTGGATCCTTGCTTCTGTCCCTGGGGTTGTGGAGTGGAATACAGTTCAGTGGAGCTCTGTGTGCTACACGTCGTTGAACTTGACTTATCTTTTTTTTTTCAGTTTATTTTTCTTGCTTTTTCTTCGCCCTACTTAGAAGTTTTTGTTTTTTTCCCTTTTTCTTTCCCCTTTTTTGGGACTGCAGATCTGACAGCCCCCTTTTTTGGGGCTGCCTCTGGTGGACACGAGTGACGCCGGCTGCGGTTCTATGTTGCAGCCATGCCTTTAAATTTTTTGCTGGGTTTTGGGATTAGGCTGGATACCCTGTTGCACTTTTTCTTGTTTCAGGTTTGGGTATCACAGCAGGGATGTTGTTGTTCTAGGCTCCAGGCTCCATCCGGTGGTCAATGTCTATCTTTCTTATGTTTATGTATTGCTACGTGTCTGGATGGAGCTGGAGGATCGGGTTGGTCCTCGGGCTGTGCTTGGTCCTCCGGCTCCCTCCTGCTATGTGCCCCTCTGCTGTTCTATGGCTGAGCTAATTAAGATTATGTCATGGAATGTGCGAGGTCTCAATGACAAGGTGAAACGCACGGCTATATTTCGGTATATAAAAACTGTGCAACCTCATGTTATCCTCCTCCAGGAGACGCATTTGGATTGAAGAGGCCCTGGATTCAGAGGATCTTCAACGCCACGTACTCCACGTATGCCCGTGGGGTATCCATTTTGCTTGGTAGAAATGCACCCTGCTCAATTCAAAAGGTAATTACGGATCCTGGCGGACGGTATGTTATTGTTCTCCTGGAGTTATTTAACCGGCAGGTGGTTCTGGTGAGTGTTTACTTACCTCCCCCGTTCCACTCCCAAGTTCTGGTAGATCTCCTGGTGACCCTGGCCCCTTATATGCACCTTCCTCTTATCATGGCGGGGGATTTCAATGCTGTTCTGGATGGCGGGCTGGACTCTTTTAACCCGGGTAGACTGTCGTCCCCTGAACTTGTGTCCTGGTCTTCCGCGGCTCAGCTTACGGAGCTGTGGCGCTGGAAAAATCCTGGGGTGCGTGGCTACTCCTGCTGGTCTGGGGTGCACAGAACGGCGTCCAGAATAGATCTGGCCTTTGCTAATGAGTCTTGTCTTCCCCTGGTCCAGGATGCCACCTATTTGGTGGGGGGTCTCTCCGATCATAACCCACTGCTACTGACTCTACGGGTGGGGGCTGGCGGGACCAGGGGTGCTTGGCGCCTGTTGCCGGGGTGGCTGCAGACCGAAAAGGTGATGCAGCAGGTGGAGCCCCAAATGCCTGCATATTGGGACGATCATGCCTCGTCCACGGCTGGGGTGGTCCTGTGGGATGCTTTCAAAGCGGTCATGCGGGGTCATTACATCTCTGCGATTAAGGCGTCCCGTAGGGAAGCTAACGCTGATAGAGAGGCTGTTCTGCTGGAAGTCCGTAGGTTGGAGGAGGAATACTCGGCTTCTCCAGGACCGGCGGCCTATGCGGCCCTGGAGGAGGCCAGGAGGCGTTTGGCTTTGTTGGATACTGATTTTGCGCATGCCAATCTTAAACATAGAGCGGAGTCACTTTTTGAGAAGGGGGACAAAAATGGTAAGCTGTTGGCTTTTTTGGTGGCAGACCAGAGGGCTTCGGTAAGTGTTCCATGTATTAGGTCTGGTTCGGGGGACTTGGTTAGGGACCCGGGGGAGATCTCCTGGGTCTTTATGGATTACTATTCTGACACTTATTCACCTCTGCCTGCATACGACCTGGGAGAGTTGGAGCGCCTTTTATCTGGATTGCCGATTCCGGTCTTGGAGGGAGAGGACAGTGCGTGGTTGGATAATGACATCACGTTGAAGGAAATTGAGAAAGCCATCTCGTCCTTCCCCCCCAATAAGTCGCCAGGCCCTGATGGGTTCCCGGTGGAGTGGTATCGGCAGTATTCGGACTCCTTGGCTCCCAGGCTCCAGGCTTTGTATGCGACGTGTTTCGATCAGGAGGCCCTGCCGGGCTCCATGCTCGAGGCATATGTTGTTCTCCTGCCCAAGCCGGGTAAGGACCACACCCTGTGTTCCTCCTATCGCCCCATTGCCCTGCTCAATGTGGATCTCAAGATACTCACGAGGGTCTTGGCTACTAGGCTGGCAGTGGTCCTGCCTTCCCTGGTGGACATTGATCAGACCGGATTCATGCCGGGCAAGTCCACAGACACCAACCTTCGACGCCTGTTTACACATTTACAGGTGTCGCATGCCTCTGTTGGCACTAGAGTGGTGGTGTCGCTGGACATTGCCAAGGCCTTTGACGCGGTGGATTGGGTCTACATAGGGGTGGTGCTGCGGAGCATGGGGTTTGGTCCTAAATTTTGCAAATGGATTTCCCTCCTGTATTCTTCCCCGCGTATGGCATTGAAGATCGGATCCACCCTATCTCCCTTTTTTGGGGTGGGTAGGGGGACAAGGCAGGGCTGCCCTCTTTCGCCCTTTCTGTTCTCCCTGATGATCGAACCTTTGGCTATTGCATTGCGTGCGTCTCCAGAGGTGGGGGCGCTGGAAGTGGGCTCCATTAAAGAGTGCCTGGCGCTCTATGCGGATGATATGCTTTTGTTTTTGAAGGATCCTAATGCTTCCCTGCAGGCGGTCTTCAATATCCTTGACACTTTTGCTAAATTTTCTGGCCTAAGGGTTAATTGGGATAAATCCACCATGCTCCCCATTGATCCTGGTGCTATTGCTGCAGCGGATGGGGCGTTGCCATTGAAATGGGTGACTGAGTTCACGTACCTGGGAGTCAGGGTGTCGGCGAGAGTGGCAGACTATCTCAATCTGAATCTTCTCCCTTTGCTGGAGATCTTTAAACGCAGGGCGGAGGTGTGGCGCGACTTACCTTTGTCGGTTCTGGGGCGCATTAATTTGGTAAAGATGAAATTCCTCCCTGTCTTTTTGTATTTCCTTAGGAATTCGCCGGTGTGGGTTCCACGGTCGTTCTTCCGTCGCGTTCATGGCCTGATAGGTTCCTTTATATGGGGTAACTCCCATCCTAGAATTGGCATGCAAGTGTTACAGGAGCCCTGGGGTCAGGGGGGACTGGCTCTGCCTGATCTTTATAAATATTTCCTGGCCGGGCAGGGAGTGGTGGCGCGGTGCTGGCTTATGGGGGACGATGGGGATTCGGCCACGGTGCTGGAGGCGGCTGTTTTGGGCTCCTATGAGAGTCTTTGGCTTTTGCTGCAACGGGGGTCCAGGGCTAAATTTCAGCTGACAGGGACGATGCGCTCTACCATCAAGGCCTGGGACCATATGCTGATGCTGGTGGAGCCAGGAGCAACTGGTGTATCCCCGGCCTCCCCATTGTGGTGGAACCCCAAATTTCCTCATTTTGCTTCGATCCCTGATCCTGCCATCTGGGCCGTCAAAGGGGTTAAGTTGTTGGGGGATATTGTCTCTGGTGGGGAGTTGTGCACCTTTGATGCTCTGAAGGCGCGTTATGATCTGCCCAATAAATATTTTTTTCGTTATCTTCAACTCCGTTTAGGTCCCCCCCGGGTTGTGATTAAAACTTCAGCTCTTGAAGTGGCGATACAGGCGGCAGATATGCGGAAGCCCCTCTCGGAGTTGTTGACCTGTTGTCTTGGTTGTAAGTGTTGCCCTGCGTGGCATTGTGTTGTCTGTTTTTATGTGCAAAATTTCAATAAAAACAAATTTTCAAAAAAAAATAAAAAACATTTCAGCATGTAATCATGCTTGCACCAGGAGGGATAGAAGTTTTACTGCTTCTATTTAAACCTTTGTATGATTCTAAAGCGAAACAGAGATGCCAGGTGTCTTTTGGATCTCAAGGTTTTTGTGACTGCAAAAATTCAGGATGGAATCTAACCAGTAGATGATCCCTTCGCTTCAGCAGGGGTACTTTCTGACCTTAATGGATATCGAGGATGCCTACGATCTTTAAGCCTCATCACTGGTTCCTAAGGTTTTCTATGGAAATATTTTACTATTTATTTTCATGTGACAACACTGAAGAAATGACACTTTGCTACAATGTAAAAGAGTAAATGTACAGCTTGTATAACAGTGTAAATTTGCTGTCCCCTCAAAATAACTCAACACACAGCCATTAATGTCTAAACCGCTGGCAACAAAAGTGAGTACACCCCCTAAGTGAAAATGTCCAAATTGGGCACAAAGTGTCAATATTTTGTGTGGCCACCATTATTTTCCAGCACTGCCTTAACCCTCTTGGGCATTGAGATCACCAAAGCTTCACAGGTAGCCACTGGATTCCTCTTCCACTCCTCCATGACAACATCACGGAGCCGGTGGATGTTAAAGACCTTGTGCTCCTGCACCTTCAATTTGAGGATGTCCCACAGATGCTCAATAGGGTTTAGATCTGGAGACATGCTTGGTCAGTTCATCACCTTTACCCTTGGCTTCTTTAGCAAGGCAGTGGTCGTCTTGGAGGAGTGTTTAGGGTCATTATCATGTTGGAATACTGCCCTGCGGCCCAGACTCTGAAGGGAGAGGATCATGCTCTGCTTCAGTATGTTGGCATTTATGGTTCCCTCAATGAATTGTAGCTCCCCAGTGCTGGCAGCACTCATGCTGCCCCAGACCATTACGCTCCCACCACCATGCTTGACTGTAGACAAGACACACTTGTCTTTGTATTCTTCACCTGGTTGCCGCCACACACGCTTGACATCACCTGAACCAAATAAGTTTATCTTGGTCTCATCAGACCACAGGACATGGTTCCAGTAATCCATGTCCTTAGTCTGCTTGTCTTCAGCAAAATGTTTGCGGGCTTTCTTGTGCATCATCTTTAGAAGAGGCTTCCTTCTGGGATGATAACCATGCAGACCAATTTGATGCAGTGTGCTTCATATGGTCTGAGCACTGAAAGGCTGACCCCCCATCCCTTCAACTTCTGCAGCAATGCTGGCAGCACTCATACGTCTATTTCCCAAAGACAACCTCTGGATATGATGCTGAGCACGCTCACTCAACTTCTTTGGTCAACCATGGCAAGGCCTTTTCTGAGTGGAACCTGTCCTGTTAAACCGCTGTATGGTCTTGGCCACCATACTGAAGCTCAGTTTCAGGGTCTTGGCAATATTCTTATAGCCTAGGCCATCTTTATGTAGAGCAACAATTATTTTTTTCAGATTCTCAGAGAGTTCTTTGCTATGAGGTGCCATGTTAAACTTCCAGTGACCAGTATGAGAGAGTGAGAGCGATAACATTAAATTTAACACACCTGCTCCCCATTCAGACCTGAGACCTTGTAAAACTAATGAGTCACATGACATTGGGGAGGGAAAATGGCTAATTGGGCCCAATTTGGACATTTTCACTCAGGGGTGTACTCACTTTTGTTGCCAGCGGTTTGGACAAAAATGGCTCTCTGTTGTGTGGAGTTATTTTGAGGGGGCAGCAAATTTACACTGTTATACATGCTCTACACTCACTACTTTACATTGTAGCAAAGTGTAACTCAATACTTGCACTCAATACTTGGTTGGGGCTCCTTTTGCATGAATTACTGTATTTATGTGGCGTGGCATAGATGCAATCAGCCTATGGCACTGCTGAGGTGTTATGGAAGCCCATGTTTCTATGATATCGGCCTTCATTTTGTCTGCATTGTTGGTTCCAGTGTCTCTCATCTTCCTCTTGACAATACCCCACAGATTCTCTGTGGGGTTTAGGTCAGGCGAGTTTACAGGCCAATCAAGCACATTGATACCATGATCATTAAATCAGGTATTGTTATTTTTGGCAGTGTGGGCAGGTGCCTAGTCCTGCTGGAAAATGAAATCGGCATCTCCATAAAGCTGGTCAGCAAAGGGAAGCATGAAGTGCTCTAGAATTTCCTGGTAGAGGGCTGCGCTAACTTTAGACTTCATAAAACACAGAGGACCAACATGGCTCCCGAAATTATCACTTACTGTGGAAATATTTGCATTTCATTTGAAAATAAAGATACCAGAGTCTGGAGGTAGAGTGGAGTCAGAATCCAAGTTGCATGAGGTCCAGTGTGAAGTTTCCACAGTCAGTGATGATTTGGGAAGCATTGTCATCTACTGGTGTTGGTCCACTGTGTTTTATAAAGTCCAAAGTCAGTGCAGCCCTTCTAGAGCACTTCAAGTTTCCCTTTGCTGACCAGCTTTATGGAGATGCTGATTTCATTTTCCAGCAGGACCTGGCAGCTGCCCACACTGCCAAAAGTAGAAATACCTGGTTTAATAATCATGGTATCACTGTGCTTGATTGGCCAGCAAACTCGCTTGACCTAAACCCCATAGAGAATCTGTGGGGTATTATCTAGAGGAAGATGAGAGACACCAGACCCAACAATGCAGATGAGCTGAAAGCCACTATCAAAGAAACATGGGCTTCCATAACACCTCAGCAGTGCCACAGGCTGATCAACTCCATGCCAGGTTGCATTGATGAAGTAATTCATGGAAAAGGTGCCCAACCAAGTATTGAGTGCATACTATACTGTAGATGGACATACTTTTCAGTAAGCCAACATTTCTGTGTTAAAAATACTTTTTTTATTGGTCCTACTGTATGTAATATTCTAATTTTCTGAGGTACTGAATTTTGGGTTTGAACTAGCTGTAAGCCCTAATCATCAAAATTATGAGAACGAAATGCTTGAAATTTATCACTCTGTGTGTAATGCATCTATATAAAATATACTGTATGAGTTTAACTTTTTGAATTGAATTACTGAAATAAATTGCCTTTTTTTGATGATATTCTAACTTTAAGAGAGGCACCTGTACGACATTTGGCCTTACTTTTAAGAGCAGTGTATTTAACAACATGCTTATTAAATATGTCTACAGTATAAGAAGTGCAAATGCTTGTTCAGCTTCACTATGAATATTCTCCTGTCATTATTTAATGCCATGAGAAGAAAGATCCTGATAGTTTAACATTTGTTACAGCTTTTATGATAGATGGCATGTCTTTAATGAGGTATATGTAGCCATTACCATGCCTGCTTTGGCCTTTTATAGACAGATTTGACCTTATTCCATTTAGAAGGATCCTTTTAAAGTCTCTGGTGGAGCAGATGTTAATTAGATTAGTCACCAATTTGTGTATTTGAAACATTTATAAGCTGTAACATTTTTCCACAGTAAATGACACTTCAGCCATCCGCTCCTGAAGTATGACAAATATTTTGAAAGCTCATTTATAGAGTTTGCGAGTCAGGACAGATACTAGATTAGATTCCAAAACCACTTTAAACATTCAAATAGTAAAACAGCCATTTTACACAACAAAGGTGATACAGTTCTGTCACAATGAGATCGACAAACAGAACACAGCGCGTGATGTCTAACATCACTGTGATATTGCATTATGTATAAATGCTGTAACATTTTAAACCCAGAATAATTGAACTTAGCACGATCAGTTAAGGTCTCATAATTATATCCTGTTCTTTGCCAGACACATCAAAGCCTTGAAGTTACAATATGTAGCATTTTATTGGCAAGTCAACAAATGTGAGCTTCCCTTGGAGTTTCATTACAGTAATGACTTCTGGTCGTGTGAATGCAAGTGTTTGTGCTCAAATCCAATTGGTTAATATATGGATAGGGATATCACAATTTTCACAACGGTTAAATATTTAAATAAAGGTACAGAGATGCAAATAATTTCAACTATTTTTCCATATTAAATGGTTTATGTAAATTGTTGTAAGTGTAAATTTATATTTTTGTGTTTTTACAATTTGTACAGTTTTAGAGTTATCCATCACAGGTTTTAGAAAATATCCTTTAATTGTTATTTGAACTTTATTTTTATCCTAAATTATCATTTCCCAAAAATGACAATCCTAAGAAAAAGATTATCCATCACAGTGAAAATGTATTTCAACTTATACAGCTCATTTTCTATGATGGACAAGAGGTCACTGAGGTATGGTTTGGTTTAGCTATGCTTCTATTACAATATTTGGATCTATGAATCCTTCTTTTGTATGCAGAGAAAGTTTTTACATGTTTTAAGTATACAGTAGTGTGCAGAGGGCTAAGCAACAATGTCTAATGGCCTTTAGCTATGTAGATTTTTGTGTGTACACTATAAATATTATATGGTGAGCATATCAGCTGTATATAAATACAGTTTGTTTTCTGCAAATCCTTGTTCATTTAGGCTCGGTTCACACTGCTACGTCTTGGGATCCAACTTGTGAGACCCCATGTCGCATGAGATGTAAAAATCCCATGTTAGTCAATGAGAGCTGTCCTAATTTGCGCTACTGAAGTTGCTTCGACTTTAGAAAAGGTTCCTGTACTATTTCAAGGCGACTTCTATCCAACTTGTGCTCATAGACTTTTATTGAAGTCACCTTTGAGTTGGATCCTCATCACCATTGATTTGATTTTAGATCCAAATTTACAGGAAGATTACCTAGGCATTCCCTGAAAGTCACATCAAAGTAGTACTCAAGCCACATCAAGTCGCCAGCACATTGCCAGGAAGTCGCCTGCCAAATTTGCACCATGAGTCGCTTAAATTTCAGGTTGCAGTAATGTGAACCAAGCCTTATATTTAAACAAAGAAAGTTTGAAGTCAGGGGTGTTGCTAGGATTATGAAATATCTGCGATTTCCTTGGGAATCCTGTGCAGAGGAATGATGCATTCATACTATGCTGCTGTAATTGGTGTGTGGCCACATTGCATTAACAGTGGTGGTGGTAGTAGGATTAAAGTGTTATGATTAAATAAAACCTGTACCTACTTAGCTTTGGGTCAGGAGGGCATAATGCAGAGAGTGCAGGGTCAGGAATGCATAATGTACAAAGTGCAAGCATCATTAGTAAGTAACACACAGAATACCCTGAAAACAAAAATGCCCTTCTTCTCTCAATACTACCCCCCCCCATGACATCACTTGGTGCCTGGCACTAGCTATGCCCTGTCTTGAATTTTATATCACTTACAGAGTCTTAACCTTCTTAGCGGTATTCCCGAGTGTGGCTCGGGGTTAAATTTTAGAGCCAAAAGCGGCAACCCCGAGCCACACTCGGGGTACCGCCAGAAGCATCGCTGGATCCTGTAAGAGAGGTTTCTTACCTTGTCACCGGGATCCAGCGAAGTGTCTCGGCGGTGTCTAGCGGCGGATCTTCCTCCCGATCGTCTCCGTGCCCGGCTTCCGTCTCCTGCGACGTGACGTTCGCAGGGGGGTGGAACCGGCGGCAAATTCAAATGTAAAAACACACCAAACACACTGATACATTACAAAATAAAAAAAAAATCACATTAGTTTGCCCCCCAGTGCCCTTTCCTGCAGTTTTACTGTACTTTTTATGTATATATATATATATATATATATATATATATATATATATATATAATAATATATATACATATATATATATATATATATATATATATATATATATATATATAATATATATATATATATATACATATATATATATATATATATATATATATATATATATATATATATATATATATATATAATTCTTGTGAATGAGCAGCCCAAACCAAGTGTATACATTATATATATATATATATATATATATATATATATATATATATTTATATATATATATATGTAATAAATGTATACAGTTGGTTTGGGCTGCTCATTCACAAGAATTACCTGCAAAATAATGGTACCGCTTTCAGCACCTAAAATCCAAGAGAATCATACTGCCAGGGAGGTTAATATATTTCTGAGACTTTATTGCCAATATCAGTACACTTCAATAGCCAGATCTACCAACTTGTCATTAACATTATCATCAAGTCTCAATTTGCATGTTGTGGATATTTTATTTATTTTATAAAATGGAGAATAAAGCAGGCACAGTGGGGCTTTGTAGCATGAGGGACAGATCTAGCAAATTCAGCTGAGACATCTTACTACTGAATCTAGTGTGTGCAATGTTAGTATTGTGTGAACCAACCCTTTAAATTATACTTAGTTGTTAACATAAAGCTATGGTAACATAATCTTAATGGGATAGAAACAAGAAGGGATGAAATACCCATCTGTCCTACAGAAAATACTACTTCAGGTTCTCTCCAGTGTTGGCCACTTAACAGTAAGCTGATAAGGATCAATTATTAACTTTCAATTACAGCCAGTGAGCCAATGAGAAGAGAGTGGGGGGGGGAGGGGTGGCAGGATGGGCTCTGTGTGTGAATGGACAATGTCCTGTCACTGGGGAGTGAACCTGCTCAACTGCCCCCATAGCAAGAAGCTTGCTATTGGGGGCACTTGGCTGGGGGGAGGAGCTAGTACCGCCAGCAAAGGAACAGCACAGAGCAGGTAAGTATAACATGTTTATAAACTAAACAAAACAAAAACAAAATCACAACTTTTACAATCACTTAAAGATCTCTTAAAGTGGTTGGTTAAAAATAAACAGTCTAGTGTGTAAGGGGGCACTAGTGAAGGGTTAACTAAGGCAATGTGTTGTGGTTGATGCCCTGAAGGACTCAACAAATATCTAATTTTCCCTTAGGGGTTTATTTACTAAAGCTAGAAAGGGCCAAATTAATCACAATTCTGAAGAGAAACCAATCAACTTCCAGGTTGCTAAAGTTTCATTAAACAAGCTGAGGTTAGAAGCTGATTGGTTTCTCTGCAGAATTGTGACTAAATTTGCTCTCTCTAGCTTTAGTAAATAAACCCCTTAGTGTCCATTTATATGCACAGAGTTCTATGGTTAAAAAAGTAGTCTGCAGAACGGCCCTGCAAAAAATTATTAGCAGGATTCCCTTTTCATGGTAAACGTTTATTTGGTGAGGACTTGGATTGATGGATCCAAAATATTTCTGGGGATAGTGATCTCTTCTGTCTTTTAAAAAGAAAGATAAACAACTGGCGTATAGAGCTTCCGCTTTACGGACTTCCGGTTCCAGTTCATCTAGGCTGTCCTTTTGATGTTCCCAGGCTGCTGGTTCCAAAGGGATGACTCAGGGCCAAGGGCAGAAAAGGTCCTAGTCAGCCAAATCAGCTAAACCAGAATCCAAGTCCCCTTCATAATTAAGGAGGCACTCTCACCCTTTGGAGTGGGGGGGGGGGGGATCCTGGCATTTTTGGAAGCTTGGCACACAACTGGGTCCTTTCCACAGTCTCTATTGGTACAGGTTAAAGTTTCTAAATTTTCCTCCCCTCCGTTTTATGAAGTCAAACCTGTCAGCAGATCTGTATATTGAGTCGTTACTGTTTCAGGCACTCGCTTGCCTACTGGCACAGGGGGTAATCAGGTTAGTTCCATACCTCCCAACTGTTTGAGACGGGAATGAGGGACATCTATTAGAAAAAGTATGTAGAGCATAGAACACACCCCTGCTATGCCCCCTTAAAGGAGAATTATGTAAAAAAAAAGATTAGTTAATCCCAAAATTGCTTTTTTTTTACCACTACTATTCTTTTATACTAGCTTTTGAAAGTTACAAATGCAGCAATTTAGAAATTGGATGAAAGGTTTAACACTGGGAAACAATTTTTGAAAGATAAAAAGTGCATTTTCTATAAAACTCTATAGATCAGACTAAAATGAGAAATAAATGAGGAGAGAGAGAGAGTGACAGAGGGATTTTGTTTCTAAATCAGGGATAGTCTCTTGAAATCAGGGACAGTTGGGAGCTATGCAGTTCTGGTGGCCAAACGCTTCCAACTTCATCAAAGTCTTGAAGCTAAAAGGTGGCTTGTGGCCAGTTTTGGATCTCAAATGTCTGAAAAAGTTTCTAAAAATTCAGACGTTTTGTAGGACATTGGTTTATTCCGTGGTGGTCTCGCTCCAGGGAGAATTTTTGGACATAAGGAACACATGTCTCCCGTGTCAAATTTCCCATGCATCAAAGATACAGTTTGTTATAGAGGACCAGCATTTTCAGTTTGTGGCTGAACCTTTTGGTCTGGCCACTGTTTCTCATGTGTTCAAAAAAGTGTTTGCTCTGGTGCTGGGCCTATTAAGAGTTCCAGGAGTCTCCATTCTAGGGTATCTAGAATGAAAGCGTTCTAGGTCCATTCTGGACAATCTGTTGCTCAGAACACAGTCAGTGCATCGCTTGAGGCAAAATGTGTCTCCTACAGTAAGTATGTTGGAAAGCCTGGGCTGGGTCCTTAATGTGCAGTAATCAGCATTGGATCCAGCACAGAGCCTGGGCTATCTGGGCCTCAAGGCCAGGCAAGTGTTTTTGCCTCCAGGCAAGCTCTGTTCTCTGAGAAATTAGGTGTCAGTGGTCAAAAGTCTCCCTCGATTCGTCTTTGTATGAGACTGCAGGGAAAGATGGTCACCATGTTTGAGGCAATTCCGTGTGCTCAGATCCATTTAAAAGAGTAATGTCCCTAAGTCCCAGTACAATTTGGAGCTTCAAGTGGTTTGTCTCATGCTGCTTTACTGGACTAGTCAGTTGTGGTGGACAATTCCCCGGCAGGGGCATAGAGTATATAAGCCATCATGGGGACAACAGGTGGGGGGCTGCCCCGGTGGAATCAGATCGTATTCTGTCTTGAGCAGTGTCATGTTCCGGCCCTGTCGGTAGTTCATATCCCAGGTGTGGAGAACTGGAAGGTGGACTTCCTAAGTCACCAGCGTTTGATTCTGGGAGAGTGGTCTCTGCATTCCAAGGCATTCAGGGTCAAAGGGGCATTTAACAGGTAAGCCAGCTGGGGCTGGAGCCAATTATTATTGTGTCTTGTTCTCACATGTTAATATTTGTCTTTGTAATTTGAACTGTGAGAACAAGACACATGTACTCAGATTAATTTATGCAGTTTTCCCACTAAGTTCATTAGACATCACTGCATATAATAAAGATATAAATCTGCTTAGAATATATAAAACATATATGTAGAAAATGCCTATTTTGAAAGTCTTGTGGTGTACTCCTTCTTGCAGTTGCGCTCTCTGGATGGAATTCAGAATCTTCCCAAACTCCATGAACTTTATGTCCACAACAATAAGATCAGCAGTCTTCTTCCCCTCTCCACCTCACTGACGCTCAACATTCTTGATGCATCAAATAACCATATGCACTCCTTCTTGGAGACGCTTCAAATTCTACGTGGCCTTCGACGACTTACCCAACTTAGTTTGAAAGTAAGTGTTTTTTTTTTTGAGCTGAGGTGTTTATATAATTTGCTGACAAAACTGTTGGGTCACTTGTACACAACAGGTTCTCTTATACAAAACACAATATTTGTATATTTAAATATGTAGGCTGCCATTTCAGTCTGTCCATCTGTACAATGTTCTATAGATCTCTGACCTGGAGCAAGCATACTGTACAACAAAGTAAATTAAAACTTGTTCTTGGGCAGGGAATCAGAAAGTATTGAAGCTATTTTATCAGCATGCAGCCAAACTAATTGTATTTTCAGGAGGTTAGCAGTGGTATCCCACATTGTTCCTTTAATAAATATTCAAACATAAATTTTATATGTAGCACCCTTGTCCTAGAGCCAGGCAGCCTGGCAGGAAGCAAGCCTGATCATCTGATGGACAGAGAAACACTGTCCAGCAATTTCTGCTGTTAACATTCAAGGAGTGGACAATAAGAAAGTGGCTGGACATCACTGCCTGGACCATGTGGAATGGACTTTTCACCCAGACATCTTCAATCTGATATGTCAGAGTTGGGGACTCCAGATGCAGATATCCTGGCTTCCAGGTTCAACAGCAAGTTACCTCTGTTTGTGGCCAGGACCAGGGATCCTCTTACATTGGCATCAGATAATTCCATGAACTCAGCTCAGGGTAATATACAGTATCTCACAAAAGTGAGCACACCTATAACCAGGGCTGGCCCAAGACATTGTGCTGCCTGGGTCCAAGAATAAAATGCTGCCCCCCCCAAAAAAAAAAAAAATCACGCCCACCAAAAGGCTCTCACATCCAATATTTTATATCATGAAAGTTAAAAGTAAAATTACATTTTTCAGGAAGTCAGATTTACATGCAACAGTACCTTGTCTATATGCAAATTATTTAGGGGGCTGCATTTTGTGTGTGTGTGGGGGGGAGGGGGGTTAAGGGGCTGTTTGTGGGGTATAGGGACATGAAACAAAAAAAAAAAAAAAAAAACAGTTAAATTTAAAATTTAGAAAGTATTATATATACTGTTATCTTCTTCCATAACTCGCCGCTGGACTGGTGCACCAAACACCCACTGTCTGTCCTTACTCCTCCTGTCACTCCTGTGTCTGCCACAGCCACCACCCTAGAAGATCCAGCCTGCCCAGCTGAGACAAAGTGCGCTGATGTCTGACCTCATTGCGCACACCACAATCACACGAGAGACGTTCCCCGGTGATGTCTCCTCATACTCATTAGTTTGCACTACGGGCAGCAGCATGAGATGGCAAAATGCCGCCTGTAACACGCCCCAAACTGATGACACACAAAACTGATGGAAAAAAAATCTTGGGTGTCTATTTGCTGCCCCTTTAAAGTTCCGCCTGGGTCTAGTGAACCCAGTGGGACCCATGGTAGGGTCGGCCCTGCCCCTAACATTTTTGTAAATATTTTAGTATATCTTTTCATGTGACAAACCTGAAGAAATGAAACTTTGCTACAATGTAAAGTAGTGAGTGTACAGCTTGTATAACAGTGTAAATTTGCTGTCCCCTCAAAATAACTCAACACACAGTCATTAATGTCTAAACCGCTGGCAATAAAAATGAGTACACCCCTAAGTGAAAATGTGCAAATTGGGATGCCAGCATTGCTGCAGAGGTTTAGGGGTGGGGGGCCAGCCTGTCAGTGCTCAGACCATATGCCACACGCTGCATCAAATTGGTGTGTGTGGCTGTCGTCCCAGAAGAAAGCCCCTTCTAAAGATGATGCACAAGAGAGCCCGCAAACAGTTTGCTGATAACAAGTGACTAAGGACATGGATTACTGGAACAATGTCCTATGATATGATGAGACCAAGATAAACTTTTTTGGTTCAGATGGTGTCAAGCGTGTGTGGCAGCAACCGGGTGAGGAGTACAAAGACAAGTGTGTCTTGCCTACAGTCAAGCATGGTGGTGGGAGTGTCATGGCCTGGGGCTGCATGGGTGATGCCAGCACTGTGGAGCTACAGTTCATTGAGGGAACCATAAATGCCAACATGTACAGTGACATACTGAAGCAGAGCATGATCCCCTCCCTTCGGAGACTGGGCCGCGGGGCAGTATTCCAACATGATAACGACCCCAAACACACCTCCAAGAGAACCATTGCCTTGCTAAAGAAGCTGAGAACTCCACTTGGGTGACTTCTTCTGCAAGGTAACCTTCTTGATGGCTATTACATCTGCCAGATGTGTCTCTGAGCTAGCGGCTTGAGCCATTCCTTACTCTTTACAGGGATAAAGTAGTCTTGGTATCCAAGACCTTTATTTCTTCCTAAAGTGGTGTCAGCCTTGCACCTCAACAAAGACTTCATTCCTTCTTGAGCTCCCCTCCATAGCACTCTAAGAGGATTGCTCTACATTACCTGAATGTGTTCAGAGCCATCAGCATGTCCATCAGGAAGATGGACTCCATATTTGTTATTAACTCAGGACCTCACAAGGGGCATTCTGCTTAAAGATCCATTATGCTAGGTAGATAAGACAACTCATCCCAAGACCTGCCTTACACCCTAAAGGATAACGCACTAATGTGTGCTCACTCCACTAGGTAAATAGGAGTTTCCTGGGCATTCTGGCATCAAGCCTCTTTTGCCCAACTTTATAAGGCTGCCACCTGGTCATTTGTTCCTACCTTTTCCAAGTTGTACAAGGTGGAGGTCCAATAATCTGCAAATGCAGCTTTCAGTTGCAAGATTCTTGCAGGAGCATACTGAATTGGGTCAGTTGATCCTTTTTATTGTTGGGCCTGTTGGCACAGTTCTGTTTGCCTTGTGGTTGCCCACCCTTATTATTCATTGCTTGGGGACCTTAGGGCCCATAAAAATCCTAGAGTCTATGAAAATCAAGCATGTGCCTTGTACTGTACGATAAGAATAAAATAAATTTTGACTTGCCTATAAATTCCATATGTTGGAGTACAGTACAGGACACAGGCCACCCTCCCCCCTTTTCCTATGTTACTCTGCATTGCTCGCTACAAAACTGAGGACTCACGGAGTTGTGTAGGGGTATAGGGACTAGGGGTATGCCCAGGGAGTATGTTCTCAAAAACTTTGCCAGTGTCCAGTCACCTGAAGGTACCAGTCTATAACCCAGGATCTATGAATATCAAGGGGATGAGTCATGAGGAATTGGACTATGGAAGATATAGGTACACCGTGCATGTGCATGGCATCCTGTACCTCCTAACAGTGGTCTGGGAATGCAAACTGGATTTGCCTACACAAATCTGCTTCCATGCTTGGCATGGTTAGTTTGAAAAAAAAAAACCAAAGGCAAAAGGCAGGATCACCAGTTATTTGGCAGCTACAGTATGTGCCAAATTAAAACATTACATGCAATTTTAAATAAAATATACAGTCAGGTCCATAAATATTGGGACATTGCCACAATTCTAATCTTTTGGCTCTATACACCACCACAATGGATTTGAAATGAAACAAACAAGATGTGCTTTAACTGCAGACTTTCAGCTTTAATTTGAGGTATTTACATCCAAATCAGGTGAACGGTGTAGGAATTACAACAGTTTGTATATGTGCCTCCCACTTTTTAAGAGACCAAAAGTAATGGGACAGATAAACAATCATAAATCAAACTTACACTTTTTAATACTTGGTTGGAAATCCTTTGTAGTCAATTACAGCCTGAAGTCTGGAACGCATAGACATCACCAGACGCTGGGTTTCATCCCTGGTGATACTCTGCCAGGCCTCTACTGCAACTGTCTTCAGTTCCTGCTTGTTCTTGGGGCATTTTCCCTTCAGTTTTGTCTTCAGCAAGTGAAATGCATGCTCAATTGGATTCAGGTCAGGTGATTGACTTGGCCATTGCATAATATTCCACTTCTTTCCCTTAAAAAACTCTTTGGTTGCTTTCGCAGTATGCTTCGGGTCATTGTCCATCTGCACTGTGAAGCGCCGTCCAATGAGTTCAGAAGTATTTGGCTGAATATGAGCAGATAATATTGCCCAAAACACTTCAGAATTCATCCTGCTGCTTTTGTCAGCAGTCACATCATCAATAAATACAAGAGAACCAGTTCCATTGGCAGCCATACATGCCCACGCCATGACACTACCACCACCATGCTTCACTGATGAGGTGGTATGCTTTGGATCATGAGCAGTTCCTTTCCTTCTCCATACTCTTCTCTTCCCATCACTCTGGTACAAGTTGATCTTGGTCTCATCTGTCCATAGGATGTTGTTCCAGAACTGTGAAGGCTTTGTTAGATGTTGTTTGGCAAACTCTAATCTGGCCTTCCTGTTTTTGAGGCTCACCAATGGTTTACATCTTGTGGTGAACCCTCTGTATTCACTCTGGTGAAGTCTTCTCTTGATTGTTGACTTTGACACACATACACCTACCTCCTGGAAAGTGTTCTTGATCTGGCCAACTTGTGAAGGGTGTTTTCTTCACCAGGAAAATAATTCTTCGGTTATCCACCACAGTTGTTTTCCGTGGTCTTCCAGGTTTTTTGGTGTTGCTGAGCTCACCGGTGCGTTCTTTCTTTTTAAGGATGTTCCAAACAGTTGATTTGGCCACACCTAATGTCTTTGCTATCTCTCTGATGAGTTTGTTTTGTTTTTTTCAGCCTAATGATGGCTTGCTTCACTGATAGTGACAGCTCTTTGGATCTCATATTGAGAGTTGACAGCAACAGATTCCAAATGCAAATAGCACACTTGAAATGAACTCTGGACCTTTTATCTGCTCCTTGTAAATGGGATAATGAGGGAATAACACACACCTGGCCATGGAACAGCTGAGCAGCCAATTGTCCCATTATTTTGGTCCCTTAAAAAGTGGGAGGCACATATACAAACTGTTGTAATTCCTACACTGTTCACCTGATTTGGATGTAAATACCCTCAAATTAAAGCTGAAAGTCTGCAGTTAAAGCACATCTTGTGTGTTTCATTTCAAATCCATTGTGGTGGTGTAGAGAGCCAAAAAGATTAGAATTGTGGTGATGTCCCAATATTTATGGACCTGACTGTATGTAAATAATCCAACCCATGAAAGGAATACAATATTTTAAATGTCAGAATTCTTTTTCATGCAACTTCACCCATAATGTGACTGTGATCCACCTCCACCCTCAGTTGAAAACCTACTCACTTTAATATATGAACCCTATTATTAACATTAAGGTCATATACAATTTTTCCTAGCCAATTGGGATCTTTTTATGCCTGCAAAAATAGAAATATCCTTCATGTTCTTCCATATTAACTTAAAAAAAAAATACATGGGACCATAGTGTGCACCATATAAACAATTGATATTTAAAAATGGAAGCACTCACAATAAAAATGTGTATTCCAGCATGCACTAGCTTGCTGGCACATATACATAGCATTTCATACGATCAGTTTTAAAAGTATCTGCGCTTTCAAACTCAAACTTCAATTTCACAGACCCTGAATGCCTGATGACATGCAATGACATCACCAACAGCTTTGCATTGGAGTTGGAGTGTGAGAGCGCAGGACTGACCCCTTAACACCAGGCACTTCAGGGGTCTGTATGTTACATACAGTCCTGGCCAAAGTGTTTATTGTATCAACAGTTGCAAGTTGCTATTTAGTTTCTAACTACTGTATTTTAATTAGGTTTTCCTTGAAAGTAGGCTTAAATAAAGTGTTAGTACTTTGTCCATAACCAGTTTTTTTAATATTTTCTATAATGATTCTTTAGGTTTATGTGTGTCTGTAAAACTCACCTTGATTGTACAGTAATTAGGAAGTATTTTGTGGGTACAAGGACTGTACAGTACAGTATGTGTGCAGTGTCTACTGTGTGTAGGCCTAAATAATATTAAACCATGTTTCTTTGGACCACACCCATTATATAATATAATTTAGTCAAACCCACTTTTCACATCTGCATTTTTCTTCCTTTCAAGTTGTCCCTCTTTTTCAGGAGTGGTAGGTATCTTCCTAATTAAACCAAATTACTATAAAATAAATTTTATAAGTAAGTATTTCTTCTAAAAGGTAAGTGCGAACCGGCACAGATCAGAGGCTAGCCATTGTGGAATGTGCTAGCCCTGACTGTCCCGGGGGTATGCTTATTGAAAAATCACATCTGTGCCCGGAACTCCGCTTTAACAGAAAGAGAAGTGCAGGTAAATCTTCCAGTGGGGACACCTGTTCCAGTAACATCTGTATAAGAGGGGAATTCCCCTCACTTCATAGAGATTTCCTCTCACTTCTAGTTGTCACTCCCAGAATAAAGGGAAACATTTTTCCCTTCCCTGCAAAAAAAAATAAATAAAAAGTTTTGGCTATACAAGCAGTACATTTTAAATTTTTCAGGTGTGGCCTGCCGCCTGATCTAAACTACATCGCTGGTTAAATCATACTGTCTGCATATTAATCTTTGAGTAATCAAAATATATACTTTATTTGCTTTTTATCTTGTAGGGAAACCCATTGGCCCTTGATAGCAGATACCATTCGTCAATCAGACAACATACATCTATATGTATCTTGGATAACACCATTTTAAAAGAGGCTATGGATATTGAATTCTCTTCAGTTTATCGTTCGTTACTCAGACAATCCATGGACGCTCTTCAAGGAAAAGACTACAAAAAAGAAACACTGCGGGATATTATCAAGAAAAATTTAATTCTAAAACAAAAGAATAAACAAGATGCAGTAGAAAGTATAATCCATCTTTTTCATAAGAGAATACTGTAAGCAACTCGGTTTGTACAAGCCATATAAGTTTATGTCTGCATTACTCTAAAACTTTACAATGGCATAAGATAGGAAAGGGGATTAGAAAACAATCAGATTGCGATTTTATTTTTTTTCTGACACCTACCTACACAAACCTATTTATATTTTTCCAGCATAGTTATACTATAAGGCCCGATAACATGTTGCATAGTAGAAACATACATCCCCACTCTCAATTTTTTGAGCAATTAACAAGCATTTGTCATGCATAGGGCCACCCATTCACTTGAATGGGCTGCTTTATGCGCATTTGTCGTGGCAAAGAAGCTCAGGTACCACATTTTGGCCCTGAGCCTGGTTCATTTTTACAAGTTTTGCCACACAACATTTGAGGCAAAAGCGCACCCCAATTGGAGTGCTATTAAGAATGAATGGCACCTAAATGCACATCACACATTTTGCCACTTTAAGCATTATAACGTTATTTGGAATCACAGGCGTGACAATTCTGCTTGTGATTCCAAATCACTAAGAGTGAACGGGGCCTTTCAATCAGTCGGCTGTTTGCCAAATATTTCCAACTTAACCCAAAGCCTTTTTCATGGCCTTTTTAACCTTATAGTTTTAATATTGTTGAAAACAATTATCAAGTAAAACTTTTTAGCATCAAAAATCAAAATTTAACTAGTGAACCTTCATGTCATTATGGCTGTTGTTTATATCATGCTTGAAAATATTTCAGTGGAAATACAGTAAATCAGAATACCTGCCAGCAGGCCCAGTTTCAGTGTTACAGGATTTAAAGTCATGAAAGATGTATTAAATGTTTTGGTCAGTAAAATAAAACAGTTATAGACCTAAATAAAAAACATAACAAACTACATTTTAAAATGAGTAAAAATTCCAAAATGTTGTAAAATAAGATTGACAAGAAATATATTTTTGTTTAAAGGTGGTTTGAGTTCAATGCTGGGGATCTAATGTTACATTTAACCTGTCATAAGAGGCTGCCATAGTTCACCAGTTTCTGCTGATTTGCTGACCTACTTCTGGCTTCAGTACTTTCTGAGTCATGGACTAGGAAAATTAGGCAGATCAAATCAAATCAGGTCTCAGAACCTTCATTAAAATACTTATCAACATTTTTGACTAATTGTTTAAGCAAAAGGACCAGCATAACATTTATAAAGGAAGAGGTCAGCAATGGAATCATCCTATATATGTATCTGTCTTGCGATTTACATCAAAAACTAAACAAGACATAACCTCATATGCAGTACATTGAAACTAGAGAGACAGCATGAAAGTGACTGCCAGCATGTGGTTACATTGCGTAGTAGCATAAAATAAAAATCACCCAGGTATATTAAATTGGTGTGCAAACCCTTACATACAATATACCCATTAAAGTAACTTGCCTTGTGTGATACACAGAGATGAAACGACTCTTCCTACGTAAGTTGCACCTGTCTATCCGCAGTCTTCTCTTCTCTTCTCTAGAGCAGTTCAAAGTGGAGAATTTATATTGCTTGTCTGACCTTCAACAAACAGTGGGCAGGGAGCTGAAGTTAAGCTGTATAGAGCTAATTTAGGTAAGCTGAGAGCTGATTGGATGGAAGGGAGACACCCTCCTTCACACAGCACTCAGAAACAGAGCTAAGGCTGTCAATCACAGGCGGTGTGCTGGAGCTCCCTCCCCTGTCACCTTATTACCTCTTTGTGTCAGGAAAACCTGTCAGAAGTGGTTCATGCCGATAGCAGAGGAAGAAGGCAGCAGGCAGAAATGAATTAGTGCTCTGGGGTGAGACAAGTACACACCAAAGAGGAATATGATTTGTTCATATTTCATGTCAGAGGTTTACAACCACTTTAATTCTAAATGCTGGACAGTTATTATGTTGTAATAATTAATTTGTGTATGTTATTTATATCATGCAGAGATCTACAGGAAGATCTTAAGGAGTTTGAAGATGATCTCAATGGGGAGATGGAAAACTGCAGTAGGTAATGTGTTTTTGACACCTCTTCAACCCAAGCTTTTTTTATCAAGCACAAGGACAAAGCTTTTTTTACCCATTTTAATTAGGTATTGCAAAAATGCTGGATATACAATTATAAATCGCAGGTTCAAACAAGCCATCTGGCTTGTTAGCTCCAATCTGCATGGTCTCTCGCTTTTATTTCCCTTTTAACTTGCTATAAAACATATGGACATATTTGTTTCATATGTTTTGCAGGCCTTTGCTGCACATAAGTACACTTGCCTTGGTGGCAGGCAAGCAAAACCACTAGTGAAGATATTAAATGCATGCTCTATACAAGAACAACAGGCAGATGGTTCTAATAATTCCACTGAAAATAAAGGTAAAGCAAAGTAGGTATGAAAAAGTAAAGGTCACACTTCTTAAGCCCTGATTTCTTTAATGTATAATCCCTCATTTGCAATATAAAACTTTATGCATGAAAATATAATATTAGAAATCACATATCACATCTAAGTTTAGAGCTTGTGCTTTTTAAAAAAAAAAAAAAAAATGTATAATGATATAAAAAAAATAAGATAAAAAATATAAAAAATATATATATATATATATATATATATATATATAATATGTGTGTGTATATGTTCTGCCCTCAATTTCTGTTTAAGACTGAATGGGTTACCTCGCAGGGTAGACAATAACGTTTCAAGGACACCTGGACGGGGTGGATGTTCTACTCCGATGAGATCCCGGATGTGTAGCCGGTGTTTCTCGGAGGGGGTTACTGTGTGATGAGCCTCCAAGCTGGAAACTTTCTCCCTAGGGTCCATGCCCTCTCCAGGCCCCCTCTGTCTGTTCTCATCCCCCCCTCTCTATCTGTTTTTCTGCTCTATTCTTTCCCACCCTTTTTGTCATTTTCTCTACTCTTTCTTTTTTCCAGAGGCCTTTTGACACTGTTTTCCTGTGATATACGCTGTGATGTGGATGCCAGAGCATACAGTTCTCATGGATCTCTGTTGTGTCTGGCCGGCTATCCGACTCCCCCATGGGGGTCCCGCCGGATGGCTGTGACAGACAAAACGTTTTGAGGGGTTTTTCTTTTTCTTTGTTTGGCCAAAAGGGCACACTCTTTAAATATGACAGTTTTGACCCCCTTGCAGATGCTTCTGTTTCTCCTGTAGCATCCAGAATGATATTTATGCCAATTGTGCTTCCTCTATGTACCTATTTGTCTGCACTTTGCTTGCTCTTCGCGCTGTTTTGCGTATACTTGTACTGTTGTGAACTTGTTAAATAAAGATTATTTAAAAAAAAAAAAACTGAACGGGTTGTTTTACAAGGGTTCACATACTGTATACTTTAAAGCTGAGCTTCAAGTTGTTAAGAAAAAAAAAAAGAGTTAGGTCTTATAGTGTCCATAAACAAATCGACCCTGCCCCATCCAGTGCTTTGGTAAGATGTTTTTTTGGTAAGGACTGGGCCATATGGAGCATTCTCTGCAAGGGAAATGGGAAGGCAGGTTTTATGCACATGTATTGCTACAGACAATCAGGCAAGTTACACGAGAAACAGCTATGGATTAACACAACAGAAGACACGCACTTGACCTTTAATTCTCAGGGTTACATTATTTCCATGGGCAGTGTAAACCAATATCAGATAGCTGCTCTAAGTGATGCATATTTCAATTCCGAAGCTGTTGGATATTTAATAGATTACTTATAGACAATAAAAGCTTTGTTGTCCAAGTGAATTTTTTAAATTGATTCCTATGCACTTTGTTACTTTTGTTTGTTTAAAGCCTTTTTGTATTTTTTTTTTTTACAGATATATTGATTCCATTCCACAAGAAGATTTAGACAGTATTGACCCACATAAGGTTCAAAGAGCTACAGAACCGTATTTATTCACCAAGCTTTGGGAAAGGTGGGAACATGGGAAGAAGAGGCCTGTAAATCTGTCCTCCATTGACATAAAAGATTCTGAAGAGGTAATATTCCATTCAAAAGATTGTTAAATTGTAACCAAATTAATTGGTGTGGGTGGGTTTTCACTACAAAGTACAAGTATGCACAGCAGACTTGCACATTTTGGAATACACCTACCTCCTACTGTGCAGTCCTCCAGGGATGACAGGTCTGGGATCCTGCAACTGCTGTGTCCGCTACCATCATCTCTGCTGTCGCTTCTTTGGAGTCCTGTAGTATTTCTCTATATTCATTTGACATTTTCCCAACACCTGGCTTTATTTTGTGTAGAAAACCAAAAAGTCATCACAAGCTGGGGATACATTTTTTTGTCAAAAGAGATTTTGTTACCTGTTCATTAAGGGACACAGGAACAGTAGAATTCAGGAAAATTGGGTTATACTGCTGACTTTAGGAAGATTTTGACACTGGCAAGCAAATCAAAAATTGGCTGGCTAAATATAACTCCTTTAACTCTCCTGATACTTCAGTTTTTTGTGTTCTTGTATGAATGTTTTTTCCTCCTCAGAGAAAAGCAAAGACATTTTTTTCTTGACCTATATTTTTATTAGGATGTTTTTGTTTTTCATTTACGACTTATTTTTTTTATATGTTGCTGAGCTGGGGCTTCTTATGCTGCTATTTGGAATAGCTTATTCTCTGTACCTCCTTAAGGGACTGGGCTCTGCTTTGGGCCACTCCACACTCCTGGTGTACTGGCTTGTTAGTTGCAGAGTGCTTTACAGGTCCAAGGGCCATGACATAGTATCTTGATCCCTGAAGACTCCATAGGGAGTTTGCCTGGGGTAGGTGGCAAACTTCCTAGGGAATTTGTCCTTGCTTTCATCTCATAATGACTCAGTCTCCTCTGGTCATATAATTGACCCTGTGTCTGCAGTTGGTTGTGGGTATTCCAGGTGCTTCTGATGCAGTGGCATACCCCCAACCCCCCAAAATTGTAGGAAGAATTATAGTGTAGCATACAGCCCTGTATTCAATGAAAAAAAAATCTGTAGCAGCCTAAGAGTGGGAGGGGTAACACTTGTCTGGTCAATGGCTTTTTTGTTTGCCAGAGAACAAATCATCCTAAAGGCAGAGGTGCAGTATAACCCAACTTTCTGAATACTAATGTTCCTGTGTATCTTGATGAATTCCAAGAAAAGGATTTTAGAGTAAGCACATAAGTCCTGTTTTTGCATGCCACTTCTGCAAAAATACACTACCAACTGGTGATTTTTTGTTTTGGGGTTCACTGTAACTATTCAACATTTCATGTATGTACCATATATATGCATTTAATTCATACTGTTTTTAGGACAGGTAAATAATGAAAGCAAATTAGATAGAGAACCTAGATGATAATGGTATAGCAAATATTACAGCTGTGCCTTAATCAGAAATTCCACTCACTTTACCTTTTCAAAGTTCAATGTTATCCACTGCAGATCATTCCAGAGAGCTCTTGATAAGTCTAGTTAGTTTTTCTGCTTTCTGAAACCTGTGTCGCGGATCTTTTTTTCTGATTTGTCACCAATGTGTTGTAGGGCAAAGTGATGAAGTGGTTGTCACTTCCTCCATGTTCCCCTCCTTGTTAAACGCCGATAAAGGGTCACATATGAGGCCTGCCCCAGGGTGGGCTCTTCTGGGCTATACTAGGCACTTTGAATAGGGTCACTGCCTTACACATGGGTTACCTTTTACCTGAATAAGTAATTAAACTTGATTAAACTCTCCCAATGTACTAAACATCACCACGGTTACTTGTGCATGTAGGAAGGACACACAGAGCCAATGCCCTCTCCCTTTCCAGCGCATCACTGCTACCTCACTCCCAGTAAAAGTATGGGATCCCGCTGTGGACCTAGCGCAGACTCCATGCGTGCACTTGATTTAACTCTTTCTCTTCTGTACTTGTGTACAGGATAAGGGCCTCAGCTGTGCAGATCTGCTATGGGGAACAGATTGCTGCTGAAGGAGGGTTATTGATATCTCCCTCGCTGAAAGGGGCTATCTTACCTACGACATGTACATGTTTAATGACAGGCTGCTGGAGAAACCTTTTTTGCTGTTGGTAACCACTTGTATCTTCACACTGTATGAACTTTTCGTAAGTCTGTCTTCATATCCAATGTGTCTAGTGACCTAAGCTGTAGACTATGTATGCTCCCACATGGAAGAAAAATATATTTAAAACATATTTAAAAAAAACATTTTTAATTTATTTTTCCCAAATATATTGGAAATATATTTGAAATGCTACAATTTCAGCCATATTCAATATATTTCTAAATTTTTTTCCCTAAATATATTGGAAATATATTTTTCTTCTGTATGGGCTGGTAACTTGCATTGAACCCCTTTAGTAACTTCAGACCAGGCAAAGGCAAAGTTTCGAAAGCTTTTTTTTCGGAATAAAGTGAAAACATTTCCCTAACATCCCTAGTCCCTAACTTTAAGAAAAAGTCCAAAGCTAATGGAGTCCATGTCTGAAATCTAGCTCCGACTTCAGCATGACCATCCAGACTCTGGTAACGGCATCAGGCGGTCATGGCAAAGGGGCCCAGGCCTAAACCAAACTCCTTCCTTTCACCTTAACCCCCAGACTTTGGTCCCTTTTATATTACACAGGACCAGGGGGAAGGGTGGAGGACCCAGCAAAACACGCCAAGAAAAACCTGGGAATTACACTTAACCCTTAACTTCTTGTTGGGGCAGCATTAATGGGCGTCAGTAACCACTACCTAGAAATTAAAATCAAACTTTCAAGTCTGGTTTCACTCGAAATAGTAGCTGGGAGAAATTTTTTGTTACCAACAATACATGAGGATTTCACTATGTGAAAAATAGCACAGAGTTTACAGTGGTATAGCAAATACCCCTCTGGCTTTACAAATAAGCACGCATAAGGGTTCCAGATTATCAAAGTGCCCATAAATGGAAGAGGAGTGGACTGTTACACTACACCAGTTCCTGGATGACAAGCTGAAGTCCTTAGCAGGTAAGCTGTGTTCCCTGTATGCCTTTTAAGGCTTAGGCTAGGTTTACACTAGCTTACACAATAAAACATAATGTTTTACCACACAGCCTAGTGCCGAGCCAGCCCTGGCAGGGGGTGGAGTACTGTATGTTCCTGTGCTTGTTTATCTTTATTTTGCAAATGTATTTATTTTGTCACATAGTGAAACTCTGTTCATGTTCCTGGACAACAGCATGATGTATTGCGCTGCTGTGCAGTGCCATGCAGTGCCATCCAGTGCCATCCAGTGCTGTGCATAAAAATGCAGACATGCTGAATTTTTCAACACCTCACATCACACCAGAAATATGGTGTGAACAGGGCTCATAGAAAACAATTGTTTTCTATGTGCCCTAGCAGTGAACTGTGTGTGAACATGTCCTTAAAGTTTAGTACTGTTCGGAGCATATGCAATTTTAAAAAGCAAGATCAGAAGCATATTGCACTCAACAAACTTTCTTCTACAAAAGTGGATCTAATATTTTGTTAAAAAAATACAAAAGTCCTATCGCAAGGTCAGTGCCCAACTCCATCTCAAGAAATCCAGATAGGTTGCATGTGCTGCCATAAACAACAGGGCACGGGGTGCTTGGTGTGACAGACCCAACCAGGACAGGGGCTTTTGGAGGGATCTAGGGGCAAACCTCCTACCGAATGATTATGGCCCATGGAGAGAGCAGATCATTCTTCAAAGATGGACAACAATGTAATGGACACTGAGAGCAAGACTTGAAATACGGTAATTCTCTGAATAAGCACAATAATGTGTCCCTTCTAGAATCGATGGAACTGTGTAATATTAATCTTGTACAGGCTAATGGTCAGAGGAAATATGGTGGCCCTCCTGCAGACTGGGTTGGAGAGGCTTCCTCACTTGGGACGGAAATTTTTATCAGCCATAATCCTCAAGAGATCTATGTAGATAAAATAATTCCACTGTATCAGACTGCTGGGACATTGTATGTCTTCTGATGACTTGTCTAAAGGACAGAATACACAAGTTTGTGTCTCTCCCATTGTTAATGGGGTCACCTATTGTTTTTGTCCATCTGCTAGTATTGTGTCCACTCCGCCTTGTTAGCAAACTATTTTGGGATGTTATATGTTTGTTAATTAGATTACTGGTTAATTAAGATCACTGTTAGTTGTTAGCTGTTAATTGGATTGGTGTTTGAAGTTGCATTGTCATGCTAATATCCTCAAGAGGGGGAATGTCCTCCTGTGGGGTATAAAGTATGTGCCTGAGTTTTAATAAACAGTCATTCTTTTGGTTCTATCCCAACATCTTGTCCGTGTACGATGTTTGGGCTAAAAGGGGCTGGTATTAGCTCTCGGTCTGCTAAGAATGGCTTGGAGGGCAGGAGGCACTGTTATTGGTGGAAGCATTTAATTGGGGTGCCAAGCGGTTCCTTGGGCCAAAGAAAGTATTGAAGGAAGAGAAGGGCAGATGAGGTGGTGCGTTTTATGTTTAGATAATATTGTCTGAAGCATACCTTTATCTTTTTTCTTTAACACAGTGCAGGAAATAAAGGTGAATAGGCGTTCTTTCTCTGCCTTTGCTAGAAAGTTTTATTACTGGGATGTAATCTATTTTATATTCCCAATGTAGTGGAACAATAAGAAGTAGCAGAACCAGCAGAAGTTTCATGTTCGTAGAATCAACTTGTCATTAATTTTACTAACAAACAGTGACCACAAAGGATCATGTTAAATATAACAGGTGGAATTTTAGGCCTCTCTTTTAACATCAGCATCCAAGGCAACTGCTGTATTTGGTTAATGGTGGTCCCAGTTATCATTTGTCATTTGAATTGCACAGGAGAAATGTTCCCTCTGATGAGTATACTGTACATATGAATAGAAATACAGTATATAAAGCACAAATGTCCATAAGCTGTGTTTGAGAAATTCTCTTTTTGAAATTCTATTCCACACATAGGGTTAATATCTTAGGCAGTTGAACATATTTAGAGCTGCAAATAATCTAAAGATGACAGCTTTCATTCCAGCAAGAAATACGGCATAACAGTGTATTCCCAAGAACATCATGTGGATGCCTGCATCCATGTAAAAGATCAAAGGAAGACATATTACATCTAAAACAGATTTTTACACAGTGCCTTTTCACTGGCTGATGTAACATTATAACAAACATAACTAAACCATGTATATCAACAGGTGCTGTTTCTGGTTCACTGGGCAGAAGTATTTATTTGCAATGATGCTTTTCTATTAAGTGCTATCAAGAAGTTATTTGTTATTATATTGTAATGGTTATGAGCATGGTGAAGATCTTAAAGTAAAGAAAAAGGGAATATAACACAATTATGATTTACTATTTTTGCCCAGATCTGCTGTATTGCTAGCCAAACACAATACATTTGTGTATAGTTTGAAGTTTCTGACACTTTGGGTTGGACACCTTTTATGGGCTATGACTCCAAATTTACCCAATGATGTACACTATTCTCCACTATCCCCCCCCCCTCCCCTATTCTCCATGGGGGGTGGAGGAAGAAAGGACACTTGTCTTGGGAACATTGTTTCAATGTAAAAAGGGGGTGGGGGGAAGGGGGCAGGTGCTGAGATCTTGTCAGTGGCCTGTTCTCGACCTACCTGAATGGCAGGAGTTAAATTGCAGTCACTTTTGTCATAGCAGAGGCAGGGTTAGCTGCTGGAGGAACTCTTTCCTCCCTCAAACAGAAATGTAATGTGGACGGGAGAGAGCAGGCAGGGCAGTGTTTTGCTAAGAACACAGACATCCCCTTCTCAGCATGGGTGTCTGCCAGAAAGTGATTCTGGTAAGAAGAGTTAGCGCAAACAAAAGACCATTGGTAGTTTGATTCGCAGAGGTCCATAATGTGATTATTCAAAGTATAGGCACAAGTCATCTGCTTTAGTAAAACATCAAATTACTTAATTTTACAGAAAAAAACCCATACTGCATTTTATCACAATGCACTAGCCAGAATTAGGACTCTTTCACACGGTTCACAGCCGTAGGCGGATCCGTGCGCCTCAACAGGGGATTGTAAACACAGATCCCCCCTGAGCAGGAAGGTGACAGCTCCCTCTCCGCTCTGTGGGCGGAGAGGGAGGCGTCAGAGCCCCATGCATCTCTATGGGGGAATCGGATGAGAGCCGACCTGATTTCACGGACAGGATCGGATGCGGATGGCAGCGGGTGTCAGCGGACATGTCTCCGCTGACATCCACTGCCCCATAGGGATGCATTGAGCATCCGATCAGATCTGCCTAAAAAACTGACAAGCGGATCTGATCAGAGCGCTCGTGTGAAAGGACCCTTACACTGCAATGTCAGGCAGCAGGGAAAAGAAGGAAGCAGTTCAGTTCACTGAATCACACACCACATTGCCGCCTTGCATAGCCAGCAATGCAGAACAGCTGGAGCGGTGATCACTCTAGCTGTTTTGCAATTTACTGGCTTGCATAGTGTGACTTCGCCCTTAATGCGTTGCAATCTGAGGGACCAAGGATCCCAGGCATCCATTACTGTGTTTCAGCCTTGTCCCTTGCGCACAGAGATTCCTCCAGATTCTCGAAAACGTTTGCTGATATTATGTACTGTAGATGATGATATATTTAAAGTCTTTGCCAATTTACGTTAAGGAACATTATTCTGAAATTGTTCTACAAATATTAGATGCAGCTTTTCACAGAATTGGTGAACCTCTTCCCATCTTTACTTCTGAGAGACTCTGACTCTCTAAGATGCCCTTTTTTATACCCAGTCATGTTACTGACTTGTTGCTATGTACCAAATTAGTTGCAAAATGATCTTCCAGCTTTTCCTTGTTAGTACCACTTGCCCAACTTTTTTTGAGACGTGTTGCTGCCATCAATTTCACAATTACCTTATTCTTTTCTTAAAATGGTACATTTTCTCAGTTTAAACATGTAGTTTGTTTTTTAATTCCTATGTTCATTCAAATATAGGTTTATTAGATTTGCAAATCATTGCATTCTGCTTTTTATATAGATCTTACACAGCGTCCCAACTTTTTGGGAATTGAGGCTGTGGCTTTTTCCACTAGCTGCATTTAAAAAAATATTTAAAGCCCAACTTAAAACATATCAAGCATAGAAACTGCACACTTAAACTGTTTCTAATATATATTTGCACTGATGAATGAATGTCCCTCCAAAGGCTACTAGCTGGTTACTCGAGTAAAAAGAGCAAAACTGCTGCCTTTGTCGGCACCAGTGACATAACAATAGCCATATCAGCCTATGTACTGTAGCTTCTATGCGGTCTAGGGGATGAAGGGGGGTTTAAGGAGAGCTTTTGAGGCAAATCAAACTTAGAAAATCTGTGTGCATGATAACATAACAAATCCAGTATCATTAACCAGTTCTGGACCAGAAGGATTTGCCCCCTTAATGACCAGGCCATTTTTTGCGATTCGGTACTGCTATATTTTAACGAAAGATTGCGCGGTCATGCAACACTGTTCCCGAAATAAAATTGATGTCCTTTTTTTCCCACAAATAGAGCTTTCTTTTGGTGATATTTGATCACCTGTGCAATTTTTATTTTTTGCGCTAAAAACAAAAAAAAGCGAAAATTCAGGAAAAAAACAATATTTTTCACATTCTGCTATATAAAATTCCCCCCAAAAAAATTAAAAAATCTAAATTTTTTATCCTTTAAGCCAATTTGTATTCTGCTACAAAAGAAATTGCTATAAGCGTATTTTGATTGGTTTGCACAAAAGTTAATAGCATCTACAAACTAGGGGAAAGACTTATGTCATTTTTATTTATTTATTTTTACTATAAAGGGCAGCGATCTGCAAATTTTTAGCAGGACTGCGACATTGCGGCAGATAAATCCGACACCTAACTGACATTTTTTACACTTTTGAGGGACCAGTAACATTACGACAGTAATCAGTGCTAAAAATATGCACTTTTACTGTAATAATGACATTGGCAGGGAAGGGGTTAACACAGTGGTGATCAAAGGGTTAGGTGTGAGCCTAGGGGAGTGTTTTCTAACTGTATGGGGGATGGGCTAGTGAAATGACCACAGAAACCTGTGATCCTATATAGAAGGATCACAGGTGCTCTGCGATCATTTCAGAGAGAAGAACGGTCAGCTGTGTTTACGACAGTTAACCGTCCTTCTCTCTCAACGGGGAGCGATCGCCAGTGCCCAGTGGCAATCGTGGCTGCCGACCTCGTGGATTGGCATCCCCGCTGCCTAGTGGGAGCAGGAGCGTACGCCCGATGTAGAGCTACTTCATTTTGCGCAGTAAAACTGCTGTGGGCAGTCCGCAAGTGGTTAAAGATTGCAGAAGTTGATGCTGACACTGGCACTATTCCCCCTGTAACATTTTCAATCAAGGACAGTGGACATCAGACACATAGGAGACATTAATACTAGTCACAGATTTGTCTTTTGTGTAGTAAGGAGAATCTGTCTAATTGTCCTAGCAACTTAGATTAATTGTCTTCAGTACTTTTGATCATCCAAGCCAGCCCTGAAATGTCATTTGTATATTTAATTGAGATCTGTGTAATAATCCAGTGTGAAAGTTTGCCCTAAAGGCCAACTCCGCTTTCGTGGGGGAAAAAAAATAGCAAATAAAAGAAAAAGTAACATAACGTATACACTTGCAACACAAGTCATATTGTAATTGAATGTTATTAAAAAATTACCTTTCCTTTTAAATCTTCTATAATTTTCCAAAAATACAATATGGCTACCTGGAGTTGTTCTGTACACAGAATGGTTACTGACCACCCCAGAAACATCATTTACTGCTTGTGTGATTGGCTCACTAATTTTCCCAGAAGTCTGCCTAAGATATTTCAGGCATCCTTTGCAAAAAAAAAAATAATTTTTGGTGAGATACTTCCAATAGGAACAAGTCTAAAGGGATGCAGGCCCAGCAGATTTCATCATGAGTGCTCTGCAGCTGCACAGCAGACTGATAATTATGAAACTGCTCCCATTAGACCCACTTAGCACAGAGGCACAGAGGAACAAACAGTGATTTCTTCAGAATAACATAAGGTAGGATTCTGCAAGAAAGGTTGTTTTAATCCTTGCAATGTACAGGGATCACCCAGAGGGGAATGTTTTTTTTCTCAACAAAAGTGAAGTTAAACTTTAATGTAAAAACGTTCTTAAATAAGGACTGGTCACTGCTGTTCTCTGGTTTTGTATCCGCCCTTCCTGAAGTTTTCTGCAGGCAGTCTGTATGGTAGCTCCCACAGCTCTGCTTTCTGCATGGGCTATGTACTGTACAGCACAGTGACTATGTAATACTACTTTCACAAGGTAGTAGCTGGGTTTGAAAAGGCATTTGGTGCACACAAAGCAGATTTATTTTCTTTGTGGCTGTCGAGGAATACATTTAAATTAAGTTTTTATACCCAGAGTTCTGCTTTCAAGTGTAAATTAAAATTGAGAGTGTTATTCACTATATTTGTATTGTTTATTAACTGATAAAGCAAGCTGTTCCTAGAGATCCATGTAGGTCATACTGCAATGTCCCTAAAACATTCAATGCCCTTTTAACCTCAGTAAACACCCCAAGGCAGCATACATAGCCCTCTTTTGGGAAAAGACCATCATGTTTCTTCCTGTTTACAGTGTTCATCTAAAGCAGAAAACATAAAAACAATTGTGTTGCAGGTGTGCGTGTCGTAAAACTGCCATATGAGGTGAAAGATGAGGGCAAACCGCAGCCCAACCACAGTATTCTTGGCCTGGAGCTTACTGAAAAATGTAAGGAATCTGTCATTTAGATCTAGAACCATGAGACAGATGTATGCAGGTTACTGCATTGAGTAACACCAACAACAGCACTAACGCTACCATCACACACATTAAAAACTCCCTGTAAACATGGCTTACAAAGTCTAGAGATAAGAATATTGTAACCAAGAATGAACTGAACTACCCTGGGTTCGGGGAAATACAAAGAAGTTCGGATGCCGAACCCTATTGAAGTCAAATTAAAAATGCCAATTTTTTTGAGCTAATAGGCAACAGGGTGTCAAAAATAGTGGCATGGAGCACTGCCCTGAGAAACATGCAAAAAAAAGTAAAACAAATTCCATGCGGCCAGGAGCAGTGATTTTTCTTTTTTTTTTTTAAATGCTTAAAGTGAAACATTAAAAAAACCAAATTCTTTTAATCCTATAGTGATGGAGGATAAAACAAATGTTAATGCCTGAGCCTGAACACAATTTTGCAACTTTGACATGCGTTAGTAAAATACTTATGTGTATGTTATCTGTTGTTTGTACCCTTAGTAGAGCCCAGAAACAATAGTAGGGATTTTTTTTTTTTTTTACCCTACCTAAAATACACTAACACTGACACTAACTGACACTGATACAAATTTAAAAAATTTTTTTTTTCAAAAAATTCCTACCAAAATATTCTGACCCTGACCTTTGACCCTTACCTTGAACCTATCACTAAGAATGACACTAACCTAGATCAAACCTTGATCTAGCTATTTTTTCTTTATTTTTAAGTGCCGGTCCACACTAGCGCGACTTGTCAGGCGACTTGTCAGCCTGACAAGTCGCGCTCCCTCGCGGTCCATTAACCGCTACAGGACCCGTTCTAATAGGAGCGACGTCTTAGAAAAAGGGTCCTATACTACTTCGGGGCGACCTTGGAGCGACTTGCATAGACTTCCATTATGTGAAGTCCCTGCAAGTCGCTCCGAAGTTGTGGTGCATGGTAATGCACAAGCCGCCCCCGAAGTAGTAAGGAGTCGAGTCGCCTTAGTGTGAACCGACTCTAAATGTCATTATTATTATTTTTTTTTACACACTTTTGTTTGTTTACTATCTTTCTCCCCTGTAAGGCCCTTTTCACAAAGGCGGACTGTTCAGATCCGCCTGTCCATTTTTTTGGCGGATTTGAACGGTCCCTTCATGTATCCCTATGGGGCATCAGATGTCAGCGGAAACATGTCCGCTGACATCCGATCCGTCAAATCTGGACGGATGGAAACCCTATTTTCCATCCGTCCAGCGGTCGGATGGTCTGACGGTCTGTTCCCATCCGATTTGCCTCATAGAGATGCATGGGGAACTGACAGCTGTGTCTCCGCACACAGCGCTGAGACACAGCTGTCATCCTGCTCAGCGGGGGATCGGCGGATTGATCCCCCGCTGAGAAAAACGGACTCCATCCGACGGATGGAGTGTGTGAAAGGACCCTAAGGAGGGCAGGGAAGTAAGATACAATGTATTTTTCTCTCAATTCAGAAGAGAAATAAAGCACTTGGGTGGACTATACAGTGACTAATCACCTCAATCAGAGGCTATCCCCGTGATCATCCATGAGAGCCTAGTCTCTTTGCTGGGAGTGCGCTGTGCATCGCACTTCCAGCACAGTGACAGGTATGCATATATGCGGCCTCATAGATAGAGCCACTTATCTGAGGCCTCATATCTGCATACTGTGGGCAGGAAGGGATTACATAACATGCCTGGGGGTGTCCCAACCCTGCCTTAGGATTGCATGCAACAACACACCTGGGCGTTTTTTTTTTGGCGCTAGCGTTTTTTTGGGCATTTTTTTGGGTTCTTTGGAGGCAGGCAAAACATCTGAACTTGTGTAAATGGGTATATATACACACATACTTATATGTATATATACACCTAGACATATATAGATGTGATAGTAGCAGAAATATATGCTTGCGCTAATGAAATAATTAACACCAATATAGTTACGATCCTATCACACCTATATATGTCTAAGTGTAAAATACATATAAGTATGTGTGTATATATACCACTATACACAAGTTCAGATGTTTTGCCTGCCTCCAAAAACCCCCAAAAAATGCCTGCAACAACACACCTGGGCATTTTTTTTTTTTTGGCGCTAGCGTTTTTTTGGGCATTTTTTTGGGTTCTTTGGAGGCAGGCAAAACATCTGAACTTGTGTATAGTGGTATATATACACACATACTTATATGTATTTTACACTTAGACATATATAGGTGTTATAGGAGCGGAGCCATATTCGTGTAAATAATTTCATTAGTCCAAAGCATATATTTCTGCTACTATCACACCTATATATGTCTAGGTGTATATATACATATAAGTATGTGTGTATATATACCTGTATACACAAGTTCAGATGTTTTGCCTGCCTGAAAAGACCCCAAAAAATGCCCAAAAAAACACTTGCTACTAAACCGGCAAGGTGTGAAAAGAGAGAAGCCACTAACCTGTTCTATAAGTGACAAAATACAAACAATCTTTTTTTTATGGTTCTGGACATGCTACAGAGCTGAAACTTCACAGGTACACTTTTTAGACCCCCCAGATACTAAATCCAAAGAATTTTTTTTTTTTTTTATTTTTTCAATAATTGTCTCTCTCTCAAAAATGACAATTTTTAAGAACTTTTTTTGTGTGATTAATAGTCCCTGAGGTATGACCCAGAACCCTAGGCACTTTTTAGGGGCATTTATTGGGTTTTAGGGCTTCAAAATGGTGTTTTTTGATTACCGAAGTTCGGGTCCCATTGATTTCAATGGGGTTCTGAAATCTGGGCCAAACTTTTGGGAGGTTCGGGTGTTCTGGTCGAACCAAACTTTTCAAAAGTTCGATCATCCCTATTTAGTAACACTTTAAGAGGCCTGTGTAAGGGGAAACGCTGGCCTAGGCAGCTCTGTAACAAACAACATTGCAGTCTTTCTGATTCTCCTACTAAGAATCTTTAATGATCCTACTTGAGCCTCCTCTTTGGTAAGTGCCATTCTATGTTTCCCCCGAGGTTCACTTACATTAGGACAGTACGAAATTCAGTTCCAAACTCTGGCCGTTGAACTTGCCTGGAGCAAAGGGTCCTACATTGCTTTCTTCTGGCAGGGTTTGTCTAAGCGATTTAAAGACAAATGAGAAAATTGCAAAATTTCCACTACCCTTGATGACTTGGTCTCTATACAAATAGATGTTTGCTTTTAAGAGTGCTCCTAAAAGAAGTCTTGCCTACAGAAGGCTTTTTCTCTGTGACTAGCACCAACCTTTCAGCCCCATCTTGCAACCACGCCCATGCAACGTAGCTGTTCTTGATTATTCCAAGAAAGGTTTCTGTAAAAGTCCTAAGGCCTTTGTATCACATTATTAAACACAGTGGCCAGGAAACTTTAATGTTTAACCTGCCCTGGAGGGAGACATGCTGGACAACCTTTCTCATTCATAATTTCAGGAGCAGCTGTCAACATCATTTCTGCTTTCCTCTTTACAAAGTTTGTCTGGCCCCTTCCAGTCCCTTTGAATCTCTGGACCTATCCACTTGCAAACCACGTCTGTTAAGATGTCTGTTGGTGTACATCGCCATGACCATCCCCTTACTCATTTTGATGCAAACCACATCTTCCTTCATTCTAGCCCTCCCCCTGGCTCCACCTACTCTCCTCACTGCTGGTTTGGGCCTCCTATTTGTTAACTAGCCTAAAAGCCCCCCTGTTATTTAACCCACCTTGTCAAGGTCACTATGTGGGTTACCAAGATGTATTCCTAAATGCAAAGCAGAACAGTTGCCACTACATAATTTTTACGATTTCACCATTTACTTAATTCCAGAATCAAGTTTACCCAGGCGATGGGTATATCTTCTCAGTCTCCTTGAGACCAAGACCATGTCAGAATAAATAACAGGGAATCTCCAAAATGGCTTTGACCTAGTAGTAGAAAGAAGCTAGTACTCTCCATACCTAATAAATTATCAGGCAAAAAATTGGCAATCACATTACTGCTATCATTCTGAAGGATGCTTGCTTCAAAGTACAGGCCTCCTGATGCAGTGGAAGCTTTCCAAACTTTAAAGTGAGATCTTCTTTCGGATCCAGCTGTAACATGACCTAACATAACAAACCCCTCTAGATCAAGATCTATGTGTCATCCCTGGGAGCCAGTGCCATCCTATTTCAGACCCCAACCGGGCTAGATGCCCTTTGCACCTTCTTCTTAAAAAAAAAAAAAAAATCTTCCTAGCAGAGAAAAACTGTTGCATCAGGGATCAAGAGCTGCTGGCTATATACTGGCTCTTGGGGTGTGGCAATATCCCCTAGAAGGATTGCCTCATCATATGACAAATTACACAGACCATAAAAGCATCTAGCACCTAAAACTGCCCTTTACCTAAATCTAAGAACAGCCCATTGGTCCATTTTTCTTTCAGTTAAACTTCATGATCGCTTTCAAGCCAGGGACTGCCATTGTCAGAGCCGACACGTTCTTCTCTTTGATTCCCAAGATTCCTAAGCTCCTGTGGAGTCAGAATTCATTATTTCAGCCCCTTAGATTCTGGCTCTGACTTCTATAGTCTATAGTCTATAGTCTGCTATTCCTTCTGGCAAGACTCTAGTGCAGTGATGGCGAACCTTGGCACCCCAGATGTTTTGGAACTACATTTCCCATGATGCTAAACTACACTACAGAGTGCATGAGCATCTTGGGAAATGTAGTTCCAAAACATCTGGGGTGCCATCACTGCTCTATTGCCTCCAGAGGGAAGAACTAAACTTCAATGTTGGGCCCTTGTTTCCAAGCTTTCCAGACATCCTGATGTTCAAGGAACTCTCACATTTCTTTACTGTCTGTACTGGTGGCTTTACCTCTCAAATTTGGGTATTGGTGAGACACTTTTCTATTAGTGGCACTTTTTTTTTTTTTTTACCTTTTTCCTTACAGCCTGTCTGTTCTTTATCCTTATCTTGGAAGTCTTTCAGCTTCATTGCATGCCAACCAGCATTGTCTCTGACCATTCATCTTCCACTTCTGGTATAACCTCTGAAAATCACTGGATACCTCTTTACAGTTTTCCTCTCCTACCATACATAGACCAATGGACAAACTGAGAGGACCGGACCAGTCAATCCTTGGAACATTACCTTCGTGCTCTAGTGTCTACCCATCATGATGATTGGGTGCCCTTCTGAATTCATGCATATGCATGCAGAAATCACTGTTCATAGACACATGGAGGTCCCTGTTCTTAGACACATGAAATTGGGAATTGTGAAGTGCGGGGTGGCTTACTGTTTGAGTAAAGTGTTATTTAACCCCCCCCCCCCACACACACACACACACACACAACACAATCCTACTTGTGCCCTCCATGCCTGCCTCCACTGCCGATGATTGCTTTACCTCTAACCCTCAGTGTCCCAGTGCCAATACACTCTGTATCTCAAAGCTATCTGTTTACCCCTGTGCCATCAAGTGTACCACCTGTGTTTTCATGCAGTCCTCTGTACACTTCTGCAATTATTTGGACTATCCACCTCCCTATGGATATGGATCCCATATAGCTGATCTTCAGTAGTTATCAAAGACTGATTTATAGCTTTCTTTTATCACATATCTAACTACATAACAATACAGTTTACACTCTTATAGGTCTTGTTGCTAGTCTTAAGGCATTTACAACAATTTTTTTTATAGTGCTTTTCTGGGCATGAGGATTATTGCTGTTCGCTTTTACTAAATCTTTAGAAAATTACACTCTCATAGCGAGAATTGTTTTAATGGCTCATAACATAAACCTTTTCAGTATGTATGTGGCATGTGTTTACCATATGGACACATGCATTTAGTTTTACTGATCATTTATGCTTGTAAAATCAGCAACAGTGTTTCTAAGTTTCTCATTAAGTTGGTAGGATATGGGTTTTGATATAGTTTAGAACCAGCTGAAAATTTGTGTTGATTATTAGTGTTACAGGTTTTTGGACATAGTAGAATGTTGGCGTTAAGTTTCCATTTAAAGTATTTATGTCAACATGTTTCAGTTCTGTAAATAACAAGAGTATAAATATAGTCTAACTAATTAGTAAAATAGTGACTGAAGATCAGTAGTTAACAAAATCATGTGCGTGTATTTTTTAAATATATTGCACCCCAGCATGTTTATGTTATTTGGCCATATAGAAGAATAGAATTTGAAGTTTTTCTCATGGAAATCATGCATGTTTTGCCACAGGAGATCACAAAAGTATGTATATACAGTATATCTTCATAGTTTTAACTGTATATCTTGTTCAGAGGTGTAAATGGTATACCATATCAACATCATTATAGTAGCTTCACAGCATAATTTATCGGAAAACAACAATTTAGATTTTAGTTGTCGGTTATTTAGCAATAAATTATGAAGGCTGTTTTTGATTAATTCAAATGACTATTTTTTGATAGCCTTCTCCCTAAGGGGAAAGGAGATCTAAGCAAATGCCATTTTTGCTTGGCAGGCTTTAAGGTAATAATGGGTTTTTGAAGCATGACGTGGCTTTATTCTGAACTAGAGCACAGTAATGTATTGGCCTCCTAAGTCACCACAATACAGGGCTGGTGGTTATTTTCCAAGTGGTGGGACTTGGCCCGAAGAGCATTCACAAAGTGCTCCTTGCTGCAAATTTAGAATCAAAAATGAGAAAAAAAAAACCTTGTGGGTAAATGTATTTCCTGACGCCAACATGGCAGCATACATATGATATAGCTCCACACCTATATCCACCCACAGGACCTGTTTAAATCTATAAAAGCCTGACTTAGAGCAACCTCCCCCATTCTCCATTTTGTCCTCAAGATATACACCTGCAAGACTGTTATGTTGCGATAAGTCTCTACCTGCCGACTGTGTCGGTATCCATCTGGGTTCAGCCTCTCCCAGGCGCAGTCCAACATCTTAGGTTGCTAAATGCACCAACAAGGTGGGGAGCCTCTTCTGGTGGTCTCCTTTTGGGCTGAGGAGTTCTCTAACTAGAGACGGTAGAACCTAATGTGGTGCACCTGAGATGGTGTTTGGCTACTCGACTCCATGATGCATGTGTCTCCCTGCACACCTGAGATCGCGCTTCGTTGCTGGAGTCCATGATGCATGTGTCTCTCCACATACCTGTGCTGGTGTCTATTTGCTGGAGTCCATGATGCATGTGTCTCTCCACATACCTGTGCTGGTGTCTGCTTGCTGGAGTCCATGATGCATTTGTCTCTCTACACCCCTTTGCTGGTATTTGTTTGTTGGAGTTCATGATGCATGTGTCTCTCTACACACCTGTGCTGAAACCTGATGTTGGTGTCGGTGCTGCAGTTTCTTTTCTCCTACAGGTATGTGCTATCCCTTTTTGTTCTCCTCCCTTGTCTCTAACTTCATAAGGCTTAAAGTTTAATTGCAGATCTTCCTCTGCTTGTTGTTCTGTGCTGTGCTACACACCACAAGATTAATTATGTCCTTGTCATTTTGCCACTTAAATTCAACCAATGACCCCATGCACGATTATTGGTGAAATGTGTTTTAAGATCACAAAACAAAAACACCAGTTCACTGCAGAGATTTCAGTTCATAATTCACAACACATACTGCACATATTCTATAAGATGGGGGTCAGAATTTCCTTTCACATCTGATTGAAAAGATCACTCCACACACTACAATTTTCACATGATGATAATCTCATGTGCTGGTTCTAGTAATTTTTTTTTTTTTCTTGTCTGCAGTTTTTTTCTTTTATTTGTGGCTTTTCCTTTGACCAACGCGCATGTGGGCACAATCTGGTCCAGGTTTTGTGGCTGTTTTTGGTCTCAGGGCTGGCTATTGCATCCATGCATGCGCTGTGCAGATGGTGTGTGGCAGCTATCTTTGCTATGGCATGTATAGGCTAATGCATGTGTGAGGTGGTTTTTGCACTGGAAACATCTTCTGTTTAGCATTGCTTATACAGAGGAATAGGGGAGGGGACTCAGGTGATTCAGGCACATGTTTATACTCTGTTTGCTGCTTTCTATGAGTCTCCTTCTTTTCCTTTCAGTCCTTGCTCCAAAAGGGACTTTCTGCCACATAGCCAAGACCTCCATGTGCTCAGATAGGGACCTTCAGTCTGGTAAATAAGAAAAGGAAAAAAAAGAGTGCCTTTCCATGAGCGTGGCCTTCATCTTCGGATGCAACTTAGCCCGCTCTCGCTCTTGCTTAAGGTCAAGCTAAAAGAGCATTGCCATGTCATGACAAGTCCAGTGTGGGCAGCGGCTCATCCATCCCCGCAAGTCTCACCCAGAAGGTGTAGAAAGTTACCAGTGAGTGTCAGCATTATTCCTCCCTTGAGTGCTAATAGCAACAAAAGGGTAAGAAGTGTTGGGCCTGCAGCGCAGAGCTATTACGAGAGACTAAAATATCTGTGGATATTGCCGCTGAGATCTCTGTAAGGACATAGGGTGCTGTAAGCCAGCAAGTCATGGCCGTTCATGGGCAAGTCTCTAACTGAGTTCTCCAATTGAAATGAAAAAAATCCGCGCTTAGGATAATTTTTAACCTAAAATATGGTTGTTGATACTGGCTGCAGCCCACCTATACACTATATTCCTAGGAATATAGTAAGAGTAGAAAATGCAAGAAAAGGTTTGTGGCGCTGCCAGAATATACCTGCTGTTCCGTATATCTTTCAATGATGCTGAATAAATATTAAATCAGTGTGTGTCTCTTATGTGAATATAAAATTAATAAAGTGTCAAGTGCTTCATATATATGGTCCTGTGAAAAGTATATGGTAAGTGCAACAATGATAGGTGATCCAACCCTGTGAAAAGTGCACAATAGTGCTGTTGCCACCTACAAATATAAATAGATGAATAAAATAGCTAAGTGAATAAAGACATATATAAAAATGAGTGAAGTCAAACCTATTAAATAAATAAAAATATGTTGGATCAACCTAAAAACATATAATGACACATGGGTGAACTGCGAAAATCTATACAGTAAATAGCATCATATGTTGACATAAAACTATAAAAAACACAGGTATATAAAAATGGTAAAACCACTTTAAAATATAACATCAAAATCCAGGTACTGGTTAGTCCATAATGGCTATAATCCTAAAAAGAAGGTTAGTCCCACTATAGTAAAACACTCCCTAAATTAGGGGTGCAAAGGTGACTTTGGTGCAGGTGCTCTAGTAGAGATTAAGGAGGTGCTCGGATGCCGGTGACCATTCAGTGCTCTCCGCACCCCCTGGACCGCACTCACCGGAGTTAATCACCCCTACAGGGGTATCAGGCCTTGGATATGTAATCCTGGGGGTCCCCTTTTCTGGTTACTGTGTCACTAGTATGGTCCAATATCCTGCCCGAGTCCTCCGTGCCAGGGTCCTTCCCCAAGCTTGGAATTATTTTTCTGAAATTCTTTTTTCACTTAGGACTCTTTGGACAGTACAACGTTGCCACAACCTCAGGACACAGGACCCAGACACAGAACACTTTGGGACACTGCCGCCCCCAGCGCAGACGCGTCACGGTTCTACACAGTCTGAAGCCTTCAGCTTCCGAAGGTCTTTCTCCCGCCCACTGCTGCGAAGTATCCAATCGTAGCTTAGCTCAACCCGGAGGTTGCTATCATTTCCTCACATGATTCTGGATTTGTTGCCCAGCCTAGTCCTGTAAGGGCTCATTTCAGCTTTCACCAGGGAAAATGGGCATGTGTGCTGCCAGGGGAATGCTTCATAAGGTCAGTCCTGAGAATTTGCCCTGAGGAGGAATAACGTTCCCCAGTAGGTTTTTATTCTGGTCCTGGCTTTTTTGCCAGGACTCTGTTTGCATCATCAGAAAGCAGTCCTCAGTGGGACATCACTTGAGTGGCAGTGCCCCTCGATAACTTCAGGCAATAACTTCAAGGGGCAGAATATCAGCTCTGCAAACACTTGGAGCTACAGAGTCCTACATCTTATTCCTTCCGGAAAAATTGAGGCCTATGCTCCTCGAACACTTCTGTTCCCAAGGTGGCTTCTGTTTTCATCTTACAAACAAAGTGGCTGTTCTATCCTTTCCAGCAGCGAAAGTACCTAACCTACACTTGATGTACCAGTCTGTCTAAAATGCCTACCTTCAAGCAGCTTACTAGGTAAAATCCTGCTGAGGCTGATTGTGTTTCCATCAGGCAAGTTCGGAGAAGGAACCTACAGCAAAACCTTGTCATTTTGAAGAGTCAAGGTCATCCAGAAAACTTACAGTGCGGTCAGGCAAGAGCCTCCAGAAGTGATACTTGCTCATTCAGCTAGGACAATTTTTACATCTTTAAATTTGGGCATTTGCCTATGGACATACTTGCCTACAGCGCTACAGGGAAGATCCAGGGGGTTCTATCTGGTCTCTTCAATGGAATGATGTTCTAGGCTTCCATGTCCATTGTAGTACAGTTTGATTATACCCCACCCTGTTTAGCTCGCTATTTATCATATGTATGCTGCCATGTTGGTGTCAGGAAAATGGAAAATTGTATTGAATACTTACCGTAATTTTCCTTTCCTAACGCCAATACATGGCAGCATACAAATCCTCCCCCCTCTGATCTCTGTGCTTTATACGGAGAATGGGGGAGGTTGCTCTCAGTCAGACTTTTATAGATTCAAACAGGTCCTGTAGGTGGATATAGGGGCAGAGCTATATCATATGTAGGCTGCCATGTATTGGCGTCAGGAAAGGAAAATTACTGTAAGTATTTGATACAATTTTCCATTTTTTCATGGCAGGAACTAAGTGTTCCACTCACTGATTTAGGAAGTTGAGACCAATGTTTCATGAAAACATATGTATTTTTTTACTTGATGCCTAAAAATTATGTTTTAGTACAGTCAGATACTGAAAAAATACATCTATACTTCATTTCTTCCTTCTGCTTTGCTGCTCTCAATGATGATATCATTTAAAGATGACTAGTATCTTCTTTTGAAGTTTCTACATGTCTACCTAAAGAATCTTCCAAATGGATCCCATAAACTGTTTCACAATTTAAAGAAATGTTTTCTGGACACATGCAGTAATTTAAAGATATATCTGCCACTACAAGTTTTTACATCAAACTCTTTTATCATTTCAAGGCATTGGAAAATATTTTTCTAATTAATTCTGCAGGGAGAGACTTACTAAATGTTATTGTTGAGCAGCCAGTAATGTATTCATATATTTCAAGCTTGACTATCCTGTATATATAGATAGAAGGAAAAATAGATAATAGAAAACATAGAAATGCCGCCCAAAGTACGTAGAGGCCATTGAGAGCATGATCTATCTGCATTGTGGTATTTTATTATAGTGTTCCGAAGGTGAATGTATCCTTTACTGTTTAACACTTTATGTGCAGCCAAGACTGTTTTTCTTTTTAGTTTTGGATAGAGTACGGAAGGGTCAAAGCCCCTTTCAGTTTATTTTCTCTAATCTGTCAACCATTGAGGAGAATTTCCTTCATTTCCTGTCCCAAAGATGCAACTGGAAGTGAGAGGAGTACCCCTGATTTAAATATTTCCGCCCATCTCTTGTTTTGGTGACAACTCTTAATTTTTGCCAGAATATAGGCAGCAATGACAACCTGACAGATGTTCCATCCACCCTTCTCTATGAAAAACGAAAGAACAAAATGTTGGCTGTACATACATTTTAAGGCCTGATTTACATTTATGCAGCTCTGTGAGCTGCGTTTGCACAGGCACAGCAGCCCATTAATTTCAATGGGCTGCTGAGCATTCATTTCATGCAGGAAAAAGGCTCCTGTACCTATTTTAAAATGTAGCTGGAAGGAAATTTCATGGGGCTTTTGCAATTTCCCACAATCGAAAATGTGCTGCAGTTTCACATGTTTGGGGGTCCTATTAAGAATGAATGGCATCCACGTGCATCTTCAAATAAGCGGTGTGGTTTGGCTGTGGGTGATTATGGGTGCAAGAATGGGTGCAATTTACCTACTGTCCTGCAACCACAACCACCCGCACCAAAGCTAAATAATCTGTGAACCCAGCCTAAATGAATCAACAGATTGAGCAATAAAGGAATACAAAATTTGTAAAATATTTGTGTTGGAGGCATTTCAAGTTAAATTTTATGGCATTTTCATATGCTACTTAACACTAGCCACCTCTAAAATAAGCACCTCCTGTTTTTGTACTCTTCCCCAATTGGTTTGGCTTACACATTATCATGTTTTTCAGTGTTATACTTCAAATAAGTGTTGTTAAAATTAAGCATTGAAACATAGTGTTCCTTAAGTTCCTAACCTTACAACACTCTAATATGTACTGGGTAATTATTGAACAGCAGTTATTCAATTGTGTTTGAGATGATTAGACTCTCACGGTACAGGGCGTTCAGATTTACACTCACCGACACTTTATTAGGTATACCTATTCAATTGCTTGGTAACACAAATTTCTAATCAGCCAATCACATGAAAGCAACTCAATGCTTTTAGGCATCTAGACGTGTTGAACATGACTTGCTGGAGTTAAACCAAGCATCAGAATGGGTAAGAAAGGGGATTTAGGCGACTTTAAAGTGGCATGGTTATTGGTGCCAGATGGGCTGGTCTGAGTATTTCAAAAACTGCTGATCTACTGGGATTTTCATGCACAACCATCTCTAGGGTTTACAGAGAATAGTTTAAAAAAGAGAAAATATCCAGTGTAATGTCAGAGATCAGGGGAGAATGGGCAGACTGGCTCGAGATGATGGAAAGGCAATAGTAACTCAAATAACCACTCATTACAACCAAAGTATGCAGAATACCATCTCTAGATACACAACACATCGCTACAGCAGCAGAAGACCACACAGGATGCCACTCCTGTCAACTAGGAAAAGGAGACTGAGGCTACAATTCGCACAAGCTCACCAAAATTGGACAATGGAAGATTGTAAAATTGTTGCCTGGTCTGATGAGTCTCGATTTTACCTGCGACATTAAGATGGTATGGTCAGAATTTGGCGTAAACAACATGAGAGCATGGGTCCATCCTGCCTTGTATAAATGGTTCAGGCTGGTGGTGGTCGTGTAATGGTGTGGGGGCTATCTTCTTGGCACACTTTGGGCCCCTTAGTAACAATTGAGCATTGTTAAAATGCTACGGCCTACCTGAGTATTGTTGCTGACCATGTCCATCCCTTTATGACTACAGTGTACCCATCATCTGATGGCTACTTCCAGCAGGATAATGCACCATGTCATAAAGCTCAAATCCTCTCAAACTGGTTTCTTGAACATGACAATGAGTTCACTGTACTCCAATGGCCTCCACAGTCACCAGATCTCAATCCAATAAAGCACCTTTGGGATGTAATGGAACAGGAGATTCGCATCATGGACTTGCAGTTGACGAATCTGCAGCAACTGTGTTATGCTATCATGTCAATATGGACCACAATCTCCGAGGAATGTTTCCAACACCTTGTTGAATATATGCCAATGCCATGAAGAATTAAGGCAGTTCTGAAGGCAAAAGGGAGTGCAATCCGGTACTAGCAAGGTGTACCTAATAAAGCTGCCGGTAAGTGTATATACTTGTTTATTGACTGAACCAAAGCAAGCTTATTTTGATTTTATCGATTAAGCAGTTCTCTTGCACAATGGAGTTAGACAACTGTTGACCTGACTCTTTACCCTCATTATTATGAGATGTGAAAATGTAATACTAAGGTGACATAGATACATATCACTGAGTCACCTTTTTGGTGTTCATTTAAGGCAGCTGTCTTTTTTTTAGCCTATTTAGAAGGAATGCTCAGTCTTTTAGGAATATAGGAACAAAGTACAGATAGCAGACACCTGCAATAGTGATAGATTGAATTCATATGTTGTGCATATAAAACTGACATGGTAAATAAAGCCTTTGATGCTTTCAGAACTTCTTGCAATACGATCAGGGGGAACCCACTTTTTTACTTTGTGGGTTAATATATTATAATTATTTTACCAACAGTTTGTGCAACTCTTTACAGATATAATGGCACAGTAGTGTAGTGGGCGGCACCGTGGTGTAGTGGTTAGCACTTTCACCTAACAGCAAGAGGGTCGCTGGTTCGAATCCTAACCACGACACTACCTGCTTGGAGTTTGCATGTTCTCCCTGTGCCTGCATGGGTTTACTCCGGTTTCCTCCCACACTCCAAAGACATGCTGGTAGGTTAATTGGATCCTGTATAAAATTGGTCCTACTATGTATGTATGAATGTAAGTTAGGGATCTTAGATTGTACGCTCCTTGAGGGCAGGGGCTAATGTGAATGTGTAATGTATATGTAAAGCGCTGCGTAAATTGACAGCGCTATATAAGTACCTGAAATAAATATAATGCTTACTTTCTTTGATAAATTTGACCAAAAAAGTGCAGAGTTTATGTACAACACACTGCATATTCCCCAACAACCATCTATATTTCTTCAGTTTCTGCTGTTTAGACTCTTTACTTTTACGCCCATTATCCATGGTATTTGCTTCTTAACTACTGACACCAAAAATTAATCTTAAAATGGATTTATGTATCTATAACTGAATGTTTAGACATTTCTTTATTATTAACTCAAGTTTCACTTCTTCTTTTTTGAAATACAGTTTATTATACTTAGGTGCTCTCATAAAAAGAACTTTAAAGTACAGTGAGGTCTTGGTCCTCAGCTCATCATTTTTTCACAGGAAAACTGCAGGCTGATTGAAATTAGAGACCTTTTTTTTTTTTTTTTTTTTTTTAAGATGGAATGGCTGTTAGTGAAAGTGATTTCTATTGGGATACAGTATGTGACTAACCATGGCAGCATCTACCTGATATACAGTATCTATCTCAGCTTGGATGTTCCCTGAGAGTTTAAGCAACCCTCTGCACTTCTGAGGAAGTTAATGAGCCGAGGGCTGTAAATCACTGGTTTGGCCTCCTTCTGTGGATGAGTAGAAAGCTTTAACTGTTTCCTGGAGAACCCCTTTAAAGATTATCCAAACTCTATAAACCAGAAATGCCGCCTTTACATGAAACAAAGTGGCAAACTGCACAAGGGAACTCTGCAAGGGAGCACAGTCATTTTACAGAGGATTGAACTTACTTAACTGCAAAAAGACAGCAGTATGATCTGTAATTTAAACAACATGTATAAAAAGCAGCTCCTGGCTGGAAGTAAAATCCTTGTTATTGCTACCCAGGAAAATTATTCCCATGTTAAAGTTAGAAAGTTCATTTTATGTACCTAATCTAGATAAAGGTGCCTCGTTCCTGCTACAGTTTTCAGTATCTGGGTGCATTTATAGAAAAGCTGAAATCTGGTGTGCTAAATGTCATTGGCCCCTTACTGGTAAAGCAGTGGGTGGAGGATGGGAGAAAGTGTAGGAGAATTAGGTAAATGTGGAGATCAGTTAACAGCGAATTAACTTAAAATAGAACTAAAGGCAAAACTTTTTTTTTGATTTTGGATAAAATAAGGGAGGGATATAACCCTTGTCAGTTTTTTTTTTCCCTAACATCTGGGTATAATTTCCTTTTTACTTCCTGCCCCATAGCGAAGACAGGAAGTTAAAGGAAATCCCTCCAAAGTCTACATCTACAGTCTCATCTCTTAATAATGAAATTAGACAGACTGCAGGGGACACAAAATAGAGGTTACAGTCCATAAAGCACCCAGCCCTATTGACATGTGTATGTACCTGGCATGCTCCTCTCCCAACCCCTCCTGTTCTATCCTCCTTTGCACAAAGACAGTAGAACATCTACTTCAGAAGATTATAGAGGAATACCTTTGCCCTAAATAAAATAAAAGAAGAAAATTAAAAATTGCAAGCCAAGTTAATGTGATTTGGAAAGACACTAAATATCCAACTTTCCTTTAGAATTCTGTCTCTATATAAGAGTTTGTACCACTATAACACTAATGTACTGATCAAATATCAAATGTCCTTCCAGGTGTACTGTGGATTATTGATCTGTGATCTTCTTGCATAATTTGCTGTGACATACAGTATATCAGTGATTTAATTACTTCCCTGTTCTCTTATGTGCCCAAAAGAACATCATTTTGATAGTTAATCTTAACCACTTTACCACTGCTCACTGAGCTGCTACTGCGGCAAAGTGGCTCGATAACGTCTGACGATCGTCGGGGAATTGAGTGTGGAGATCCGCCCGCTTGTGTAAACAAAGCGGGCGGATCTCCTAAGTGACAGGCAGGGTCAGATTGCAGGGTGCAGCATAGCTGAATCTGCGATCTGTCCCTGAGTCACTTAAGCCCCGTACACACGTACCGATCGTCGGCGAACGATCGGCCGTCTTTTGTCCCCGGGCTGTCGGTGTCTGTTGAAAAGTGCAAAGACAGCACAAGAATTTTGTCCGCCGACTACAGCCGACTGCAGAAGTGATGTCATGTAATGGTTAACTTTCCCTGTGTTTTTTCTTTTCTGAGCATGCCCAGTCTTGCAAATCTGCGGTCTGTCGGCCGAATTCTGTACTGACTGGCGAACAATCGGCCGCTCTGGTGTCGGCATACAAAAATTTTAATGCTTGCATGACAGATTCTTGTCGGCAGAATGCGCGCTGACGGCTGTTGGAGGCATCATACTAACAAGCCTACAATCGGCAGATCGGTACGTGTGTAAAAGCGTCGGCCGACGATCGGTACGTGTGTACGGGCCTTAAGTCACCTCTCCCCACACACGTTAGTAAGCACCAGGCATACATTAACCCCTCCCTCTCCAATAAAAATTAACCCCTTCCCTGCCAGTGTCATTTTTACAGTAACAGTGCATATGTATAGCACTGATTACTGTAGTAATGTCACTGGTACCCCCAAATGTGTCAAAATGTGCCAAAAATGTCAGTCAAGGGTCTGATCTGTCCGCCGCAATGTTGCAGTCCCGCAAAAAAAATTGCAGATCGCCGCCATTACTCGTTAAAAAAAAAAAAACACAGAAAATGACAGAAATCTTTCCCTTAGTTAGTAAACGCAATAACTTTTGCGCAAACCAATCAAAATACGCTTATTGCAATTTTTTTTACCAAAAATATGTAGGAGAAAACAAATTGGCCTAAAATGATAAAAAAATTAGATTTTTACATTTTTTTGGGGGGGAATTTCATATAAAAAAATGTGAAAAATATTGTTATTTTTTCAAAATTGTCGCTCTTTTTTTGTTTATAGCGCAAAAAGTAAAAATCGCACAGGTGATCAAATACCACCAAAAGAAAGCTCTGTTTGTGGGGAAAAAAGGACGTAAATTTTGTTTGGGTACAGCTTTGCATGACCGCACAATTGTCAGTTAAAGTTGCACAGTGCTGAATCGCAAAAAGTGGCCCAGACGTAAGACAGCAAAATCTTCCGGTGGTAAAGTGGTTAAAGTAGCATCAAACCCTAATTTTTTTTTTTTTTTTCTTCTACCCTAATAGGTGCACTTACAATTTTTTTTCTTGTTCAATTTGGACATAAACACATTCTTTAGCTGTTGTGAAAATGGGCACATGGACCACTTGCGCCTCAATATTTTGCTACAAATGGTATTGTGTTTGTCAGGGTGGCTACACTGGGCCTTCAGGGAGACCTTGCAATGCAGTGTAGCTGTCCTAAAATTTGATGTGATTTTTCCAAGTTTTCCAAGAACTTATTTGGCTAAAAGAAAGGCTGGAGTCAGATGTCAGAAAACAAACTATTTGTGTGAGGGACGCCATTATAAAAATGTTTAGCGTTTGATAAATTAGGAACACTTTAAAGATTTTACGTGTTAAACTATATTCATTGTAGATTATATTAACCTTGAATATCAATATTCTTTAAAAAAAATTCCATTTTGCAAAAATGACTTAATAAATCAGTTTCCTTTTTATAATCTCATCATTTTTGTGGTTTTACTGGATTTTCACATATTTTTACTAGCAAACCCTGAAGGTTGTATTGGGCTCAACAAGGATAAGCAGCAGGATCACTAGGTAGCAAAAGAGCACAGTAAAAGAGTCTAGACTCACAGAGGCAGCAGACAAGGACATGGCAAGGGGCAGAGAGCAATTTTGTGCAGTAATGAGTTGTTCCCCATGATTAGGCCCCAAGGGGGATGATCAAAACACGTTAGGGGCATGGCCTGGTTGGAGCCCAGGTTGAGGCTGTTACACTTCTTATACAGGGCTTGCAGCAATGTGTGGCTTACAGGGCATTTTCTTCCCCATACACTGATGTTCGGAGCTGGGACAAGTTCTGTCCTAGCCACACTCACAGCAGTTTATAAATCCTTCAGTCTGAGCGGCACCCAAAATGTTAGCTTTTGGTACCATGATACTATTACAGTATTGTTCTAAGGTTCACTGTGGCTAGTGAGTGTAAGATTTACTAGCAAGTAACAAAACCGGCAGACGCAAAAGCATAGTCACTGTAGTAAGTAGTTTATGTCTGTCATGTCGAATGGTACTTATAGTCAAAACAATTTAGGTTTAGGTTTTAGGGCTGTTGAGTCCTTAGTGCTTTCGGTACCTTTCAATCTGCACCTAAAGTGCATGGTCAATTCTATACTAGTGTTTTTAGCCTGTAATATCACTGAAAGCACCTCAACAGAATTGTCTCGGAAGCTAGAGCTTTCTTGATTAGACAAGTGTTCAATGGGGACTGTAAGTGAGTATTCAGAAAATAGCCTAATATTTAGTACTGGAGTATGTCTGGCACTCATTAGATGAAGAAGCTGCTTGGACGAAAAGCAAACTGTCTTTATCATTGCAGAATAAGCCCAATTGTACGTGACAAACTACTTCTAGCTATACCTGGGTAGGTGAGAACCTTTACAAACATAGAGAAGTGTGTTATTCATGGACAAGCCCACTGTAAAATTCTGAAATATTAACTCGTGTTATGCAGGTGCCTTATTAGGTCTTTATATCCCTCGTCTAACTATCATACTGTCAAAAAAGATGAAAGGGAAGCAGCAGAGTGATGATGGACTGAGGTTTCCTCAGCTATACTGAATGACAGGTACTTTACAGTAGCTTCAGGCGTTCATGTGTCCAGTGATTCTGACGTGTAAAACACTGCACAGACCGAGCTTTATGAGTGGATGAAATATCCTTTATGCCATCTGAACCACCAGACTGGCCCCATCTTTTGTGCTACCGTATGTGATAAAGTGCCATATGTCCTGTTGAAGTACTATTAAACCCTCAGTTTGTTTTAGCTTAACATTTTAAGCACAATAAAATCAAAATTATCCAGTACACCATTTGTTAAACTTCTTACCCTAGTACTTGCAGTTTACAACGTTCAATGCTGCTGGCTTCTGCTGTTAGTACTGCTTCCCTGAAATTCCTTTTTTTACAGGAAAGAGTTAACAGTGGACAGTGCAGTCTCAAGTCAGTCTGTTAGCATAGAGAGGGGAGTAGCAGGGGAGTGCCTTGACATCCTAGGCTATGGAAGTGTGCATTTCCATTGATGCTCACAGCATAGGGAAACACAACTCATGTCCCTGCATGCAAGAGTGACTCCATAGAACACTGCAAAAGAAAAGAGTCACCCTGAAACAGTAAACCTGGGGCAGCGGTCATGCCACCAGCCTAAACTGGAACATAGAAGAGAATTAAAAGATAAAGAAACTGCATACTCAGTATGTAACTAAATCAGCAACTTAACATGCTTAGTGCTTAATATACACTGCCTGGCCAAAAAAAAGTTGGCACCAAAAAAAGGTCACACACTCTAATATTTTGTTGGCTTAGATTACGGCACGCATTCCCTGTGGCATTGTTTCAGTAAGCTTCTGCAATGTCACAGGATTTATTTCCGTCCAGTCTTGCATTCATTTTTCACCAGGATCTTGTATTGATGATGGGAGAGTTGGACCACTGCGCAAAGCATTCTCTAGCATATCCCAAAGATTCTCAATGGGGTTAAGTTCTGGACCCTGTGGTGGCCAATCCATGTGGGAAAATGATGTCTCATGCTCCCTGAACTACTCTTTCACAATTTAAGCCCAATGAATCTTGGCATTGGCATCTTGGAATATGCCTGTGCCATCAGGGATGAAAAAATCCATTGATGGAATAACCTTGTCGTTCAGTATTTTCAGGTAGTCAGCTGACCTCATTCTTTGGGCACATGCAGTAACTATCCAATAGGATAGTTACTGCATGGTTTGGTTTAGTTATTTGTTTAGTTAATTCCAGGTGGCAAATTTTTTTTTGGCCAGGTAGTGTATTATTAAATAAAGCAACATTTCAAACCAATGTTCAAAATGCAAGTATAATGAGCCATGATTCCAGACAAAATGACATTTTTTGCATTGGGTGCAATGACAAGGTTCCATCCCTGCTGGGTCTTTTAAACTCTCTGGTAGCCCAAATATTTCCATTTACCCCACGTATTTGTTTTTTCAGTCCTACATACAGTATCACTGAGGATGATGGATGATGACTTCAATATGTACATACCCAGGATTGAACTGAGGATGGGCAACACAAATAGCACTGTTCCTCATCTTTTGGAGCCCATAACACTAGGAATCCAAAACTTGGGATGCAAAATCAATGGCAAATATGTACTTAGAAAGGAATTCTGCATTAAATAGTTAATACCTGTTTCAATAAAGATTGGATTCTCAATTTAGGTAGCTGGCACCTGCCCTGTAGGTTTAGTATTGTCCAAACCAAACATCATTGTGTTTAGGTATGGATGAGACCTGCAATCCCCTCATGTCATGTAGTACACGGCTAGCTCTTTTCCATACCTCACCTGCAGAGATTGCAATACTTACACAAGCACCTGCATCCAAGAAAGGGCTCATTCTGAATTATATAATAAAAAATAATCACATGGAAATATATACTATCATGTCATGTGCTGTTCTGTTGTCAGAAATAGTTGAGGTATAAAAACAAGCTTATTTTTTTTTTCCTTCTATCTCCATCCTAATAGGTGCACTTACAATGTAATTTTTTGTTTAATTTGGACATAAACACATTCTTTAGCTGTTGTGAAAATGGGCACATGGAGCAATTGCACATCAATATTTTGCCACAAATGGTAGTTTGTTTGTCAGGGTGGCTACACTGGGCCTTCAGGGAGACCTTGCAATGCAGTGTAGCTGTCCTAAAAATTGATGTGATTTTTCCAAGAACTTATTTGGCTAAAAGATAGGCTGGAGTCAGATGTCAGAAAACAAACCATTTATGTGAGGGACGCTATTACAAAAATGTTTAGCGTTTGATAAATTAGGAACACTTTAAAGATTTTAGGTGTTAAACTATATTCATTGTAGATTATATTAACCTTGAATATCAATAGTCTTTAAAAAAATTCAATTTCGCAAAAATGACTTAATAAATCAGTTTCCTTTTTATAATCTCATCATTTTTGTTTTTTTACTGGATTTTCACATATTTTTACTAGCAAACCCTGAGGGTTGTATTGGGCTCAACAAGGATAATCAGCAGGATCACTAGGTAGCAAAAGAGCACAGTAAAAGAGTCTAGACTCACAGGGGCAGCAGACAAGGACATGGCAAGGGGCAGAGAGCAATTTTGTGCAGAAATTAGTTGTTCCCCATGATTAGGCCCCAAGGGGGCTGATCAAAACACGTTGGGGGCATGGCCTGGTTGGAGCCCAGGTTGAGGCTGTTGCACTTCTTTTACAGGGCTTGCAGCAATGTGTGGCTTACAGGGCATTTTCTTCCCCATACACTGATGTTCGGAGCTGGGACAAGTTCTGTCGTAGCCACACTCACAGCAGTTCATAAATCCTACAGAGTCTGAGTGGCACCCAAAATTTTAGCTTTTGGTACCATGATACTATTACAGTATTGTTCTAAGGTTCACTGTGGCTAGTGAGTGTAAGATTTGCTAGCAAATAACAAAACCGGCAGACGCAAAAGCATAGTCACTATAGTAAGTAGTTTAGGTCTGTAATATCTGCTGAAAGAGGACCTGTACACATCATCAATAGCGGACTGAAACTGTCCGCTACTGGTCACATGTAATTGCACAAGGAGCGATTCCACAAAGTTAGGAACAGATGAGTAATCCTGTACACAGACAATTTGCATCAAGGGTTTCTCATCTGTCCCCAACTGTAGGTAGTTACTCCATCTGTGATTACATATAATAGCTGTGGGACCTTTTAGCCTGTCATTGATTTGTACAGGCTAAACAGGCAAAAGTGATTGCAAACCCCTGACTGTACCTGCAGCATAATTACGCTGATCTGGGAGGTGTACAGCCTTTGATGGCCATGTGAATGTCTCTATAGTTACTTGGATCCATATGTTATGAATGCCTCTGGATCGGAGACTGTGAAAGTGCTAGTAAAAGGGCTCCAAGGTTTAAATATCACTCTCTTTGTGATCCACAACTTGGCTAATTAACAGAATTACATGGGGGTTGCACAGCACAGCTTAGTATAACAAGAGGCTATCCTTTTCTTACCTGGCTATACATTTATAAATACTGTAAGGTCCCTTTCACACTGCTGCGCTGCAGATTGGCTGCAGCATGTGGGTACACGTGGTTTTTGTGCGGGTAACTGCATTTTCCCATTGACTTTCTATTATGCTCCGCGTTTTTAGTGCATTTTTGAAAGCATGCAAAAGATACAGCATACCCCAAAACAATGGCCATAATAGAAAGTCTATGAGAAACCATGGGTAACCAGCACAAAGAACATAGTTTCTCCGCAGAGCGGCAGTGTGAAAGAATCCCTGAAGCCTGGTACACACTAATAGTTTTTTTTATTCAGCCCAGCGGGTTGATGGGAAAAAAAACCTGACAGCTCTGGTTGGAGCCACTGTACTAATGATTCGATGTTAGTACAGCAATCTCCCCTGCTGAACACCCCGGTCAGTGCTCTCAGCCATTGACTGAGACCGCTTATCATGAGCCGGTGGGCTGCTGGTTTTCCAGCATGCCCGTCCAACAGAAGCTGAACAAATGGCCGGCTTTTGTCCGACCGGCTGACATACACACGGGTGGAATGTCGGCCGGTTTTCATTGAACCGGCTATTGTCTCCTGACGTTCGGCCCATGTGTACCAGGCATAAGGCTGGCCACACACATGACAATTTTTAGTCAGTTTTAACCACTTTCAAACCACCAGATATTGCACCTACAATCGCAAAACTAGTCCGAAACTAAACAATCTACCACCTAGCAACTAAACTAGTCAGAAACTAAGCAGTCTACCACCTAGAATTCAGTTGGAATGGAAAAAGCTAATGGAACATCTTTGAAAGTGATAAGATTATTCTAGGAGACTTGATTGGGGCAATTTCAATCCCATCTTATTGCAGCTTATCAAACCATTGTTTTATGAATTCAGTTGCTTTGTGGTTTGACAAAACAAGGAATTGAAATATCAATCACTCTATCAAATTGTCATGTGTATGGCCAGTTTTATAAACAAGAGAGATTGCTGACTGCCACTGTTTGCTGGAGATTATTTTAATGCACTAATTGATTAAACTTGCTGTTTCAGCTTAAAATAAATAAAAAGCCAATCACTAACACTTGGGACCCCAACATAAAAAGTCAAGTACTGCTATTATGTAGTGTGTGGGTACAATTATGTCATATAAGGGAAAACATAGAGCATTTAGTGCAATTCATTTGTCTAAGACTTAGAACTGATTAGGATATAAAACATGCAGACACAGCTGGGCTTGTATGGTCGAGCCCATGCAGTCTATGTAGCCTAAAGGGATAGTGAAAATAGAGGCTGTAAAATATATGACTATACTTTGCTTAGCAAGCCTTGGGCTCGAACTTGTTTGAGAAATCTTGATCTATTTTTTCTGTTTAAAGCCTCAGGTGGTTCACTGCGGTCAGCTCAGAAATCCAATCACAATGTACTTACAGAAATGACTTCATACATTTGAAAGAGGTGTGCGTATGTAGTGTTTCACTACATGCATACATTGCATTATTGTCTTATTTGTACGTTTTCATTCTTGGGGTAGTATATATGTATCATGTTTCTGTTATAATTGTTCATCATTAAAATTACAGATTGAATGTATGAATGCCTTTATGTAGAAAAGCTTTTCCTTGCTGACAGGATCACTTTATTTGTGCATAGTTGCTGCAAAAGCTCTTCTAGGCATAGCCCCTGTGCAAGAAAGTCCACCCCTCTTTTTCTTGTTGGTGATCTGCTGCCATGAGAACCTGTGTTTGTGATGCAGTAGGTATTCCTAAATACACCCACTGCAGTCTGCTTGCAGTTAACTCTCATACAGATGATGCAGAGACTCTCCTACTCCAAACACAGATATAAAGTCCACCATTTAAAGGCTAACTATGCCACATACAGTGGTATACAGTCTGGGTCAGAGACCCATCAGAATGATGTAAACATGACACATCAGTACAGCAGAATGACTCAAAAACAGAAGTCTGAAATATGTTGACCTATTCTATATTTTGAATTGCAAGGCACATTAGCAATGGCCGTTCCCATAATTTTCATAAAAGTTTCAAAAGTTAGACAGTTGCTGTCAGAGATAAAGAAGGAGAAAGGAGGGTCAGGAGAGAAAACAAAACATATGAATGGGTGCAAGAACCCTGTGCCCACCTGGCCATCCACCCAGAAACCGAATAAACAGAATGAGAATCTGAGGCCTGGAAGTTACCTTTGTGAAGCCAGAGAGGACTGGTAAGTCCACGTTTCTGACCATGTTTCATGTTACACCCATATTCAGGATTTAACATAAAACATGGCTGCAGTCTATACACCCCCACCCCAAAACTGCCACTCCCTCTTTATGAATCCTGTTTTTTGTGGTTTTTTTTGCCTGTATTTTGAAATTTGAAATGGCGGTGTGTGGCATCATTTATTCACATGATACGTGAATGAAAAAACTTCATGTCACATCTGCCATCTAGTAAAGTCACTGCATTTAAAGTCCATTGCTACTTATTCTAGCCCCATAACCAGACAGAAGGCTTGAGAAATTGCCTGCAGGGATCGGAGTATTGCAACCCCAGTCCGTTGACCATGGTTGCAATGCTTTGCAGGCTCCAATGCAAACAAATAATAAATGCACATTTTTTTTAAAATCATTGTGGGTGTATTTATTATTATTTGGCTGGAATCGGCATGTAAAGAACTAAAACCCTGGAGACTTTGTGTGGTGTCCCCTGATTCCTTGCCACAGTGCTTGCAGAACTCTAGGCACCTATACAAAACACCATTCAACTCAGTTATGGATTTACTGGAAATCATTGCAATCACTGAATATGATCTTTACATATGGTTAGCACGCTTACCTGTATACATCTTCACATTAACTTTCTAAATCCCCTGCATTGCAGTACTGGAATAGGGAAGGCCAGCAGTTTCAGGCAATCAGGCCCTACTGCATTTCACAGTAGTGTCCACAAAGTGTGATGACCTTCTCAGTGTGCTGCTAATACTTTATGGTCTGGTAACAGACCGGGACAGGTCTTAGATTATTATTATGCTTTACTGTTTAACTAAAGTTAAGTGTGGAGTGAATACAAAGGGGGTACAGACTTAGCTATCTGGAAGGTGTGCTTGGATCACAAGACAGGCTGAACAAAATTACAAATCCATTAGTCATACTTTAAGGCTAGTATACATCAGAATGTATGTAAGGCTCCATTTGATTTGGCTTGAATGCCTAACTGCAGGACAAAGTATCCAAAATGCAGAATGTAACACATTTTCTAACACACCACAACCTAATGCATTGGTGGGAACAGACTCTTTTGAAAACTATAAATTTATAATGCCAATGTAATTTGGTTATATTGGAAAACACAGCAACATCACAACAACACATCTGGTGGTAACAAACTAGGAGTCAATGGGGTTGACCTACTAAAACTGGAGAGTGCAAAATCTGGTGCATCTCAGCATAGAAACAGCTTCAAGGTTTTTTGGTCAAAGCTTAACTGAACAAGCTGAAGTTAGGAGCTGATTGACAATGCACAACTGCTCCAGATTTTGCACTCTCCAGTTTTAGTAAATCAACCCTAGTGCATCATATAACCATACTTTATCAGAGAAGTATGGCTGAAAACTTTCAGCTTTGCCTGGCAATGGGTATACATATCTGGCACATCTAGTTCTGCATAGAATGTCATAGGATGCTTTACAGCAAGGATTTTACCGACGCAATGGAAAATAGAAAATTTGACTAGAGAATCTCAAATTGGCATGAAAATATGAGTGAATACTATATATACGCCTGGTCATATCTGCCGAAGATATAGCCAGTACAGATCAGATCAGAGCAGTTAATAGGAGTATCTTCATTAATTAATTGAAACAATTTATAGCAGGAGATATACAGGAATAAGTGCTTTTTCATGCTCTCAAACCTTTAACAATATAATTAAGACAGAATTTAGTCCTACTCTAACGCTACCAACTTTAACACTAAAAGCAGTGAATCTGACATTTACCGATCATTTGCTGTAGATTAATCTTTCAGGTGGATGTATTTTAAATGACAGCAATTGATTTACCACCAGTAAACCTGTGGTGAAAGACACATTCACTGCTTTATACATATAAATGTAAACCTTGTTCTGGTCATGAAAGGGCAAAACCCTCTGGCTGTTCATTGGTTAACAACTAAGTAAATACCTGCCATAAATTCACAGAATGCCTATTTACAGAATATTGCCCTCACACTGAATTATACACCATGTACACTTTGGTACAGAGAACAGCAACAAAGGTATCTTCTTTCCAACCCAGAAGAAAGGAAATGTCAACAGCTTTTCATCAGTTTACCTAAAGTTTAACTAAAGGCAAATTTTTTGTTTTTCTTTTTCAGTTTTAGACGAAGTGTAGACGGATTAGAATTTGTGTCAGTTTTTTTCGCTCTTTGGGCTCGCATTAAAGAGATTCCCCCTCTCTATTTGTCCTGTTTACCATTATCAGTAAAAGTGAAAGTAAAAGAAAAGGTTGTCCCCAGAAAAATAACAGAGGGGAAATCTTCCAATGAAGACACTAGTTCTGATGACCTGGGGGTCCCCAAGAAATTCCCCTAATTTTCAGGGATTTCCTCTCACTGCTATGGGACAGGAAGGGAAGGGAAATCTCTGCAAGGGGACACAGATGGCAGAAAAAAATCTGACAGTCTCCATTACTCTATCCAAAATGGAAAAAAGTTTTGCGTCTAGTTTTACCTTAACCACTTGCCGACCGCCGCAAGTACTTATACTGCGGCAGTCAGCCCCTCACAGGCAAAGTGACATATGGGTACGTCACTAGCCTGTGAGGCTCTGGGGAGCGAGCCCGCGCCGCCGGAGGCGCGCTCCCGCTCAGTCACGGACCCCCCCGCGCGTGTGTCCGGTGGACCCGATGTCCGCCGGGCACTCGTGATCGTCTGTGACAGAGGGAGAAAGGCAGGCGGCTGATGTAAACAAGCCGCCTGTCATTCTCCCCTGTGTAAGAACAGTGATCATACGGTTCTACTAGGTAGATCATTGTTCCTACACCTCAAGCCACAGCCAATCACAGTTAGAATCACGCCCCTAGGGACACACACCACCCCTCCCTCTCAAAAAAAGTTAACCCCTTCACTAGCAGTGTCATTTTACAGTAACAGTGCATATGTATAGCACTGATTACTGTAGTAATGTCACTGGTAACCCCAAAAGTGTCAAAAATGTCAGTCAAGGGTCCGATCTGTCCGCCGCAATGTCGCAGTCCCGCAAAAAAAAACGCAGATCGCCGCCATTACGCGTTAAAAAAAAAACAACAAAAATTACAAAAATCTTTCCCTTAGTTAGTAAACGCAATAACTTTTGCGCAAACCAATCAAAATACGCTTTTTGTGATTTTTTTTTTACCAAAAATATGTAGCATAAAACAAATTGGCCTAAAATGTTAAAAAATTTTGATTTTTAAATTTTTTTTGGGGAATTTCATATAAAAAAATGTGAAAAATATTGTTATTTTTGCAAAATTTAAGCTCTTTTTTTGTTTATAGCACATGATCAAAAAATCGCACAGGTGATCAAATAACACCAAATTCGTTTAGGTACGACCGCGCAATTGTCCGTTAAAGTCAGGCAGTGCCGAATCACAAAATACCTCCTGGTCAGGAAGGGGGTAAAATCTTCCGGGGCTTAAGTGGTTAAGGTTTACCTCCCAGTTGGTTGAGCTATTTAATTTTGGGGATTCTAGGATAATAAAGACTGTTCAACACTATTATATCATTTGCCATGGTTGCACAAATCAGCCCTTTTCTTTTTGCTGCCCCTAACTATCCATTACAACAGAACCTATATACTTTATATTATTTAGAAGCATTTATATATCCTCCATTAGCTTGCCTTCTGTATCATACAATGTGATACAATATACAGTGCCTTGCGAAAGTATTCGGCCCCCTTGACCTTTGCGACCTTTTGCCACATTTCAGGCTTCAAACATAAAGATATAAAACTGTAATTTTTTGTGACAAATCAACAACAAGTGGGACATACCTGCGCTTCTTTTAGGCAGATTGGAGGCAAATTGGTCCCATAGACTTCAATGGGAGCAACTGAAAAACGCTCAAGATTAATGTTTTACAAGTGCTTTGTCGTGTGTTTTCTGGCAAAACAGCAGCTCTCCACTCCTAATCTCCTCCCCCTACTGCTTTCTATTGGCTCACTCTCAAGCTTTGACATATACCATGCAGCTTGGCCCTGCCCCCAATTTCCTCCTCACTAGATTTGACTGACAGCAACAGGAGCCAATAGTTCCCTCTGCTCTTGGCCAAGCCTGTAAGGAAGCGTAGAGAGGAGAGTAGTCCTGCAGATGTGCACAGCGCCGGACCCATGCAGGACTCAGGTAAGCATTTAGGTATGGGAGGAGGGAGAAACAGGCACTGAGGTTTTTTTACCTTAAAGCGATAATAAACCCCAAACAAAAAATGTATTATAATGCAGCTTACCGATCATTAGATGTGGTGGCTGCATCAGTTTTCCTTTTTTTGGCTTTTTTCTTCTGTTTACACCTGGTGATCTGGCCAGTAACACACCTCTTGTATTAGTAAGACACCACTCTGAATGAATGAGCACAGAGGCAGAGCAGACAGAAGCATTGTCAGTCTGGGAGGGAGGGTAATGTTGAATGTATTAGCAGATTTAAATGCACTAACAAATTGTTAAACTCCAGCTCACACTGCATAATCAGTTAAACAGTTTTTTTTTTCCTTTTGGGAAAAGGTTTTACATGACTAAATAAAAGCTGATCATTTTAGGCACCCCTACCAGTGTTAAATGGTTTGTCTCATTCATGTAAACTGATACATTCTGCTGGAGAGCTTGTGCTTTTGAAAAATAACAGACTTGCTGGCTGGATCGCCAGATGAAAATAGAAGAAAGAAAGCCTAAAAACGGTAACTAATACAGCCAACACATCTAAGAATTAGTAAACTGCAATATAATACATGTTTGCTTTAAAGCATGGAATGCATTAAGGTAAAAAAAAACCTTATGACTTTAGAACCAATTTAACTAACCCAAATAAAGTGTGGTGGTTGTAGGCACCTATGAAGACTTGGGTAGAATCTACTTCTATGGTGGGAATTTTACCCAACTTGAATGGTAAGAACAAACAAATCACTGACATTGGGTAGTTGAAAAAGAAAGTTAGTAAGTAAACTCTTCCTGAGTGTTGAATAAAAATGACAAGCTGAACCACAAGGATCTTATGAATGATATGCTTACATTAGCTATATGTAGCTGAGTGGATTGTTACAGTAAATGCTTGTGGTTTTGTTATAGGTTGTCAAAGCTGCAGCCTTGTTGTTGTCACAGACTCCAGGTGAGGCATCAGGAGAAGAAGTTCCTTAATCAATCGGCAGTGGCAATAGGATTGCTCCACCTCATACATCATCTGTCCTGTGAATTCAAGAGGAAGAAATAAATGGGAGTTAGAAATGACAGTATTCCTCTACTGAAGCATATGCCCATCTGTTTTACTACTATATATCTAGATAACCTGTAATTATTGACCATTTACAAGCTGAACACTTGAATGGGTTTCATCAGCTAAGAATTATAGCCGGTATTTGTCAAATGTACTTTCATTAAAATAAATGTTTAGCTATTTTGCTAGCTGTTATGTAATGTATAATAGTTTAGTGTGCAACCAAATTTTGAAGTAAGTTTTGAAACGGATACTTTTAAAACTCATAAAACATCAATGTTTGTCATACCATTTAATTTTTAATATGAATTAAAAATTAAATGGTATGGCAAACATTTATGTTTTATGAGAACTATAGGTAAAATAATCTTTATTTAATCAATTATCTGACTCATATAAAGGTAAAAAATCATGTATTTGTCTTTGATTTCCAGGAATTAAAATTTGAGTATATTAAGATGTAAGCATTTGACTTTGGATGTATTTCTATCACAATTTTTTTTATTGTGTGCTAACATGTATATTGTTTGCTCTGTAGATTTTCTATATATATTAAGAATACTTTGACACAGCTGGAGCCTGAGGAAGCACTCATAGCGAAACGCGTAGTTCCAGCAACTCCTTGTACTTTCATATAGTCCCCTTGTGGGCTCTTGAAATCTAAGTACTTTGCTCTATGTACAATACATGTATACAAAATTATAATGAATATGTATGTCTGTTTGTTTTTAATGTATATTGAATAAAAACTTTTTTATTAACTTTTAAATATGGACTGAATCTGGAAAAAATGATTGCATCAGTGGCACATTTAAATCCCCTTTGGTTCCACCTTTGCCCATTTTGGACAAGGTTGTAAACCCCCTCCTCTCTCTTTGGAAAAGGAAAGTTCCCCTAAGGGTTTGGGACTTTAAAGGCACTTTAAGATATAAAAAAACTTTTTTTTTTTAAATTGTACATTTTATATATACATAGTAAGAACATAAGAAAAGAACAAAAGACAATCAATTAATAGCAAACAATTAGACAAAAAGAAACAAGGGTGCCAGGTCAGAAATAGGAAGTGTTAAAAACAAAGTTTATTACTGAGCACTTACATAAAGGCAGGCCAGGATCAATGTGATGGCAGGCAAAGGCATAGAATCCCCAAACGTTGGTGGACTGGAGGGTGAAGCAGGACTCACAATACCAGCACCGGCTGTACCGCTGAGAACCAGAAACAGAGAGCATTGTGACACAGGGACAGTGTCCGTCCGCACCTCCCCCAGGGCTGTAGCGCCGCCAGGGGTGATGTCACCTACCATTCCCGATTCCTCCATGGATGCCAGCGAGGGAGAAGAGACAAGCAGTGGAGACGGGGGGGGGGGGGGGGTGCAACGTCATTTTCCGAGGATCAACCTCCTTCGTCAGGCTCAAGCCTGACATTGCAAACAATTGATCATATTACATTGATACACAAAGAGATGGTAGTGTATTGTAGTATTACAGTACCCAACATGTTTCAAATCTTTTTATGCTTCTTCTTCAGGCAAAACAAAATAATACGGTAATTAATATACATAATTCAAAATGATACAAAAAAGTTCAAGTAGTCAATAATCAGGAAACTTACATCATCTGAGTCAATGATCAGTTTGTGTTTGCTCACCAATAATAGATAAAAACAGCCGTCACAGGTTCCGCTGTCAGGTCTGGGCCACATCAAAAAGGTTTAGACTATTGATTGCCGTAAGTCACCTAAGAAAGACACCTAAGAGGAGCTTACATCCTGTGGCCCAAGGCATAAGGTTAAAGGTCCAGTCCACCAAAATTGATTATTTGTTTATATTTCTCAGCGACTCTGTTAGTGGGATATATGCACTTCAGTTTTTAGATCTTTAAACCTACCGAGCTCATTAATTTGGGTTTCAGCTGTTCCTGATGGAGTTTTTCAATATATTTTATGTCATGAATAATGCAACAGGAATAGTGTTGAGCGAACACGGACTGTATTATTCGTGTTCGTACCGAATAATTGGATTTTTTTTACCCGAACACGGACACGGACACTTTACTGTATGTTCGGGTAAAAATCCGTGTTCGGTCGTTTTATTTCCGGGTTTTGCATGCTTTGGCGCTCTTTTCATGGCGGGCTTTCAACAGCCAATCAACAATCGTTTAACTGGTGTGCCTTAAGCCATCCCAGCCATGCCTGCAAATGTCTTAGTAGCTGTGATTGGCCGTCTGAAGCATGTGACCAAGTCTTTATAAGTTCGAGGCAGCCGCCGCAGCAGCGTCATTCTGCTGCTTAGCTAAGGGACAGAGCACACATCAATGTGCTGGCTGCTGATTAGGGAAAGATAGGCAGGAAAAAACCATTTGTGTCCGGATAGAATTGAGGGACAGGTCAGAGTGTTTAGGCAGGGCGAGTTGTAGGCATTTTAGGGATAGAGTCTGCTGAATTATAGGGTCAGTGTCTTCTACAAACTACAATCGATATTGCTGTGTGGGGGGTGGGGTGAATCTGCACTCAATCCTGATCTACGATCTCTTCTCAATCCTGTTAGGGACAGAGTCTGCTGAATTTTAGGGAAACTGTGTTCTACAAACTACAATCGATATTGCTGTGTGGTGTGGGATTGGAGATAGGCAGGTGTCAGTGATCCACATCCATTTTTCTGTGTGTGAGCTGCAGTGAACACAATCTTTTTGGGCTGCAGTGAACACAATCTTTTTGGGCTGCAGTGAACACAATCTTTTTGGGCTGCAGTGAACACAATCTTTTTGGGCTGCAGTGAACACAATCTTTTTGGGGTGCAGTGAACAAAATCTTTTTGGGGTGCAGTGAACACAATCCTTTTTGGTGTGCAGTGAACACAATCTTTGTGGGGTGCAGTGAACAAAATCCTTTGTGGGGTGCAGTGAACACAATCTTTTTGGGGTGCAGTGAACAAAATCCTTTTTGGGGTGCAGTGAACAACAATCTTTTTGGGGTGCAGTGAACACAATCTTTTTGGGGTGGAGTGAACAACATCCTTTTTGGGGTGCAGTGAACAAAATCCTTTTTGGGGTGCAGTGAACAAAATCATTTTTGGGGTGCAGTGAACACAATCTTTTTGGGGTGCAGTGAACACAATCTTTGTGGGGTGCAGTGAACACAATCTTTTTGGGGTGGAGTGAACAACATCCTTTTTGGGGTGCAGTGAACAACATCCTTTTTGGGGTGCAGTGAACACAATCTTTTTGGGGTGCAGTGAACACAATCTTTGTGGGGTACAGTGAACAGAATCTTTGTGGGGTGCAGTGAACACAATCTTTGGGGGGTACAGTGAACACAATCTTTTTGGGGTGCAGTGAACACAATCTTTGTGGGGTGCAGTGAACACAATCTTTTTGGGGTGGAGTGAACAAAATCATTTTTGGGGTGCAGTGAACAACATCCTTTTTGGGGTGCAGTGATCAAAATCCTTTTTGGGGTGCAGTGAACACAATCTTTTTGGGGTGCAGTGAACAAAATCCTTTGTGGGGTGCAGTGAACAGAATCTTTGTGGGGTGCAGTGAACACAATCTTTGGGGGGGTACAGTGAACACAATCTTTTTGGGGTGCAGTGAACACAATCTTTGTGGGGTACAGTGAACAGAATCTTTGTGGGGTGCAGTGAACACAATCTTTGGGGGGTACAGTGAACACAATCTTTTTGGGGTGCAGTGAACACAATCTTTGGGGGGTACAGTGAACACAATCTTTTTGGGGTGCAGTGAACACAATCTTTGTGGGGTGCAGTGAACACAATCTTTGGGGGGGTACAGTGAACACAATCTTTTTGGGGTGCAGTGAACAACATCCTTTTAGGGTGCAGTGAACACAATCTTTGTGGGGTGCAGTGAACAACATCCTTTTAGGGTGCAGTGAACACAATCTTTGTGGGGTACAGTGAACAGAATCTTTGTGGGGTGCAGTGAACACAATCTTTGGGGGGTACAGTGAACACAATCTTTGTGAGGTGCAGTGAACACAATCTTTGTGGGGTGCAGTGAACACAATCATTGTGGGGTGCAGTGAACTCAATCTTTGTGGGGTACAGTGAACACAATCTCATACTTCTGAAGATTTGAGGGTGCTGCCTGTTCCATACTCCCCCTACTCCTCATCTAGCCTTTTAGGGGTACAAACAATAGTAATTGGGGCCTAGTGTGGTTGTGTACGTGTGATATACATACACTTTTTTTGGATCATATTTTCTATTCCGCTATTTAATCAAAAACCTTTGGGGATCAGTTAAATTGGGGGATAGTCTGTGTTGGTACGTGTGAGAGAGATCCACCTTTCCAAGTTGTTGGGGTTCATCTCATACTTCTGAAGGTTTGAGGGTGCTGCCTGTTCCATACTCCCCCTACTCCTAGCCTTTTAGGGGTACAAACAATAGTAATTGGGGCCTAGTGTGGTTGTGTACGTGTGATATACATACACTTTTTTTGGATCATATTTTCTATTCCGCTATTTAATCAAAAACCTTTGGGGATCAGTTAAATTGGGGGATAGTCTGTGTTGGTACGTGTGAGAGAGATCCACCTTTCCAAGTTGTTGGGGTTCATCTCATACTTCTGAAGGTTTGAGGGTGCTGCCTGTTCCATACTCCCCCTACTCCTCATCTAGCCTTTTAGGGGTACAAACAATAGTAATTGGGGCCTAGTGTGGTTGTGTACGTGTGATATACATACACTTTTTTTGGATCATATTTTCTATTCCGCTATTTAATCAAAAACCTTTGGGGATCAGTTAAATTGGGGGATAGTCTGTGTTGGTACGTGTGAGAGAGATCCACCTTTCCAAGTTGTTGGGGTTCATCTCATACTTCTGAAGGTTTGAGGGTGCTGCCTGTTCCATACTCCCCCTACTCCTAGCCTTTTAGGGGTACAAACAATAGTAATTGGGGCCCAGTGTGGTTGTGTACGTGTGATATACATACACTTTTTTTGGATCATATTTTCTATTCCGCTATTTAATCAAAAACCTTTGGGGATCAGTTAAATTGGGGGATAGTCTGTGTTGGTACGTGTGAGAGAGATCCACCTTTCCAAGTTGTTGGGGTTCATCTCATACTTCTGAAGGTTTGAGGGTGCTGCCTGTTCCATACCCCCCCTACTCCTCATCTAGCCTTTTAGGGGTACAAACAATAGTAATTGGGGCCTAGTGTGGTTGTGTACGTGTGATATACATACACTTTTTTTGGATCATATTTTCTATTCCGCTATTTAATCAAAAACCTTTGGGGATCAGTTAAATTGGGGGATAGTCTGTGTTGGTACGTGTGAGAGAGATCCACCTTTCCAAGTTGTTGGGGTTCATCTCATACTTCTGAAGGTTTGAGGGTGCTGCCTGTTCCATACCCCCCCTACTCCTCATCTAGCCTTTTAGGGGTACAAACAATAGTAATTGGGGCCTAGTGTGGTTGTGTACGTGTGATATACATACACTTTTTTTGGATCATATTTTCTATTCCGCTATTTAATCAAAAACCTTTGGGGATCAGTTAAATTGGGGGATAGTCTGTGTTGGTACGTGTGAGAGAGATCCACCTTTCCAAGTTGTTGGGGTTCATCTCATACTTCTGAAGGTTTGAGGGTGCTGCCTGTTCCATACTCCCCCTACTCCTCATCTAGCCTTTTAGGGGTACAAACAATAGTAATTGGGGCCTAGTGTGGTTGTGTACGTGTGATATACATACACTTTTTTTGGATCATATTTTCTATTCCGCTATTTAATCAAAAACCTTTGGGGATCAGTTAAATTGGGGGATAGTCTGTGTTGGTACGTGTGAGAGAGATCCACCTTTCCAAGTTGTTGGGGTTCATCTCATACTTCTGAAGGTTTGAGGGTGCTGCCTGTTCCATACTCCCCCTACTCCTCATCTAGCCTTTTAGGGGTACAAACAATAGTAATTGGGGCCTAGTGTGGTTGTGTACGTGTGATATACATACACTTTTTTTGGATCATATTTTCTATTCCGCTATTTAATCAAAAACCTTTGGGGATCAGTTAAATTGGGGGATAGTCTGTGTTGGTACGTGTGAGAGAGATCCACCTTTCCAAGTTGTTGGGGTTCATCTCATACTTCTGAAGGTTTGAGGGTGCTGCCTGTTCCATACTCCCCCTACTCCTCATCTAGCCTTTTAGGGGTACAAACAATAGTAATTGGGGCCTAGTGTGGTTGTGTACGTGTGATATACATACACTTTTTTTGGATCATATTTTCTATTCCGCTATTTAATCAAAAACCTTTGGGGATCAGTTAAATTGGGGGATAGTCTGTGTTGGTACGTGTGAGAGAGATCCACCTTTCCAAGTTGTTGGGGTTCATCTCATACTTCTGAAGGTTTGAGGGTGCTGCCTGTTCCATACTCCCCCTACTCCTAGCCTTTTAGGGGTACAAACAATAGTAATTGGGGCCCAGTGTGGTTGTGTACGTGTGATATACATACACTTTTTTTGGATCATATTTTCTATTCCGCTATTTAATCAAAAACCTTTGGGGATCAGTTAAATTGGGGGATAGTCTGTGTTGGTACGTGTGAGAGAGATCCACCTTTCCAAGTTGTTGGGGTTCATCTCATACTTCTGAAGGTTTGAGGGTGCTGCCTGTTCCATACCCCCCCTACTCCTCATCTAGCCTTTTAGGGGTACAAACAATAGTAATTGGGGCCTAGTGTGGTTGTGTACGTGTGATATACATACACTTTTTTTGGATCATATTTTCTATTCCGCTATTTAATCAAAAACCTTTGGGGATCAGTTAAATTGGGGGATAGTCTGTGTTGGTACGTGTGAGAGAGATCCACCTTTCCAAGTTGTTGGGGTTCATCTCATACTTCTGAAGGTTTGAGGGTGCTGCCTGTTCCATACTCCCCCTACTCCTCATCTAGCCTTTTAGGGGTACAAACAATAGTAATTGGGGCCCAGTGTGGTTGTGTACGTGTGATATACATACACTTTTTTTGGATCATATTTTCTATTCCGCTATTTAATCAAAAACCTTTGGGGATCAGTTAAATTGGGGGATAGTCTGTGTTGGTACGTGTGAGAGAGATCCACCTTTCCAAGTTGTTGGGGTTCATCTCATACTTCTGAAGGTTTGAGGGTGCTGCCTGTTCCATACTCCCCCTACTCCTAGCCTTTTAGGGGTACAAACAATAGTAATTGGGGCCTAGTGTGGTTGTGTACGTGTGATATACATACACTTTTTTTGGATCATATTTTCTATTCCGCTATTTAATCAAAAACCTTTGGGGATCAGTTAAATTGGGGGATAGTCTGTGTTGGTACGTGTGAGAGAGATCCACCTTTCCAAGTTGTTGGGGTTCATCTCATACTTCTGAAGGTTTGAGGGTGCTGCCTGTTCCATACCCCCCCTACTCCTCATCTAGCCTTTTAGGGGTACAAACAATAGTAATTGGGGCCTAGTGTGGTTGTGTACGTGTGATATACATACACTTTTTTTGGATCATATTTTCTATTCCGCTATTTAATCAAAAACCTTTGGGGATCAGTTAAATTGGGGGATAGTCTGTGTTGGTACGTGTGAGAGAGATCCACCTTTCCAAGTTGTTGGGGTTCATCTCATACTTCTGAAGGTTTGAGGGTGCTGCCTGTTCCATACTCCCCCTACTCCTCATCTAGCCTTTTAGGGGTACAAACAATAGTAATTGGGGCCCAGTGTGGTTGTGTACGTGTGATATACATACACTTTTTTTGGATCATATTTTCTATTCCGCTATTTAATCAAAAACCTTTGGGGATCAGTTAAATTGGGGGATAGTCTGTGTTGGTACGTGTGAGAGAGATCCACCTTTCCAAGTTGTTGGGGTTCATCTCATACTTCTGAAGGTTTGAGGGTGCTGCCTGTTCCATACTCCCCCTACTCCTCATCTAGCCTTTTAGGGGTACAAACAATAGTAATTGGGGCCCAGTGTGGTTGTGTACGTGTGATATACATACACTTTTTTTGGATCATATTTTCTATTCCGCTATTTAATCAAAAACCTTTGGGGATCAGTTAAATTGGGGGATAGTCTGTGTTGGTACGTGTGAGAGAGATCCACCTTTCCAAGTTGTTGGGGTTCATCTCATACTTCTGAAGGTTTGAGGGTGCTGCCTGTTCCATACCCCCCCTACTCCTCATCTAGCCTTTTAGGGGTACAAACAATAGTAATTGGGGCCTAGTGTGGTTGTGTACGTGTGATATACATACACTTTTTTTGGATCATATTTTCTATTCCGCTATTTAATCAAAAACCTTTGGGGATCAGTTAAATTGGGGGATAGTCTGTGTTGGTACGTGTGAGAGAGATCCACCTTTCCAAGTTTTTGGGGTTCATCTCATACTTCTGAAGATTTGAGGGTGCTGCATGTTCCATACTCCTCTTCCTCATCCTCCCTTTAGGGTAGGAAAAAATTTAATCGGGCCTAGTCTGTGTTTGTACGTGTGAGATACACAGTTTTTTATCCTATTCCGCTATTCAATACACACCCTTTTGGTGTAAAAAACATTAAATTGCGGCATAGTTTGCATATTTGACATTTGCATATATTGTGCCTTGTTGCGCTGTTTTGGGTACTCCACCAACATGGCCAGTGGCAATGACGCCATTCTCAGCTTAACTATCCCACTTCTATGCCTCCTTGAAAAAACAATTTGGGCGATGATGGAAGAGGATGTGGCACAGGATGAGGAGGAGGAGGAGGAGGATGAAGAGGTAACATTTCAAAGGCTTTCAGGGCAGTCATTCGCAAGGGGCTCCGAGGGTGGGTTCCTGCACACACAAACGCCAGGGACACAATTGTCCAGCAGGGGCACAGTTCTGGAGGATGAGGAGGATGAGGAGGAGGAGGAGCTGGAGGAGGAGATGGAACCATGTTCACAGCAGGGTGGCACCCAGGCCAGCTCATGGCCATCACTGGTGCGTGGCTGGGGGGATACAGAGGACACGGACGATACACCTCCCACAGAGGACAGCCTTTCGTCGCCTCTGGGCAGCCTGGCACACATGAGCGATTACATGCTGCAGTGTCTCCACAACGACCGCCGAGTTGCCCACATTCTAACTTGTGCTGATTACTGGGTGGCCACGCTGCTGGATCCCCGTTACAAGGACAACGTACCGTCCTTAATTCACTCACTGGAGCGCGATCGCAAGATGCGCGAGTACAAGCGCACGCTGGTAGACGCCATGCTGCTGGCATTCCCATCTGACAGCGGGGCCACAGTGGAAGCACAAGGCAGAGGAGGAGGAGGAGGAGGTCGCCAACGCAACCAGGGCACCGCCAGCACCTCAGAAGGCAGGGTTAGCATGGCCGAAATGTGGAAAAGCTTTGTCAGCACGCCACAACAAACAGCAGCACCAGCAGCTCAGATGGAACGTCTTAGCAGGAGGCAGCATTTTACCAACATGGTGGAGCAGTATGTGTGCACACGCCTACATGTAGTGAATGACGGGTCTGCCCCCTTCAACTTCTGGGTCTCCAAATTGGGCACATGGCCTGAGCTTGCCCTTTACGCCTTGGAGGTGCTGGCGTGCCCTGCAGCCAGTGTATTATCTGAACGGGTATTTAGCACGGCTGGGGGCGTTATAACAGACAAGCGCAGCCGCCTGTCCAGAGACAATGTGGACAAGCTCACGTTCATTAAAATGAACCAGGCATGGATCCCACGGGACTTTTCCGTACCTTATGCAGAATAGCAATGGATACCGACCTTACCCACCCATTGTTCCATTTTTGCTCTTTCTCACTCTTTTGGGGTGTACCCTCATTTAAAATTTTTGAAAAGAAGCAGTGTTGGCTACCTCGTCCTCCTCCTCAGGGCCAGATTAATGTAGGGGCTATTGGAGCTGCAGCTCCAGGCCCCTACCTTTTATATAGGCCCCGGGTTGGCCATATTCACTGTTACCGCTCTTCTGTCACTTGTAAACACAGAAGTCTGGCTTCTATGCTCGCTTCCCCAGGCAGCACCCTCAGAACCTCCCCACACAGCGTGAAGGCCGGACAAGGAGGGACAGTTGGCGATGCATGGATGTGTTTATGGGCTTCAGAGACAGCATCCCATGTTGAATTAGGCATGCATGGCTGCACCCTTCCTCCTCTGGGTGCATGGCAAGGCACGGCCCTTAAGGCCCTTCAAAATCCTCAGCACCAAGCCCATGATGCTGTTAATCCGGCCCTGGTCCTCCTCCACCGCCGCTTCCACCTACACCGCCCATAGGTGTGCGCAGCCTATTGCATTAAGGTGTGCACCCCAAAGTTGAAATACACATGCATGTGTTTGCCAGCAGGGAGAGTAATGTATCGGGGCCATGTACCTGTAGGCAAGGAGAAATAGAGCAGAGCAGGTCCCAGGGAGATCTTTCCCATCTCCTCACTGGCAATGCTATGTGCCCTAGGTGATTAGGGTGTGCCCAGGCACACCCAGCACACCCTGTGCGCACGCCTATGTCACCGCCACATCCACCACCACCTCAACCTCCCTCCTACTCCATATGGGCCTCGTCCTTCAGAGATGAAGAAGAACATTGTTTTATTTTTCTGTTTTTTTTTGTTGTTTTAAGTTATTTCCCTATCCACATTTGTTTGCAGAGCACTTGCCATGCTCTTAATTACGTTTTGCTGCCATTTGCAGCACTCTAGCCCTTTCCTTTGGTGTTTTAGAGCCATTTTAGTGCCTTAAAGTTCGGGTCCCCATTGACTTCAATGGGGTTCGGTGTCCGGGAAAAGTTCGGTAAAAGTCCGGGACACGGACCCGGACTTTTTTTTAAAGTTCGGCCGAACCCGTCGAACACGGACATCTAGGTGTCCGCTCAACCCTAAACAGGAACACTCAAAAAGTGGCCAAGGAGATCTCACTGTTAGAGCATTAAAACACCTTCAACTAAAACATCTAAAACAGTTAAAACAAAGCCATCCACAACTCTGCTCCAGCAACATCACTAACCTAGTCTCAAAATACCAACCTAACAGTTCTCTTCTTTTCTCCAAAGACCTCTGGCTCCCTTGTCACCTTATCCCATTGTTGCCTTCAGGACTTTTCCTGAGCCTCTCCCATCCTATGGAACTCCCTACCCAAATCTGTCCGATTATCTCCTACTCTGTTTGCTTTTAGATGATCCCTGAAAACTCATCTGTTCAGAGAAGCCTATCCTGCATTCCCCTAACAACTGTACTTAAATTTTCTCCATCATCTCCCCCCCTACAGCTATTACCTTTTGTATCACTTGATCCTCCCTTTTAGATTTTAAGCCCTTTCAAACAGGGCCGTCTGATTCCTCCTGTATTGAATTGTATTATAACTGCACTGTCTGCCTTCGTGTTGTAAAGCGCTGTGCAAGCTGTTTGCACTATATAAATCATGTATTATAATAATAATAATAATCATCATATTTTGGTGGACTGACCATTTAAATACCCATATAAATACCAAATATATATATAAACAATTTTTCTATGATATAAGATAAATGAGACACTAGGGCTACTTGTTTTAATTAAAATGACAAATATGACTGGGTCATGTAGGTCTATCTGAATTGGTGATAAAAAGCATTTTTGGTTGTTACTTTGAAGCATAAAGCAGACCTACTGTAGTATTGCCTGAAGGAACATTGTGTGTCGGTGCTAAAACTCCCTAAAAACCCTTTTTTTAAAATAGAATTGAATCAGGTTGGATTGCTGCAGCTGTGTGTAAGTCAAACACATTGTACAAGAATAAAAAACAGTTCTGCGGCCAAATATGCTCTGCCAGAGAAAGCTGACTGTGAAATATGTGCTGTTCTATAATACCACATACTGTATGGCTTTAAAGCAGTAGTAAAAAAAAAAAAAAAAAAATTGGGCTCTGGGCAGTTTAAGTAATAATGTGCTAGTATGCACCACATACTGTACTTGCGCATTATGACAGACTTACCTAAAAACGAAGCCCTCCAATGGTGCGCTGTCACCGCTGTAGATGCTTCCATATTAACTCGGTCTTCCTTCCTGGTCCACGGGCTGCGGTGGTATGAATGGCTGAGCCGTGACATCACATAGCGCATGTGTCACCAGCTGCTTATAAAGTAGATTTCTCCTAAACGGTGCATGTGTACAAGATATTTACAGTACCTATAGGTAAGCCTTATTCTAGGTTTACCTATAAGTAAAAATCAACCAAAGGGATTTTAATCCCACTTTAAGGCCTGCTCCAAGGTTATATTTTAACCACTTCAGCTCTCACACACCTGTACATCCCCTATTGACCAGATACATTTTTACATTTTCTACATTGAATCTGTTTATTTGGCAATAGCTTTGTCAAAAAAAAAAAAATATGTTGCTGTAAACACTTTTTTTTTTTTACTGTTGCTATGGTATACAGTATCTCACAAAAGTGAGTACACCCCTCACTTTTTTGTAAATATTTTATTCTATCTTTTAATGTGACAACACTGAAGAAATGACACTTTGCTACAATGTAAAGTAGTGAGTGTACAGCTTGTATAACAGTGTAAATTTGCTGTCCCCTCAAAATAAGTCAACACACAGCCAATAATGTCTAAACCGCTGGCAACAAAAGTGAGTACATCCCTAAGTAAACATGTCCAAATTGGGCCAAATTAGCCATTTTTCCTCACTGGTGTCATGTGAATCATTAGTGTTACAAGGTCCCAAGTGTGAATGGGGAGCAGGTGTGTTAAATTTGGTGTTATCGCTCTTACTCTCTCATTCTGGTCACTGATAGTTCAACATGGCACCTCATGGCAAAGAACTCTCTGAGGATCTGAAAAAAAGAATTGTTGCTCTACATAAAGATGGCCTAGGCTATAAGAAGAGTGCCAAGACCCTGAAACTGAGCTGCAGCACAGTGGCCAAGACCATATAGCGGTTAAACAGGACAGGTTCCTCTCAGAACAGGCCTCGACATGGTTGACCAAAGGAGTTGAGTGCATGTGCTCAGCGTCATATCCAGAGGTTGTCTTTGGAAAATAGACATATGAGTGCTGCCAGCATTGCTGCAGAGGTTAAAGGGGTAGAGGGTCAGCCTGTCAATGCTCAGACCATACGTCGCACACTGCATCAAATTGGTCTGCATGGTTGTCCTCCCAGAAGGAAGCCTCTTCTAAAGATGATGCACAAGAAAGCCCACCAACAGTTTGCTGAAGACAAGCAGACTAAGGACATAGATCAGTGGAACCATGTCCTGTGGTCTGATGAGACCAAGATAAACCTATTTGGTTCAGATGGTGTCAAGCGTGTGTGGCGGCAACCAGTTGAGGATTACAAAGACAAGTGTGTCTTGACTACAGTCAAGCATGGTGGTGGGAGTGTCATGATCTGGGGCTGCATGAGTGCTGCCATCACTGGGGAGCTACAGTTCATTGAGGGAACCATGAATGCCAGCATGTACTGTGACATACTGAAGCAGAGCATGATCCCCTCCCTTCGGAGACTGGACCGCAGCGCAGTATTCCAACATGATAATGACCTCAAACACACCTCCAAGATAACCACTGCCTTGCTATAGAAGCTGAGGGTAAAGGGGATGGACTGGCCAAGCATGTCTCCACACCTAAGCCCTATTGAGCATCTGTGGGGCATCCTCAAACAGAAGGGAGATATTGTATGTCCCCCAGTGCCCAGCTCCCCATGCCTGTTGTTTAACAAAAGCTTGTTTATTATCCCTACAAGGGATACAATGAAATGATAAAAGCTGCCTCCCTTAAGCCGGCCATACATTATTCAATTTCCTTTAGATTTACCTTCAACTATGTAGTGCAAGGGCCTGCCTGATTGCATAAAAATTGAAAGTGTTTAGGTTTGACCTCATATTATATGGTTTTTGTAAATCTAAACGAAAATTGCACAAGAAAATTGGATAATGTATGGCCAGTTTTAGCCTTCAATAGTGTTTAGCGCAAAATTCACAGTTTGCAAACAGGTTTGGTCATCCTTGGTTAAAGAAAATCTCATTATAGGATTGCATATATTGTCCTTGGTGAGACATCAGCCTTTGCTACTGACTTTTATGCTCATTCTAATGTTTGAATGTGATTAAAAATTAGTGTGCAAACTTTATCTGACATTCTCCTCTTTGCATTCCAGGGCCCTATTAAAGTGATTATAAACCCTTACATATATCCAGTGAAGCCAGTAGTCACACTCTCTGGTGATACAGAGAGATTAAACAAATTCTCCTACATAAATTGTACCTGTTTACCTGCAACCATTTATTTTGTAAATAAAACACAGATCAAAGGATTTTCCTCTGCCTCAGAAAGCATGGGGCGGGGATCTGATGTCACACACACTGCAGAGCTGAAGCACAGATTTCCCTGATATCTGAGATCTGATATCTGAGAGCTGATTGGAGGGAAGAGACACATCCCCCTCTAAGGTACTGTAGGTACATTTCACACCTTCTCATAGTAGGTGGTTTATGAAGAGGGAAAGGAGGTCCGTATAGTGTAAGGGAACCTTGCATTTTACTGTATATTTGTACATTTTTATAAAATACAAATGAGGGCTTGTCCATTTATGAATGAACTGATTAAATGCACTGAGAGTATACACTGAAATCTGCACCATACAGCTCTGCAGCATTTCCTCATACCTTTCCTGTGCCTTTTTAAATGATCATTTGTGTTACTTTTTGCCCCAGGCGAGTTACCTGAAAGTTCTAAGTTGATTTGCTATCACAGACTTGGCTCAGAAATTCCTTCTGATTGCAGAGTTATTTTCCCAGAAGGGATGTTTTTTTTTTCTCTAACATTCCTCTTAAGTGTGAGGTAGTGGTCCAGAGTAGGTTACAATGTATCCTGTCCACAGACAAGGCTGTGTGAACATATGGATGAGGGGTGGGATTCAGCTCCTCCTCTCTGCTCATAACTTCTCCTTACTCAAACTTCCAATGTCATTCCAGCCAAATCTAACAATCTAGAACACATCAAACCCACAGGATTTTTTTTCTTAAGGCATAACTTCGCATGTGGGGTTTTTAGTCATCTTTTCACACCTTGAAGAAGCCTGATTTTTGCATTGAGACATGTATTACCCAGGTAAGGATAACTCAACATCACTTTATGTGGAGAGTCTGAACTGAACGTATGGTTAGATATACTAGTAATGTCATGTACTATTAGAAGTAAAAGGAAAGTTCTTGGAATGCATTGTGTTAGTCTGGAACAAGTGTGCTGCATACTGAAAAGTTATAATTGTCCTATTTTAAAATAATTTTGCAACAGGATATTTTAATTTCTACAAAATTGTGAATTTTCACTAACACTTATTATCTTGGACTGTTCTACATATTATTTGAGAGTGACTATTGCATCCTGTAATACTTAATATGTTTTTCATATATCTGCTCTTTACATTCACTGTATAGGTTATCAAACATGTAGCATTTGCATTAAGGATTTTGAATCTTATACAAAGTAACGGCAAGCTTATACAGTTACTTTCAGATCCTGCTTGCAATATGGTAGACAGATGCTGTTTTCCCAAAAACCTGTTTGCTATAATTAAAAATATTCTTTGCTAAAAAAAAAAAAAAAATAAGAAACTACTAAGAAAACAAACAGTTAAATCCCTTTTGCATATGTAACAGTAAATATATAATATAAAACTAAATGGAAATGCTTAGAACAGGTGATTATTTAAAGGGCAAATGTTATAATTTTTCAAGCTTTCCTGCACCAATAATGAAGGGTTAGGAATCTTCAGTTAGGCCCCTTTCACACTTGTGCGACTTGTCCTGCAATTTAACCACTTTACCACTGGAGGATTTTGCTGTCTTACGTCCAGGCCACTTTTTGCGATTCGGCGCTGTGCGACTTTAACTCACAATTGCGCCGTCGTGCGACGCCATACCCAAACTAAATTTACGTCCTTTTTTCCCACAAACAGAGCTTTCTTTTGGTGGTATTTGATCACCTGTGCAATTTTTACTTTTTGCGCTATAAACAAAAAAAGAGCGTTTATTTTTGAAAAAATAACAATATTTTTAAAAATTTTTTATATGAAATTCCCCCCCAAAAAAATGTAAAAATAATTTTTTTTTTAAATTTTTGGCCAATTTGCTTTCTGCTACCTATGTTTGGTAAAAAAAATCACAATAAGCGTATTTTGATTGGTTTGCGCAAAAGTTATTGCGTTTACTAACTAAGGGAAAGATTTCTGTCATTTTTGGTGTTTTTTTTTAACGAGTAATGGCGGCGATCTGCGATTTTTTTTGCGGGACTGCGACATTGCAGCGGACAGATCGGACCCTTGACTGACATTTTTGACACTTTTGGGGGTACCAGTGACATTACTACAGTAATCAGTGCTATAAATATGCACTGTTACTGTAAAAATGACACTGGCAGGGAAGGGGTTAATTTTATTGGAGAGGAAGGGGTTAATGTTTGCCTGGTGCTTACTAACGTGTGTGGGGGGAGGTGACTGAGTGACACAGGGACAGATCGCAAGTTCATCTCCAAACTCGATTCCCCGACGATCGGGGAAGAGCAGCAGCGATCGCCGCCACTCCTCCCCTGGCCCGACTCCCGCTGTGACTGAAAACAACGGAAGCGCGCCTCCGGCGGCGCGCGAGCGCCACCTACAAGGGGAGGAGTCCAGCGACGTAGGTCTACGTCGCTGGACGGGAATCGAGCCACTTTGCCGCAGTACAGTCCCAGTGACTGATCGGCAAGTGGTTAAGACTGAAAAGTCGCATAACAAGTCTTCCTGCATGATTTTCAATGAGTACTGTTCATATCTGTACGACTTCAAGTTGCAACGACTTCAAAGTAGTCCCTGCACTACTTTGGGATGATTTTAATGCAATTTGAGGTCCATAGACATAGGCATCGCTTCCAGTCCAGTCAAAATCTCTGCAAAAAAATGTGGTAAAATTGTGGCAAAATGGCACGACTTTTAGGTTGCACAAGTGTGAAAGGAGCCTTATTGTCCAGTGGAGATTGGGGTACCTAGAATGTTTTAGCAAGGACCTCTGAATCATTTGATAATATATCTGCTAATTTGTTGACATGTTTGTGATTTTCTAAATGTAGTTGAGGGGCAAGAAATTAGTTTAGCATGACTCCTGCCTATATGCACATTTGCATCTTAGTTTGGGAAGCCTATACTGCATTTTCAGTGAGCTCACATTTGAGTTACTATTGTAATATATTCATGAAATTTTAATGTGACTTCACCATTTTTACATACTTGCTGTTAGACATTTTCATATTTGTAGCTCATTGGGAAACCGTACATGACAGGTTAGTCCACATTGAGATTGCATGCTTTCAGTCATTCTGAACAGACTGAACACTTAATGAAACTACAGGCATACCTCGTTTTAAGTACACTCACTTTACATACACTCGCGAGTACGGACACAGCCTGGTCAGCTTGGCATGGCACTACTCCCAGTTTTTAACATTGGCGTCTATGGGAAATCTTGGTCAGCTTGACATGGCACTGCTCCCAAACCATAAGAGACAGGGATACCAAACTTAGGGAGCACCGAGAGGGGACCCAGGACTATAACATATCCTATTTGTGGTCAGCCAGCTTGCCTAGGTAATCTATCTTGTCCCCTTAACATGCTCCCCAAGCTTGGTGTCCTTGTCACTTATAGTTTGGGAGCAGTGCCACGTCAAGCTGTCCAAGATTTCCTATGGAGCTAGTGTATTTACATGCATTGAGAAATGAAAAAAGGTATTGCTTCACTTTAAGTACATTTTCGTTTTACATACATGCTCTGGTCCCATTGTGTACTTAAAAGTGGGGTATGCCTGTATAAACAATGAAGAACAATAATTGTCTAATAGCCAAACATAGTTACCTACATGTGCACAGGTAGTTTCAAAATACACATAGTAATTTAATACCTTGATATGTATTAATAAAATTGGTTAAATTAAATAGATCACATTAATAAGTGTGAATGAACTTTACTTATGTAGGGAAAGCAACAGGTTTTACTTAAATGTCCCTCCCCCACCTAAGCCCCTGTCACTCTCCCCCTGCTTTGGTTCCTGGAGGGAACAGAAATACCTGATACTGCTAGGTATAGGGAGCATGTGATTCACACTCCTTCTTCACATGATGCAGTGCTGGGTGCCTGCCAGGGGAATGTCCCTTTTCCTGTGAAACCACATCATACACAGGGCCTCTCCTCCATTGTTTCTGGGGACAAACAAAGCAGTAGAGTCAAGAGAAGGAAATATAAGCAGCGAGTAGTGGTCTTTAGGTGAACCTGTTCTTTTGACCTGCATTCATTTTAAGGTTCACTTTAAAAAGACTGAAAACTAATTTTTAAAGCATTTATGAAAATATAATTCAGAAAAAATGTAATTCATTTAGAGCTTTGCCAAAAATATACAGATCGTATCACCTATTACATAATGTTGACCACATGTGATGCACTCTTTTCCCTGAACTTTAATAAATAGATCTGAAGGTCAGTTGGATATATCGTATTTGCTCATGCTTTAGGGGACATAAAAGAAAAATATCTTCTGGTTAACCTAGCTTTGCAGGTGAGCCTCAGATGAATGTACCTATCGGTAGGGCGAGCTAACTATCAAATGAAAACAGCTTTTGCCTTTCTCCTACAAATAACAGTGACAAACCATGCATGACATTGAAGGATAAAAAGATTGTAGACAATCTGGTATAAGGTGTGCTTATTTTTTACTTCTATGTACTATATTACTGTAGTATTCTCCTATAATAGGCTGCTAGAGGTTCAGGTAAATTTTGTATTTTCGGATCCTCTGTAAACAGTGGAGCAGTGTTTGATAAGTGTCAAAAATATCTTCTGGTTGGCCTAGCTTTGCAGGTGAGCCCCAGATGAATGTAACTATCGGTAGGGCGAGCTAACTAACAAATGAAAACAGCTTTTGCCTTTCTCCTACGAATAACAGTGACAAACCATGCATGACATTGAAAGATTGTAGACAATCTGGTATAAGGTGTGCTTATTTTTTACTTCTATGTACTATATTACTGTAATATTCTCCTAGAATAGGCTGCTAGAGGTTCAGGTAAATTCTGTAAACAGTGGAGCAGTGTTTGATAAGTTGTGGCTGCTCTGGATCTCACAAACTTCTGTTTTCTGGTGGGTTCTAGAATGTATTGGGGTGGATGAGGTAGACCCTAGGCCTGAATATTTATGAGGTTTCAGCCAATCCCTGGTGGGAGTGCCCAGTAGGTGGCTGAGAAGGAATCTGAGGCATAAAGTAGCAGGGTCTTGTCCTGAGGGAAGAGATCTCAGCTTGGAAGAGCTGCTGCCCTTCCAGGTAAGTCAGCTGAAGCCTGTGGAGAGAGTTTGCCAAGGTCTCAGCTCTGTGGAGCTGGTGGGGGAGGGGGGGGTCTAATGCAGAGAGTTCATCGGGGTCCCAGCTCAGGAGGAGCTGGGGCCTATTTTTCCTGAAAGCAGTTTAGAGTCAAGTTAGGACTGCATTGAGAATCCAGCCTGGAGGTTCACAGTACAGTGTCTAGCCAATATTGGACAGAATATAGCCAAGTATCTAGACATACAGTAAACAGAGGCCTGGAACTGTTTGCTGTTCAACCCCTTGTGTTACTGTGTCAATGCTGCTAAAGTGAGATTTGCCCTACTGGGAGTCCCAGAATTGCTTGTGTTTCTAGTCTCTGCAAAGATGGGGGTTGCCCCCCCCCCCCCCAAAGAGAGTAAACAAAGAGAGAAAGAGTACTTCAAATATTTTGTGCACCAAATTCTGGAGTATCTCCAAGCTTTCCTGCACCCCAATCAAGTTAACCAGCAAAAAAGTTTAAAAAACATCCACTGCTTGCTTGGTTACATCCACAGACTTTGCAAGTGTCATGTACCTGGCTGCCAGGGGACCCAGAAGTGAATAGAACCTGGGACAAATCAATGGGGCCAGCTGAAGGCTGTTGGCTGCACCACTAACTCATATACTGTATACACTGCATATATTAAGTGCCATGCGACTTATGCTATTGATGATCAGCCCTCAATGCCTTCATAAACTATATGCCAATAGTGATAGGAAATGTCAAGAGAGATATCAAAAATATTATGTGAACAGATGTGAGGAAATCATGAATGCTGGTTGGTGAGGTCAGAATGACTATATATAACATAATCTATAAATGGAACATCTATAATACCGGAATTATCCACATGTAATTACAAAACACATTCAATTTCCTGGCAGAATTTTTGGCAGAGATGTAAAAGCACTCTGCGTGACATATGTTTATTCTACTCCCAAATTATACTTTCCTAGTGAAAACAAATGTATGAACCCACAGTGACACCTAGAAGGCATTATGCCAGTATTTACCATATGAAAAAAGAATCTGTAGCATCTGATTGAAACATCTTGCACTTTAACTATCCACATATGTCAGTGATAAAAGAATCATATTCAACTAACTGTCCTCCAATTCTTTTGGGTTAGGAAACAACACTTAGCAAGTGTAAGGTAAATAAGTTACAAGCCATGTTTTCATAGATACAAGCACTATATACTATCAACATTTATAAGAAAAGAAGGACTAATGAGATCTTCCACCGCTCACACTAGCTCCTCTTTAGTACATTGTGAACAAGAAGGTTCTCTCTCTAGTTTCATTAGTTCTGCTACTTATCTGCATCTTCAATTTTTATAAGCGACAACTTTTTATTGTCTTTTACATGTATTTTTAACCTTTACCTTTAATTTGTACTGGGAAGATGCAATTGCTGGCCTATTATTTTGAAAATGTTAAATTCCTGGCTACAACGGTGATGCAGTGGCTTCAATATTTTCTTAGTAATTGACCATGAACTAGTAGGCAAATCAAAAGTTTAGCAGTTTTGTGCTTATATTTGGAAAATGTTGAAACCAAATACAGCAAATGATATGTTCAGCAGAACCCCAAAAGGCCTCATTATATCTCCTTTAATATTGTTTTATTCCATATGTCTTTAATTATTTCATCCTACCATCCCACCTACATCCTCAAATCTATTACTGACTTAAAACTAGCAACCTTCTTCATGACTCCTTCCCCCTTTTGATTTTAGTACTCCTTGTGCACTGTATATTTTCTATGGAGTTTACTACTTGAAATATTCTTACTGCCCTAAAATAAAAAATAATAATAATAAAAAAAAAAAAACAGTATACATGTCCTTCAAATACCAACAGTTATTTTTGAGTCTGCTATTGCCAACCCATATGTGACCCCCCTGGGCTTTTGTTCCTTAGAAGACCCTTGCTTCTTAGAACTTTTTATAAGTAGATTCAACAAGTTTGGTTTATTAGAGTAGGTCTTCCTGAAAGCACTTTTCAAAATGATATTACATTTTTTTTCTATCTCTAAAAGTGTAATCTTGCGTTGCATGCTTTGAATGCAGTTCTTTGGGAATGCTAAATGAGGCATAAAGTATAACTAAAGGTTCCAGCATAACTAGAGGCAAACCTTTTTTCTGGTGCCTCCATGGCAGCATACAGGTGATAGAGCTCTGCCTCTACTCCTGCATCAGGACCAGTGAATAGCATAAAAGAAAGGCCTAGCCCCCTGTCCCATCATTCTTCTTTTTTTCCTCATACCTCATACCTCATGATTTGTGAAGAGTAGCAGTATTTCCATACCTCTGCCTCTGGCAGCTTAAGCCGGGTTCAGCCTCTCCTGTGCGCAGTCCCTGTTCTTGGGTCGCTCATAGCATTAAAAAGACTGGGAGCCCCTTCTTTGGATCTTTTGGGTTTTTTTTGTGCAGAGTTTCCTCATAGGAACACATTCTGCTGCTGAATAAATTGGTGACTGTCAGGTGGATTTGCAAGAGGATCAGCTCTCACACCTGGCCTGCTTAATTTTCTTTCTCCTTTTTTCCTTCATTAGGACTTCTGTGTTCCCCGGTTCAGAGGGAGGGAGTTCTGGTCTAGTATGTATTCCCTTTCCTCCCCTGTAGCTTACTGCTTCTGTCCTCTGCTTGCCCATTTTCCACCGGTGTGCGGCAAGCAGTGTGCATGCTGAGTGACAAGTATGCGGAGTGATGAGTATCCTTTTAATATAGCCCTGCTCACTCCAAGAGATCCAGAAAATCCTCAAGACACCGGGACGACTACAGCCCAGATCGCAGATCATGGCACAGGTCATCGGAGAGGTCAAGATCACGACAGTATCGTTCTCCCTCTCCTCCATCTCACTCGTCAAGGAAGAGATGCTGGGCATGTGGTGCTGTTCCTTTGCCGGATAAGTTGGTCTGCAAGGACTGTTTCAGAGATTATGCGGCCAGCTGAGAGCTGGAGAGTCAGCAGGTTGTTGAACTGCTCAAACAAACTATGAGACATTCCTTCTCGGAGTTAGCGGCCCTAGTTCCTGCTCAGCCGATCCCTCCTGTGTTTCAAGTTCAGGATCCAGGTCCCAATACTTGGGGCCCCTCAGCGGTTAGTACCCCTATGCCTCTATCAGGCCACGGAGCTAGAATGGCTTTACCTGAGGATCCCTCAGAGGAGTCCTCAGAGTAGTCGGATCCTTCTGGGTTCAGTTATTCGTTGGTGCAACCCTTTATTCAGGCGTTCAAGGCAGCGATCACCTGGAAAACCGGAGGAACCGCCTCAGAAGTCCAAAAGATATTGTCCATTTAGAAAATTGTGTTTCTTTTAATGGGAGAGATCAGGGAGATCATTAAGTACGAGTGGAAGAAGACAGACAAGAAATTCTCCTTAGGCGGCCTTAACAAACTCTACCCCTTGGCAGAGTCAGAATCGCAGTCACTAAATTCTATGCATGCGGTAGTCCGTCTCGCTAAAATATTACTCTCCCCATGGAAGACTGCGCTTCCTTCAAGGACCCTCTAGAGTATAGATAGATGGATCGACTCTAAAAAGGAGCTATTTAGCCACAGGAACAGCTTCTAAGCCAGCTATCACTCTTACCTCCGTGTCAAATGCCATCAGAACCTGGACAGATAATATTGAAACGGCTTTACACCAGGAGGTCCCCAGGGATGACATAGAGGAGGTCTAGATGAGCTTAAATTGTCAGCAGACTTCATTGGGGAGGCAGCTAGTGATACATTTCGCTGTTCAGCAAGATCAATGTTACATTCAGTTATGGCAAAGAGCCCTGGACGGCCGACCTAGCATCAAAGGAGAGCAAGTGCAAGATCCCTTTTGATGGAAAAGCATTGTTCAGAGACAAGCTGGATAAGGCTATTTCCAGAGTAACAGGGGGCAAGTCCAGCTTATTGCCATTAGACAGAAAGGTGAGAAGATCTAGAGTCTATACTTCTAGATTTCATCTGTCAAACTCAAGAGACTTCGGACAGTCAAGACAGCTAAGGGACAACAAAAGATCCTGGAGAGGCACCAAGGCCTCCTTTTTGAACACTCGTAACAGTAAGGTTCTCACCAACCCCCAGGAGATGAAAAAGCCATGTTGAGCCCAGGAGAGCTCAGTCTCTTCCAGTAGGAGCCAGGCTGAAGTATTATTTTCCGATCTGGGCCTCCAGTTGCCAGGACCCTTGGTTCCTGTCAACGATTCAGTTAGGACACTCTTGGGATTTTTCCCATCCCCCACCTCAAGCTTCTTTTCAAAGGATAGAGATCCAAGCCTCCCCACTAAAGGCTCTGACTTTATCACACTTCATGACATCTCTCCAGCTTCAGGGGGCAGCTGTACCAGTCCCCTTGGGAGAAAGCTTCACAGGTTTTTATTCCCCCCTTTTTCTGGTTCAGAAAAAGACAGGTGGGTGGAGACCTGTAATAGACCTGAAGAAGCTCAATTGGTACATCGACCTGGTAAGTTTCAAGATGGAACCCTTGCAAACAATCATTCAGGTGGTCCAGCCAGGAGATCGGTTAATCTCGGTCGATCTGCAGGACACCTATTTGCATGTCCCAATTCTCCCATATTAACAAAGGTTTTTGAGGTTTGCAGCGGGTCCAGGTCTAACTACAATTCCAGGCTCTGCCCTTTGGTCTCTCCCTGGTGTTCACAAAGGTTTTGATATCAGTTCTGGCTCCCTTATGACAGAAAGGGTTGAGGGTATACCATTATTTGGACAATATCCTCCTCCTAGCCAGCGATCAGGGTCAGCTTATATGCCACAGAGAGGTACTTCTGCAGTGTCTGACAGAACTGGGGTGGCTCATAAACTTTGACTAGAGCCAACTATCTCCCATACAACAGATGGTCTATCTGAGTGCAATGTTCAACACGCAACTGGGGATGGTGTCATTGTCACCTCCGAGAGCGAGGATCCTCATTCAGAGGATGATCAGAGTCATAAAGAGTTCCCATCTGACAGAGTCTCAATGCCTGAGCCTCACAATGTCCTTATGCATCCCCTAGTTCCTTGGTCCCTCTGGCATTTTTGGTACTTCCATACAGGATCCTTGGCGCAGTGGAGGAGACGGCGACTCTCTCAAAAGATCCTGCTAACCAAGATGATGCCCAGAAGCCTGGTGGACAGATCTGAGAAATCTTTCATTCTCTTGAACCATAATTACGTCCGATGCAAGTGGGAAAGGCTGGGGAGCCCATTGCAGAGACACCAGACTGTAAGGAAAATGGTCTTGCCCCACAAAGGGGGTTGTCTCCAATGTCCTAGAAATGAGAGCAGCATTCCTAGGGCTAACTTCTTTGGCGCCTCAGGTGCGGGGACAGAGGGTTCTACTCCATCTAGACAACTGGGTGGCGGACGCATACCTGCAAAGGCAAGGCGGAACTCGAAGCAGATCTCTCCTCAGGGAAGTGGAACCAATAATGCTATGGGCAGAGAAGAATCTTCTGGACATGTTGTCGAGAAATGTTTTGGAGAACAACGAGTGGGCCCTTCACCCCCACATTTTCCTTCAGATTGCCAGCCTTTGGGATCCCTCTCAGGTGGATATGTACGCCACTCCGGAAAATATGAAGCTAACCAGATTCTTCTCTCCCCTTTCCACAAGCAGAGGCGGCAGATACATTGTCATGCCTCTGGAATTCTCCACAGCATATGCCTTCCCTCCATGTCCACTGATATTGAAATTCCTCCAGAGGCTCCTCAGAGAGTCAGTACAGGTACTGGCAATCCTACCATTCTGGCCAAAGAGGCCATGATTCCGCTAGCCATGAGCCTATGTGTGAGTCCTCCAAACAGGATTCCTCTTTTTCCTCAACTGCTGTCTCAGGAGGGACTAACCCACCCGAATCTTCAGAGGCTGGAACTTCGGGTTTGGAGATTGAGAGGAGAAGGTTTTTATTCCTTTGGCTGCTCCCCAGGAGTCATATCTAATCTGCTAAAAAACAGAAAACCTACAACGAATGCAGTATATTCAAAGATCTTGAACAAGTTCATGTCATTTGCTGCTGGATGTGATTTTGACCCAGTCTCCCCCTCCACTTCTAAAATTCTGGGTTTCCTTGAAACAGGTCTTGATTTGGAGCTTGGCTTGAGCTCCCTCAAGGTACAGGTAGCAGCAATATCCACCGCAACCAATAGAAGATGGGCAGAGGACCCTTTGGTGGTCACTTTCCTCAGAGGGGTGTTAAAGATCTGACCACCCGTCAGATGCCCTTTTCCTAAATGGAGCAAGCAACAGTCTGGAATTTTACGCTGAAGACTGCGTTCCTCTTGGCTATTACATCTGGCAGAAGGATTTCAGAGCTCCACGCCTTAGGGATAGGCGATGACCATATCTCCTTTTTCCCGCACAGGATGGAGCTTTGTCCTCTTCATGGTTTCACACCTAAAGTAACAACTCCAAGTCACCTACTTGAACCTTGGGCTTTACGGGTATTCATTGACTCAAATGCAGAGTCCAGTCACGACATCTCTAGAGTACTCAGAGCCTACCTGGAGCCAGATAAATCATTCAGAAGCTCGGAAAGATTATTCGTTATCCCCTTCGGCAGGAACAGGGACAAGGAAGCTACCAGCAGAACCCTGGCTTCTTGGGTTGTAAAGCTAATTCGGAAGACCTACAAAGCAAGAAACATGGACCCCCTTCCCAGGTGAATGCTTTTTCAACCAGGGCAGTCTCGGCTTCTTGGGCAGCAAGGGCTAATGTTTCTTTGGAGACGGTTTGCAGGGCCGCCACCTGGTCTTCTCATCATACCTTCCATATTGATCCGGGGGCTCTCACGACCGTAGGGTTTGGGAGAAGGACGACTCAAGCTGCTATGTCCTTACCTAATTAAAATACTTATTTTCAGCATTATCCCACCCATTTGAGCTAGTTATTTATCACCTGTATGCTGCCATGGAGGCACCAGGAAAACAGAAATTTGTGTCATGCTTAATGAAATTTTCCTTTCCTGGTGCCTATCCATGGCAGCATATGCTCCCACCCTTGGTATTCTATATTACAGAGAATGATGGGACAGAGGGCTAGGCCTTTCTTTTATGCTATTCACTGGTCCTGAGGGAGGAGTCTAGGTGGAGCTCTATCACCTGTATGCTGCCATGGATAGGCACCAGGAAAGGAAAATTATGGTAAGTATGATACATTTCCCCCCTTTTTTTTTTCTTTCAAATAATTTTTATTAATTGAAAAAGCAAGAAAGCACAAGTCAAGAAACTATCAATGAATTACAAGGTTGAAATATAACCATCTTGTACCTTGAGTACACAGAAAGCAATTGTTTAAACACAGTATCACATATTTCAGGAACATCTTGTATTTGTATCTCATATGCATCAATAGGCCAGTCATAACTTGATGCTTATATACGCTAATATTGCCTCGTCACCCCTGTTGGGACTAAACTGTGACAAGGTCATATGTGGCAAGTCACGCTTGGCCGTAGCTGTTGAATATGTAGGCTAAAGAATAAAAGAGGAAAAATTCTTAAAACCAGTAATAGTTAAATAACTGGGAGATGGGGAGGGAGGGAAAACCCAAAGCTTGCTATAACAATTTAAGAAGTGCTAGACCTGCTTGAAGAAGCTCATCCAGGAATTCCACTCTTTCTGAAATTTCAAAATTCTGAAATTCTTTAGAGCTAGAAATTTTTCATATTGGCTTTGTATGTTTACTCGTGAGGTGACTTTTTCCAACGTGGGAGGTGCTGGGGATTTCCAATGGCTGGTTAGGGTTATTCTGGCTGCGAAGAGGACGTGGGTTATCACTATTCTATGTACCTATAGGAATGTTTTTGTTCCCACATTAAGGAGAGCTAACTCTGGAGTCATTGGTTTTTTTGTCCTAGTAATTTCATGTATTAGGGATGTTATCTTTCCCCAAAACTGTGAGATCTGAGGACATGACCAAAGAATATGGAAGAAAGTGCCGTTTGGTTGCAAACCCTCCAGCAGTTGGGATCTGAGTCTCCATATATTTTAGATAATTTATATGGGGACATGTACCATCCATGAAGGATCTTTTGGTGAATATCCCAATGGTCGATACATTTGGACATCTTATAACTAGATTGGAGAGCTATTTGCCATTGTGGGAGAGTGAATTCTTTCAGCAATTATTTTCCCATTTGGTCATACCTGGGGATTTGACTTCTAAGTTAGTGCCTATTAGTGCTTTATAGAAGAAAGAGATTCCCCCGGCTAATTTGCTTATTCTGCCTCGCAGGAAGTTCCATATAGTTGTGGGAATATAAATTTTCTCTCTTAGTTTGTTGGCTGTGGAAGTGATGGATTTGAAGAGCCCTGTATCTGTCTTGTGGGAGGGTACTCCTGATAAGGGTACCCACAAAATTAGCCATTCGTATGTTGGTGGATGAAGGATTGTTCCATATCTATCCAGAGATTATCAACCAATAATGCAGCCAGTGTGCCAGCAGGTCAAGTAATGTTGCATTATAGTAGGTTAACAGATCTGGAAGGCCTAGGCCCCCTCATGCTCTTGGCTTTTGTAGAGAAGTAAATGCTACCCTGGGGTGTTTGCCTTGCCAAATAAATTTTCAAATTATGGTGTTGCATTTATTAAAAAAGGAGTTTGGGATCTGTATTAGAAGGGTTCCAAACAGATAAAGGATTTTTGGGAGGATTTGCATTTTGAAGGCGGCTATTTTGCCTATCCAGGAAAGTTGTGCTTTTTCTATTCTATTTAGTTCCCCTTGGATACTTTGGAGGAGTGGGTGAAAATTGGCTTCATAGGTGGAGCTGATGGGGTATGCAAGCTGGATACCTAGATATGTGATCGATCTTGCTCCTCAGGAGTATGGGAAATTACTTTGTAGGTGGCGGATTTGGTCCGGAGGAATTCCCATGGCCAATATCTGGGCACTCTTTGCATTAACTTTATAGTAGGATACACATCCGAATCCTTCTATTAAATGTTGAATTGTGGTGATAGATAGGATTATGTCGTCAAGGAATAGCGCTATTTTGTGTTAATTTTTTCCTACTTTTAAACCTTGGATCTATGGGTCTGATCTTATGATTTCTGTGAAAGGTTCAACAGCAAGGTTGAACACTATGGGTGACAGCGGGCAACCTTGTCTAGTCCTGTTGGATAGATCGAAAGGTTCAGAGAGGGCTCCAGATGCTAGTACTCTTGCTGAGGGTCCCTTATATAGAGACATAATCGCCGAGTGGATAGTTCCATTGAGGCCAAATTTTTAAAGAACCTGTGACAGGTACTCCCAGTGTACTCTGTCGATTGCCTACTCTGTATCCAAGCCCAGGAAAAGAGAAGGCACCCGATAGGTCTAAGCATGATGGATTAAGTTCAGCATCCTCCTAGTGCTGTCCGTAGCCTGTCTTCACTTGAAAAATCCCACTTGATCCAGACTAAGGAGGAAAGGGGTTACTTCTAGTAATCTATTGACTAGTACTTTTGAAAAGATTTTTTAATCCGAATTAAGGAGGGAAATAGGCCTAAAGTTCTGGGGGCACTTGGGCTCTTTTCCTGGTTTGGGGAGGGTCACTATTACTGCCTCCAACATTTCTTTTGTGAATCTGCCTTTCCGCTACAGCTTCGTTATAAAGGTTATTTAGAAGTGGAGTTAGAATCTGTGGGGGGGCTTTATAGAATTCTGTGGATAGGCCATCTGGGCCAGGTGATTTGTTGAGAGGGAGGGCCTTAATAACCTCAAGAATTTCTTGTGCTTCTACTGGGCGATTTAGTGTAATTAGTGTCTTATTTTCTACCACTGATAGGTTCGTTTTTTGGAGGAAGTTCCTTATGGATTCAGTATCAGGTTGCGGGGTTTCAGAGTAATTTTTTGGGTTATAAAGTTCTGTGTAATAATCACAGGATTGTGCTATTTCAGAGGGGTTGATAGCTGTTTTGTGATGTTTTAACTGTGCAATCCTTGTGTATGCTTTCTTTTGTTTTAGTTGGTTAGCTAGCCTTTTGCCTACCTTGTTCCTTTGGGAATATGAATTTAGATTCAATCCTTTTATGTATCTGTTATGGTCTTGTTGAACAGAACGAACTCCTCAAGGAGTGTCTTCAATTCCTTTACATACTGTGGGTTAGACAGAATAAAAGTATTATTTCTCCACGGTGATCTGGTATTCCTGGGCTGGCCCTCCGCAATCTCTACAGAGACTGGGGCATGGTCAGACCAGGAAATGTTGTATATATTGGCTGCCTATACCCTTTGTAGTATAGTTCTATCTGAGATAAAATAGTCAATTCTCGAATAGGAGATGTGAAAAAAAGGTAAAATCCTTTTGCGATGTATGTAAGCATCTCCACGGATCATGGAGGTCTTCCTGGTAGAAGAAGTCTTTAAAGTCTCTTCTGTTTCTAGTGTTCTGCGCTGTGGTGTCCATTGCCGGGTCCATAGGAATGTTAAAGTCTCCACAGATCAGTAGGTAACCTTTTTGGATTTTCTGGACTTTGTTGAGTGCTTTCCTTATAAATCTGGTTTTATTTTTGTTAGGAGCATATATTGCTAATAAAGTATATGTCTGGTTGTTCACTTCCATTACTAGGATGATATACCTTCCATACGTGTCTAGGTGTGAGGCGAGCTGTTTGAATGATACCGATTTTTTAATGGCCACCATCACACCTCTTTTCTTCTTTTCGAAGTTAGCTTGGTAAATAAATGGGAAGTTTTTATGAAAACATTTTGGCGGATTGGATGCTAGAAAATGTGTCTCTTGTTCACATGTAATATCGCTTGGTTGCTTCTCTCCAAAGTGCTCCCCTCTTATATGGGCTATTGAGCCCCTTGGCATTCAGTGAGAGGATCTTAATAGTCATAGAGATTCCTGTAAGGTAGTGGCTTGGTGGTGGTCTGGGTCAATAGCAATTCAGTAGCAAGGCTTGGGGGAGTAGGATAGGTAAGAGATAACTCTGGGGATTAACGAAATGGGCGAAACTTCAACAATGGCCTAAGATTTGTAGGAAATGGGGAATATGGGCTCGGGTATCTCTCATGCACTGAGCCAGTTGGGGGTAGGAAAAAAGAGAAAAAAAAGAAAAAGTCTGGCCAGACAGGATCTCTGTGCTCGAAAGTGGGAAAAGTTCAGTGATGTTTTGTCCATGCCCCAACAGGAGGATAGATCATTAATAATATAAATAGTGTTGTAATTGCACCATTAGTGTTGGGGCCATCTGTATTAGTGTGTATTATGTTGGCAGACTGGTCCGAGATGGAAGAACCTCAGCTAGCATTTTCAGGAGATATGGGTGAAGTTCAGGGGAGGGGACATTTTACGGAATCCCCTTGAATTTCTTATTATTCCGGTTGGATCTATCCTCTAAGTCTGCTATTTTTAGTTTCATTTTGCGAATGTCTTCTGTTAGCTCTTTATGAGCATCTATTACTTCATTGTGGGCTCGTGCATAGTCATAAAGCCTGCCACATCCAGTTGTAATGCCCCCCTAAGAATAAAAAGTATGTCCTTTAGTGTGGAGTCTAATATTGGGTGACTCACTGTGGGGAATGCATCCAGACGCTCACTGAATTCATTCATGGCCCTGGTGTGTTCTGGGGCTGAGGGAACAGTACTCACAGTTTCTCTATGGTCGCCCACCTTCCTTCTCTGCTTTACAGGGCTGTTAAAAGCCGAGGATGGAGCATCCTTCTCATGCTCTGAGAGGTAGTGAGGTCTGTCTGAGGTAGCTGGTGTTGCTGCTACGGCCTGTCTCTGTGAGACTGTCACGTTGCCAGCGCCATCTTGGCCGCCCTGGGGAGAAATCTGACAGTCTGTGGCGCGCCGCAATGTCTTTTCTTTTTCCCTCATGTCACTGAAGCTCTGTTGGGGAAGGGCGAGATAGTCGGGTGTAGGATGGATGGGTTCCCAGTCGCTTGGAGTAGCTATAGGATCCCATGAAGCTGGAGCGAGATCACTCTGCTACCATCCGCTTTGGCTGCCGGCCATGCCCCCTTCTGTTTTTTTTCTTTCGTTTTAGCTAAAGTAAAGAGGCATTAGAACATCCGTTAGGTGTTCATTGCCGTCTGTGCCCACATTAGGGAGACTAACCTTCTATATTTGTCGAGTTTACCATTATCATCCAAAAGTGAACGTAAAAGAAAATCCCAAAAGGGGAAATCTTTCAACAGAGACACTATTTCTTGGGGCCCTGGTGACAACTAGGGATTCCCTCACTTTTTTCTCATTTTTTGTTTTGGCTATGGCCAGGAAGTGAAGAAAAATCTCTCCAATGGGACACAGATGGCAAAACAAACCTAAAAGGGGTTTTAACCCTCCTTTATCTAAAATGAAAAAAAAAAAAAAAGTTTTGTCCTTAGTTCTACATTAACCACTTGTCGACTGGTACGTCACTAGCCTGTGAGCCAATAGGGGGCGAGTGCACACCGCCGGAGGCGCGCTCCCACCCCCGCTCGTTCAGGGACACCTCCTCGCGATCTTCGGTTACAGAGGGAGAAAGGCAGGCGGCTAATGTAAACACAGCCGCCTGTCATTCTCCCTTGTGTAACAGCAGAGATCAAATGGTCCTGCTATGTAGGACTGTTGATCTCTGCTGTTACACCCACAGCCACATCCCTGCACAGTTACAAACACGCCCCTAGGGACACACTTAACCCCTCCCTCTCCAATAAAGTTAACCCCTTCCCTGCCAGTGTCATTTTTACAGTAACAGTGCATATGTATAGCACTGATTACTGTAGTAATGTCACTGGTACCCCCAAAAGTGTAAAAAATGTCAGTCAAGGGTCCGATCTGTCCGCCGCAATGTCGCAGTCCCGCAAAAAAAATCGCAGATCGCCGCCATTACTTGTTAAAAAAAAAAACAACAAAAATGACAAAAATCTTTCCCATAGTTAGTAAATGCAATAACTTTTGCCCAAACCAATCAAAATACGCTTATTGCGATTTTATTACCAAACATCTTTTTTTTCATATAAAAAAATGTGAAATTTACGCTCTTTTTTTGTTTATAGCGCATGATCAAAAAATCGCACAGGTGATCAAATACCACCAAAAGAAAGCCCTGTTTGTGGGAAAAAAAGGACGTCAAATTCGTCACACATGAAAATGACACTTACAATGACATGGTGTACAGATGATGATGACATCTCACCGACACGACACGTCCCCTCCTGAGTCACCGTGACAGTTTCTCTCCACGCCTGGTGACCCCTCAGCCCACTCCAGTCCAAACAGCACTGACAGCCTCGCTCCTGGCTTGCCTTGCTCCCGTCCCGAAGACCCGCACATGAGATTCTGGTGGCTTTGCTTGGCTCCCTTGCACCATGACATCACACAACACGCTCAGGCACCACCCTAATGCCAGACTCACCTGAACACACTGTAGCAGACACTCAGATGGTCTCGGTTTGCCAAGGGTCACAGCCATATTTTTTACTAGCAACCTTTTCCTTTCACTGGCGTTTACTGGCAGGTGAAAAGTGCTTATTTTTTACTGTCTGTTAATAAAAATACTGATAGTTGGCAACACTGCTTTAAATGCCTATGTGTCCATGCACACACAGGCATTTACAGACTTTAGGGGCAGAGAAAAATGCCTGACGTGCCGAAATGCGTGCAGATGTGCTTAAGATGTAGGCACGTCAAGCTCATGGGTGTTCACTGATTTCAGTGACCAGAGTAAATGAATATTCTGGCTAATGAAATGAATAAATGCCCAGCGCTTAAAGCGGTAGTAAAACACTGTTTTTTTTTTAATCTGGAAGGCAAAGTTATAATGTGCTAGTATCCTTTGCGTACTAGCACATTATGTGAAACTTACCTTAAAATAAAGCAATCCAGCAATATGCTGTTGCCGCTGACAGGGCTTCCATCTTGACCTGGTCTTCCTTCCGGGTTGGCGGGCGCTGGTTCTTTGATTGGACGAGCCACAATGACGTCACTCCCACACATGTATGCATAAGCTGCTGTTTACAGCACAGAACTCTTAAGGAGGAGCACGGGTATGCTTTTCTCTCAGTGCGTATGCGCCGGTGAAGTCACCAGAAACTTCGCAAGTAAATATCTACTTAACGTTGCATTTTTAGGAGATATTTACCACACCTATAGGTAAGCCTTATTTTAGGCCTACCTATAGGTAAAAACCTAGCAAGAGAGGTTACTCCCACTTTTAACATGCCTAAATGCGTTTGCACGAACACAGCGGTAGGCATGTTTTTGATGCTGCTTTTCTCCTACCAGGAGAAAGGCATTTAGATTAGCTGGGTAAATGCCCAGTGTGTATGAGGCCCAAAGCTGAAGTTAAAGTAGCTACACATTGTATAAAAGATACAAATATCACAACTTTGTGTTCGGTAATAAATCGTCACATTTATTTTTCAATGTAGCTAGTGTAAGTACTTGAATTTGAGTTGGTATCAGCCTAAATGCATGTACAGCGTGGGTGGGAAGCTATCTAGGATTCCTACACACACATGTTGACAGGGAACGTAGTAGGAGTAGTAACTTGAAGGAAGACCTCATCAGTCGGCAGCTTCTGTTTGCTGTCCAGTTATCAGCTCATGCAAGGCAAAGTGACAGTGTCTCTGCAAAGAAGCCCTCCCCCCGATCCCCCTAAACTCACCTTGCTTGTGCTACTTCTTCTTCCTCCATCACAGCCAGCACTGAAATCAATGTTGTTGACAACCGGGGGGAAGCAGTGATGCCATGTCGTGCTATGTGACAGTCCTCAGGTCTAACAATTGTCTTCAAAGCCTGACCACTGACACTGGGGCGGTAGTCATATTTATCCCCATACTTGGAAGGTATACATTTTACAGGCAATAGTTTATATCACTATTTTGATATTTACTGTATAAGGTTCTCTGACAGTTGACTTAGTTGCTAATTCTTACACACTAAGCGGAGTCCTATATGATATGATTGCAGTAAACCCTTGCAATGCAGTTATAGAATATACTGTAAAAAAGCCGTGTGTGTCTTTGGTAACATGACCTCTAGTCTTCTTGTATGTGTTTTACCTGTTTACCCCTTGTTAATATTATTAGTTTTATTGCTGCTGTATTAAGTTACAAATCAACATATTTTATTGAAGACCTTAAAATAGAAGTCTCACTTCATTTTTTTATTTTCCAATCTTCATATGTGCTGTCTAAAGCTAGGTGTGGGGTAAACTTGGTTAGGTAAAATGTTCCAGGCTTCACACATAAACTCAGTCTGATAAAGAAAAATGTTATTTTATACTAGTGTCAATCCACAAGCTGTACATAAATTGTATACCAGATGTGGGGGACTTTACATGTAAAATGCTTTTATTTCACCTTTTAACTGTTTCACTTAAATAAGAAAATCTTTTGCTAAGCAGCTGGGTCCTGGCACAATATTCAAGAGCGTTGCCTTAGAAAATTAAACACCTTCTGATACTATGCTGGTTAATGTTTTTATGACTGTTCAGAATGGATGGAAGATGGTATGCTGTGGCAAATTTAATTGAACATTTGGATTACGACTTGTTTAACTACATAATTCAGACTAAACATGCTGATCAAATGTATACGCTGCTAGAAATGAAACTGTAGCACCTACAAGATGTTATTAATATACAATGCAGAAATTAAAAAATATATCCTATAATAAAACAGTTACTGTTTGAAAGTATCTAAAATCAATTACCACAATGGCCTCCATTTTCAGAGACAATATTAGTTATTCAGTTGAAATAAGAAGATACTTGAGGAATTTTATTCCAGGTTCTTAAGTCTTGAAAAATATCAGCTCTTCAACAGTCCTGTTTCAATATGTTTTTATTAAAGTAGGCTTTCACCAAAAAATTGAAGTGTCACTTATCCTCCCCTTTCTCCCAACTCTAACTAATCTGCAGCATTTTTTTTCAGGGAGCAGGTACCCCCACCGCAGTCTCTTGGGGCATATCACACTTCCCAGGAGGATGCAAGACCAGCCAGTGATACTTATACTGGCCATACATTATACAATTTTCCTTTTAAAGTTTCTTTAGATTTACCTTCACCTATTTCGTGCCAGATACAGAGTTAATAAAGGACATGCTTTAGCCATGGGTACAGTTACAGGCCTGAGACATTATTAGCCAAAATCACATTGTAGCTACTACAGAATATACAGTATGTCAATAGGTTGATTAGGAACATAATATCCTGATCAATTGGATGTGTAAGATATGGATCAGTGAAAGGCTGGGGGTTTAAGGCGAAAAAAAGGACCTCAGCGCAAGGGGAACCCTTCTACATTCTTTGAGTATCCAGGGGATTTCCAGGAAGAGGTGGATGATATATAGTCAGTAAAGAGAGATAGCGGTTTTTTCAAGGATCACAAACCTTTTACACTCTGTCCATGCAGTTCCCAAGCATTGCCACAATTTTTTCATTTTCATTGGTTAGATATTCATGCTTGACTTGAGCTATAGATGGTCGTGAAGCTTTAGCCCACGTCTGCTTAGCCACTGTCAAGATAAAAGTGATAAATTCTAATTGATGTTTTATACAAGGTTGAATATGTAAATGTATGAGGACCTCATATAGATTTTTTGTATGTCCTGACACATATGGTATATATCAGCTTGTAGATTTTGAATCAAAAGCATTTCATTTTCAGGCTATCCCATTATATAAGTTTGAAAGTACCTGTTTCATTACAGCCTGAGCTGAAAGATCTTGACAAAACCTGTTCTTCAATATTTTGAGCCTACAGTTCATTATAAAATGTAGTTCTGCTAGTTAACATTATACTAAAATACGCTATAATCATACAGTACACTAAACTATATACTATACAGGAGTGTCTAAAGCTTATCTGGCAATGGCTGTACTTAGAACTTGGACCTTATTTGGCTGAAAACATTGAGTTGGAACAAAACATAAAAGTACTGCTTCAACCTAATAACTTTTATTGTTTCTATAAGTGACTTGTGTTGGGGCAAGATAGTTGAGGGCCAATGTAACAACCAGAAAGGGGTAAATCACCTAGGATTTGCTTTGAAACCCAACTACAAATCCAAGCCTGCAATCTGAGAGGAAATTGACTGGTTAACTTTTCATATTCCCTGACTACACAGATTAAAGACTGGTGCAGGTCACCCAACCAATGTATCAAATATTTAGCCACAGTACAAAAGGGATGTAAAGATAATAAAAACGTGCAGCGCTAATAGAAAATTGCATATACATAAACATATACAATTAAAAGTGTCCGAAAAAAGGGATGTGGTCCTATTAGGGCTCTTTCACACGGGCGTTCTGATCAGATCCGCCTGTCAGTTTTTTAGGCGGATCTGATCGGATGCCCATTCAGCCCTATGGAGCAGCGGATGTCAGTGGTGACACCTCTGCTGACACCCGCTGCCATCCGCATCCGATGCACTTTAGTAGTAAAATGGTAAATTTTCTAATATTCAAGCACAAGTGGTAGGAGATTTGTTTTTTAATTTATGTAAGAAGTTGATGGAGTCCAAAGAACCACTTTACCAATTCACTAAGCAAATTGGTAAACTTGATCGAAGAAAATAGCGATCTACTGTGCCCATCCAATCACTCAGAATTGGCCTGATTTGCTATCAATCTTTTGATATTTAGATCCTGACATCATTCTGGTCAGGTTTGTATCCAGTCTTCTGCCACATGAATCATTGGTTAGCCATTGTCTTGGGAATGAATATACACTTGATGCACAAATAACTCTGTTGCGCTAACAAGTGCACTTTTTGGATATTAACCACTTGACGACCACCGCACGACTATTTACTGTGGCAGTCAGCCCCCTACAGGCAAAGCGACGTAGACCTACGTTGCTCGCCCACGCTTGTTCCCTGCTGAGCCAGCCACTCGCAATCTCCCGCAGGAGAGGGAGAAAGACAGGTGACTGATGTAAACACAGCCGTCTGTCATTCTCACTGAAGTAGGCACAGAGGCTATGCGATCCTGCTATATAGGATCGCATGTCTCTGTGGTTAATTCACTAGCCACGCCCCCTAACAGTTAGAATCACGCCCCTAGGGACACACTTAACCCCTTGATCACCAATAAAGTTAACCCCTTACCTGCCAGTGTCATATTTACAGTAACAGTGCATATTTATAGCACTGATTACTGTAGTAAAGTGTCAAAAATGTCAGTCAGGGGTCCGATCCGTCCGCTGCAAAGTAGCAGTCCCGCAAAAAAAATCGCAGATTGCCGCCATTACTACGTAGTTAAACAAAAAACAATAAAAATTACATAAAACTTTCCCGTAGTTAGTAAACGCAATAACTTTTGCACAAACCAATAATAATACGCTTATTGCGATTTTTTTAACAAAAATATGTAGCAGAGAACAAATTGGCCTAAAATGTTAAAAAATTTTGATTTTTACATTTTTTTTTGAGAATTTCGTATAAAAAATGTGAAAAATATTGTTATTTTTTCAAAATTGTCGTTCTTTTTTTGTATATAGCGCAAAAAATTAAAATCGCACAGGTGATCAAATACCACCAAAAGAAAGCTCTGTTTGCGGGAAAAAAAGGACAAATTTCATTTGGGTACAACGTCGCACGACCGCGCAATTGTCCGTTAAAGTCACACAGTGCCGAATCGCAAAATAGGGCCTGGTTATTGAGCAACCAAATCCTCCGGGGCTTAAGTGGTTACTATACGCCAATCGCTATCAATTGCATTGTGCTAAAAAGCACAGTTCTTACCTCTTTTATATAAGCTAATCGAGCGATCTCCACAATCCCCAGGAATACAGACAAAGGCTGTTATCACCTTAGATGCTCTAAAGAAATGCCCTGTCTCAGACAGGAAGCTTTGTTTATTTATGAGACAAAGGAAAAATCAACAGGAAGTGATGACTATACTACATCAGCCAATCAGTTCCAAGTGTACAGTCATATGACACAAGTTACTCACAAAGAATCAGTCAATGACACACTTGTATACATTCAAATTTGCAATACAAAAGGGGAAGTACACAAACGTGAATGAGCAGAATAGAGTGCACAGCTTCCCGCCTAAAACTACACAATAAAACCAACGTGTAGAACTGTGAACGCTGCTCTGATCAAACTTGCGAATGTACTCCCACAACTATTACTTGTGCTACTGGTGTGAATCCCATTTAGCAAAGCTTCAGAGAACAATGCCCAATCGGATTATACTACTGTTCCCATGGATGTGAGGCTGCAGGGAAAGAGCCATGCGGTTTCCACTATGGTGATTAGGTATAGTGGAAAGACATGAGCGTGTATCCCTTCATAAAGGCAGATAGAGATCAAAATTATATTGACTCTGCACAGCAATACACATGGATCTATACCAGAGTAAGTGGGACAAAGAGGGTTTGCCCTCTTTGTCCCACTTAGGAAATTTACATTCACTTCCTTTTCCATAGCCAAACTAGGAAGTGAGAGTAAATCCCTGCAAATTAGGGGAATCTCTTGGTGACCCCCAGGTAACTAGAACTACTGTACCCATTGGAATATTTCCCCTCTATTACTTTTTTAAGGACAGCCCAACATTTGTGATTTTCTTTGACTTTCAACCATAACTCAATCAAATAGAGAGGGTGAATCTCTCCAATGGGGGCACAGACAGAAATAAAAACTGACAGATGTTCTAATCCCTCTCCTCTCTATCCAGAACTAAAAAAAAAAAATATTGCCTTAAGTTATACTTTAAATGTAGAAAGGTTTTTCTATGGTGTTTTTTCATGTCTTCTCAGCATTTCAATATGGTTACAGAAAACAGATGTCTTTTCCACCTGCCTCTGATGGGTAGATGCGTCACCTTGGAGGGAAATGGAGCTTTATCATCCCTGTAGTAACACTTGTTCCATAACATATTCAGACCATAGATGGTTATAGACTATTGTGTAGTGCAAAACATAAAAATAAAAACACTGTGGCCTACACCCACAATAACACTGTGGGATTTATGGATTTGGTCATTTAAAGCACCAATACGTCCATTTTGGACGGGGTACCTCCACAACTGAGAAGTAACTTAACAAAGAAAACACAGGGGCGCCTGAGTCACCCTAAGAAAGAAGTTGTATGCAGAGAACCTGCAACTGTATCTTTTTCAAAAATAGCTTTATTAAAACGTTACCACCAGTAAAAACGAGCCGGGGGTTCCAAGTCTGAACTAATCTCCCTGATACAACCACGCTTAATGAGACAGCTCAGAGATGCCCAATAATAGGTAAATGAGCTAATGATCTATGACTGTGACAATACATCTATGATCTAATGTATTGGAATCTATTAGAACCTTAAAACATGTTCCCCCCCTCCCCCCGTGGGGTTATGAGTCTCTAAATCTCCACGGATTGGTGCTCAAGTCCACATAACTATACTGTAATGGAAGATGAACAACCCATTTGGACCATAGGTGAATCAAGGGGTATCTCCTGGTAATGTAAAGGTTAATAAAACTATTAAAGTATGCAGTCCAGGTTTATATAAGGTCAGCAGAGTTGTCAATAGGCACCTAGCCCACTGTGCAGTCACAGTGATTCAGGGAAAAAGCCAATAAACCATTTGCATAGGGAATTACACAGGTGCCCGGAGGCTCTCACTACTCTGAAGCAAGAAGCAATATTGTCCTCCTTCTCCAACCTATGCCTCCATGGGAAGTGCTGAAAGCTGATGTAACAGCTGAAAGTTTGTATTTCTGGTTGGGCGTAGCTCAAGTTGAACACTGAGCCAAGGTAGAGTGCTCTAATTGTCCATAACTACATTCCCATTCACTTCAAGCAGGCAACAGAACTGGCATAATGCAGTTGGTGAGGCGTATGTTGGACGGCAAAGCCCACTGTGCGGCTTACATCAACGCGTTTTGCATATGCCACGTATGCTTTGTCAGGACGTAACAACGCTCAATCTTCTCATCTATTTATAGTGGTAGCTACCCATTCTATTCAATTGATTTGGAGCATCTACTTAAAGCCATCTAGTGGTAGAGTAGGAAAACTACTTTTATGTTGGATATAATACCAACCTATTGATTCATAGTCAATCAAGTCCATTCAGAGCAATGCTAAAGGAGTATTCACATCGGGATAGGAGGTGACGTGATGTCCCCCTATAGGGAAAACTAGGGCAACTCAAGACTCAAGACTCAATATATGCTTTCTCCTTCTAGATGGGTCTCCCTGTGCCAAATTATACTAAGAGTATCCAGTAATTTAAATCACCTAATTAGTTACCAAGGGGCCTAAATCAGGGTTCAAGAAAAACTTTTAGGCTCATTTCTTTATTTAACCCTTTTGGAGCCCAGGTACCCAGCCTAAAAATCTAGGATTTTTCCTTCCTAAGTAGTACAGTGTCAAAGTCACCTCTATGGTTAGATAAGTGCAGGGCAAAAAAGCCTTTTACTTTAAGTCCATTAGGTTTACCCCCATATACTGCTGCAAAATGCAGACCGATAGGTGTTTCCTCTTTCAATTTTATACTCTTTAATGGTTTACCAAATCTGACATGCAATTGGTGTTTAGTTTTACCTATATACATTTTCTTACAGGGGCACCCTAGAATAGAGAGTACCCTTGTAGTAGAACAGTTGATGAACTAGTTGATCTCAAAGTTCTTCTCACCCTTAGAGTCGGAGAACACATTGGACCTATCCACATATTTACACATATTGCAATGGCCGCATGCAAACATTCCTTTTATTTCAGGGATATCTGTGAGCGAGTTTCTGTTAGGCATCCTCAGAAATTAAGATTGCATCAGTGTATCATTTAAATTCTTAGCCTGTTTAGCAACCATTGCTGGTCTCGTGCCGACTATCGCCTTCATCTTGTCTGATAAGACATATATAATATATACATAATATCACATAAGCTTTTATGAACCCCCTCCCATTGTGCCCCATATCTCGCAATGATTCTTATTGGGGCCCCCTGATGTTACCGGGTAATTGAGTTAGGAGTTAGAAGGTCTTTTCTTGTTTTTCTAGTGGCTATTCTTTTGGCCATTCTAAGGGTACGGCGTGAGTAACCCCTTTCCCAAAATCTTTTATAAAGATCATCTGCCTCACATCAGTAGTCATCATCACTCATGCAGTTCCTTTTTATCCTAATAAACTGTCCAACTGGAACCCTAGAATTAGGGATTTCGGATTATGGCTACCGGCGTGCAGCAGAGTATTAGTAGCTGTTTTTGTCCGGAAGGTCACTGTGGTGAGTTTACCCTCCGATAATCTTTTGTACAGGTCCAAGAAAGTGATTTCACGTGAGTCTGTTACATATGTTAGATGGATATTTTGTGTATTTTGATTAAGCTCCTCCATGAATTGCCTTAACTCATCTATCGACTAATCCCAGAGCATCAGAACATTGTCGATGTACCTTAGCCACAACCTGGCATGGCCAAGGTACATCAACGAGGTATACACAACATCCTCCTCCCACCAGCCTAAATGTAAGCATGCATAGGCTGGTGCCCATGGGGCTCCCATCACGGTGCCCCTTATTTGTTGGTAGGTAATACCCGTAAATTGAAAGAAGACGTTTTTTAATGCCATTTACAGGAGCTTAATCACAAATTCATTTTGAGCCCCCATCCACGGGAATTGAGCTTCCAGGAAGTGATATACTGCTGCTATACCCCATTCATGGGGAATAGACACATAAAGCGACTCTACATCTATTCCTACAAGTAGCACATCGTCCAGGAAGGCCAGATTAGCAATTTTGTCTAGGACATCCTCAGTGTCTCTCACATAGGATGGCAAACCACATACTTAGTTCCTTGATGAGGAAATCTATATATTTTCACTCTCTCTCCAGGGGCCCTCTCACTGCTGGGGGTTTTAAAGTCTTCTATCCTAAGGTATACCAGTTCTTTCTTAATGATAAGATTTACTTCAAAGGCAAAGTGTAATTTCTCATTAACTTCTTGCCGACTGGCCGCCGTAGTATTACTGAGGCAGGGCGGCTCGGCTGCACAAAATCACGTAGTACTACGTGATTTCGTCCACGAGGTTTCGGCGATGCGAGCACGCCGCAGGAGCCACGCTCCCTCTGTGTTTAGACACAGTGGGAGGCGGGCCACGGGAGGAGTGGCGGTGCTCGCGCCTTCCTCCCATGATCGTCAGATAAGCTGACAGAAGACCCGCCTGTTTATGAATACAAAGCAGGCGAGTCTTCTGTGAGACAGGCATGGAGAGATAAGGAGTTTCAGCTAAGCTGAAACTTTGATCTCTTTGTGCCTGTCACAGAACCATTCCCATACACAGTTAGTAATCACATTTAGGTACACATTAACCCCTTTGATCACCCCCAGCGTTAACCCCTTCCCTGCCAGTGTAATTTATACAGAAACAGTGCATATTATTTAGCACTGATTACTGTATTAATGTCACTGGTCCCCAAAAAGTGTCAAAAATGTCAGTTAGGGCCCGATCTGTCCGCCGCAATGTCGCAGTCCCGCTAAAAAATGCTGATCGCCGCCATTACTAATAAAAACAAAAAAATTAAGTAAAAATTCCAGAAATCTATCCCGTAATTTGTAAACACTCTAACTTTTGCGCAAACCAATTAAAATACGCTTTTTGCGTAAGTTCATCTCCCAGTGTAGCTTTGTAAGGTCTTCCTATACCAAGTCTAGGAACACCCCTAGCCATTTATTGTTTCTAAACTGGGGCATAGTAGTAGACCTAATTTTGAGATTGGGATTCCTTCTCCAGAGGTCTATTGTCTGCTGCTCTTCCTCTTCAGATATTTCTCCACCTTCTTCAAGGAAGAAACACTGGATAATCCAGTGCTTCCTTCTCGGGTGAAGCAAGCACATCCTGTGATTGGGTTGTTGATGCCCCTTCCAAGTAGATACGTTTGTAATAAACCCTTCTCAGGAAGAGGCACCTCTGGGTGAGGGGGGATCGGAGGTCCCAGTTGACTCTTAAACTAGAAAACCAACTGATCGCTGGTCGTCTTCGTCGCTGCCAGAGGATAACAGTCTTGTGTTAGATCCAGATCTACTCCTGCTTCTCCTGGGTGTGAGATCAAAAATTTCCCCCCTTGCCCAGTCGCCCAGGTCCCATTTAAACTTTAATTGTTGGGTTATTTTTAGATTTCTTTGTACTCTGTCAACTTCTTTCTTAAGTAGGTCATTGAACTTTTCAAAATACGTTTTTGTCTTTAAAGGGTTCTAATTTATCCCTACTCTCAGTAATTAGTTCTTGTAAAGTTGTTAATTGCAGCTTTTCCTCCTCCACAATGAGTTTCATTAATTCAACTCTATGATCAATACATTGTTTTTTCCATTTTTCGAAAAAGCTATCTGTCTGTAGATGAGTAGCAAGGACAACTCGACCTGGGGACAATTTTACGATTAATGCAGGATTCCAATAAAAGGATATCCCACATCCTATTAAGGGATATTTTTTTTTACCAATTTCCTATGTTCTTTAAATTGAATTTAATACACCTCAGCAGGTACACTGATTCTCCAACCCTGAGGAAGTTGGAGGTTAATTTTCTCTTAATTAGTTTTAACAAGGCCCACAGGTAAGGAAAGATCCAAAGGGGATCAAAAAAATTCTAGCTAAACATAAAAATAAAAACACTGTGGCCTACACTCACAATAACACTGTGGGATTTATGGATTTGGTCATTTAAAGCACAGATTCGTACATTTTGGATGGGGTACCTCCACAACTAAGAAGTGACTTAAACCCTCAATAAAAAAACAAGTGGACAACGTTTTCACACTACACACAGCAACTACAGGCCCCACATGCACACATTTAACACCAACACACAGCCAAATAGCTTGTGTACAATTTGGGCAGTCTAATCTGGAAGCATCAAGCCGGGGGTTCCAAGTCATGACAAATCTCCCTGATACAGTAGGAACAACCACAGTTTAATGAGACTGCTCACAGACACCCAATAATTGTTGGGCAATAATAATAATAACCATGATTTAGGCGCCTTGGTAACCAATTAAGTTATTTAAATGACTGGATACTCTTATTGTATTTTGGCACAGGGAGACCCATGTAGGAGGAGGAAGCATACAGGAGTCTTGAGTTTCCCTAGTTTTCCCTATAGGGGGACATCACGTCACCTTCTATCTGTAATGTTCTGGTACCTTTGGGTACCCTAATTACTCTTTCATAAGTGAATGCGCCCCACCATTCTCTTTTGGTAAGGTGCGCATACACCTTTAAGACTGATGCTGTCATCACTGAGCGCCGGACTGGATGGCTATTTAGATCGCCGGCTCTCACTCACATGTGTTCGTTCAACCGCCATGGTTGGAGCGTCCTGATCTCTGAGTTCAGCATGTCAAATCTACACGTTCCTGTATCTCGCTACCTGAACCTCTGTTTTCGGATCCTGTGTCTCGCCACCCGATCAACCCCGGCATGCTGTTTTCACCTTCACCCTTCTCACGACTACACTGCTTTGTGCCTTGATGCTAACCTGTCTTGAAGCTCACATGCTTGCAAGCATACCTCGCTGTCGGAACCACGCTGCGCTGATCCCTGTATCCCGCTACCGGATCATCCGCTCTTGCCGAACCTCTCCTCTACTACATTGCTATTAGTGATAAGTACCCCACAGGGGAAACCTCTATAACCTTTATACTAAAGCTTACACTATCTAGCTCTGCATACTAAGGACTATTACTACATCTGCATTATCTAAGATTGCTAGCTCTTGAGCCTACTACCACCTGTTCTTGCACTGGGTTGATCTCTCTTGTATGTCCACCTGCTACTCTGTCATGTACTACCATACATGATTGCTAAACCTATCTGCATCCCATCTGCTACTATCTTACTTTCAAGAACATTTCCTTTCAAGTGTCTGTCATCTACCATCTCTACCCAACCTGTCTCTTCAGCCTATCATCACTGTGTTATTATATACATAAGTCACTCTAGGAAACATCTTATTGAGTGTGTATTTACTTGCTGAATTGAGATCATCCACACATGATGAGTCATTGAGAGTTGGGAATGGTGTCTCAGCGTTTCTCTACATGACTACTGAAGTGGCATATTTCTGCAGCTGAAAATCCACATCATACGTAAAACGCAGGAGCATTACAGATTGAACGAACCACAAATGGATTCAGCAGAAATAACCACTCAGATGACACAATTAAAACAGCAAGTACCTGCGTTAATACACGCACTTGCTGAATTAAAAGAAGACAATCAGGCTCTGTCGCAGCAGGTAATTAGACTGACACAACTTACCACTGCTCAGTCCCCTGAACCCAAAATAAATCCTCCTTTGGTATTTACAGGCGATCGCAAAAAATTTCGCGAATTTAAAAACGCATGTGAGTTACTTTTCTTGCTAAAACCCCGTACCTACCTTACTGATCACATTAAGGTTTGTACTATTATTTCTTACCTAACAGGCGATCCTCGGGCCTGGGCAGACTCTCTTTTTGAGAAAAGCGACCAGCTTCTCAACTCCTATGCCTTGTTCCTAGCAGAACTCACTAGCCTATATGATGATTCCAATAGGCAGAGTACTGCCGATCTTCAATTAAGATCCTTGAAACAAGGTGGGAGACCTGTAGAAGACTTTGTCGCAGAATTCAAGAGATGGACCCTTGATTCAGAATGGAATGATGCATCTCTGAAATCCCAATTTAGGCTTGGCCTATCAGAGGCCGTTAAAGACGAGCTCGCCCGAGCGGATCTGCCAAAAACCCTGGATGCATTGATACAACTCAGTATCACCATAGATAGAAGACTACGAGAAAGAAAGGCTGAGAAAATGGGAATGCCATTATCCAGTTCTTCTCGGATTTCGGCCGTTGACTCCGTTCCTATGGAGGTAGAAACCATACGCCCACCTCTATCAACTATGGAAAGAGCCAGAAGACGATCTGGTAATCTCTGCTTGTACTGTGCATCCCCGGATCACAAGATAAACGTCTGTCCCCTAGTCTACAAAAAGAACAGTGAGTGTTCACATATCCTCCTAGGGGGATTGACAACTTCAATCACTAACCCTTACCTTTCTGTTTGCTTAACATTACAGTGGGACCAGAACAGGATTACTACTAAGGCCATGATTGACACAGGATCTTGTGGAAATTATATTGACATACGTTTTGCTGCTTTAAATAAAGTTCCTATTATTTCTAAACTTAAACCTGTCTCAGTGAGTCTTATTAACGGTGTTCCTTTATCCTCTGGTCCGATCACTGATCAGACACAGGAACTCCTAGTCACTACTAACGGGTCTCATATGGAGACCACTACCTTCGATCTAATACCTTCACCCCACTTTCCCATTGTTTTGGGACTTCCCTGGTTGCACACACATCAACCAACCATAGATTGGAAGGAACGGACCCTGACCTTCCTCTCTTGCTATTGCGAGGGTACGTGTAACCTCCCATCTTTCGGGAAGATCCTGTCTGTGGTGACAGATGAGATTGCACCACTATGTTATCAGGATCTCTCTGAGGTTTTTCTTGAGAAAAATGCTCAAGCACTACCTCCCCATCGAGACTATGATTGTAGCATTGATCTACTCCCAAATAGCAAATTGCCGTTCGGTCATGTTTATCCTCTTTCACAGGATGAACTTTCCCATCTCAAAGACTATTTGGATGAGAATTTGGAAAAAGGTTTTATTAGACCTTCCACTTCTTCCACAGCAGCAGGACTCTTTTTTGTCCGCAATAAGGACTCAAGTCTCAGGCCTATCATCGACTATAGGCAATTGAATGCTATTACAATAAAAGATCGCTATCCTCTACCGCTTATCCCTGAGCTCATTGAGCAGGTGCGTGGAGCTACCTACTTTTCAAAATTGGACCTGAAAGGAGCATACAATCTCATTCGAATCCGTGATGGACACGATTGGAAGACTGCATTCAGAACCAGATACGGATTGTTCGAATATCTTGTAATGCCATTCGGGCTATGCAACACCCCTGCAGTTTTTCAACGATTTATAAACGATATTTTCAGAGACTTACTAGATGTCTGTGTTGTGGTATATCTGGACGATATACTTATATATTCACGATCCCTGTCTGAACACATAAGACATGTAAGACTAGTATTATCGAGATTGCTTGCACACAACCTTTATGTGAAACTGAAAAAATGCTTGTTTCATAAAGAAGAGGTACTGTTTCTAGGCTACATCATATCCAAAACAGGAATCGAGATGGACATGAGTAAGATATCCTGCATTCAGGATTGGCCTACACCAACCACACGCAAGGCGCTACAGCGATTCCTTGGATTTTCGAATTTCTACAGGAAGTTCATTAGAAACTTCTCTGCCATTGTGAGACCCCTCACACAGTTCACTAGCATTAAAAAACCATTCAAATGGTCAGATGAAGCAAATAAAGCTTTTCACCTGTTAAAGACAAGGTTTACTTCTGCTCCCATACTACGCCATCCAGACCCATCCCTCCAATACATTCTGGAAGTAGATGCGTCAAACATGGCAGTAGGAGCAATACTCTCCCAACGACCAACTCACACTTCACCACTTCATCCAGTCGCCTTTTTTTCTAAATCCCTAAGCAGACCAGAGATAAATTACCCCGTGGGTGAAAAGGAACTGCTTGCTATAAAATTGGCTCTGGAGAATTGGCGACATCTACTCGAAGGCACCCAATTACCAATACTTATATACACGGACCATAAAAATCTCCAATATCTTCAGACTAACAAAACTCTCTCGCACCGACAGATACGATGGTCACTATTCTTTCTAAGGTTTAACTTCCTAGTGACCTACACACCTGCAGATAAGAACAAAAAGGCGGATGCACTATCACGACTAACTGAAGAAAACTACTTTGAAATCCCTTCCGTTCCTATAATACCTCACAAACGCATTATTGGAGTTGTCCGTTCCTTGAAGGAAGAGGTTTTGCATGGTATAAGTTTGGATACACCCCCACCACAACTAAATACTGATGCAGAAGGCTTCCTCTACTACAACGACAAACTTTACATACCACCTACCATACGCACCAAGATCTTGGAATTATCGCATGATGTGCCTATGGCAGGACATATGGGTATGACAAAGACTCTTAATCTGATTACCAGGCAATTCTGGTGGCCTGACATGAAAACATCTATACAAAAATTCGTCTCTTCATGCAATGTCTGTGCCAGGTCCAAAATTGACACTACGAGACCATCCGGTCTACTATGCAGTCTACCAATACCCCAAACTCCATGGGAAGTTGTGTCCTTGGACTTTATAGTGGAATTGCCTCCTTCCAAAGGATTTAATACCATCTTAGTGTCAGTGGACCATCTGACAAAAATGGCACATTTCATTGCTATTCGCAGACTACCTTCGTCCAAACAAACGGCAGAACTCCTGATGAAACATGTCTTTAAGTTACATGGTATCCCAAAAACTCTTCTGTCTGACCGTGGATCACAATTTATTTCCAAGTTCTGGCAAGAATTATGTCACATACTACGGATCGAGCGGAAGCTCACTTCTCCTTACCATCCGCAGACCAACGGACAGACTGAAAGAGTCAACCAATGCATCGAGCAATATTTACGTTGTTACACTTCTTACCAACAGGATGATTGGGTGGATCTTCTCCCTCTGGCAGAATTTGCCTACAACAACGCAACCCACAGTACGACCAAGCAGAGTCCGTTCTACTTGAACTATGGGTTTCATCCCTCTATTCTTCCACCACGCATCCTTCCTTCAAATAACCCAGTAGCTTCAGACTATCTTACCCAAATAAAGGACTCTCTGGGTTTGCTTAATACTACCATTGCACACGCTCATAGTCAACAAAAGAAGTACTATGATCTTCGCAGAAGACCTTCTCCTCAGTACGCTATCGGGGACCTCGTTTGGCTCTCAACAAAAAATTTAAGACTGAAAATCCCTAGCAAAAAGCTTGGACCTCTGTTCTTGGGACCTTTCCCAATCAAGAAACTTATTGGAAAAGCTGCAGTACAGCTTACATTGCCAATAGACCTCAAAATACATCCCATTTTCCATGTGTCGCTACTGAAGCCCAATGTTCCTGACCAAGGAATAAGGCCTACTATCCCACCTCCTCCTCCTGTAAAACGCAGGAGTGTTACACTATCCCGATGTGAAAAGACCTTTAGCTTTGCTCTGAATGAACTTGATTGACTATGAATAAATGGCATGGCATTATCTCCAACATAAAAGCAGTTTTCATACTCTACCACTAGATGGCTTTAAGTAGATGCTCCAACTCAATTGAATAAAACGGGTAGTTACCACTATAAATAGATGAGAAGATGGAGCGGTGTTATGTCCTGACGAAGCATATGTGGCGTATGCAAAACAGGTTGACATAAGCCCCACAGAGGACTTTGTGGTTCAACATGCGCCTCACCAACTGCATGATGCCAGTTCTGTTGCCTGCTTGAAGTGGACGAGAACAGAGTTTAATTTTTAATAATAGAGTTTAATAATTAGAGCATGCTACCTTGGCTCAGTGTCCAACTCGCCCGACCAGTTATATCAGCTTTCAGCATTTCCCATGGAGGCATAGGTTGGAGAAGGAGGACAATATCAATTGGCGCATCAGAGTGGTGAGAGCCTCCGGGCACTTGTGTTTACTTCCCTATGCAAATGGTTTATTGGCTATTTCTCTGAATCACTATGACTGCACAGCGGGCTAGGTGCCTATTGACAACTATGCTAACCCTATATTAACCTGGACTGCATACTTTAATAGGTTGATTAATCTTTACATTACCAGGAGATACTCCTTGATTCACCTATGGTCCAAAGGGGTTGTTCACCTTCCTTTACAGTATAGATGTGTGGACTTCAGCACCAATCCGTGGAGATTTAAAGACTCATATCCCCACAGGGGGCCACCTGTTCTTATGTCCTAATAGATCCCAGACTGGCAATACATTGATTCATATAGAATTAGACTAATTTACCTATTATTGGTCATCTGTGAGCAGTCTCATTAAGCCGTGGTTGTTCCTATTATATCAGGGAGATTTGTCCTGACTTGGAACCCCCGGCTTGATGCTTCCAGATTAGACTGCCCAAATTGTACAAGAGCTGTTTGGCTGTGTGTTGGTGTTAAATGTGTGCATGTGGGGCCTGTAGTTGCTGTGTGTAGTGTGACAACGTTGTCTGCTTGGTTTTTTTATTGAGGGTTTTGCTGGTTTTAGATTCATTTTCTGTTTTTGATTAGTCATTTTCAATAAAGCTATTTTTGTAAAAGATATCGTTGCAGGTTCTCCGCATACAACGTCTTTCTTAGGGTGACCTAGGTCCCTCTGTGCTTTCTTTGTTAGGTCACTTCTTAGTTGTGGAGGTACCCTGTCCAAAATGGACGTATCAGTGCTTTAATTTACCAAATCCATAAATCCCACAGTGTTTTTATTTTTACGTTTGGCTACAATTTTTTTGATCCCCTTTGGATCTTTTCTTTCCCGTGGGCCTTGTTAAAAATAATTAAGAGAAAATTAACCCCAAACTTCCTTAGGGTTGGAGAATCAGTGTACCTGCTGAGGTGTATTCAATTCATCACATCGGGATATGGCGTTTGTTTTGGGAGATGAACTAGATGAGGAAATAAGTTCTACTTTTCACTGTGAGACAAGTGAGACAGAACACCCTGACAGTGACGATATATGATTGTTGTTTAAAGAACATAAGAAATTGGTAAAAAAAAAAATAATTTAATAGGAAGTGAGATATCCTTTCACTGGAATCCTGCATTAATCATAAAATCGCTCCCAGGGGCCTATGGGAATGAGTTCTTCTTGCTACTCATCTACAGACAGATAGCTTTTTAAAACAATGGAAAAAACAATGTATTGATCATGGAGTTGAATTAATGAAACTCAATGTGGAGGAGGAAAAGCTGCAATTAATAACTTTCCAAGAACTAATTACTGAGAGTAGGGATGAATTAGAACCCTTAAAGACAAAAACAGATTTTGAAAAGTTCAATGACCTACTTAAGAAAGAAGTTGACAGAGTACAAAGAAATCTAAAAATAACCAAACAATCACAGTTTAAACGGAACCTGGACGACTGGGCAACGGGGGAAATTTTTGATCTCACACCCAGAAGAAGCAGGAGTAGATCCAGAGGGCGATGTAATTCCTGGCAAACTAGATCTAACACAAGACCGATATCCTCTGGCAGTGATGAAGACGACCAGCGATCAGTTGTTTTTTTTAAGTTTAAGAGTCAACTGGGACCTCCGATCCCCCCTCACCCAGAGGTATGCTGAAGCGAAGCAAAGTAGAAGGAGTAGGAGGAGGAAAAGGAAAAGAGAAAAGGGAAATGGACAAGAGAGAAAAATCCCAGGAAAGAGAATTGAACGAGAACCAGGAGTCAGAGACATACAGACTAGATCAGCCAGTTGATACACCTGAGGAGAAGGTGTCTGACATTCAAGATACACATACACATACTAGAAGATACACATAATGTATATCCCTGTTGGGGAGGGACCTATTATTTTCACTAGTGGACCAGATGGACCATTTTGAAGTATACTGTATAAGGATCTATGCTTCTTGCTGAGAATGGTTTATTACAAACTTATCTACTCAGAAGGGGCATCAATAACCCAATCACAGGATGTGCTTGCTGCACCCGAGAAGGAAGCACTGGAAAATCTAGTGTCTCTCCTTGAAGAAGGTGGAGAAATATCTGAAGAGGAAGAACAGCAGACAATAGACCTCTGGAGAAGGAATCCCAATCTCAAAATTAGGTCCACTACTATGCCCAGTTTAGAAACAATAAATGGCTAGGGGCTCCTAGACTTGGTACAGGAGGACCTGAAAAAGCTACACTGGGGGATGAACTTTTCAGACAACCTGTCTCCTGATGAACGGAGAGCACTTTAGGAAATTTTGTAAGGCTGAAAAGGTAATAATTAAGAAGAGTGACAAGGGGGAAATATGGTTCTACTACCAGAAGAAATGTACGTAAATGAGGTACAACGCCTCCTAGCAGACAGCTGTACTTAAGAAAAATAGGAGTTTAAACCCTTTCCCCAACTTGTCAGCCTAATTAATGAGAAATTACACTTAGGATAAAAGACTTTAATAACTACATTTTTTACATTATTCCCAAAATACACAAGGATGAGCACAAACATACGGGGGGGGGGGGGGGGGGGCAATTGTGTCAGCAGTGAGAGGGCCCATGGTGAGAGTGGGAAAATATATAGATTCCCTCATCAAGGAGCTAGTATGTGATTTGTCATCTTATGTGAGAGACACCAGGGATGTCCTGAAAAAATTGCTGATCTTGCCTTCCCGGGCGATGTGCTACTTGTAGGAATAGATGTAGAGTCGCTCTATATGTCTATTCCCCATGAATGGGCTATATCCGCAGTATATCCCTTCCTGGAAGCTAAATTCCTGTAGATGGGGGCTCAAAATGAATTTATGATTGAACTCCTGGAAATGGCATTAAAAAACAACTTCTTTCAGTTTACGGGTGTTAACTACCAACAAATAAGGGGCACCACATTGGGAGCCCCATGGACACCAGCCTATGCATGCTTACATTTAGGCTGGTGGGAGGAGGAGGTTGTGTATACCTCGTTGATGTACCGTGGCCATGCCAGGTAGTGGTTAAGGTACATTGATGACATTCTGATGCTCTGTGATGGATCAATAGAGGAGTTAAGGCAATTTATGGAGGAGTTTAATCAAAATACACAAAATATCCATCTAACATATGTAACAGCCCCACGTGAAATTTCCTTCTTGGACCTTTACATAAGATTATCGGAGGGTAAACTCACCACAGTGACCTTCCGGTCAAAAACAGCCACTAATACTCTGCTGCATGCTGGTAGCCATCATCCAAAATCCATATTTCATGGGGTTCCAGTTGGACAGTTCCTTAGGATTAAAAGGAACTGCATGAGTAATGATCTTTTTATAAAAGATTTAGAGAAAAGGGTTACTCACACTGTAAAAGGAACAAAGATTATATCAGCGCTCAAAAACCTAACACTAAGCAGCTAAACACAGGTTCAAAAACAAAACCAGCAAGACAAATGTAAAATAAATAGTGTAGCGCTAAAAAGATCAGTAGAAACTAACATTTAGACAATCTCATATATATAAAAAGTCCATGTCAGAAAAGCTCAAGTGAAGGTCCATGCAAAAAGCCCTCAAGTGTAAAAATATATATAAAGTGGCAAAAATCCTGATGGGAGACGCAAGCAGTGCCAGGTGCAGATAATGACAGGTGCTCTTCACACAGCCCACCACCCTACAGAATGGCCTCTCACCTCAACCCGATTGTATCAGGCAACCAGATTTCCACTCTCCTCAGATGGAACACACAAACCACTAAAAGCAGGGACTCATGGACCAATAAGCCTCCAGACTTTCTCCTCCATAGGCATTATAAAAGAAACAAAAGGCAGCCCATAGCGTGAACCTGATAGACTTTATTGATGTTAAAAGAAAAAACAAAGTGGCCTCTTACTCTGAGACGATTATTCATCAGCGTTGTTATGATATGTGTAGCTCCGGCGGGTGCAGAGAGACCAGCTCGGTCCTCGCCGGAATCCAAGGTGTCAGCGGCTGACGTCACAATTAAAAAATTAAAAAATTAATTAAAGAACAATTAAAAAACACAGACAGGGAAATACATAGCACATTCAGCAGTGTGATGGTGGGAACTGCATGTATCCTCTAGATCAGTGGTTCTCAACTCCGGTCCTCGGGACCCACCAACAGGCCAGGTTTGCAAGATAACTAAATTACATCACAGGTGATCTCATTTGCTGCTCAGTGATTGCAGTATTCTAGTCTGCATCCCCCAAGGTAATACTTAAAATCTGGCCTGTTAGTGGGTCCCGAGGACCGGAATTGAGAACCACTGCTCTAGATGTGATCTCTTTCTGCAGAGAGCGCATGTACTGGATTTGTTTCACTGAAAAGAAAATGAAAGTATCTGTATCCTTTGCAAGCTATCAGGTACTGTCGTTAAAGATGCTTATAGTCGTACCTGTGGATATGCAATGGGTAATTTTCTATGTGCTCCTTCTAATTATTATTACAGTTTGCACAATACTTGAGCTTACAAAGATAGCTGTAATTTGGAAAAATTATGTAGTCAAAATGGCACATGAAGACCAAGGGTATTTTGTGTTTTTGTGACTCTGGTTGGAAGGCTTTAATTAATTATTGCTACCCTGCTTAGTCAGATGGTTACATTAAAATGATAGTGATCACTGTGATCATTGCTGTTAGTAACACATTGGTCACTGCAAGCCTTGTACACAGGCAAGCCTAGTACATAGCCTAGTACATAGGCTATTGAAGCAATAGAAAATCGCCTCCTAATTCCAAACAATTACCTACAATTTATTGGCTCTGTATTGCAGAATTGAAACACATTTGTGTTAAACTAAAGATGACAGTTAAAAATGTTTATACCCCCAATCCATGGAAGATCCAAATTAAACTTGCAGTACTGCTGTAAGCTGAGACAGAATACTGGTCCAAGGTGTAGAATTCATTTATCTATTATTATTATTATTATTAATAATATTATTATATATGTTTTAAATTATTTAAAATGATAATATAGTAAGAAGACAGCAATACATACTATTCTATTGAAAAAGAACATTAGGGTTATTGAAAAAGTGGAAATCCCCTCCAATCCCAGCTGTTTTATTGTGTGATACAATCCAGTGATTCTGTTATCACAGTTGAAAACTTGAACTTGAATTTGGTTTTCAAAGCAGATACTGTGTTGCCCTTTTGCTCCTTTGACTAGTTGACTAGTACCAAACTCTCTGGTGCCTTGAAATGAAAACAAGAAAATATGGGGGGGGGGGGGTACATATTGAAGTTCTGCTTTACCTGTTTGTTGCATATTTGGTGCAGTTTCCAACAAAACACTACATCTATACTTATGAATTGTCTAAAATGCTCCTAAATGCACCACGTTTGAAAAGACCCCATCACGAGTCTTTTCAAAAATGCCCACCAAATTAACCCCATTTTGGAAAGCAAACGCCTCAACGTATATTCTATGAGGCATAATGACTATTTTGAACATGTAATTTTTTTTCCGCAAGTTTTTGGAAAATGTGGAAAGAAAATTAAAATGCATTTTTTTTTTACACAAAGTTGTCCATGTATATGATATTTCTAATACATAGCATATACATGCCAAAAATTACACCCCAAAATATATTATGATACTCCTAAGTATGGCGATACCACATGAGACTTTTTCACAGCCTGGCCCCATACAGAGGCCCAACATCCAAGTAGCACCTTCAGGCGTTTTAGTAGCATAAATGACACATCTAATTTCCTGACTACCTATCACATTTTTGAAGACACATTTTTTTTTACGCAAAATTGTCTATTTATAAGATATTTCTAACACATAGCATGTACAGATGTGGCTGCACTGATGGTTGCTGATTACACAGGTCTATTGGGGATGCACTGCTGGGTGCAGAAGAGGCTGCACTGCTGTGTTCTGATAAGGGGGGCACTGATGGGTGCTGATGAGGGTGCACTTATGTTCACTGATGAGGTTGCACTGTTGTACATGAATGCACTGCACTGAGGCTGCACTGTTAAGCTGGCACTGATGTGCACTGATTAGGAGGCATTCACTGATGGGCACTGATTTGCACTATTGGGCACTGATGAGTTCTAATAGGGCATTGTAGTGACACTGATCAGCACCAATGTGCACTGATAGGGTACTGTAATGGCACTGATGACCACTGTACTGCACTGATGAGTACTGTACTGGCACTGATGAGCACTGTAGTGCACTGATAAGCACTCACTGATGGGCACTGTAGGATAGTAATGTGCACTGATGAGCACTGCAGGGCACTGATGAGCACTGCATGGCACTGATGTGCACTGATGAGCACTATACAGCACTGATGAGCACCGTAGGGCACTGATGTGCACTGATGAACACTGTAGGGCACTGATGAGTGCTGATGAGCACTGTAGGACACTGATGTGCACTGTAGAGCACTGATGAGCACTCACTGATGTGCACTGATGTGCACTGATGAGCACTTAGGGCACTAATGTGCACTGATGGACACTGTAGGGCACTCATGAGCACTCACTGATGGGCAATATAGGGAATTGATTAAACACTGTAGGGCACTAATGAGCACTGTAGGGCACACAGAATGTAGCAGGACACACATAATGCAGCAAAACTCACTCTTCAGTGGCCAATCCCTCGCCTTTCTTCACACTTGGTATCAGTGTGAGGAGAGGAGAGAGCTGAACCGGGCACTATCCCACAGACCCAGCGATCACGGATACTTCCAGATGCGTGACGCAGCCTTTTCACGGGATCCCAGAACTAGCTGGCCGCTCTGTAGCTGTCATTCGGCTATAGCATGGTCAGCAACTGGTTAAACTGTACAGTATTAAATCACAAATTAAATAATGTAGCCCAAATCACAGTCACAGAACCACATATCAATTGTCTTGCAAACGACATACAATACCAGAATACAAAGAATCAAGATCAGTGGAATACTCAATCAAGGGAAAGAGGTGTAGAATAGATTACTTAGAAGAATTAGATATAGCTTGCACTAAAGGCAAACGTTTTTTATTCCAATTCCAGTTGGAGAGATTTCCTTTTACTTCCTGTCCCATAGCCAAATCAGGAAGTGAGAGTAAGTACCTCTAAAGTGAAGGAATCCCTGGTTTTCATCAGGGTCACCAGAACTGGTGTCCCCATGGGAGGATTTCCTATCTATTCCTGTTCTGGTGATAGCCCAAAATTGTGGATTGCCTTTCACTTTCACTCTTCCGTGATAACTGTAAACCTGACAACTAGAGAGAGTGAATCTCTCCAACAGGGCCACCATCAGTAATAATAACCTGTCAGGTGTTCTAATTCCTTGCCACCCTTTCGAAAACTGCCAAAAATATACTTTAAAGTGCAACTGAAAGCTCTTGTATGACAGTCTAAGCAACTACCTAATCCAATTGCTATGTGATATATGTGCTTCATTAAGAAAACAAAAAAACTCCTTTACTTCAGCTGCCCTGTCTGTGCCAAACCCTTCTATATCTGTATCTTACACGCTCCCCTCTCCAGATGCTGCAGATTGCAGTGGGAGGGTTTTAGCAACAGGCAGTGCTGTCAATCCTGAAAGCAGTGGGTAGGGCTAAGTGTGGCCAGTTGCTGATTGGCAAGTTACTGTCTAATGAATTTTCAGCAATAATGCTGATAGCCACACTCCCTACAACATTTTTTTCATCCAACTGTAGTGCAAGCAGCCACAGCCTAAATCAGAGTGGCAACTCTGCGCTGAATTTATGAGCAATGCAGCAACGTTGACGTACCTTTACAGGAAGCTGAACTAAGTGAACTTCACTGGCAGGATCAACAGACATTTGTTGGACTTTCTACGGAAATAAATGTAAACTGTAAGTGCATAAGTGTGTATATTCAAGGGCTGCAGCACATATATTTAATGGCAGACCATAGTTCTACTTAATTTCCCACTTCCTGCATTCCTTAGGCCTGATTGTGACCAACGATCCTAAGACTATTTCCTAGGATACTTGGTGTACCCAAGAGGTGGGGCTCAGGGTGGTATTTCTATTATCTACAGGCTGATGCTAGACTCTCCTGACAGATTCCCTTACAAGTTGGCATCGGATTTGGATCTTGCCTTTGACAGGGAAGTACAGTGGAACATTGTCACTCCTCTATTCACTTAGCCTAAAAACGCATATTGTATATTTCTTTGGTGGAGGTCAATGTCAAGGTTATGACTAGATGGTTTGGTTCCCCTCCGTTTATCTAGGCTTTATCCATCTTCCTCTCCCCTATGCTTTTGAGAATGTAATTCACTTTGAACAATGCACTTATCATATATGGTGGGAATGCCCAAGGTTGCAGGGTTTCTGGAACAAGGTTTTTACTCTGATACAGAAAATCTCAGGGATTCCGGTCCCCCAACAGCCTTGAATTGCTCTATTAAATGGACCTGTTGAAAACTTACCTTGATGTAAACAACCACTCATTTTTTTTTTAATTTTAGCAGCAAAACTCACTATAGCCCGCTCATGGAATAAGACTTTTGTGTGTATGTCATTATATAGAAGAAAGGTATCCTGGATTATGCCTAATGAACAAATTATCAGTGCGGTCAACGACGCTACTAAGCTTTTTGAAGCAAGCTGGAGTCCTTTGGTTGACTATGTACATGTGAAGCTCTAGAGGAGGTGACTAGACTGGGCTCACTCCCCGTGCACTTCATGCTGTACCCATCTCTACGGGTTCCGGTCCCTTTCTCTCTACTCTTTTTTCCTCTTTCATCTCTCTTTTTCTTTCTCTTGTTTGCCACTATTCTCTTAGTGGACTTTGGTAGTAAATAGGGTTGAGCGGACACCTAGATGTCCGTGTTCGACGGGTTCGGCCGAACTTTAAAAAAAAGTCCGGGTCCGTGTCCCGGACTTTTACCGAACTTTTCCCGGACACCGAACCCCATTGAAGTCAATGGGGACCCGAACTTTAAGGCACTAAAATGGCTCTAAAACACCAAAGGAAAGGGCTAGAGTGCTGCAAATGGCAGCAAAACGTAATTAAGAGCATGGCAAGTGCTCTGCAAACAAATGTGGATAGGGAAATAACTTAAAACAACAAAAAAAAACAGAAAAATAAAACAATGTTCTTCTTCATCTCTGAAGGACGAGGCCCATATGGAGTAGGAGGGAGGTTGAGGTGGTGGTGGATGTGGCGGTGACATAGGCGTGCGCACAGGGTGTGCTGGGTGTGCCTGGGCACACCCTAATCACCTAGGGCACATAGCATTGCCAGTGAGGAGATGGGAAAGATCTCCCTGGGACCTGCTCTGCTCTATTTCTCCTTGCCTACAGGTACATGGCCCCGATACATTACTCTCCCTGCTGGCAAACACATGCATGTGTATTTCAACTTTGGGGTGCACACCTTAATGCAATAGGCTGCGCACACCTATGGGCGGTGTAGGTGGAAGCGGCGGTGGAGGAGGACCAGGGCCGGATTAACAGCATCATGGGCTTGGTGCTGAGGATTTTGAAGGGCCTTAAGGGCCGTGCCTTGCCATGCACCCAGAGGAGGAAGGGTGCAGCCATGCATGCCTAATTCAACATGGGATGCTGTCTCTGAAGCCCATAAACACATCCATGCATCGCCAACTGTCCCTCCTTGTCCGGCCTTCACGCTGTGTGGGGAGGTTCTGAGGGTGCTGCCTGGGGAAGCGAGCATAGAAGCCAGACTTCTGTGTTTACAAGTGACAGAAGAGCGGTAACAGTGAATATGGCCAACCCGGGGCCTATATAAAAGGTAGGGGCCTGGAGCTGCAGCTCCAATAGCCCCTACATTAATCTGGCCCTGAGGAGGAGGACGAGGTAGCCAACACTGCTTCTTTTCAAAAATTTTAAATGAGGGTACACCCCAAAAGAGTGAGAAAGAGCAAAAATGGAACAATGGGTGGGTAAGGTCGGTATCCATTGCTATTCTGCATAAGGTACGGAAAAGTCCCGTGGGATCCATGCCTGGTTCATTTTAATGAACGTGAGCTTGTCCACATTGTCTCTGGACAGGCGGCTGCGCTTGTCTGTTATAACGCCCCCAGCCGTGCTAAATACCCGTTCAGATAATACACTGGCTGCAGGGCACGCCAGCACCTCCAAGGCGTAAAGGGCAAGCTCAGGCCATGTGCCCAATTTGGAGACCCAGAAGTTGAAGGGGGCAGACCCGTCATTCACTACATGTAGGCGTGTGCACACATACTGCTCCACCATGTTGGTAAAATGCTGCCTCCTGCTAAGACGTTCCATCTGAGCTGCTGGTGCTGCTGTTTGTTGTGGCGTGCTGACAAAGCTTTTCCACATTTCGGCCATGCTAACCCTGCCTTCTGAGGTGCTGGCGGTGCCCTGGTTGCGTTGGCGACCTCCTCCTCCTCCTCCTCTGCCTTGTGCTTCCACTGTGGCCCCGCTGTCAGATGGGAATGCCAGCAGCATGGCGTCTACCAGCGTGCGCTTGTACTCGCGCATCTTGCGATCGCGCTCCAGTGAGTGAATTAAGGACGGTACGTTGTCCTTGTAACGGGGATCCAGCAGCGTGGCCACCCAGTAATCAGCACAAGTTAGAATGTGGGCAACTCGGCGGTCGTTGTGGAGACACTGCAGCATGTAATCGCTCATGTGTGCCAGGCTGCCCAGAGGCAACGAAAGGCTGTCCTCTGTGGGAGGTGTATCGTCCGTGTCCTCTGTATCCCCCCAGCCACGCACCAGTGATGGCCATGAGCTGGCCTGGGTGCCACCCTGCTGTGAACATGGTTCCATCTCCTCCTCCAGCTCCTCCTCCTCCTCATCCTCCTCATCCTCCAGAACTGTGCCCCTGCTGGACAATTGCGTCCCTGGCGTTTGCGTGTGCAGGAACCCACCCTCGGAGCCCCTTGCGAATGACTGCCCTGAAAGCCTTGGAAATGTTACCTCTTCATCCTCCTCCTCCTCCTCATCCTGTGCCACATCCTCTTCCATCATCGCCCGAATTGTTTTTTCAAGGAGGCATAGAAGTGGGATAGTTAAGCTGAGAACGGCGTCATTGCCACTGGCCATGTTGGTGGAGTACTCAAAACAGCGCAACAAGGCACACAGGTCTCGCATGGAGGCCCAGTTAAATTAAATAGCGGAATAGAAAATATGATCCAAAAAAAGTGTATGTATATCACACGTACACAACCACACTGGGCCCCAATTACTATTGTTTGTACCCCTAAAAGGCTAGATGAGGAGTAGGGGGAGTATGGAACAGGCAGCACCCTCAAACCTTCAGAAGTATGAGATGAACCCCAACAACTTGGAAAGGTGGATCTCTCTCACACGTACCAACACAGACTATCCCCCAATTTAACTGATCCCCAAAGGTTTTTGATTAAATAGCGGAATAGAAAATATGATCCAAAAAAAGTGTATGTATATCACACGTACACAACCACACTAGGCCCCAATTACTATTGTTTGTACTCCTAAAAGGCTAGATGAGGAGTAGGGGGGGTATGGAACAGGCAGCACCCTCAAATCTTCAGAAGTATGAGATGAACCCCAAAAACTTGGAAAGGTGGATCTCTCTCACACGTACCAACACAGACTATCCCCCAATTTAACTGATCCCCAAAGGTTTTTGATTAAATAGCGGAATAGAAAATATGATCCAAAAAAAGTGTATGTATATCACACGTACACAACCACACTAGGCCCCAATTACTATTGTTTGTACCCCTAAAAGGCTAGATGAGGAGTAGGGGGGGTATGGAACAGGCAGCACCCTCAAACCTTCAGAAGTATGAGATGAACCCCAACAACTTGGAAAGGTGGATCTCTCTCACACGTACCAACACAGACTATCCCCCAATTTAACTGATCCCCAAAGGTTTTTGATTAAATAGCGGAATAGAAAATATGATCCAAAAAAAGTGTATGTATATCACACGTACACAACCACACTAGGCCCCAATTACTATTGTTTGTACCCCTAAAAGGCTAGATGAGGAGTAGGGGGGGTATGGAACAGGCAGCACCCTCAAACCTTCAGAAGTATGAGATGAACCCCAACAACTTGGAAAGGTGGATCTCTCTCACACGTACCAACACAGACTATCCCCCAATTTAACTGATCCCCAAAGGTTTTTGATTAAATAGCGGAATAGAAAATATGATCCAAAAAAAGTGTATGTATATCACACGTACACAACCACACTAGGCCCCAATTACTATTGTTTGTACCCCTAAAAGGCTAGATGAGGAGTAGGGGGGGTATGGAACAGGCAGCACCCTCAAACCTTCAGAAGTATGAGATGAACCCCAACAACTTGGAAAGGTGGATCTCTCTCACACGTACCAACACAGACTATCCCCCAATTTAACTGATCCCCAAAGGTTTTTGATTAAATAGCGGAATAGAAAATATGATCCAAAAAAAGTGTATGTATATCACACGTACACAACCACACTAGGCCCCAATTACTATTGTTTGTACCCCTAAAAGGCTAGGAGTAGGGGGAGTATGGAACAGGCAGCACCCTCAAACCTTCAGAAGTATGAGATGAACCCCAACAACTTGGAAAGGTGGATCTCTCTCACACGTACCAACACAGACTATCCCCCAATTTAACTGATCCCCAAAGGTTTTTGATTAAATAGCGGAATAGAAAATATGATCCAAAAAAAGTGTATGTATATCACACGTACACAACCACACTAGGCCCCAATTACTATTGTTTGTACCCCTAAAAGGCTAGATGAGGAGTAGGGGGGGGTATGGAACAGGCAGCACCCTCAAATCTTCAGAAGTATGAGATGAACCCCAAAAACTTGGAAAGGTGGATCTCTCTCACACGTACCAACACAGACTATCCCCCAATTTAACTGATCCCCAAAGGTTTTTGATTAAATAGCGGAATAGAAAATATGATCCAAAAAAAGTGTATGTATATCACACGTACACAACCACACTAGGCCCCAATTACTATTGTTTGTACCCCTAAAAGGCTAGATGAGGAGTAGGGGGGGTATGGAACAGGCAGCACCCTCAAACCTTCAGAAGTATGAGATGAACCCCAACAACTTGGAAAGGTGGATCTCTCTCACACGTACCAACACAGACTATCCCCCAATTTAACTGATCCCCAAAGGTTTTTGATTAAATAGCGGAATAGAAAATATGATCCAAAAAAAGTGTATGTATATCACACGTACACAACCACACTAGGCCCCAATTACTATTGTTTGTACCCCTAAAAGGCTAGATGAGGAGTAGGGGGGGTATGGAACAGGCAGCACCCTCAAACCTTCAGAAGTATGAGATGAACCCCAACAACTTGGAAAGGTGGATCTCTCTCACACGTACCAACACAGACTATCCCCCAATTTAACTGATCCCCAAAGGTTTTTGATTAAATAGCGGAATAGAAAATATGATCCAAAAAAAGTGTATGTATATCACACGTACACAACCACACTAGGCCCCAATTACTATTGTTTGTACCCCTAAAAGGCTAGATGAGGAGTAGGGGGGGTATGGAACAGGCAGCACCCTCAAATCTTCAGAAGTATGAGATGAACCCCAAAAACTTGGAAAGGTGGATCTCTCTCACACGTACCAACACAGACTATCCCCCAATTTAACTGATCCCCAAAGGTTTTTGATTAAATAGCGGAATAGAAAATATGATCCAAAAAAAGTGTATGTATATCACACGTACACAACCACACTAGGCCCCAATTACTATTGTTTGTACCCCTAAAAGGCTAGATGAGGAGTAGGGGGGGTATGGAACAGGCAGCACCCTCAAACCTTCAGAAGTATGAGATGAACCCCAACAACTTGGAAAGGTGGATCTCTCTCACACGTACCAACACAGACTATCCCCCAATTTAACTGATCCCCAAAGGTTTTTGATTAAATAGCGGAATAGAAAATATGATCCAAAAAAAGTGTATGTATATCACACGTACACAACCACACTAGGCCCCAATTACTATTGTTTGTACCCCTAAAAGGCTAGATGAGGAGTAGGGGGGGTATGGAACAGGCAGCACCCTCAAACCTTCAGAAGTATGAGATGAACCCCAACAACTTGGAAAGGTGGATCTCTCTCACACGTACCAACACAGACTATCCCCCAATTTAACTGATCCCCAAAGGTTTTTGATTAAATAGCGGAATAGAAAATATGATCCAAAAAAAGTGTATGTATATCACACGTACACAACCACACTAGGCCCCAATTACTATTGTTTGTACCCCTAAAAGGCTAGATGAGGAGTAGGGGGAGTATGGAACAGGCAGCACCCTCAAACCTTCAGAAGTATGAGATGAACCCCAACAACTTGGAAAGGTGGATCTCTCTCACACGTACCAACACAGACTATCCCCCAATTTAACTGATCCCCAAAGGTTTTTGATTAAATAGCGGAATAGAAAATATGATCCAAAAAAAGTGTATGTATATCACACGTACACAACCACACTAGGCCCCAATTACTATTGTTTGTACCCCTAAAAGGCTAGATGAGGAGTAGGGGGGGTATGGAACAGGCAGCACCCTCAAACCTTCAGAAGTATGAGATGAACCCCAACAACTTGGAAAGGTGGATCTCTCTCACACGTACCAACACAGACTATCCCCCAATTTAACTGATCCCCAAAGGTTTTTGATTAAATAGCGGAATAGAAAATATGATCCAAAAAAAGTGTATGTATATCACACGTACACAACCACACTAGGCCCCAATTACTATTGTTTGTACCCCTAAAAGGCTAGATGAGGAGTAGGGGGGGTATGGAACAGGCAGCACCCTCAAACCTTCAGAAGTATGAGATGAACCCCAACAACTTGGAAAGGTGGATCTCTCTCACACGTACCAACACAGACTATCCCCCAATTTAACTGATCCCCAAAGGTTTTTGATTAAATAGCGGAATAGAAAATATGATCCAAAAAAAGTGTATGTATATCACACGTACACAACCACACTAGGCCCCAATTACTATTGTTTGTACCCCTAAAAGGCTAGATGAGGAGTAGGGGGGGTATGGAACAGGCAGCACCCTCAAACCTTCAGAAGTATGAGATGAACCCCAACAACTTGGAAAGGTGGATCTCTCTCACACGTACCAACACAGACTATCCCCCAATTTAACTGATCCCCAAAGGTTTTTGATTAAATAGCGGAATAGAAAATATGATCCAAAAAAAGTGTATGTATATCACACGTACACAACCACACTAGGCCCCAATTACTATTGTTTGTACCCCTAAAAGGCTAGGAGTAGGGGGAGTATGGAACAGGCAGCACCCTCAAACCTTCAGAAGTATGAGATGAACCCCAACAACTTGGAAAGGTGGATCTCTCTCACACGTACCAACACAGACTATCCCCCAATTTAACTGATCCCCAAAGGTTTTTGATTAAATAGCGGAATAGAAAATATGATCCAAAAAAAGTGTATGTATATCACACGTACACAACCACACTAGGCCCCAATTACTATTGTTTGTACCCCTAAAAGGCTAGATGAGGAGTAGGGGGAGTATGGAACAGGCAGCACCCTCAAATCTTCAGAAGTATGAGATTGTGTTCACTGTACCCCACAAAGATTGCGTTCACTGCACCCCACAATGATTGTGTTCACTGCACCCCACAAAGATTGTGTTCACTGCACCTCACAAAGATTGTGTTCACTGTACCCCCCAAAGATTGTGTTCACTGCACCCCACAAAGATTCTGTTCACTGTACCCCACAAAGATTGTGTTCACTGCACCCTAAAAGGATGTTGTTCACTGCACCCCACAAAGATTGTGTTCACTGCACCCTAAAAGGATGTTGTTCACTGCACCCCAAAAAGATTGTGTTCACTGTACCCCCCCAAAGATTGTGTTCACTGCACCCCACAAAGATTGTGTTCACTGCACCCCAAAAAGATTGTGTTCACTGTACCCCCCAAAGATTGTGTTCACTGCACCCCAAAAAGATTGTGTTCACTGTACCCCCCAAAGATTGTGTTCACTGCACCCCACAAAGATTCTGTTCACTGTACCCCACAAAGATTGTGTTCACTGCACCCCAAAAAGATTGCGTTCACTGTACCCCCCCAAAGATTGTGTTCACTGCACCCCACAAAGATTCTGTTCACTGCACCCCACAAAGGATTTTGTTCACTGCACCCCAAAAAGATTGTGTTCACTGCACCCCAAAAAGGATTTTGATCACTGCACCCCAAAAAGGATGTTGTTCACTGCACCCCAAAAATGATTTTGTTCACTCCACCCCAAAAAGATTGTGTTCACTGCACCCCACAAAGATTGTGTTCACTGCACCCCAAAAAGATTGTGTTCACTGTACCCCCCAAAGATTGTGTTCACTGCACCCCACAAAGATTCTGTTCACTGTACCCCACAAAGATTGTGTTCACTGCACCCCAAAAAGATTGTGTTCACTGCACCCCAAAAAGGATGTTGTTCACTGCACCCCAAAAAGGATGTTGTTCACTCCACCCCAAAAAGATTGTGTTCACTGCACCCCACAAAGATTGTGTTCACTGCACCCCAAAAAGATTGTGTTCACTGCACCCCAAAAATGATTTTGTTCACTGCACCCCAAAAAGGATTTTGTTCACTGCACCCCAAAAAGGATGTTGTTCACTCCACCCCAAAAAGATTGTGTTCACTGCACCCCAAAAAGATTGTGTTCACTGCACCCCACAAAGGATTTTGTTCACTGCACCCCAAAAAGATTGTGTTCACTGCACCCCAAAAAGGATGTTGTTCACTGCACCCCAAAAAGGATTTTGTTCACTGCACCCCAAAAAGATTGTGTTCACTGCACCCCACAAAGGATTTTGTTCACTGCACCCCACAAAGATTGTGTTCACTGCACACCAAAAAGGATTGTGTTCACTGCACCCCAAAAAGATTTTGTTCACTGCACCCCAAAAAGATTGTGTTCACTGCAGCCCAAAAAGATTGTGTTCACTGCAGCCCAAAAAGATTGTGTTCACTGCAGCCCAAAAAGATTGTGTTCACTGCACCCCACAAAGGATTTTGTTCACTGCACCCCAAAAAGATTGTGTTCACTGCACCCCAAAAAGGATGTTGTTCACTGCACCCCAAAAAGGATTTTGTTCACTGCACCCCAAAAAGATTGTGTTCACTGCACCCCACAAAGGATTTTGTTCACTGCACCCCACAAAGATTGTGTTCACTGCACACCAAAAAGGATTGTGTTCACTGCACCCCAAAAAGATTTTGTTCACTGCACCCCAAAAAGATTGTGTTCACTGCAGCCCAAAAAGATTGTGTTCACTGCAGCCCAAAAAGATTGTGTTCACTGCAGCCCAAAAAGATTGGGTTCACTGCAGCCCAAAAAGATTGTGTTCACTGCAGCCCAAAAAGATTGTGTTCACTGCAGCCCAAAAAGATTGTGTTCACTGCAGCTCACACACAGAAAAATGGATGTGGATCACTGACACCTGCCTATCTCCAATCCCACACCACACAGCAATATCGATTGTAGTTTGTAGAACACAGTTTCCCTAAAATTCAGCAGACTCTGTCCCTAACAGGATTGAGAAGAGATCGTAGATCAGGATTGAGTGCAGATTCACCCCACCCCCCACACAGCAATATCGATTGTAGTTTGTAGAAGACACTGACCCTATAATTCAGCAGACTCTATCCCTAAAATGCCTACAACTCGCCCTGCCTAAACACTCCGACCTGTCCCTCAATTCTATCCGGACACAAATGGTTTTTTCCTGCCTATCTTTCCCTAATCAGCAGCCAGCACGTTGATGTGTGCTCTGTCCCTGATATAAGCAGCATAATGACGCCGCTGCGGCTGCCTCGAACTTATAAAGACTTGGTCACATGCTTCAGACGGCCAATCACAGCTACTAAGACATTTGCAGGCATGGCTGGGATGGCTTAAGGCACACCAGTTAAACGATTGTTGATTGGCTGTTGAAAGCCCGCCATGAAAAGAGCGCCAAAGCATGCAAAACCCGGAAATAAAACGACCGAACACGGATTTTTACCCGAACATACAGTAAAGTGTCCGTGTCCGTGTTCGGGTACAAAAAATCCAATTATTCGGTACGAACACGAATAATACAGTCCGTGTTCGCTCAACACTAGTAGTAAAGGCTGTTTCTTTCAGTTTTGACACAGTTAGAGTTCCTGGCATGCTTATGTAGCATTTAATACGATGTAATATAATTTGTTGTGACTAATCGCCCTCTTAGAAGGGCGCATAGAAATTCTTTATAGTTCTTTCCCCCAATCCTGTTCTGGGGGGGGGGGGGCAGTCTGAGATTACTCAGTTTTCCTTTACTTTGCTTTGAAAATTTACCGTTTTCGTCAAATACAAATTGATAATGGAAAAAAAAAAGAAACATATGTACTTCCATATTCCTAATGCCCATGTGTTGACTAGCGTAAATATTCTTAGTAGTAGTAGTACATTGTTGCTGCCAGTTTGTAAGTTATTGAGCTCCAACTTTGCTGTTACTAAAACAAACAGGAGTTTTAGTACATGGCACAGCAATTTCATTGATTGTTTTCTTTCCAGTACACATTGTGAGATGTCAGTAACTGAACACACATGCCATTTCGTTTACACGCAGATCTTTTGTGAGTATTTCAAAAATATTATAGTGTATCAAAGTTCAAAGGCAGATGTTAAAATGCGTACATTCCAACAGAATGAGAACAGAATTCTAACTAAACCTGCAACAACAGGCACATCCTACATCTGCCACGGTTTATTAAAGGGCAGGTTTACATGCTGCTACTAACAATAAGAACTACAATTGCCATTTAGGCCACAAACTAAGAGTGTCCACCCGTTTCTTGTTGTGATACCATATTGTCATTACTGCTACAGTGAGTTTATTACACTGTATGTTTTTTGCATAAAGCTTTTTTTAACAAGTTCTGGGGAAATATGAACCTAAAATGTAAGTCTTAGGGACTATGAAAGTATTTTATTTTGATGTGATATTAGAGATTGGTGCCTAATTAACAAATATGTTTTACAGTATATATGTAGTAACCTTTCATGCTAACAACATATAAAAGTGCACCAGCATTGTGCATAAACCAACACATTACTTTATTAGACAATATTTCATTTAGAAAGCAACAATCCCACCATGAGAAGTCTACAAGGGGTAAGCAAAACTCTTTGCCAGTGTGCATGTCAGGGCTAGTTCACAACATATGCAATGACAGAGGTTTTACCACATTGTAAAACGTCTGTCACTGTAGGGACACACAGGAAACAACTGTTTCCTATGTGTTCTATTCACACTGCAATGCAGCCTAGTCTCGCTCTGCAACGTGCTGCGGTAAAGTGAAAACATGCTGAATTTTATCACAATGCACCACGCAAAATGGCATTGCAATGTAGGGCAGTGCAGTGCATCACACTGCCCTACAATGCAGTGAATGAAGTGTACGTTTTGTACACTTAGCATAAAGTTTATTTAAAAACAACAAAAAAAAAAAGAGCTGTGTGATGCACTAAATTATACACCACACTGCCCCTACCGGTGAATCGCTCCGGCTGCTCTGCCTTGCTTGTTAACACGTGTGGCAAAGTGTTGCCTCCTGACCACTTGTTTTACCCTCAGAATGGTGACCTACTGTCCTGCAAGGGTGGTAGCATAGGGGCCTTATACACTTGAATGGGTCCTGTTCAGTTATGGTACTACCCACTGAATGCAACATGCTATTTAACTTTTTCCACAACTGTGGCATGTGCACAGCCCTGGGTGGCTACATTTCTGTGTTTAGGTGGCAGCGGGGCTCAGTCGCTTGCTTTATTGCCCCCCCCTCCCCGGTCATCTGTGTGAATGAACTCTAGGGGGTTCATTTACTAAAGCTAGAGACGGCAAAATTAATCACAATTGTGTAGAGAAACCAATTCGCTTCTAACTTCAGCTTGTTTAATCATAAATTAGCAATAAAACCTGAAAGCTGATTTTTTTTCTCTGCAGAATTGTGACAAATTTTGCCCTCTCTAGCATTAATAAATAAACCCCTAGATGTGAAATGAATCAACAGAAAATAATCAGTCACTGACATAGCTAGTAGTACTCTTTGCCTTTATCTTGATATAGAAATATGACATGTGGTTCTACTACAAATGGTTTTTGTCTGAAACACCATACATTCAGGGTAAAATGAAAAAAAAAAAAAAAATGTTAATAGCCCTTTATCTAGTCATTAATATTATCCTAATAGTAGCTCACCATCCTTGTCATTAGTTGAGAGACTTGCCTATTTAATGCAAGCTTTTTCTTGTTCAATTTTCATCTGTTGATTCAACTTGTAAGGTACTACCTGCCCTAGAGTGACAAATTTCCCTCAGTGTGAGTATTTGCAGGAGCAGTGTTGTCACCCTAGAAGCATGCTCTTGCTAGGACATGGCATGCATGTGCATCTGCATGTTGAGTGAGTCTACCTAAGAGATTTATTCATTCATTACCTTTTTTTAAGCAACTTTAGTAACATAACTGTTCCTGTTTCTATCACATGTGCAAGCATGCGCATAGACCTAGAAACTATTAGACTTAGCATACAAAATTTACACAGTGCTAAAATATAAAAGGCACATTCTAAGTGGATAGAAATCATAAAAAAAGGCCACGCTTAGCTAATTCATATGAAAATAATACAGGACTTTCTAAATGTGTGTTTAGTGATACTTGAAGTATTTGAGTTTAGTGACCTGAATACCTCAGTTGGGAATAATGGAATAGAACTCTAGGTTTTATTTTGTTTGATTTGTATCCATTTGAATTATTTGTTGAGCCTATTTTTCCATCCCAGCATATCTGTTAGCATAGCTTTATGTTAACATGTGAGAAAAAGTCCACTTACTTTGTAACTTTAAAAGTGAGATTCAGGGATCCTACTGTATTTTCTCAGAGGTGTGTGCTGTTCAATATATTATTTCATTTTTAATTTACAAAAATATAATCAACACAGAATTAGTCGAATAAAAATATGATTTAAAAGCACTGTCAAAAATTGGAAAACCTTTTAACATGGCCACCAACAGTATACAGCCTAGTTTAGACAAGAATAGGGATTAGCTTCATGTTTCTTTGCAAGCAAATTTCTGTTCTTAAATGTCAAAATCTCTCATCTGCATCGCTTTGTGTTAATTTTGATCTTGCGTTGAACATTCAGCTGACATTACGACCTACCAAATGACTCCATTAAAATCAATAGAAGCAATCTGCAAATGAGCTCTAAATGCTCCGGGGACGTTTGGCATGTGTTTTAATGCACTACAACAATGCCCATACTTTGCCCTCCTTCCCTCCTCCATAGAAAGCTGCTCAAATTCATTTCTAACTCCTCTGAAAAGCATCTAAAATGTGAAGTAACACAATAGGCATTTCAGTCCCAATGCCATTGTGAACCTAAGAGAATAGCCTGCTGCCCTAATAGACACATTTTCAGGCAGTTTAAACATATTTTAAAGTCTACCCCTTTAAAATAATATTTAGTGAGATTTTGAGTATTTCATAAAAAATATCCACCCAATCTATTGGTTGAATATTCATCCCTGTTTTTTTTCTTTTGATTTAATCACGGCTTCTGCCTTTTATGACTGGCAGTCATACAAAATGCAGATATAAATAAGAGGTTTCTTTTTCCTTTTCCCAAAGGATTAGTTTGGGTGTGAATGCATATGTTAGTAATATCCTGGTCAAAAATGTTTACATTTGTAGCCAGTGATATTGTTTGTTCTGTGGAAGTTATGTTAAGATATGCCCAAAGAAAGGCTTTTCCACTCATAATAAGATCTTGTATTGTGTCTCTAATTAAGGATAACCAAGTCTCCCAGCCAGAGATTACATTTCCCTTGGGAAATCCAGGTTTGAGAAACAGTGTTAAAAGTAAATATGTGAATGATAAATGGTGGCAGAATATCTAGGTATTGCTCTATTTTGCAGTTATGAGAAATAACCCTCCCCATACAGGATAGTGCACTAAACCTGTAGGTACAAAAGAGAACCAGAACCTTAGCTAAGTGGAAGAGTGGTTTTGATAATAAAGTTGGGAGTGTCTCTATCCCTGACATGACCTCTGTGAAGAGAGGGAATCCCTTCATCGGAAATTAACCAATAATCTAATAAAAGCAATTGGAAGCTTAGGAACTACTGCAACCCACATATAACATTAACCATAAATATAAAGATGCACACCAGTATAAAAATAATGCAAGCTTTATATAAGAATAGATTAGTAACGGTACATACATGCAATGTACCCAGAGGTGTTATCAGTGTGAGTCCTGGTGAAATTGTGCACATATACCCGGGTATATATAGTTATTAATAGAGATACCTCCAGATGAATGTTGCAGAAAAGTTTAGTTACAGGAGCCCCTGAGGATGATCATGATGAGGCGCTGTCTTTGTGTCAGAGACCTGAAGAAAAGATCAGCAATAATAGGGACATCCTCCAACTGTTGTCTGACCAGTTGAAACGTAGCTTCTCAAATGCAGAAACTACGGTGTTGCTCTGTAACATAGAGTAAGCATTTCTACTGTGTGTTTTAGTCCCTCCCTTGTAGTTTTTAATCTGATGTGCAACCGGCCCTCTAACCTCCAGAAGTGGCCATTGGATGACTATCCTGGCTCAAGCCTATGTTGGTTATTGAGCCCTGAGCTAAAACTAGCTATAGAATCTCAGACCAGAAGAAAACAGGGTTACCTTAAATAACAAGTGCTGTATGTAAACTATATTGTAATACACAAGTGTACCTACTAATGTACTGGAAGGTGATCACTACACACATACAGTAGCTATCTGACACTGTGCATTTGAGATAATAAAAAATAGGACATAGATACTCTGTCTGTCACAAGGATTCAGAAATCACACTCAAGAAGCTATAGGAGCTTTTGGAACATGGAAATACTTGCATAATAGTCTATTTTGGATTGGATTTAGCAGCATGGATAGGCCGCTGCTTGACTTTGCCCTTGACTATGAAAGGCTTTGCTTAAGCTTCCTGAGGTAAACTCTATCCTGAGGCAAGCTGTACTCTGTGGTAGACTGTACTGCTGAACAACTTCAGGGCCCTTCCTGGCGCCCTCTTTATCTCTATCTTCAGGGTTTAACTACTTGGCACCCCCTTTACTGTAACACTCTGAGTGAGCCGGCTCCTTGATCCCCTGACTTCTCAGGAGTGGTCCCCTCTCTTAGGCAGATCCTTCAGTACTTACGATACTGTTTTTCCCGAAGTTCTCTGCCCAACAGCTCCACTGGTCAGCACATTTTATCCTCTGCAGCCCGGCTCCACTCCTGGTCCCTAGGCCGGCCGCCTGGACCACCTTCCTCACTCTGCAGGAGGAGAGACAGCCGTCCACCTCCTCCTGGGACTTTGCTCCCGCCAAAAGACCCCCTGTCACATGCTCCCTCATGGTTTATAGCCAATCCCAGGATGCATTGCAACAATGCCCACCCACTGAGACATCCATAAACCCTGGTGCACTATTGGCTAGGTTTCCTCCACTATCCAGCAAGCTCTCTTATTGGATACAGTGGGGAGACTCCCTTAGACCCAAACAAATCACACCTGGAAACATGGGACTAGTTCAAACTAGCAGATCTGGCTCTCTTGATAAGCAGAACAGAGCTGCCAAATGTATTTTCCTAGCACCTACCTAGGAGGGTGCTACATGTAGTATTGATTGTGCCACAGACATCATCATTAATAAAATTTGATCAATGACGTCGCTCATGATCCCATGATGTTGTTTTAAAAGCAGCAGCCTGAATGAGGATTTGTTATGTTTATGGGAGTAGCAACAGGGAAGAATCCCCATGTAGTGGAGCAATTGGATCGACAACAGGTCATGGGGGTGGCGGATCACTGTAATTGATGCTAAATGTACATTGTGGGTTATAATTTACATTTTTTAAAATAAAGGACTTTTATTTTATTATACTTTTTATATTTTAGAGGAATTCATAAAATGAGGTACTCGTGTGCTCCATACTCATTCCTCTGGGGGAACCTGAATATGTGGGGGCCCCTTAATATAAAGGGGGCTTTCAGATTTGGATAAGTCCCCCCAAAACCCCTCACATTCCTTTTTGTGGAACAGATATGGAATTTATGTGCTCGTCCTTTCAAATTTTTTTTTTAAATAAGTACTGTCCCCAGGTGGCTAGGAAAGAGAGGACTGCAGATAATACTCGGGTGCTGTGAAGTGGCTCTGCAGCTTAAGCATGTATTTGCAAATGTCTGCAAATGAAATCCCTGTTTTTAACGTATACTGTTGGACAGGATAATTTGATTGATTGCAGGCTGGTTGGTGAGTTGAGCTGGGAATTTTCTTGGGTTTTGTTTGACATGCATTGCCCTTCCATGTGCTTATTGCTGCAAAGGACATTTACAGGTGAGGGCAGTGGCCATTTGTCTGTACTGTTGGAATATTGATGAGAGAATACACTAGATACCTTCACTGCCATTGTGCTATATGCTGGGTGTCCAGTGTGCCCCTGTGCCTTTAGGGAGGGATGGGCTCCCTCCAGGCTTACCTGCCCTCTGCTTATCTGTTATAATGCATGTGCTTACACTGTGAAGGCTCTCAAAATTTAGAGTTAGGACTGCAGTGCAGATAATACTGGGGTGACATGAAGTGGCTCTGTAGCTTATGCATGTATTTGCAAATGTGTACAAACTAAACCCCTGTTTTTAACGCATACTGCTAGACAGGATAATTTGGTTGGTTGCAGACTGGTCAGTAAGTCAAGCTGGGAATTTTCTTTGGTTTTGTTGGCATGCTCCTTTTTTTGCTCCTTGCTGTAAAGGCCAATTATAGGTGGGGGCAGTGCCTATTTGTTTGTACTGCAGGAAAGGGAGGCTGGCAAGTGTGCAATCCTCCTCACTGTACCCAGGCCACGTGCCTTCAACAGGTACCTTGCGGAGGGGGGGGGGGGGGGGACTTACAGTGCATCCGGAAAGTATTCACAGCTCTTCACTTTTTCCACATTTTGTTATGTTACAACCCTATTCCAAAATGGATTATATTAATTATTTTCCTCAAAATTCTTCAAAAAATACCCCATAATAACAATGTGAAAGAAGTTTGTTTGAAATCTTTGCAAATGTATTAAAAATAAAAACTGAAAAAATCACACGTACATAAGTATTCACAGCCTTTGCTATGACACTCAAAATTAAGCTCAGGTGCATTCTGTTTCCACGGATCATCCTTGAGATTTTTCTACAACTTGATTGGAGTGCACCCGTGGTAAATTCAGTTAATTGGACATGATTTGGAAAGGCACACACCTGTCTATATTGGGTCCCACAGTTACCAGTGCATGTCAGAGCACAAACCAAGCCATGAAGTCCAAGGAATTGTTTGTAGACCTCTGAGACAGGATTGTATCGAGGCACAGATTTGGGGAAGGGTACAGAAACATTTCTGCAGCACTGAAGGTCCCAATGAGTACAGTGGCCTCCATCATCTGTAAATGGAAAAAGTTTGGAATCACCAGGACTCTTCCTAGAGTGGGCCGCCTGGCCAAACTGGGCGATCGGGGGACTAGGGGCCATAGTCAGGGAGATGACCAAGCACCCCATGGCCACTTTGACAGAGCTCCAGCATTTCTCTGTGGGCAGAGGAGAACCTTCCAGAAGAACAACCATCTCTGCAGCACTCCACCAATCGGACCTGTATGGTAGGGTGGCCAGACGGAAGCCACTCCTCAGTAAGGTGCATAACAGCCAGCCTGGAGTTTGCCAAAAGGCACCTGAAGGAATCTTAGACCATAAGAAACAAAATTCTCTGGTCTTATGGAACAAAGACTAAACTCTTTGGCCTGAATGGCAAGCGTCATGACTAGAGGAAACCAGGCACTGCTCATCATCTGGCCAATATGCTGTGGGAATGTTTTTCAGCAGCAGGAACTGGGAGACTAGCCAGGATTGAGGGAAAGATGAATGCAGCAATGTACAGAGATATCCTTGATGAAAACCTGCTCCAGAGCACTCTGGACTCAATGTCCTTAAGTGGCCCAGCCAGAGACCAAACTTGAATCAGATTGAAAATCTCTAGAGAGATCTGAAAATGGCTGTGCACCGATGCCTCCCTTCCAACCTTATGGAGCTTGAGAGGTCCTGCAAAGAAGAATGAGATAAACTGCCCAGAAAAAGGTGTGCCAAGCATGTAGCATTATACTCAAAAAGACTTGAGGGTGCCAAAGGTGCTTCAACAAAGTATTGAACAAAGGCTGTGATTACTTATGTACATGTAATTTTTTTCCTTTTTATTTTTATTAAATTTGCGAAAATTTCAAGCAAACTTCTTTCATGGTGTCATTATGGGGTATTGTTTGTAAAATTTTGAGGATAATAATGAATTTAATTCATTTTAAAATAAGGCTGTATCATAACAAAATGTGGAAAAAGCACTGTGAATACTTTCTGGATGCACTATATCGGAATCTGGAAATTAATATGGGGTATATGTGCACCCCTTCTTTCTCATTCCAAGAAATGTAATAACTTAATATTAACACAGATACCATAGCAAAGTCTTTTATTATTATTTTATATGTAATTCCAACATAAAAGATGTCATACAGTGATGTAGAGACTCATTTATAATGATAACCCACCACGCAACAATGTTTCCACACTGGTTCTACAACCACCCAACTCCAGAGATGTTGACCCATCATGGCTGAATTCTTGTATTGTACATTTTTCTGTTAATGCTTTCTCTGAGATTTTCTGATTGTACCTTGCAGATCCCATTACAAAATATTTTTAATAGAACTTCAGCATTAAGAGTAAAAAAAGCAGAACAAGCAGAAAAAAATCGGACACTATGAAGATATTATTGCACTTCAGGATTTTCGCACTCACAGCTTTTTTGGCAAAATGGACAGCACTGGGCCAGTTAGAAGGTATGACATTCAGTAATACTCATAGAGGAAGTAAACACGTGTAGCACTGTAAAATGTTATTTGTATTTTATAATTTGTGTATTATTTGTTTTGGGTATAGTGGGTAAGTGTTAGAGTCTCTGAAAGGTGTTCATTGTTGTCCATATGTCCAACTGGAGGGATTTCCTTTCCCTGTCCTAGTGATTGGAGGGGTAGGAGGTTCAGAGGATCTGAATATAATAGGAAATCTCACCAATGCAGAAACAGCCATCAACAAAATCACTTTTGTTAGTAGAATTGTGTCTTATTTTTTGCAGTCTTTATCTTCATGTTCTGGGCAGCCTCATTTCTTGCCCTGGTGTCACATGGAATAAACGTTATAGGAAATCTCCCCTATGGGGTCACAGATAACAGTGCAAACATCAAATTCCAACTCTAAAAAAAGGGAAAGTCTAGACCTTAAAGCAGGGCATGCATATACAACATTTTTAACACCTCTCTCTCAGCTGTGGAAATAAGAGAAAAACATGTTATTGTCCTATATAAATAGCTAGATGGCTCTGCCTTTTAAAAAATAAAGAAATATTTCTTGTTTAGATCTATTGTAATTCTACTCTATAGAGTAGTTTTTTTTAAGATGAAATACATTAGTTTCATCTTTATATTTAATTACTGTATATCTATATCACACAAATAAATGTTAACAATTTTTCTTTGGAATCCATTGACATTATGATACTTTTTTTAAAATTTCCTTGTACAGACTGCAGATCTGCCGAGGCAGCAGACATCGTATTCCTGATAGATGAATCGTGGAGTGTTGGAGAGGAAAACTTCCAGATTATTAAAGACTTTATAAGGAGTATGATTACTTCATTTCAGAATACAGAGGTACTTGGGAAGGAAGGAATGCGTTTTGGAGTTGCAGTTTATGGAGATTCAACAAGGTAATCAGATCCTGGAGCCTGTTTACTAAACGGATTAAAGGCTGTTCACATAACTACATGTATGTTCACTGGGTGTGAACAAGGCTTTACCTCATTAACTTTGCTAAGTGAACATACACTTTGCTAAGTGAACAGTCTCTATTCCTTTAACCCTCAATAAACCCCACATTTATACACTCCCCCTATCCCACAATGTAGTGCTTGGTGTCTGTGTAACTTTACCAAGCTCTAGTACTATTACATGGGGAGTAACGTAGATGTACCTATTCCATTGAAATTTACGAAATATATGAAGTTAAATACCTATTTAATTATTACCACCAGTACTGTATACCAACACATTACAAAGTGAGTATGCAATATAAAGTGGTTTTCCCCTGACCCGGCACTGCGTTACTTTAACTGACAATTGCAAGGTTGTGCAATGCTGTACCCAAACAAAATTTATGTCCTTTTTCCCCACAAATTGAGCTTTCTTTTGGTGGTATATGATCACCTTGGCGGTTTTTATTTTTTGCACTATAAACCAAAAAAGACAATTTTGAAACAAAACTAATATTGTTTACATTATGCTATAAAACATACCCCCCCAAAAATTAAAAAAATCTAATTTATTCATCAATTTAGGCCAGTATGTATTCTGCTACATATTTTTGGTAAAAGGAATCCCAATAAGCGTATTTTGATTGGTTTGCGTAAAAGTTATAGCGTCTACAACCTATGGGATATTTTTATGGAATTTGTATTTATTTATTTTCTTTTTACTAAAAATGGAGGTGATTAACAATTTTTAGCGGGATTGTGGCAGACAAATTAGACATCTGACACTTTTGACACTTATTTGGGGACCAGCGACACTAATAAAGTGATCAGTGCTAAGCAAATGTGCTCTCACTGTACTAATGACACTGGCAGGGAAGGGGCTAACATCAGGGGCGATCAAAGGGTTAAGTGTGCTTCTAGGGAGTTCTTTCTAATTGTGTGGGGGTGGCTTAACTGGAGGAAGACAGAGAACCATGTTTCTGCTTAGCAGAAACACAAGATCTCCATCTTCCTCTCTGACAGAACATTCTGCCTCTCCTTTAAACAATCAGTGAGTCCCGGCAGACATCACGTCCACCAGACCCACTGATTGGCTCCTGCTGTGCCCAAAAAGCAGGAGCAGGCCACTGTCACGTGCGCTCGCGCCCCAGACCCTGTGCACGAAATCACGTACAGGTACGTGATTTCACGCAGGAGGGCCGCCCTGCCGCAGTATATCTGCGTGGTTGGTCCATAAGTGGTAATTTATCTTTTAGATTGTGAAGCACTGGTGTTTTGGTAATTTTATTGATAGGCAACTCCAATTCTCATATCGATTAGTAGTTCCAAATTAATAAAGCTACTGCAGTGGGGAACAGACACAAACAGATACACTCAGCATCTTTCTAAATAACTGTTCTGTTTATTTGGCGCAATTGAAGTTTTTTATGCACACGATTACGTAGGTTTCACATTGATATTACAATTGTACTTTTATGGTAACAAGGGGAGTTACATAGACAGGCTGATTTCTAATCTGGAAAATAATATAAAGAGTAGGGAATTTGCACAGAACTTCCCTACTAAAGAGGACCCATAATTTATGAAGTCCACTATACCACCATTATGGTGTTGATTACCGTACCCAGACACAAAACTATAAAAATAAAACTGGGAAGGCTCCTAAAAGGTAGGTACAATAGGTGCTATACTCTGAGACTGAGCAGTAATTAATCCCCACTGTGGGCAAACACAACGATCTTACTTATCATCGTTACCGCCACAATCCCACTCCTAATTGATCACTAACTTTTGAATCAGCTTGTCTCTGCATGCTTTGGTCTTTATCTATTACTCTGGACATAGCAATTGCTGCAATTGATATGATATCACTATAAGTCATGATATATTGAATCAACCTTGACTTCTCTTCATCTGGATCTATTCCCTGAATTTCTGATGGCGAGATCGCTTAAGATCGAGTTTAAATGCCATTAGCAAATAGGAGAGATCTGTGAGTATATGGAAGTATTTTGGTTGAGCCTTTACATTTTTAGCCTTCAGGTAACATCTGAGTCCGGACTCTGTTTATTGATGTATGAGAACGTTGACATTTTTTAACTTTGGTACTGGGTGGTGGTAATCATTCATTTAGTGTTTTGTATACTGTTTAACGTCCTGTAATAAAGTATTTTTGAACAAGTCATACTAATAGTATTACCTATAGCACCTACTTTTTTTTGAAGCCTTCCCGGTTTTATTTTTATGATTTCTAACCTGGATTCGAAATAATGCAAACATGTAATCAAAAAATTATTAGTGCTGTGTGCACAATGACTGCAGTGTGCAATACATAGGCAAAGCCTACAAACTAGAATACTGTTTTATACAGAATTTACCATTTCTTTTACAACTGGGTATTTCACTGTAATTGGGCTTAATACAAACAAAAATGTAGTCAGATATGAAAAGGTTTGTGAAGTTCTTTTCAGTGTATTTATAGTTATAGCCTGTCCAATTTGAACCAATATATTAAAATAGTTCCTGAAGAAGAATGCCAGCATGATTTATTAATTTTTGCTGCCAAGTTTAAGGCAGTGTAAAATAGCAACATAAGAAAGCTCCTCGGTCATTATTGAAGGTGACAGATTTACACACAGAAGAATCCTGGTGCTGTTATGACTGTTTTTGCCTAAAGGATACAAAATAGTCATGGTCCCCTTACCACAATTATTACCATAGTTATTAAAGTACAGATACAGTATATGTCACTTGTAGATGACTGACTGAGAAATGTATTATCTTTATTGAGAATATTCAACATGTTGTATGCATTTTCGTGAGTGCAGATATTCATTTTATCCACTTATTCTAACCATTCTAGGATGAGCATTGAATTGTCAGATTATGAAACCACTCAAGACGTGTTACTGGCCCTCCAAAGCATTGTATATAAAGGCGGTAACACTAAGACCGGAGAAGCACTTAGTTATTTAGCAAGCAAGGTGTTTAATCCATCCATCTCCAGAGAAGATGCACCCAAGGTAAGTAAACTTATAATTAATTTTACATTTCTCATCTACCTTTCACTTCTTTTTCAAAATCATGGGTCATCTGTTTAATATGTTCAGTAAATCACACCTTTAGGTTATGGAAACTACTGCAAGATTAATAAGGTGTTTGCAGCTATATCTAGTCATGCTAAACATAGCACTCTTTTTGCAGTTCATATTGACTATCGTAGAAAATGTTTGCATACTATGCATTGTTATTTTTTATAAAACCTTTAAATTTATCCTGTATACAGGCAACATAAATAACATATTTATTATTATTATACAGGATTTATATAGCGCTAATAGTGTACACAGCGCTTTACAACTTAAGGGCAGACAGTTCAGTTACAATACAATTTATTACAATAGGAATTAGAAGGCCCTGCTCATTAGAGCTTACAATCTAAGAGAGCGGATTAAGAGATGCAGACAGTAATACCTGTGGGGGATGAGCTGATGGAGAAAAATAAAAGTACAGTTAATAGGTGGGGGCAGGGTAGGCCTCTATAAAAAGCAGGTTTTCAGGGGTAGTCTAAAAGTGGACAGAATAGGAGATAGTCAGAGATTGGGGTAGGGATTTCCAGAGAATGGGAGAGGCTTGGGAGAAGTCCTGGAGGCAAGTATGGGAGGAGGTGACAAGTATGCTAGAGAGCAGGAGGTCTTGGGAGGAACGAAGAGAACGATTTGTTTGGTATTTTGAGACTAGGTTAGTGATGTAGCTGGGGGCTGAGTTGTGGATGGCTTTATAAGTTGTTATTAGTATTTTAAATTTAATTAATTGGGTGAGAGGAAGCCAGTTGGGGGATTGGCAGAGAAGGGTAGCAGCTACTGAACGGTTAGTAAGGTGAATAAGTCTGATAGCAGCATTTATGATGAACAGAAGGGGAATGGCCTATGTAAAGGTAAGCCAATGAGGAGGGAGTTGCCGTAGTCGAGGGGAGAGATGACCAGGAAGTGAACACGGAGCTTTGTGGTTTCGTTGATTAGGAAGGGGCGTTTCTTGGAGATGTTGCGGAAGTTGAGGCGGCAAGCTTTGGACAATGATTGGATGTGGGGCTGAAAGTATGGATCAGAGTACAGGAATAAAAGTAATTAAAATAAACATAAAAAAATGTTCTTAAACAAATCTTATAGCAAATCCAAAAAAAATTATTTTGATTTAGATAGAGGAGGGATAGTTAAATTCCTCTGTCACATCTTTTTTTTGGTATATGTGCCCGAATAATGAGTTTACCATAATTTCCTGCCCGTAGAGGATTAGTTCACCTTTACATAGAAAATGTAAACTTGAACTATCACCAGACACTCTCCCTAAACCCCCCCCCCTCGCCCCTGCTGTACTTACCTCCAGGGTTGCCAAGCTGTCAGCAACCCTACAGCTGCTCCAATGGTCCGGGGGATATGAATCACTGCTGTTATCCCTCTTCACAGTGGTGTAGTGGTTAGCACTTTCACCTAGCAGCAAGAGGGTCGCTGGTTCAATTCCCAACCAGGGAGAGTTTGCATGTTCTCCCTGTGCCTGCGTGGGTTTCCTCTGGGTACTCTGGTTTCCTCCCACACTCCAAAAACATGCTGGTAGGTTAATTGGATCCTGTATAAAAAAAAATTGGCCCTACCGTGTATGTATGTGAGTTAGGGACCTTAGATTGTAAGCTCCTTGAGGGCAGGGACTGATGTGAATTTACAATGTATATGTAAAAGCGCTGCGTAAATTGACAGCGCTATATAAGTACCTGAAAATAAATTAATAATAAATAAAAAATTCTCTGTCAGCACTTCCAGAACAGACCAGATGGATTCTGATTGGTCAGTATTGCCATATTAACAGAACAAGACATGGGGTAGTATCCAGGATCACCCTTAACTTATACTTATACTAATAAATAAATGACACCACACCTTTCATTTGTTGGAATAAAAAATTTTTTAGGCCGCGGCCATTTATTATTTGTAATAAAAACATAAATAATTAAATATTTAAAATATAGCAAATATGAAACACTGTAAGCCACCCGATCACCAAGATCCGGGTGCCATTAAATAACACATCATCAAAACTTTATCCAAAAGACAGGAGGGAATTAAGACCCTCCTGTCAACCCCCACACCGCGGCCTTTTCAATACATGTGCCTAAATTGGAATTGAAGATGTCCAAACCTATTTCTGAAAGGTGGGTGTCATCCGACCTGTATAAACTATCTACCCAACCCTCTAATTCTAAGTGCCTGAAAGAAAAGAAACCCATCTGGGGTAAAAATTTTTCAACAGCTCTATTAATGCGCTTTCGTATTTTCTCCAGCGGTTTAAGGTGTTTAAACTTATGCCACGCTAGTCTTGGGACAATTTCGGAAAAAACCACTAATATCCCTGGGAAGTGCAATTTTATTAATTGAAAATCATCCCTTATCCTAAAAATCAAGTCTAGCGTTCTGTCCTTACCAATATCATTGCCACCGAGATGGACAATGAGCACATCCGGGGGGCAATTAAACTGTAACAACCTAAAGATTGCGAAGCGAAACTCAGCCCATTTCATCCCCCTTTTACTAAACCAATATACTTTAAATTTGCTGATATCCAAACCCAGGTTTTCTTTGTAAGGTCTGCCTGCAGCTCTCAGTCTTGCCCAGTGTATAAAGGAATGCCCCAGGATCCAAATCACCCGCTGTTGACCTAAAAAGATTATGAAAAAGGATTAGGACGAATGTAAGACAAGTAAGCATCCGACTTCCACCTGCCTATACCCTTAAGCACTTCACCTGACAAACCTAACCTAGCCGCCTCAGTGGCGGCCCCTATTCTAAACGAATGGGATGACAACTTGTCCTGCTCTAATCCCAGCTTGCGCAAACATTTATCAAATACACTGTTGAACTGGTACCTGGACAATGGCTTACCCGACATATGCACAAAGAATAACTCACTAGATTTTGGCCTAATCATGTGGAACTGCTTCAACAGCATGACAGGGCAAACTTTTGAACCTAGAAAACTATTTAAAGTAACCCATTTACCTACCCCTAATTGGTCCGTTTTAGAATAGCGGATAAAGATATGTACTCTGCGATCCGAAATAAGCACATCTGAAGAAAAAAGGCCCGCATCCTTTGACCTACCATCTGGTATTAGCTCCGAGATGCGCAGAGTCGCAAAAAAAATTAGACTAAATGCAGCCTGAAATAAAGCTGCCTCGAAATCTGAATAACAAACAAAATTGCAAGTGTAACAAAGTTGCTCTAGCAACTCCAGAGTAACCGGCTTTCTGAGGTCCTTACCTCGGTTACTCTTCCTGTATCCCTTAAGAGCTTGCTTTACTGAAAAATAAGAAGTGCAGGATGGCAAGTTCCTAAGCCTGTTAAAAAATGAGATTCCTGCCAATATTTTATTTACGTGTGACCAAGACATTCTTTTCAGAAAAAGAGAATTAAGAAGCAATAAAACTGAATTCTCAGAAAATTGACTGATTTCCAAATCACTATTATGCAAAAAAGATACCCACATGACCCAAGCCGACCGATATCCAGCTAGGGTGGATGGGGCCAAGGATTTGTCAATATTATCGCTGATGAGTTCTAAACCAGGTCCCATAAGTGTTGCGGGTAAGGAGAACCCGATCGATCTGCCTCCGGGTATATGCTGAAAAACTTCTCTACCTGCAGGCGAGACAGAGAATCTGCCATGGAGTTGTCCTTACCAGGGATGTATCTTGCCTTTATCCAAATATTCAATTGTAAACATTTATACACTAAAAAACGTAGCAATTTAATTACCGGCAAGGATTTTGCTGACAGACAGTTGATGGCGAACATGACGCCCCTATTGTCTGTACTAATTAACAACCGCCTATTCCTATAATGGTGACCCCATACTTCAAGCGCCACCACAATAGGAAAAAGCTCAATCAGCACGCTGTTTTTTGTAAAACCCAGGGAAACCCATCGCTTGCACCAGTTGTCCGCGCACCAGTGGGACCGCCAAATTGCAGCAAATCCCACAGAACCCGCCAAATCAGTGTATAAACAAAAATCAGAATCCAAAATAAAATCTTCTTGCCATATTGATTTCCCGTTGAATCCTATCAAAAATTGCGTCCATACTAGCATGTCCTCGCGCAAATCGTTAGACAACCTGACGTGTGCCGAAGGCGATTTTAGCCCTGAAATGGCAAGATGCAACTTTCTAGAAAACAGTTTACCTAAAGGAATTATTCTAGACGCGAACGCCAATAAACCTAGCAACGACTGCATTTCCTTTAGGCAAACCTTGCGTTTGCGGATCACTGTAATGAGTAATCTAGTCAATTTTGAGACTTTTTCTTCTGGGAGACTGAATTCCATTAAAAGTGAATCTATCGTTATCCCTAAAAATTCTATTCGCGTTGTTGGAAAAGACGTCTTTTCGTGAGCCAAGGGGACCCCAAAACTTCTGCAAATATCCTGAAAAGTATTTAACAAAGAAAGACAGTCCGTTGTCCCACTTGAGCCCAGGAAAAGAAAGTCGTCTAAATAATGAACGATATTATCCATACTTGACTGCTGAACTACCACCCACTCCAAAAAAGAGGAAAAACTCTCGAAATAAAAACACGATAGGGAGCACCCCATCGGTAAACATCTATCAAAATAAAATAAATTCTCAAATAAAAAACCTAAGGAGTTGAAACATTTTGGGTGTACAGGTAAGAGCCGGAAAGCCGATTTGATATCGGCTTTAGACATCATAACTCCCTTACCTAAACGCCTAAGTTTAACCAATGCATCTTCGAATGAAGAGTACTGGACCGTAGCCCATTCGTCCTCAATTTGATCGTTCAACGATCCTCCCTGCGGATAGGACAGGTGGTGGATGAGCCTATAAGAGTTAGGCTCCTTTTTCTGCACTATCCCCAGGGGGGAGAGCCGAAAATTCTCAAAAGGAGGAGAAGTAAATGGACCCATAAACCTGCCCAGACTAATTTCTTTATTGATCTTGTCTAGGACAACTTCTTTCAAACCATTTACTGACTTTAGATTCTTTACCAAAGTACAGCCATGACCTTCAAAAGAGGGAAGCGAAAATCCTTCACTAAAACCCTCAAATAACAAGTCAGCCTTCAACCTGTCGGGGTATAGTTGAAGCCAGGTTAGCATGTTTTTGAGGTTCACTGGGGACGGAGCTTTTGGGAACACCACCAGCTGACTGATTTGCCGACTGCATCCTCTTGAAGCATTTGGCAATTGGATGCGCCCCTGAACAAAAGGCGCATTCGTGTTTGTAACGACATGAGCCAGGCCATCGGCACTGCGACTCATTAAAGTTAAAACAAACCCCTTTTCTAAAACTAGTGGTCGTTTGCTGGGGTTGCTGAGTATTGAAATTTGATCTCGCAAGAAATGGCTTTTGAGGAAGGAAAAGGTCAAGCCATAGACTAACGTCTTTAATGCCCCACTTAAGGTGAGGTTGTACAGCCAGCTTTTGCCTAAATGCTACATCATAGCTGTACCATGCTGTACCTCCAAAATGTTTATAGGCTTCTAGGATGATGTCCATGTGCTGCAACAACCCCAAACATTTGTTGGGGAATTTTTCACAAACAACGGCAGAATATATAAAAAATGCTTGGAGCCAGTTGTTAAATGATTTTGTAACTGGACGTTTCCTATCCTCATCATCCTTCCTGTCAGCTTTGGAGAAGAACTCCTTAGAAGATGGCAACAAGGAGAGGATATCCACAAAGGCACCTTGCCAGATTTTATCCTTCATGGCCTCCGATAAGTGGAAGCCAAGTGAAGAGACCTCACATGTCAAAGGTTCCTTTAAAGCCACCTCAGGCAAATTCTGCTCCCGAGCCAGCCTAAAAGAGCTGACACTCTTATCAGCATTTGACTCCTGACTCTGTACCTCTCTAGAATCACCAGTAGGTGGCATCCATACTTCACTAGCGCTGTGACTCTGACTAACAACCTCTTTCTCCATTAAAGATTTGAAATCAGAGAAAAATTTACCAAAAAGGTTAAACATATCTTCTTTAACTGGCCGACTGCCAGACTCACCGCTTTGACATTCATAGTCCCTGGCGATGCTAATTCTTTGCTCCCGGTCCACTCCACCTGTGGGAAAAAAGTTCTGCCTATTTGCAGACAGGTTAATGTTCCTCTCACCTGTCACCCTGGCGGGCTGACTTGGAAATGGCTGTCCTCTTCCTTCTTCGGCCGCTTGTGTACCCGCCGGCCCTTCCGCTGCAGCCACTGCCTCCGCTACCGGTGCCGCCGATGCTGCCGCCCGTCCTGCTGCCGCCGTCGACACTGACCCGCTGCTCCGCCGCCGACTCGTGGCCCGCTGCTCCCTCTGTTGTCCGGGATTCCTGTGGGGAGAAGAAGGGGGAGAAAATCTTCGCCGGGGCATCCTCTTCCGCTTCCCGGCACCCGTGACCCGACCGGAGGTGACGGAACTTCCGCGGCTGCGCATTGACGAATGCGACCGCTCCTCCTCATCCGGCTCCGGTGACACCATCATTCTTCCGCCGGACTCCGTAATGGCAGGAACAACTTCACCGGCCTCCGCCGCTCCGCTACCGATGGGTCCTCTCGCCCCGCCATCCGCAGGCTGGCCGACCGGTTCCTCCAGCGGCAGGTCCAGACATCGACGAAGCCAGTCCTCGCCTCCAGCGCCGCCGGCCCTCTCGATAAGCCGTCTCAACATGCTCATCTTCCTCCTAAACGGTGAGAGTCTTCAGCCTTCTTGGCACAAACAGCCAATATTCCAAGGGTCTTGAAAGCTGTACACTCGACTCTTGAACCCGTATTCTTATCTTCTGAGAAGCTGGGGGAAGTTGAAGTTCAATCTTCTTGGTCTTCTCAGCGATGACTGAATGAAAAGGCGGCAATGAGCCCCCTTAAATAGCCCAGTTCTGAACCAGAACCGGCCGGTTTGCGTCACTAAGACCTCCAAATTTAAGCGGGAAGCTGACTAACCCACTAAATCTCCCCAGATACAGCGCTAGGGATTGGGCGGGAAAACCCCTCAGTTCAAAATTCTGCCTAGCTACAGACCTACAATGAGCGGGAAAACAGACTCAGGAGGGCCAGGTCAAAAGTTCAAAAGCCCTCTATGACCCAGGCCCACCTCAGCCCACACCCAGCATCTACTTAAAATATTCCATAGACCTAAAACTACTCCATAACTAAACTGCCCTGTTAACTACCCCATGGGGAAAATAAGGGCATAATTTATGCCCATTTTCCTTACATTCTCAGGGAAACCCTTAGAGAAATGTAATCAATTTTAAGATGGGGATGTGCCAACATGGGTTGAGTTGGAGCATTTACCATTAGTCCAGAGAGGTGTTGCATCTGGAAGGGTGACTGTGCTCAATGTTAATCTATACATATTGTGAAGAAAGAAAGAAAGTGACTTGTCTAATGTATTTTAAGCAGGATCAACAGGTAAGATAGGGAAGAGAATGGGGAAAGAGTGAGAAGTTATCCTGCTATTTGGTATTTATAGCTGATACTGTACACATATAAACTTTTGTTTTGACTCTAGATACATATGTAAATTCAAAAGAACCACCCTGTTTTTTTTGCTATGATTTCCTCTTGGTGAATAGTGCTGGAATGTTTAGAAACAACAAAAATGCCCTATGTCCCTGCAATAGATGCACATTCCACCACGTTTTTTGCCCTTTAAAAGCCTGTTGATCAGACAGAAATGCATTCAGCTCTTAAAGTGTATCTAAACTAAAAAAAAAAAACGGGTAAACTGGCCAGTAACGCAATTCCTGTCCTAGTCAAGGTTCACACTAGCCCATTCTCTAAAAAGTAATCTTCAGTAGATCAGGCAGTGCTGCCTGTCAACTTGACATGCTGGGGTAATTTGCCACAGCTATGATGCAAAGCAACATGACTGCTGCATGTAAACTGCCCCCTCCAGCTGTATTGGGGAATTTAGGTGGGTAGTTAGTAAAACCAAACCTCAGCTGCCTGTTTTTATTGACTCCAACCACCCTTGTGAGAGATCCTAGGATGGATACACTCACTCCTCCATGGTATCTATGGAGGAGCAACATAGCCACCCTTGAACAGCAGCATTTTTCAACCTGTGGAGAGAGTAGGGCTAGATAGATTAATAGATTTAAAAAGACTCTACAGAAGTGACTAACAACTTGAAGCCTAACTCCAGCTAACAGTTTTTTAGGCATTACATTAAAAATGTTTTTTTCTTCTTGGAAAAAAAATAACCTCAATCAATAAAACTGGTGATTGTAGGCATTCTCAGTTTTAAATGGTTTGTCTTAACCATCCTTCCGTTCTTTCTTGAGAGCCCAGTTTGTCAGGAAGTTGAAAAATAATGGACTTACTGTAGGATCAATAAAACTATAACAGGGGTGGCTAAAAAAAAAAAATATATATTTTTTGCCTTTGACAGGTTACATCATTTAAATTTTTAGTTCCATTAATCGCCCTTTTGTGGGCTGACAACACACAGCATTTTTGTAGATGGAGTGGTGTAAGCCCTGACTTGTTTGTTCTATTTCTTTTTTTATCTTTTACTATGCTAAAACCCTCCCAGTCTCCTAATCTCTACATTATAAACACCAATTATTCTATAGCCCAAGAAAAAAATTTGAAGGGCTAATTGGACTCCTTGACAGCAAACAGGCCATGTGCACAAGACACATGACAGCTGTAAATTTCCATGACCAGAGGGTATTGTTTGAGTTTATCAAACAGATAAAACAAACTAGTATATTTAACAGACCAAAAGGTAGCAAATAAGAGAACTTCAATTTTAGGGTTTACTTATACTTTAAATAAAAAAAGACCATAATAGCTATATAATAATGTGTTTTTTCACTTTACAGATTGTTGTGCTGTTAACTGATGGGAAATCAGGTGATGCAGTAGAAGAGAAAGCCCAGCAATTGCAAGACAGAGGAGTCACAATATTTGCTATAGGTTCGATTTTTAATTGTATGGTAGAAGATGTATGGTTAAAACTACAGTTTATGTAGGAAAAACAATGCAATTCAGTTGTTTTTTTCTTTCTGAGAAATTAATTTCAATATAACTGTAAGCTAAACTGCAACAACACTTGGTACTATTGGGCCATAACCATATACATAGGTAAGAAAAACAGAAAATACATAAATATTAAGAACTAAAAAATCTGGCAGCAACTTGAAGCCTAGGAGAAAAGGGCCCTTAAGGTAACCATTTTACTTTATATTTTGCTGGTTAGCCTACTTCACACATACTTGTTGGTTTACAATTACCTTTTGCAAACTTCAGAGATTTTCTTCTACTGTAAGAGATGTTTATATTTTATTTAAAAGGCTAAGATGCGCTTAGGGCTTTGGTCTTGCTTCAGGTCTATTTTTAAAATAATAGAAAAATGGCAAATTATATTTATAACATTGTATCTGTGTCTTGTGCAGGAATAAAAAATGCAGACAGAAATGAACTGATAAAAATTGCATCAGCACCTATTGAAGAACATGTCATCATAGTAAGAGACTACTGGTCCCTATTTGATATGCTGCCCAGGATCTCAAGAAGAGTTTGCTTTACTGCATCTGAACCTCCAAGACCTATCAGGCAGATAATTGAAAGTAAGTAAGGTGAACAGTTTTATAGACATGTTGTCATCATTGTCTAATCTAACCAATTTCAGGATTGGTTGACACTCATTATGTCTTTTGCAACATTTAAACCCACTCCAGACACTTTTTGTTAACAGATATCAGGGAAAATAGCGATCGGTTGTGATAAATAATTTCAATTAGTTGCTGTTGTTATTTTATGATACAACCTGGCACTTGAAGATATGGGCGATCTTCTCCTTCCTCCTCCATAGCCTAAAACATACAGTACATATCAAGGCAATGTAAGCATGCAAGCGCATGCATTTGTAAGAAATTGAGGGCAGTTGGACCATGTCTGTAGATCTAACCATATTTTAACCTCTGTGCAAGCTACCCATATACAGCGTAAAGGTGAGCATAGACTGGCACATTAACATGTTTGATTTTTATAACTTTCAACAGCTATTCCCTGGCATTGACCCTCTAAACTCAAATTAGTGTTATGTACAATGAGTGGAAAATATAAGTGCCAATATATGCTGATATGTCTGAAAAAACACTTGCAGTATGTCACATGTGGGATAACTGTATGTTATGACAAGTGCTTTACATCATTATTGTACATTTACATCAGTTCGTGCCCTCAGGGAGCTTACAATCTAAGGTCTCTAACTCACATTCATACATACACATACCAGGGACAATTTAGACTGGAGCCAAATACCCTACCAGCATGTCTTTGGAATGTGGGGGGAAACCCATGGAGGCACAGGAAGAACTTGCAAGCTCTGTGCAGGTAGTACTGTGGTTGGGATTTGAACTAATCTTAGCACTGCCAAGTGGAAATGCTAACCACTTAGCCACTGTCAATAATGAAAAGAAATGGCTGCACTCAGATGTTGTCAAAATCCAGGTTTATTGGACATCCCAATGTGGCAAAAAAGTGGCAAGGTAGACGCGTTTCACACACTAAGATGTGTGCTTAATCATTACCTGGTAATTGGTAATTATTGGTAATGATTAAGCACACATCTTAGTGTGTGAAACGCGTCTACCTTGCCACTTTTTCGCCACATTGGGAAATCATATCACATGTACAGGAAAAAACAGGCTGGACGCCGCAATACACAGTAACCTGGTTACTGTGTATTGCGGCGTCCAGCCTGGTTTTTCCTGTACATTTGATATGATTTCATCCTATTTGTAAGTAGATTTTATATTATAATAAAACCCCTATACCTACTGGCTTCACGATGTTGTCCAGTCCTTTCGCTTGAGCCCAACAGTGTCCAGTGCTGAATTGTACCAAGAGGATAAGGCAGTTCTGGTGTTGTGTGTGGTCCCGGGTGATCGTTCAAATTTCATATCTTGTTTGACCCCTATTAGGGGTCCACCATATCTGGTGAGTGTGGCTGTTGGAGGGATCTAAGGCACCCTGCACTGACTTTTTTGTATCCCAGTACTCCAGCACCTTGGTGTTATCAGCACTCCAGCACTTTAATATTGTTGATTATCCAGTTGCACAAGATTTGGACTTTATTTATTTATATTTATATATTGATTAATTATAAGCACTAGTGCACCTTCATTCACTGGAGAGGACTTCACTTGTATATGTTTTTTAGCCCTGTGCACTTCACATGGTTGTTTCTTCATTATTTGTTTTTTGAGTATATGAATTTTTGTATGAATTATTTTTGCAAGCGCTGTCTTCTCTCGACTACACTCTCTATCCGGTCATTTTTGCCTGGTGAGCAGCTGCTGCAATATTTCACTTTTATTTTAGCACACTTAGCGTGGGTTTAATTAATATATCTAGTCTTGTTACCAGTTTAGTAAAATCATTTGTTTACTCACAGTGCTTGTGTCATGGCAGCATGACAAAAGCTCAGTGAAACAGAAAAGAGAAATGAAACATGGATTTTGTTAAATTTGGAATTTCCAGTACTATGTTAATCATGATACAGGTAGTATGGGCATGTATTAACAAATAAGGCTGCATACTTGCAGTTAGTCCAGTGTAAGAAAGTAAAAACCAGCTTCAGCTAGGCCCATGCCAGTCGCCGCTTACACGTTTCACCCTCCCATGGGTTTATTCATAGTGCTTTATGATTAAGCTTCTGGAAGTGTGAAATGCAATAGAGAGGCATGGCTTGAGAAGAGACTAGCTGAAGCCAGTCTTTACTTTCTTCCATCAGTTTCATTTTTGGTACTATATGCTTCGTATTTTGGGCCAAACGGGCACTTCTTGATGCTTGCACCTTATAGTGGAAGGTGCCACTTGGAGGACTGACATGGTTGCTAGTAGCAGCACAGTTTATTAGGGGGTCACATAAAATTTGGGACTGTTAGATGACAATTCTAAGAAGACCTAAATGTTAAGTGTTTTTGGTTCTGATTCGTAAAGATATAAAGATTCTATATTTATGTGTAGAAGTGTTAGTCTTTTTAACATTACTATGGTGGTTATGTTCTGCTCACATTAGCATTGCAAATAATGCCTCTTAGAATATTTTAATATTGTTAAGCCATGGGAAAAGCCACAGGAAAATTATGTTATTTATTTTAAGCAGTTTATTTTACTAAACATTTACATTTTTTTTCCAGGTGAAAAAATTGTGGGTCCGAGAGATCTGATTGTGAGTGAACAAAGTTACAGTTCTATGCGAGTTACATGGAGCCCTGCCACAGGGGATGTTACTGGGTACCAAGTTGTTTTGAATTCTCTCACACCATCAGGACGCCTCAATGCATACGACCAGAAACAAGTAAGGAGTTGAAGAATGGTTTCTCAAAATTAACCCTCAATATCTTTTTTGGGACATTTATTAAAAGAGACGTATAGGCAAAGCTTTTTTGGCCATACTTCTCCTATGGATCACAGGAGTGCAATTACTTTTGCCTTCCTGGGCCCCAAAATCAGCTGATAGTGGGCTATTGCCCACTATAGCTGATGTGACAGAGCTGTTCAGGCTCCAAAAGGGTCCCAACAATATTGTCAAGATCCACTCAGCTGCCATATTGACAGTTGGCTCCACCTCTCAGTTTACTACTGAGAGCCGGAGCCTCCTCCCTAGCCTGGCTCTTCAGGGAGCACTGGGGCGAAAATCAGAGAAAAATGGCTGACAATCACTGTTCCTTGCTCGAAGCAGACAGAGAGGTGAGCAATCAGCAGTCATCTGAGTTAGTAAGTAATCAGCATAGAGTTGAGTATGTGTGTTTTTTGTTAGCCTCAACCTTCTCCTTTAGATATGTTTTCTACTTTGCTAGGTCATGATCATAACACATCCATCTAACATCCAAGAGGAACTTCACTAAGGTGGTAAAATATTAAAAGTCAGCAGCTATAAATACTGCAGCTGCTAAATTTTAAGGAACAGATACTTACAGGCCATGACGTCCAGTTCTGTGTTCCCTGCAGCTGTTTCTTTGCCTGGCTTCTATTCTCTGATGCTTCCATCTTGAATTTGGTAGCTGGCTGTGACTTTCTGATGTCTCAAAGCCTGATCCTGCAGCCTCCTGGGTTATATGACTTTCTCAGGAAGTGGCGGGGGTTGGGTAAAGTGCATTTCATTCTTACCTAGGTGAGAATTTTTGAAATGGGAGTGGGTGTCTGTCAAAACAATGTTACCCGCTGCCCAGCACAAAAAAAAGCTGCAAGTAGGGTTGGGCGAAGATCCTATTTAGGTGAAGATCCTATTGTCATGAATATTAATATTTGTCATGGCTTACCAGTCAGTCAGAGAAAAAAATCATAATGTACAAAGTGCAATAGCAACCAGATTTTTATTTACTAAAGTAAAAGGTAAGTAGAGGATTCATTCTGATTGGTTACTTTGCTTTAATGTGCCAAGCAGCATCTTTGCTGCCCACAGACAAAAATGTTTCTTTTGTCTTTGAATTCACCCAAACACAGCCTCATTGTAAAACTGTTACCTTATACCTTTGGATGAACTGGTGTCACAGTTTACAATAAAAGTTCTAAACCACAACACACAAAATTCAAAGCATCTTCAGTCCTAGTCTTGAGGTTTTTCAATGTTCTGTCAACCTTCATTAGCAGCATGTTCTAGTGAAAACAAGATGACAGAACAGTTAATATGTAGGGATGGGCCAAACATCCCACTGTTCAATTTGCAGCAGAACACCCGAAGAGGGGAAATATTCTAACCCGAAAAGCTAACCCCATTGAAGTCTATGGGAGCCAAACAGGAAAAATCAAAAGTGCCAATTTTGAAGACTTTTATGCAAGTAACTGGCCATAAAAGGGGTATGGGGGTCCAGGTATGGGGGTCCCTGGGGGACATATATCAATGAAAAAAAATAAAAATTAAAAACAGGAGCAGTGATTTTAATTATGCTTAAAATGCAACAAACAAAATAAAATGAAACATTTCTATAAATATAGTGACTGGGGGGTCTCCTTAACCACCTCCCACCCGGGCCATTGTAGATATACGGCCGGGCGGGAGTCTCGTCCTTCTGAATGGACGTTCCGGAACGTCCTTCAGAAGGAGAGAGATCGCGCGCAGCGGAGCGATCTCGATGTGCCTGTGTCCCTAGGACACAGAGCAACAAGACTCGGCAGGAGGGGCCTGTGATTGGCCCTCCTGATCACATGACGGCTGTGTCCAATCACAGCCGTCATTTAATGTCAATACAGCCGTTGTAACGGCTTTGATCTCTTCTCCTCCTGACAGATCCTGTCAGTGAGGAGAAGAGCAGAGGATCGATTCTGCAGCCAGGGTGATCAGTGAGTATTTCTTATTACTCACTGATCACAGGGGGGGTCTGTGCTGGTAATCAGATGATTGATTACCAGTGCAGCCCTGGGGGGAGGGGGTGCCACTAGAGCCACCAGGGATGCCCACCCATGACCACCAGGGATGCCCACCATGGCCACCAGGGATGGCAAACAGGGGTCAGAGAGCCTGCCAGTGGTGCCCCCCTATCAGTGCTGCCCACCAATGCCATCTATCAGTGCTGCCCACCAGTGCCCGTTATTGCCATCTATCAGTGCCGCCCACCAGTGCCCATTATTGCCCCCCAGTGCTGCCTATCAGTGCCCATCAGTGCCCCCCATCAGTGCCGATCAGTCCCGCCCATCAGTGCCACCTATCAGTGCCCATCAGTGCTGCCTATCAGTGCCCATCAGTGCCGCCGATCAGTCCCCATCAGTGCTGCCTATCAGTGCCCATCAGCTCTGCCTATCAGTGCCCACCAATGCTGCATATCAGTGCTACCTATCAGTGCCCATCAGTGCTGCATATCAGTGCCACCCCATCAGTGCCACCCCATTAGTGTCTCCTCATCAGTGCCTGTCAGTGCGGCGTCATCAGTGCTCATCAGTGCAGGAAAAAACATATCCATTTACAAAATTTTATAACCTAAACAAAAAAACTTTTTTTTTTTCAAACTTTTCGGTCTTTTTTTATTTGTGCACCAAAAAAGAAAAAACCTGGCGGTGATCAAATACCACCAAAAGAAAGCTCTATTTGTGGGGGAAAAATGACACAAATTTGGTTTAGGTACAGCGTTGCATGACCGCGCAATTGTCATTCAAAATGCAACAGCGCTAAAAGCTGAAAATTGGTCTGGGAAGGAAGGGGGTTTAAGTGCCCAGTATTGAGGTGGTTAATATGCCTGTAAAGTAGCACATCTGTAGCATGCATAACACATGCTACAGCAAAAATTACACTTGTAAAGAAAAGCAACAAAAAAAAAAAATCCAATTTTAAAGGACTCGCATGACAATTGCTGGCACCCAGATATTAAAAAAATAAAGAAAACAACAGCGTGCCCACCCCCCCCAGTCCATACCAGGCCCTTTGGGTCTGGTATGGATATGGAGGGTAACCCCATGTCAAAATTAAAAAAAACGTTGTGGGGCCCAGCCAAAATCTATACCAGACCCTTATCCAGACATGCAGCCTGGCAGGACAGAAATGGCCGAGCGCCCCCCCCCTCCTGAACCATACCAGGCCACATGCCCTCAACATGGGGGGGTGGGTGCTTTGGGGAAGGGGGGGCTCTGACGTCAAGTGATGTCAGTAGGGGGCAGTCTCACCCATTGACGTAGCCAAGGGGCCCTGCCCCTTGCCAATATGAGAAATATCAAAGCGCGGAGCGGGCATATGGTGGGAGGCCTCCCAGAAGGCAAAAGCATTTTTCTTTTTTTTTGGGGTCCGGCAGGCGACAGGATTGACGATGGATTTACACAATTTTTTAAATTTTCATTAAAGGACCCGAAGGGCCTGGTATGGACTGGGAGGGGACCCCACGCTGTTTTTTTATTTATTTTTTTACCGACCCATTGACAACTAAAGACTCATCGGTTGTTAAGGACGCCGGGGCTGGCTTCCCAGCCCCGCTCCTTAACAGCTAGCTTTAACAGGGCCCTGATTGGGCAAAACTTTGCCCAATCAGGGTTCAGAATGCACTGTGCAGCGCTTAGTGCATTGCAGGGTGTTCATCGGGAGAACACCTGGCAAACACCCTGCAATTTTGGTTGTTTAACTAACGGCCGAACAGGCAAATGTTTGGCCCAAATTCATGCTCAGACCCAACCGCTCGCCGATCCCTATTAATATGTAGGACAGTAAAATGCTGCTTTATTTCATACAGACAGATGTATGCTCACATACAGTGGGTACGGAAAGTATTCAGACCCCCTTAAATGTTTCACTCTTTGTTATATTGCAGCCATTTGCTAAAATCATTTAAGTTCATTCTTCTTCCTCATGAATGTACACATAGCACCCCATACTGACAGAAAAACACAGAATTGTTGACATTGTTGCAGATTTATTAAAAAAGAAAAACTGAAATATCACATGGTCCTAAGTATTCAGACCCTTTGCTCAGTATTTAGTAGAAGCCCCCTTTTGATCTAATACAGCCAGGAGTCTTTTTGGGAAACATGCAACAAGTCTTTCACACCTGGATTTGGGGATCCTCTGCCATTCCTCCTTGCAGATCCTCTCCAGTTCTGTCAGGTTGGATGGTAAACGTTGGTGGACAGCCATTTTTAGGTCTCTCCAGAGATGCTCAATTGGGTTTAAGTCAGGGCTCTGGCTGGGCCATTCAAGAACAGTCACAGAGTTGTTGTGAAGCCACTCCTTTGTTATTTTAGCTGTGTGCTTAGGGTCAATGTCTTGTTGGAAGGTAAACCTTCGGCCCAGTCTGAGGTCCAGAGCACTCTGGAGAAGGTTTTTGTCCAGGATATCCCTGTACTTGGCCGCATTCATCTTTCCCTCGATTGCAACCAGTCGTTCTGTCCCTGCAGCTGAAAAACACCCCCACAACATGATGCTGCCACCACCATGCTTCACTGTTGGGACTGTATTGGACAGGTGATGAGCAGTGCCTGGTTTTCTCCACACATACCGCTTAGAATTAAGGCCAAAAAGTTCTATTTTGGTCTCATCAGACCAGAGAATCTTATTTCTCACCATCTTGGAGTCCTTCAGGTATTTTTTAGCAAACTCTATGCGGGCTTTCATGTGTCTTACACTGAGGAGAGGCTTCCGTCGGGCCACTCTGCCATAAAGCCCCGACTGGTGGAGGGCTGCAGTGATGGTTGACTTTCTACAACTTTCTCCCATCTCCTGACTGCATCTCTGGAGCTCAGCCACAGTGATCTTTGGGTTCTTCTTTACCTCTCTCACCAAGGCTCTTCTCCCCCGATAGCTCAGTTTGGCCGGACGGCCAGCTCTAGGAAGGGTTCTGGTCGTCCCAAACGTCTTCCATTTGAGGATTATGGAGGCCACTGTGCTCTTAGGAACCTTAAGTGCAGCAGAAATCTTTTTGTAACCTTGGCCAGATCTGTGCCTTGCCACAATTCTGTCTCTGAGCTCTTCAGGCAGTTCCTTTGACCTCATGATTCTCATTTGCTCTGACATGCATTGTGATCTGGAAGGTCTTATATAGACAGGTGTGTGGCTTTCCTAATCAAGTCCAATCAGTATAATCAAACACAGCTGGACTCAAATGAAGGTGTAGAACCATCTCAAGGATGATCAGAAGAAATGGAAAGCACCTGAGTTAAATATATGAGTGTCACAGCAAAGGGTCTGAATACTTAGGACCATGTGATATTTCAGTTTTTCTTTTTTAATAAATCTGCAACAATGTCAACAATTCTGTGTTTTTCTGTCAGTATGGGGTGCTATGTGTACATTCATGAGGAAGAAGAATGAACTTAAATGATTTTAGCAAATGGCTGCAATATAACAAAGAGTGAAAAATTGAAGGGGGTCTGAATACTTTCCGTACCCACTGTACATATCTATAAAAATTTCCTTACCAAAAAGAAGAAAAGGCACCACTTACCAACCCACCCCTGTGACCAAGCCCCGATGAGTAGGGTGCAACATGTCAGGGGGGCGTGGCTGTACCTCCACTGGCTGAGGTCACATTAATTTTACATGCTAATGCACTGGGTTGGTGAGTGGCACCTTTTGTTCTCTTTGATAATGATCTTCCACCTCTGATGCTAGCTCCCTTCACTGCAAATGCCAGGGAGATCTCTGTCTCAGCATAATGGCACTGCAAATCTTTTGGATCACTATGAACTTTGTCTGTTGTAGTGACATACAGCTGACAAAAGTGTGCAATCTTATTCACTGCCTAAACTATGGTAGAGCTGCTTACAAGATAATGATTGGTGCCTATTTGGCTGCACACCCCGCTCATCTATAGGAACCTCTGAGCCTGTGCATACTTTTCTTTTTGGTGACTTCCGGTGACCTGTACCATGATCAGGGTTTCCTAAAAGCTATGTCATACAGGAGCATATATACGGAGGCAATGTGGAGCATATATAAAGGATCAATGTGGAGATGTCACAATGTTAATCTGTCATGATATCACTACTTCACCTGGGCTCAATGAAGCAAGGAATACGTTACTTTTCTTACTGTTTTGCTGTTACATTGCATAGTCAAAGAAAACCTTCTTTATGTTTACTTTTTGATAGATAACGTTGGACAAAGACAAACACACGGTGCTGGTGACAGATCTTAAACCAACCACTGAATATTTATTCACTGTACTTGCCGTATACCCCAATGTTATTGGAGATTCAGCCACAGTTAGGGGAAAAACAAGTAGGTTTTGCTTTGCTTTATTTTGTCCTTCTCACTTAATACTTGCTGAAATTACTTTTTATATATGACAATGAAATCTTATATTGCCTTTGCTTTTACTTTTGGTTTAGCAGATTAAAGTATCAACGAGGAGGAATGCACATCTGCTTTAAAAATATTACTTGGAAATATTTAATAAGACTTGCCTCCACAAGATGGCCCTTACCTTCTCTAATTAGTACATTATTGTATCTAACACATTTGCTCAGTAATACCCTTTCCCAGACTTGGAAGATACTTTTTTTCTTTTCTGTGACATGCATATATGTCCATTGTATTTTGTGTAACTTGCCAGTTTCCTATCTGCTTTTTTTAGTTTCTCGACAGCATTTTAAACTGATTTGAAACGCAAGCTGAATACAGCTAAAATCATTCTTGTCTTGTATTACTTCATATTTTCTTATTTATTCCATTTCTTTACAAATTATTCATTCTTACAAATATGTCCCAGTCACTAGCTTACACTGTACCACTATTCGCTACTTAAAGTATAACTAAAGGCAAAACTTTATTTTTAGTTTTGGATAGAGTGGAGAGGGATTAGAACATCTGTCAGTTATTAATACAAAGAATATTGGTGCTGCGCTGTCAGATACCAGCTCATAAACCTCAGACAAACTATCAAGTGCATATAATAGATGAAGAAATGTGAATCAATTATAGCCAGATCCTAATAAGTCCCCTGATGAAGTCATGTGGACGTGACACTACGAGTCAGGATTGAGCGATAGGCAAAACCGAAAGTGTCGGTGGATGACGAGCTCGCTGCTCGTGGATGATATGTTTGTACTACAACTGAATAGGTGAGTGTACTTAAGCTGTTTTTACTCTAATAAATTTGGAAATAGTATTACACTATTTGTAGCTTTTCTTTCCCATACATACCACTATTATTGAGGATACATCTGGATAGCGTGCGGTACCACCATAGATGGGATATCTGTCCTTCCACTATATTAAATCAAAAGCCAAGTCCACATCAGAAGGATCCCTGGAAGTTTTGGGAAACAGGATTTCACAGTGCAGGATATCTATTCATGCTGTAACCTTACGGCAGTAAGGTGAAAGGCCAGCACACACAGAGGTGTCACTTCATTGATTATTTAGACATCAGTCACTTTTGCACCCTGGGTGAAGGGATTTACTTGCACTCATCCCCATGTGCTATGGACTTTTAGATTCTGTTTCGTCACTTGATTTTACTTCTTGTATGGACCTTTTTTCTTATGTAGCACTGTAGTTTTTGATTCAATATTTTCTACGTAAGCTATTATATTTGTCTACATCTATCACGATCTGGCAATTATACAGCATATCTACATTTCTGAATACTGCATATATCATTTATTTTGATTTAATATTTTTTCCACTCCCCTGACCTGGCTAATATTGATTCACATTTCTTCATCTATTATATGCACTTGATAGTTTTTCTGAGGTTTATGAGCTGATATCTGACAGCGCAGCACCAATATTCTTTGTATTCATTTTTTGGAGCTACGGATTGGCTGATCGGTGCCTCCAGCAGTTGGTTATTTTTACCATCTTATATATTGATAGCGCAGGAGTATCTTTGTGTTACTAATCTGTCAGTTATTATTGCGGTCTGTGCCCCTGCCTCTTTATCTGTCCTGTTCACCATTATCATTGAAGGGGAAAGTAAAAGAAAATCACACATTTTGGGTTTTCCTTTAGAAAAGTAGTAGAGGGGAAATCTTCCAATAGGGACACTAGTTCTGGTGACCTGGGGTTCCCCAAGGAATTCCCTTAATTTGCAGGGATTTCTTCTAATTTCCTGTTTGGCTATGGGCAGGAAGTGAAGGGAAATCTTTGCAATGGGACACGGATGGCGAAAGAAAACCCGATAGGGGTTATAACCCTCCCTTGCTCTATAGAAAATGAAAAAAAAAGTTTTGCCTATAGTTCTACATTAAACCTTTATTTTTACAAATATGGTGATTACTTTACGTTACCAGTAAAAATGTAGCAAGTGTGGAATATTGTGACTCTTTCTGCCTTTACAAAAATGGCTACTGTGTTTGTCTCAAGAACATGGCATCCACAAGGTAAATTAAAGGAAACCTGTCATGAGAAAAACACAGAGGCTGCCATTGCGGAGCTCTTAATTTGAAGAAGGTTCATTGCCTGGCTAATATGCTGACCTTCTTGCTTCAAAAACACTGGCCCACATTAGGTATATGAATAAGGACTTGTACATTTACTATGACTTGCATAATTAGAACGTTTTTAATCCAGAGGATCAGCATAACTACCATGCAGCTGAAATTTTACAGAAGTTATCAGCAATAACAGTCCCTGTATTTCTCTTATGATGAGCCTACATTCTTTCTAAATGTACCTAGATTTCTATTTGCTTACACAAATTTTTGTCTGCAGCACCTGGAGGACACGTATAGTGGCAAAAGACTTGCTCAATTGAAGTTAGCTGAAGCTGATACCAGTTCAAATACAAATCCAATTCCAAAAAAGTTGGGACACTGTACAAATTGTGAGTAAAAAAGGAATGGACTAATTTACAAATCTCATAAACTTATATTTTATCCACAATATAATATAGATAACATATCAAATGTTGAAAGTGAGGCATTTTGAAATGTCATGCCAAATATTGGCTCATTTAGGATTTCATGAGAGCTACACATTCCAAAAAAGTCTGACAGGTAGCAATAAGAGGCTGGAAAAGTTAAATGTACATATAAGGAACAGCTGGCGGACCAATTTGCAACTTATTAGGTCAATTGGCAACATGATTGGGTATAAAAAGAGCCTCTCAGAGTGGCAGTGTCTCTCAGAAGTCAAGATGGGCAGAGGATCACCGATTCCCCTAATGCTGCGGCGAAAAATAGTGGAGAAATATCAGAAAGGAGTTTCTCAGAGAAAAATTGCAAAGAGTTTGAAGTTATCATGATCTACAGTGCATAATATCATCCAAAGATTCAGAGAATCTGGTACAATCTCTGTGCGTAAGGGCCAAGGCCGGAAAACCATACTGGATGCCTGTGATCTTTGGGCCCTAAGACAACACTGCGTCACATACAGGAATGCTACTGTAATGGAAATCACAACATGGGCTCAGTAATACTTCCAGAAAACATTGTTAGTGAACACAATCCTCCGTTGCCGGCTAAAACTCTATAGGCCAAAAAAGAAGCCAAGAAGCGCAAGCGTTTTCTCTGGGCCAAGGCTCATTTAAAGATGGACTGTGGCAAAGTGGCAAACTGTTCTGTGATCAGACGAATCAAAATTTGAAGTTCTTTTTGGAAAACTGGGGCGCCATGTCATCCGGACTAAAGAGGACAAGGACAACCCAAGTTGTTATCAGCGCTCAGTTCAGAAGCCTGCATCTCTGATGGTATAGGGTTGCAAGAGTACGTGTGGCATGGCCAGCTTACACATCTGGAAAGACACCATCAATGCTGAAAGGTATATCCAAGTTCTAGAACATCCAGCCAATCCAGACATCGTCTCTTTCAGGGAAGACCTTGCGTTTTCCAACATGACAATGCCAGACCACATACTGCATCAATTACAACATCATGGCTGCATAGAAGAAGGATCCGGGTACTGAAATGGCCAGCCTGCAGTCCAGATCTTTCACCCATAGAAGACATTTGGCGCATCATAAAGAGGAAAATGCAACAAAGAAGACCTAAGACAGTTGAGCAACTAGAAGCCTGTATTAGACAAGAATGGGACAACATTCCTATTCCTAAACTTGAGCAACATGTCTCTTCAGTCTCCAGACGTTTGCAGACTGTTATAAAAAGAAGAGGGGATGCCACACAGTGGTAAACATGGCCTTGTCCCAACTTTTTTGAGATGTGTTGATGCCATGAAATTTAAAATCAACTTATTTTTCCCTTAAAATTATACATTGTCTCAGTTTAAACATTTGATATGTCATCTATGTTTTATTCTGAATAAAATATTGAAATTTGAAACTTCCACATCATTGCATTCTGTTTTTATTCACAATTTGTACAGTGTCCCAACTTTTTTGGAATCGGGTTTGTATACTGTATGGAAATTTGGAAATGGTTGTTTATTTTCCCTAGCATAGGCAATAAATATTTGCCAGCCAGATGAAAGTTTTGAGGATCATGACTAAATATACATTTTAGGACTATTGCTATTATAAATGTACTATTAGAAGAATTTTCACAGAGACTATTTATCTAATACCAATCCTAAAACAGGTGTTTATACCGAAATACTGTTGTCCTAGTTGTTTAGATCAATAATATACAGATATTAATATTTTATTCCATTTGATTTATATATAAAAGCTGCTGTGCCTCCTGTAACCAATTTCCGAGTCATAGAAGAAGGTCTTTTTCGTTTAAAAGTAGCCTGGACTCCTCCTTTGGGAAAACTGGAAGGCTACAAGATCTATATCCCACGATGTAAGTAGCACAGTAAAATAAATCATATTCTAGTGAGATTTGCTAATAATTGAACAAGTTTAGAATGGTTGACAGATGACAGTCTGGATTCTGTATATTGAAATACGTTTTATATATTTTAGAAAACAAACAATTTAATTTGCTAATTTTTCATATGATTAGTTCTAATAATGTGTTTGTTATTCAAAGCATTATAATGCACAATACACTGTTTTAAAGTGCATTTCTACTTTTACATTTAAGTTGGGATAACACCTACTATATATTTGTTACATGTTCCCATTCACTGCTTATATTTTTACTGTTTATTTTTTTGCTTGCTGAAAATTTTTTTTCAGCTGCCCCATTTAGGCCCCGTTCACATACAAGCGACGCTACTTCGCACCGCGACCTCCGAGGTCGCGGTGCGAGCAGCGCGCCGCGACCTTGGAGCGGCCGCCACGGACTTCATAACATTGAAGTCTACGGCGGTCGCCTCCTGGTTGCCCCAAAGAAGCTCCGGACGACTTGTGTCGCTCCTATTAGATCGGGTCCGCAGCTTCCCTATGGGAGGCGACCTACGGCGACCTGTGAGGCGACCAGGTCGCCTCACAGGTCGCCTTAGTGTGAACGGGGACTAAGTATAATGTTAAGGCGGGGTCTGGCGTGGGATAATGTCATAATTAACCCTGCCTGCATTGTGCTGGCAGATTTCTATTATCAGTTATAAACAAGATTTGCAGGACTGGCTGTCCTTATAAAAGGGAAAGATCTGAAGACTTGGGTCTTACACTGTATGTTAGTAAACTTAAAACTTAAGCTTAAAAAACAACACAAATAAAAAGCAGCGCTAATATTGATTCAATTAGCACCACGTGATAAACATTCAACACCAATTATGTGAAAATACATATAAAATAGAAAAAACATAGAACTGAAACAAAATAAAAAAAGTGTTCATGAAAAAAGTGGATCCACATATCATAGCAGAGCAGTCTTCCTTAGAGGATCTGCATCCAAAAAAGTCCAATTCATGAAGTGTGCACGAAAATCATCCTTCATCTACTGTGCAGTAAGATCCACCAAGAAGAATCCACCACCATGTGACATAATTAGGGGCACCTCTTACGAGATCTGATGGGCCATTATATTATAAATAGTCATAATGCGCTTGTTATATCAGGGTAAGAAACAACTCCACCACAGTAAGCAAGCAACTCCAGCTAGCGTGCCCTGTCTGTGACATCATCATGTATTGCCGTCGGTTCCACGCGGTGTCTCATTAAGTCCAAGCTATCAGCCTGCTGTAACACTTTCAGATGCAAGGAATTGTCCTTTTTCACATTTTTTTATATTGCAATTCTGTGTTTTGGACCTAAAAAAAGGTAAAAGGTTTTTATGTAGTTTACAATGGGAGTTTGGCTGTTCGCATGCCGTGGTGGAGTTGTTTCTGACCCTGATATAACGAGCACATCAGGGTCAGAAACAACTGAACCTGTTCTATGTTATTTTGTTTGTATTTTCACATAATTGGAGTTGAATATTTATCACGTGGTGTTAATTGAATTGGTATTAGCGTTGCTTTTTATTTGTATTATTTGTTTGACACATTTTTAAAATGACTGCTTATTCTAAATATTCTGGTGACCAAGCGCAGATAATATTTATTTTTAATAAAGTGGTTGTTAAGCCACTTCATAAACTACACACAATTTCCTCTGTTATAAAGCCTCCTATGCTGCAGTGTATGTCCTTTGTAAAAAAGATGCCTATTTCTACCTGATTTCATAGCGCAGATTAGCGGTCACGTGACTCCTCGCGGCTCCCTCTCCCGATCTGACAGCTAGAGAGGGAGGGGCCGAGATTCCCCCTCTAATGTGAGTCGGGAGGAGGGAAGGAGAGAGCCGAGACGTCAGCTGGGGAAGAGGGGAGCCTCGAGGAGTCACGTGACCACTGATCTGCACTGTGAAATAGCCAGCTTTTTTACAAAGGACATACACTGCAGCATAGGAGGCTTTATACAGGGGATATTGTATGTGAGGTCTAAAGGTATTTCAGCAGCAGGAAGGGGGGGCAGGATTGGTAAGAGCTGACAGGCAGGGAATGGGAGGGGGGAGCAGAAAAGAGGAGAGCAGGAAGCAGGGCTGTGGATGACGGAGGCATGTACACTGATCACGGTGTCAGGGCTCAGCAGCCATGATACACCCTGGTCAGTGTACAGGGAGGAGGGAAGAAACTGGCAGGATCAGCCAGGTTTTTTAGGTGATACAGGGGACCAAATGACATAGCACTGTGCTGTGCTTTATAACATGCTTTAAAGGAGCAGGACCCATTTTCTTTTTTTTTAGGGTAACAAACGCTTTTAAAAACACCCCCCACTTTGTCCTGTATCTTCACATTGCCATATAATCTAAGCAATAGAAATTGCCTATTGTGTCCTATTTATAAACATGCTCCAAAAAAACAACTTGAAATTTAGGAAATATTTTATAAAATATATTTTACGCTGTGTGAATGGGAACATATAACAAACATATAGTAGGGATTCTCAAATTTGACTTCAGATGTGGAAATGCACTTTTAAAGTGTTCAATTTCTACCAAACAATATTCACAAGAATGCACCTTTTTCTACCTTTACTTGCTATTAAAGACTCTCTGTTTACTTTCTCTTTGTTAGATGATCTGACTTTATGGGTAAACCCTGGTGTCTACTATTCCACAGTCCATTGCAACCATTGCAGTAGCCTGTTTATATATCTAAACGTTGTGCCCTGCCATGGTCTACTTATTTTAATATATGTCTACCAGACAGGGTCTCTCTTATTGAAAACAACAGACTCTCTGTTGTCACTAATGACCTATAATGCCTATGATACGTACAGACCAGATGATTCAGGTTGCCTAGCCTTTAGTTCACATAAGAAATCTTAGTAGCAAGGTATATTCAAAATAATATTATCATTCGACAATGTTAAAATGTGTCTACTTTGTATCAAGTATGAGTTTTAACTTTGGTTTGGTCTACTCTAGATGATGTTTTTTTTTTTTTTTTCCTCTGACATGTTTTATTTTATCTTCATTAGCAAACAGGCCTGGATTTACATATGAGCACATTTTAAAAGGGGATGTTTTCTCACACACTATTGATAATTTAGAAGAAGACAAAGAATACACTGTCAGCATCTATGCAGTATATCCACAAGGTCCAAGTGAGCCTGTATCTTCAATGGGACGCACATGTGAGTGAAACAAACAACCCAGCTAGAACAGGAATGTAGAAAATATTGTGACCTATGAAGTGATTACACTATTTGAACATAATGCCATATTGAATAATTGCAAACCAGTTAATAATTAATACACTCTAAAACTGTTCTTAGAGGAAAAAAAAGGTATCTGCTGAATGTGTTTACTTACCATCAGTAACAATCTGCAAAAGCTAGTAAGCAATCGTTAACGGATAATATTGTCAATTTTACCCAAAAAACTTGTCATGACAAAGACCAAGTGAAAAGTGCATATAGGTATATAAGAATTTTAAAACTAAGCATTTGCACCAAAATATACCATAATTAAAGTGCCAGAAATGCCTTATTTCCTGAAACTGACCAGTCATCAGTGCCATTAAATTCTTTATGGTTACTGAGATCTGTCTTAAAAAAACAAATTATAATTTCAAGTTTCTCTATTTACAAACGTTTAAGCAGATTGATAGTATAAATGTAATATTGCAAGCCTGGTGAATAAATTCCTGACATACAATATACAGAAACAATATCATTTAAAAAAAAAATGTAAATTATAATAATCAAAACAGTATTTAAAGTGTTGAGGTGGATCTGTCAGTAATTTGACAAGTTTACATGAATACCTTCCCAACGTAGCACAATATACATCAGCAGTATAATTTTTAAAAACCGCCAAATATTTAATAATTAAAAAGATGTCTTTGAGCTCTATTCCAATGACTAACTCAATATTAGAATGATGCCATCAGTATCCTGCACGTTAAAACAGGTGTTTTCTCAGTCTACAATCTCCAAGTAATCAGATTGTACATTGTAATTATGTAACACATCACAAGGTAAAAGGGTGCAGCAGTGTGCTGACCATTGTCAGACATTTGTGAACTGCACAGTGTCCACAGTGCTGACCCTGGATGGAGCCTCAGATAAAGATGGTACCATTCATCTAGAGCAGGGATATGCAAACTGTGGCCTTCCAGCTGTTGCAGAACTACAAGTCCCATGAGGCATAGCAAGACACTGACAGCCACAATCATGACACCCAGAGGCAGAGGCATGATGGGACTTGTAGTTTTGCAACAGCTGGAGAGCCACAGTTTGCACATCTCTGATCTAGAGAGAAAAACATGAAATTAAGGCACTGTCAGGGGAGAACTGTGGTATCTGAGAGAGGTAATATAAAACCTGTAGTATATTTGTACTTAGTATGTGTGCATTTAACATGTGGTAATATAACTGACACTAGATTCATGTTAACTTTATGAAAAATATAAGCCTATAATCTCATCTAATGGTACTCTGCTAGTTCTTTCTTCGCTTTATTTGGTGACATCCAGTGTCTCCACACTTTGTTAATTTTATTTTTGCTTCCAGTAAAGCTTGTTCCTGTAAAAAGCTTGACACTGCAGAACATCACAACTGGAACAATTCAGGCTTACTGGACTAAGGTGCGCGGAGCTACTGGATATCGTCTTACTTGGTCATCTGCAGGTAGGAAAACATGCTTCAATTGCTTTATGAAATTGATCTTGATTCTTACTTTGAACATACTAACTTAATAAAGTAGAACTAAACCCTTGCATGAAAATACCATGTGCCAATGTGAACTATAATAATTTTTGTGGCGTAGATATTTTTCTATGAAAAACTTTAGAAGCACTATTTTCTTAATTATTCATTAAGGGCCGAAGGGTCCGATTCTGGGACAACTGGCTTATACCGCTGCCAAACAAAACAAATCTTTTTCTTAAATTTCATGCTAGTGTCCCAGGAGAATGGACATCTTTTCACCAAACGCATTTTACTTGACATTTTTTGTTTTTATCAAGACAATTGTTCTTCAATCAAGATTCTTTGTTAGCTGCAGAGCTATAAAGGCTCCTGGATCAGCTGCTCCACAGCCACTCCTTGGAGGCTGTATCTGGTCATCGCCATGACAAGGACATGATATCTGCCTGTACTGTGACTGCTTGTGGTGCTCTTCAGACACCTAGTATACTGTATAAGTTAGTTCTTTACAGGTTCAGGGCTGTAATAAAACTGCTGGTGTAATTTGGGCCCTGAAGTCCTTACTACTGTGATTGTTTGATGAAGAGCACACCACTGCTGCAGTAAATTGCTAGAGCCTGGCTTGTATTACTCTTTTCACTTGCTCCATCCCGCAACTTGGTTACCGCTGAAGATTTCTGTGCTGCAAACACACTTGGATCTGTTGCAAGTAGTGTTGAACGAACAAGAACTGTATTATTCGGGTTCGTACCGAATAATTGGATTTTTGTTACCCGAACACGGACCCGAAAACTTTACTGTATGTTCGGGTTTAAAATCCGTGTTCGTTAATTTTATTTCCTGTTTTGTATGTAATGGCGCGCTTTTAATGGCGGGCTTTCAACAGCCAATCAACAAGCGTTTAACTGGTGTGCGCCATCCCAGCCATGCCTACAAATGTATTAGTAGCTGTGATTGGCCATCTGAAGCATGTGACCCATGTCTTTATAAGTTCGAGAGTCACAGCGCGGTGCGTCTTTCTGCTGTAGTATTGGGAGAGAGCACACATCATACATGCTGGCTGCTGATTAGGGACAGACAGTGAAAAATTGTGTCCGAAAAGAATGCAGGGACAGGTCGGAGTGTAGGCAGGGAAAGTTTTTGAGCATTTTAGGGACAGGCTGGAGAGATTAGGCAGGGACAGTCTACATCGATTTTGCTGTGTGGGGGGTGGTGCAGTGAACGATCTTTTTGAGCATTTTAGGGACAGGCTGGAGAGATTAGGCAGGGACAGTCTACATCGATTTTGCTGTGTGGGGGGTATTGCAGTGAACGATCTTTTTGAGCATTTTAGGGACAGGCTGGAGTGATTAGGCAGGGACAGTCTACATCGATTTTGCTGCGTGGGGGGGTGGTGCAGTGAACGATCTTTTTGCCCTCACTTGAGCCCACTGAGGAGGAGGAGAAGGAGGGAGAAAAAAAATCTATTTTTATCAGTCTGTTGTGTGCAGCGTTCAGCTATATTTTACTACAGATTGCTATTCTAATCTGCTATTAAGAAATTAAGTTAAAGGGGAATATTTTTTTAAGAGCACTTGCCATGCTCTTAACTACGTTTTGCTGCCATTTGCAGCACTCTAGCCCTTTCCATTGGTGTTTTAGAGCCATTTTAGTGCCTGAAAGTTCGGGTCCCCATTCACTTCAATGGGGTTCGGTGTCCGGGTAAAGTTCGGAAAAAGTCTGGGACACGGACTCTGACTTTTTTTTCAAGTTCGGCCGAACCCGCCGAACACGGATATCCAGGTGTCCGCTCAACTCTAGTTGCAAGCACTCTGAGGTAACAGCACTGCATGTCCTGCATTTGTTACTACGCCAGGTCTGTGTCTCTAGTGCCCTGGTTATTATGTTATACTGCATACAGCCTGTCACATGCAAGCATTTAGGCTCGGTTTCCACTAGTGCGGCTACGAAGTCGTGCTACTTCTAGCGCGACTTCGTAGCTAAAGTTGTTTGCGTCTTTCAGTGAGACTTGTCCCTCATTATAGAGGGAAGTCGCACTGAAAATGGCTCAAAAGTAGTGCACAAACTACTTTTGAAGTCGCCGCAACTCAAGACGCGGCAGTGGAAATGGGCCACATTGAAAACAATGGCTTTTGACTTGCTGTGAGACTTGACATGTGTCAAGTCGCACAGCAAGTCGCACTAGTGGAAACCGAGCCTTACACCGTCTCTCCTTCCTTCAGCTTCACTTTATTTCACTGCTGGCTCCACGCAAAGATCACAGAGACAGTTGACCTTATTGCTGCCTCACTGCCATTTCAATTGCTGACAGAACAGTCAGTTCAGACCCTGTCAACCAATGTCCAAAGGACTGTTCAGGCTCTTCACAGGTTCAGTCAGATCGGATCCTGAAACTTCTGAAGTCAGTGCTGTAACTGACTCATTACTTAGAGTACCCAGGTCTCCTCCTCCTGCTTAGCCCAGTTTCCTCTGCAAGACAAACTCGTAGATCTCCATTCCCATGTCCTGACGCCGTCCAATAGCCACCCAACTCTCTGTTTTTGTATGAGAGTTCTGGTCTTGATGGTGAGCTCCTTTACGACAGTTCCATATGCCCATTTTCACTCCAGACTGTTGAAACTCAACAGTCTGGCTGTGTGGGACAATGAGATGCAATCTCTGGTTTCACCCATTTGCCCGACAATCAGGACCAAGTCAGAAAATTGATTTCTTCCATTTTTCTGAAGATTCTGTTGATGGATGCAAGTATGACAAGCTGGTAAAGAGTCCTGAGCACTCTTTCAGTGCAGGGGACTTAGTTGCCAAAGGCAGCTCATCTCCTAAAAAATATATTTGAGCTATGAGCTCACTTTAAAAGGACCTCTCAACTGCATGGTCATCAAATCCAGTTATCCCTTTATAGGGATCTTTCAACTTCACAGTCATCCTATCCAGTTTCAGTTAGACAATGACACGCCAGTGGCATACATTACCCATAGGGGGAAAGCAGAAGTCTAGCTATTCAAAGAGATGCTGACTAGACTCTGACTTAGGTGGAAATTTACATTTAGGCCTTGTCTGTTGTGCACATTGCAGATGTGGAGAATTGACAGGCAGACTTCCTCAGTCAACAATGTTTGGACTCAGGATATTGATCTCTTTACCTGCAGATGCTTCAGAACCTTTCTTGCTGGTAGAGAAAACCACACATGAACTTCCAGTCTTCTAGAGATGTATGACTTTCCTTCTCTAAAGCTCGTTCTTCATCTGCTCCGCAGGTTCAAGATGGAGGGCATTCCAGATTATCCAGGTCTTCTGTCACAAAGACTGGTTTGCCACCCTGCTTATCAGTTGCTGCCTTTGATGGCTTGGCTGTTAAAGCCAAATTGCTAAGAGATGGGGTCTAGTTCAGTTATTCCTACACTACTAAAAGCTAGGAAATCCATCACACTGGAAAACATGCTTTCCATGGTGCAACAGACTTTTCATCACAGGAAGTACTCTGTGAGGTGCATTCTTACCCCTCCACAGTTTGGTTTGGCTCAACATTTGGCATTGAGTACTATCAAAGGATGGATTTTGGCTCGAGAAACTCTTTTTCAAAGACGGCTTGCCTCTCATTCCTTTGGTAAAGGCCTTTGTACAGGATGTCACTCATGTTGTTTCAACTATACATATTTCTGTGACTCCATGAAATTTCAAATTGGTTCTGCTGGCTCTTCAAACACCATCCTTGAATCCATTAGAGATGTTTCTCTGTCTACTCTCAATCACAAGGTGGCTTTACTTATTGCCATCACCTCTGTGAGATGAGTTTATGATTAGCAGCAAAAAACCTTGTCTTGTTTTACTCAGAGACAAGATAGTCTTGAGGCCTAGGACCTCTTTTTTCCTTAATGTGGCTTCTTTCTTTCACCTTTGCCAGGACATTATACTTCCTTCTTTCTGTACTTCTCTGGAACATCCCACATTGTTTGTATATGGTACTAGCTGTATGAGTTTATCTCTCAGCTACATCTTTTAGGCTGACTGACTCTCTTTTCATCATTCCTGAGGGTACGTGTAAAGGACAACCTGCCTCAGGTACCAACACTTCTTGGTGGCTCAGGCAGCTCATTTTTGAAGCTCATGGGCTTAAGGATAAGATCATTTTCCTATCAAGTCACACTCTGCTAGATCAGTGAGTGCCTCCTGGGCTTTTCAGCATCAAGCATCTGTTTCCTAGATTTGTATGACTCTCACCGGGTCGTCTGTTCACACATTCTTTAAAGGAGCAGTACAGCCAAAGCTCGTTTGACTGTACTTTTTTCTATGGATCACAGGAGTGCAGTATGTTTTGCACTCCTGTGACCCATTTTAAGAAGAGAGCAGACTGAAGTCTGCTCTATGCTAACATCTCAGAAGTCAGTCCAGGCTTGGTGCCATCACGAGCACAGAGTCAGGATCCGCCAGATCCCTGGGCCTACACCCAGCTCAGCCTCTCAGAGAGCCGAAAATGTAGAACTGCTTATAAATTATGTAGACCACCACACAAGAGAAGCTAGGAAAGGGAACTTTAAAGAGACTCTGATAGAGCTCCAGTATTTCTCTGTGGAGAGAGGAGAAACTTCAAGAAAAACAACCATCTCTGCAGCACTCCACCAATCAGGCTTGTATGGTAGAGAGGCCAGACGGAAGACACTCCTCAGTAAAAGGCACATGACAGGACACCTGGAGTTTGCCAAAAGGCACCTGAAGGACTCCCAGACCATGAGAAATAAGATTCTCTGGTCTGAAGAAACAAAGATTGAACTCTTTGGCCTGAATGGCAAACGCCATGTCTGGAGGAAAACAGGCACTACTCATCCAATAACATCCCTACAGTGAGGCAAGGTAGTGGCAGCATCATGCTGTGGGGATGTTTTTCAGTGGCAGGAATTGTGAGACTTGTCAGAATTGAGGGAAAGATGAATGCAGCAATGTACAGAGACATCCTTGATGAAAACCTGCTCCAGAGTGCTCTGGGCCTCAGACTGGGGTGAAGGTTCATCTTCCAACAGGACAACGACCCTAAGCACACAGCCAAGATAACAAAGGAGTGGCTACAGGACAACTCTGTGAATGTCCTTGAGTGGCCCAGCCAGAGCCCAGACTTGAACCCGATTGAACATCTCTGGAGAGACCTGAAAATGTCTGTGCACCGATGCTCCCCATCCAACCTAATGGAGGTTGAGAGGTCCAGCAAAGCAGAATGGGAGAAACTGCCCAAAAATAGATATGCCAAGCTTGTAGCATTATACTCAAAAAGACTTGAGGCTGTAATTGGTGCCAAAGGTGCTCCTAATAGCTTATGCGTTTCAAGGTCCTGCCTCTTCCTTAGAGCACGGGCTCTGTGGAAGAGGCAGGACCTCAAAAAGCATCAGCCAGTCATTTTGAGGACATCTTATGCGATAGTTTTTATGCCATAACATGGGAACTGAAGTGCCTTTGTCAAACCTATATTTGTGAGTATGAATTTGAATGTTTACTTAATAAAGCCGTTTTTATTGAGGATAATGCGCTAGGCCGGTGAGCCCTCAGGCTATTTCTTGATTCCTGTGAATACTTATACACATGGGATTTTCTTTTTGTTTTTTAAAATTTGCAAAGATTTCAAACAAACTTATTTCACTTTGTCATTATGGGGTATTGTTTGTAGAATTTTGAAGACAATAATGAATTGTCTTTTTAATAAAAAGCACTGGTTTTGTTTTATTTCCATTTAATTTATTTGGCACCAGCACTTTTAAATGGGTAACTACTGGAAAGGTTTAACCCGTCAAGAGGTTTGACCACCCATTACATGAGCACTTTGTATAAAAACACTATTTATTATATTTGGCACGTCAGCACTTTATATCAAACACCATTTATTTATTTTTTATCTGGCACTTCAGCACTTTGAAGGTAGCGCCGTTCTCAACCTCTTTTACATTTTTCATTTTTTAACCCTCTCAGGGTTGGTTGTTGGCAGCTTACACCTTAGGTCTTTTATTGTATTTATTACAAACTCCATAGCGCTGGTCACCTCCTGTATAATTTAATAATGAATTTCATCCATTTTGGAATAAGGCTATAACATAACAAAATGTGGAAAAAGTGAAGCGCTATGAATACTTTCTGGATGCATATAAAGTTTTTCAAGACCATTCCGATATTTATATAGGAGCTTGGGTTGAGGGGGTTTAGGGTGAGCACAGGAATTCTTGTATTTGCTTTCTGATTTTTCCTACTAGTTCTATAAATGGCCAGAATTTAACAACAAGAATTACCCCCCATAGACTTTCATAGTATTTGCTTTCAATTTTGGGTTCACTGAACTTTGAACAAGATTTAACAAATTAAACTGGGGAAGATTCGCCCTTCACTATCTGACAGTAATCATTCTTCCTTAGGTACACCTGAATGATAAATCCTTTTGTACATATATGTCATGTACTGTAACTGTTTTAGTTACTACAATGCACTATTAGAGACAGCATCCTGCTTGCTGAATATGTAGAACTGCTTATAAATTATGTAGGCCACCACACAAGAGAAGCTAGGAATGGTTTCATGTTTCCAAAACTTTAAAGAGACTTCTGACTACTAGACCCTCTTTTTCTCTTCAGCTTTCTTGCTGAATTTAGACACTTTTTTACAGAGATGGTCAAAAGAGGGTAAAAAATGATTTTGTAAAAGATGTAAAGGTAATTATAAACACAGGTTTCATAACCATGAGTGATTGGCCATTGCTTACACATAATAAAACAAAGAAGGTAAGCTATCAGTGTAACAGTATTTTCTTTTTAGTTATACTACGTCTGTTAGTTATACTATGGCAATTGGCCATAAAAGTGGTATGGGGTTCAGGGTACTGCCCTGGAGGACATGTATCAATAAAAAAAAAATGGTAAAATCGATAGTTTTTTCAGTAACGGTAATTTTAATGATGCTTACAGTGCCACAACAAAAAAATGAAAAATTCCTTTAAATATATTACCTGGGGGTCCCCTTAATGTGCAGGTAAAGTGGCACATCTGTAGCATGTATAGATCTTGCTGCAGCAAAAATAAAATTTCTAAAGAAAAAAAAAAGAGTCAAATCCCATTTAAAATGACAATCAACATGGGGACAAGGTGCTCTGGAGTGGGGGGGGGGGGTGGCAGAGCCCCCCCCCCCTGCCCCAGAGCATTCCCCCGCTATGTTGAGGGCATGTGGCCTGGTATGGTTCAGGTATGGTTCAGTATGTTTTTTTCTTAATTTCCTAATAGTCGGGAGCCAGCAATTGTAACCTTTATAACAATTGTAGTCCCTTGACATGTTTTTTTTTTCTTTAGAAAAGTATTTTTTGCTGTGGCATGTTTAATGCATGCTAAAGATGCACCACTTTACAGGCACATTAAGGGGATCCCTGTAACGTTCATGCGTTTTTGTTAGTGGATGGATTTACAGCTGCAGAATTATTACACTCAGTAGCCTTGTAGAGATTCTGTTGAAAAAACATATCCAACTCTCAGGACTTCATCACCGTGCACAGCCTGTTATATACCATATATATACTTAATTAGATGTTTAATGGAGGGATAGAATATATGAGGATGTATAGATGAGAGACAGGCTATTGTATGGTGAGCACTAGAAGTAGTATTAGGAGAGTTGCAGGTGATGGTAAAGCAGATAGGTTCTGATGTCAAGTATAGTGCAGATGGTAAGAGGACACAGATGGAGTATACTTAGACAGAGTAACCTAGTGCAAGGATAGTTGAAGGTAGTCCCAAGAGCTAACAGTCTATGCAGATGATAGTGAATAGATAGATACAGATAGTCTTGGTAATTGCAGTAGATGACAGTAGGAGATTGGTTAGTAAGAATCCCCTGTGGGGTACTTATCACTTAGATAGGTTAGTAGTAACAGTGTCCATTAGAGAGAGGTGATCCCGTAGCGAGATACGGATCACCAGCGAGGTTCCGGCTTCAGTTCAGCAAGGGAAAATGTCAGCAGCTCCGACTTCACAGGAGTAGGTGCGGTGAACATGTGGTTTGAACGAGCGATGAGTGAGAGCAAGCCGGCGATTGAAATAGCCGCTCATAGCGGCGCTCGGCAATGATGTCATCCGGTCTTAAAGGTATATGCATCTCTTGTTACACAAGATGGGACGCAGTTAGCAGAGGAGAAATATGGAAACAAGGGTACCAGAGGTACCAGAACATTACAATCCCCAAGGCACTACTTTTAAAGGATTTTTTTTTTTTTAACCTGCACTTTTTTTTTTGTTCAACTGTCAGCAGGGAAATCCATTGACAGCTGAAGACTCATCGGTTGTTAAGGGCGCCACGGCCGGCTTCCTGGCCCTGCTCCTTAATAAACAGCTTATACAGGGCGCAACATTGCATGGAGTTCATCGGGGCGAACAAACGGCGAACACCCTGCAAATTCGAACTCATGCTTGGGCCAAACCATTCGCCCATCCCTAGTAGTAACATCAAAAGATAATAAATTACAAAATTCAACCAGTTTGTCTTACAGCCCATTCAGACTGGCGCGACACGACTTTGTGGGGCGACTTCGGCGCAACTTGCACGGACTTCATATAATTGAAGTCAATGCAAGTCGCCTCCAGGTCGCCCCAAAGTAGTACAGGACCCTTTTTCTAAGTCGGAGCGACTTGTGTCGCTCCTATTAGAACGGGTCCTGTACAACTCAATGGCGAGCGATCGACCGTGACAAGTCGCGCTAGTCTGAATGGACTCTTAGTGGTCATTAGTTATGATTTTTTCCAAGACAAAATTTTGTCACCAGAGGTGACACCTGTTAATGTGCATGCTTTCATATATATTGCTACCTGCTGATGTTGTTTTACATTGTTGTTGTTTTACAAATTGTTGTTTTAAGAAGTTGTATGTGTACAGATTTTGTTTATTAATAATAATAATAATAATAATAATATTTTTTGACACATACAGAGGGAAATGCCCAAAACGTTAACCTGGCAGATAGCTATACTCAGTATATGATTCAAGGGCTGCGTCCAGACATGGAATATACTGTAACTGTCAACCCCATCTTTGTAGACATTGAAGGCCCTGTTCTTACTGCTAAAGCAACAACCTGTAAGTATTTTAATTGTATATTTTATGATCCAGTGATCCACTGATCCAATGTGATGCATTCACAACAATTGTCACAGTGCGCTCTATTCACAGAACCAGATGGCATGCTGTATTTAGGTGTTTTCTCAAATATCACATGAATCTGAAAATGTCTACTGCATTATGTGTTATTTACCGCATAAAGCAAAAACACTCAGGTAAATAACGCATAACACAGGAGTAAAAGTCTATTCACCAAAAAAAAAAATTGCATGTGGTAAATAAGTAGTGGTCCGGACATGTGATATTTACCGGTACTTGGTTGTTAAGGAACAGGTGGCCCCTGAGTCCTTAACAATTACAAATTGTGAAACAAACATGTTGGGTTCCCCCCAAATCCATACCAGGTCCTTTGGGTCTGGTATGGATTTTGAAGGGAACCCAAATTAAAAAACGTAAAAAAAAAATGGAGTGGGGTCCCCCTCAAAATATGAACCAAACCGTTATCTGAGCATGCAGCCTGTCGGGTCAGAAAAGGGAGAGGACAAATGAGTACACCGCCCCCTGAACCATACCAGGCCACATGCCCTCAACCTGGGGGAGGTGCATTGGGCCAAACATCTTGTCCTGTCCCCATGTTAATGGTGGACAAGGGCCTCTTCCCCACACGGTGGCCTGCTCCTTAACAACCATGACAGTTATTGGTTAAGGACGTTGGTGGCCGCCTGCTCCTTAAAGCAGAGTTCCACTCAAAAGTGAAACTCCGCTTATCTGCTTCCTCCCACTCTCCAGTGCCCCATTTGGCACCTTTAAGGGGGGAGGGGGGAATGGGTACCTGTCCCTCGGAAGTTCGGCCCCCTCCTTTTTCCTCCGCCACTGGGCCAATTACAAAGTGCAGTGCGCCTTGTGCTTTGCGCATGTGCAGTAGGGAACCAGCAGTGAAGCCTGCCAGGTTTCCTTACCCTGGATGGTGGCGACGGCAACTGAGACCCGATACGTAAATCGGCTTTGGGTACCTACATCACGGGCTCCCTGCACAGGTAAGTTCTACTATTTAAAAGTCAGCAGCTACAGTATTTGTAGCTGCTGACTTTTATTTTTTTTAAGGGGGGCAGAACTCCACTTTAACAACCAGCAAGTGACACCCTGTGGTAAGCATGCGTGGCCACCGCCAGCTGTAAATTACCGCAGGCTTTCATTACCAAAATACTGCATGCCATTTTTTAGTGAATGCTGAAAAACATTCCGAAAAACACTATGCGGTATCTTTCTGCATACTCAGATGTGCTAAGATACCGCTTTATGAATGTAGCCCAGTGTGATATATGGAAAGTTACAACTGTGTCTTCACACCAAAAAGTACAGGTAAGTGTACCTATGTGTTTCAAATAAGCATTAAGTTAAATGAAATGCTAGTTTGGAAACTAACATTAAACCATCCCTACAGTGTAATCGCCTAATAATTTATTCAGTAATCCATTTGCAATGATTACATTTGAAATGGGAAAGTCCTACCTCCATGCACTTCCATTCTTTGCATGTATGCTTGAGCCGCAGGTGTGCATTCAAAATGCATCAATTGATTACTTATCTTTACATCCCAGCAACTATAGCACCTTGGCACAAGGGCACATAAATAAAGTGAGGGGGTGGTGTTTAGGATGGAATATAAATAAATCCGTGCTAAGGATGTCAGAGGATAAATTAAATGTGTGCACAGGTAAGCTGCAGCCTCACTTAAAATATAGCCAAAAGGCTATATAAATATGTATGTAAATATGAAGTGGTGGCGCTGCTTATAAAGTGCAAATAGGTATATATAAATATATAAAAATGAAAAGAATATAAAATGTAGAAACACAGATGTGATTGAGGAATAAAAATATAAATATAAATGGTGGATATGTAAATAGTGCCACAATATGGTGAAAATCCAACATAAAATGGTATTGGGAATGAGTTAATATGGAATATATGAAAAAATAAAAAGTAAAATGAAGTAAAATATAAATAACCACCAAAGTGCGTAATATAAAGTGCAAAGTACTACAATATATATATCCTAGTATATACCTAAAATAATAATATCAGCATGTTGCAATAAAATGGTAAGAGAGTAACTTGAAATAATAATCGCCTATGTATTATTATTTCAAGTTACTCTCTTACCATTTTATTGCAACATGCTGATATTATTATTTTAGGTATATACTAGGATATATATATTGTAGTACTTTGCACTTTATATTACGCACTTTGGTGGTTATTTATATTTTACTTCATTTTACTTTTTATTTTTTCATATATTCCATATTAACTCATTCCCAATACCATTTTATGTTGGATTTTCACCATATTGTGGTGTTTAGGATGGTTGATCCTCCTCTCACACCTCTGCACATTGCGGATTGTGGATGGATAACCCATGCTTTGCAAATTAGTTTTGTGTGCATTACAACTCTCACTTGTAGTGTAGGGATAAGAACCCAGAGGTGATTACCATGCTCCTCTTAAAGGGGTCATGTCAACAGAGGACAAGAGCTAGGGATAGGCCTTCATTTGATTTTAGGATTTGTTCGAATGGGGAAGATTCAATAAAAGGGAATGGAAGAGAGAAGGATATTGTGATGTAAACAATAGATTTAAAGCAAAAAATGCCTTACATGCACTTTTATTCTTATGTTTATCCATGACCTGGTAAAGCAGTTACCTTTTTGGGGTCAACCATATAAAACTATTCATTTTCAGTTACACTTTTTCAAAATATCTCTTTGATAACTAATAATTATAAAGTAATTACAGGATAATCAATGCACCAGGAAATAATTGTTAATAAGTACATATTTGGCCTTTCTATTAACAAACATGAATCCAGCATATTTGTTTGATTTTTTAAGAGTTTTCCTAACTTTATTGATTTTTCTAGTGGCCTCAAGTTCAGTTCAAAGTGTTAAAGTGAGCGCAGTATCCATCAATACAGTAGTTATCACATGGAATGCAGTCCCTGGTGCTACTGGATATAGGATATCATATGGACCCACAGCAGGTAATGGATATATATAGGAAAATACAATATAGCTAATATTTATTTATGTAAGTTAGTCATAGCATATGCTATATACAGTATGTATAGTAATCATGCACTGTCATTTTCATGGAGAGGCATAGCCTGCTATTGCTAATTTCCTTCTGAAAGTGTTGGTTTCTTGGTTACTTTATTACACAGGCCCAGAGCAAGTAAGCAGCTAATGAAGTCAGCTGATCTAAATACAGTACTTGTTTAGGGTCAGTTACCCATAGGGTTGATTATCATGACAGCCAGTCAATTAGCATTTTCACCCTAAGATGAGCAACAGCAGCCCACATATTTTTTATGATTACATACGTTCTTTAAACTGTGTTCTGTGTTAACTGTAAAAATGATAATTATAAAAGATTGTGTAACGATGTATGGGCTTTGCTTGTTAAGAATCATACTTCATTATTATGTTTCTACAAACGACTATAACCGTTATTCCAGACTCATTGGACTGATATGTGGCAAGCGTTTTCATTATTAATGAAAGATTTTTTGAATTTTCAACCTAAATTCTCTTTGACTGAACCTGAACAGAGAGTAACTTCCCTCCGCCCAAACTAATATGCAATTGTTTTAAATGATGTTGATTTAGTTGCATCGAGTATATCAGAAAGTAGTCCTTTTGAAGGGAAACTAAAATGGTTTTAAATTTAGTTGCTTCTTATTTAGAAACTATGTTTTTTTTTAACTATTGTTCAATGCATTGGTTTCTGTTCATTTAAAATACATGTCTAAGGATCCCAGAGTGCTGTGGATTAGATTTAAGGTTACCATCCGTCTGGATTTCACAGACAGGATCGGATAGCAGCGGTTGTCAGCGGACATGTCATCGCTGACATCCGCTGCTCCATAGGGGTGAATGGAGCACCCGATCAGGTCTGCCTGAAAAACTGACAGGTGGACCTGATCGGAAAGCCAGTGTGAAAGGGGCCAAAGAGAACAAGAAATAAAATTAATATTGGCCAGGAATTCAAATACTTAGTTAATGTGATTTTAAACCTTTACATTTAAAAAAAAAGCATGTCATACTTACCATACAAAAGCATTGCACAGAGCAGCCCCAATCCTCCTTTTCTGGGGTCCTCCGCCTCTGCACCTGGCACTTGCTGCCTTTTGAGTATCCCTCCTAGCAAGCCACTGCTATGGGAGCACTCGTGCAGGCTTGCTCCCACTGGCTGCGTGCATAGACACAAACAGCAGGGCTTTGCCCCATCCCCTCTTCCCTCGTCATAGGATTTAAATGAAAGCAGTAGAAGCCAGTGGCTCCCTCTGCTATCAATCTGCCCTGTGAGGAGGTAGAAAGCTGAGAGGGCCACTGCTCTTGTGCACAGCTCTGGATCGAAATCAAGCTCAGGTAAGTATGAGAAGGGTCGGGGGGTTCCTGGGCACAGAAAGTTTTTTACCTAAATGCAGAGAATGTAATAAAGCTGTAGTAAACTCTGCTTGGACACTTGTACCTACAGGTAAGCTTATATTAAAGCTTACATGTAGGTACAAGGAATATCTCCTAAACGTGCACCATATAGGAGATTTTCAGTGTCTTTGCAGCCGATGATGTCACCAGCGCATGCACTCTGAAGGAATGGGATACTCGTGCCGTTCCTTCAAAGTTCTGTGTCATGGCCAAGACTCCCGCATGCATACAAGGGAGTGATAACTTTGAGGCTCGGCCAAATCAAGTGGCCACCTAGAAGGAAGACTGGGTGAAGATGGAAACCCTGTCAGCAGTGACAGTGCACAACTGGAGGGCTTTGTTTCAAAGTACGTCTTTCATGATGTGCTAGTATGTGGGGCAAACTAGCATATTATGACATTACTTGCAAGGAGTAGATTTTTATGTTTTTTTTAGTAAAGTTTACTACCACTTTAAGGTAAACAGCCTTAAGAGTTTTACCTATTTTAACCTTTGCTAATTTCACCAGTGTTCTGCTTTGCAATCTAAGCACTGAAAGTGTGAGCTCTCTAAACGATCCAGTTCTGGTGAGATAATTCAATTTACAGTCTCATTACCTTGGCAGGCGGTGTTTCGATCCAAATGACATCTTGCTGATCATAGAAAGCTTTAATCCAAAACTGTGCAGATCATAACAGATGAACATCATACTGTAACGGTCAAAAATCATAGTGTGTTCTAGCTCCCGCAGAATACAGTATATGTAATGAATGGAAGCTAAAGCTTGAAGAAGAAGGGTGGGACTTTATAACGCATCTCTTAAATATACAGTGAGATAGGGACAAAATTATTAAGGGCAAACAAACAGAAAATGCATGTGTAACACGATAACTAGCCTGCAGCCCCTTAACCTTGGTACCAACCATAAAAGCTGACAGAGAAGGTGGTTGTGAAAAAGTTGTAAATTGCCGGTATTGTTAGGACAGAGCCCCTGGGATTGACCAATATTTTTCCACTGAATGGCTTATAATATTCTAATATTCTTCCTTGCTTAGATGTCAACCTATACATGGTTTAAATTTGCATACATTTTAGTGTCAATTACACCTTTATTATGTGTAAAAATTTTGAAAAATGACAAATCACTACAAATTTCTTTTATCATTAACACATCACATTCTACTTTTCCTTAACTGCTTAGAGTTTTTTGGCAGAGACCGTCCCCGCCAGCTTGCACTGAATAGTACACTTACATCTTTTGAGCTGAAGAACCTGGCACACAACACGGAGTATGTCATCTCATTATATGTGCTCTTTGGTTCTGCTGTGGGACCAGGCATCTCCACTACTGCCAGAACATGTAAGTATAATTGATCATTCAGATAACTGGGTTGTCCTGTAAACTGCACGACAGTAGAACATATTTCAAAGAGAAGTGTTTTATTTTTAGGAGCCTGGAAAGCATGGCACCAGCGTTCAGCAGCGCTCTCACACTTTGAATGATTATTACTTGCAACATTATGGACAATGATATTACATTTTTATAATTTTTTTCACACAAATAAAGCTTTCCTTTGGTGGTATTAACCACTTTACCACCGGTGGATTGTGCAGCTTAAAGACCAGACCCCTTTTTTCAACTTGGCACTTTGTGACTTTAACTGATAATTGCTCAGTCATGCAATGTTGTACCTAAACGAAATTTACGTCCTTTTTTTCCCACAAACAGAGCTTTCTTTTGGTGGTATTTGATCGCCTCTGCGCTTTTTATTTTTTGCGATATTAATAAAAAAATAGCAAAAATTTTGCAAAAAAATGACATTTTCAAATTTGTCTTTTAAAAAATATCCAATATACTCAATTTATGTCATTTGTTTTGGCCAAAATATATTTAGCTACATGTCTTTGACAAAAAAAAAATCAATGAGCATATTTTTATTGGTTTGCGCAAAAGTTATAGCATCTACAAACTATGGTGTAAATAGTGAAATTTACGCAGCTTTAATTTCTGACTGCCTATCTCATTTCATGAAGTGCTAAAATGGCGGGGCAGTACAAAACCCCCCCAAACTACCACTTTTTGGAAAGTAGACATCCTAAGGAATGTCCTGACAGGCATGTTGAGCTCATTGAATATTTCATTTTTTTGTCACAGGTGTTTGAAAAATGACTAAAAAAAATTATTTTTTTTTTTACACAAAGTTGTCATTGAAATGATATATTGCTCACACATGCCATGGGTATATGTGTAATTACACCCGAAAATATTTTCTGCTGCTTCTCCTGAGTACAGGGATACCACATATGTGGGACTTTTTGGGAGCCTAGCTGTGTACGGGACCCCGAAAACAAATCACCACCATCAGAATTTCAAAGGGCGTACATTTTTCATTGCATTTTCTCACTACCTATAACGGTTTAGGAGGCCCTGAAATATCAAGATACCACAAAACCCCCCCCAAATGACCATATTTTGGAAAGTAGACACCCCAAGCTGTTTTCTGAGAGGCATGGTGAGTCCATGGAATATTTTATATTTTGCCACAAGTTTTGGGAAAATTACAATTTTTTTTTTAATTTTTATTTTTTACACAACGTTGTCACTAAAAGATAAATTTCTCACACATGACATGGGTATATGGGGAATGAGACCCCAAAATACATTCTGCCGCTTCTCCTGAGTATGGAGATACCCCATGTGTGAGACTTTTTGGGAGCCTAGCTGTGTACAGGACCGCAAAAGCCAATCAACACTCTCAGGTTTTCTAATGGCGTAAATTGTTCATGTCACCTCTGCACTACCTGTCAGTTTTGGAGGCCCTAAAATTCCAAGATAGCACAAAACCCCCCCAAATGACCCCATTTTGGAAAGTAGACACCCCAAGCTATTTGCTGAGAGGCATGGTGAATCCATGGAATATTTTATATTTTGCCACAAGTTCCGGGAAATATATATATATATATATATTTTATTTATTTTTTTTACACAAAGTTGTCAGTAAATGATATATTGCTCACACATGCCATGGGTATATGTGAAATGACACCCCAAAATACATTCTGCTGCTTCTCCTGAGTACAGGGATACTCCATGTGTGAGACTTTTTTGCAGTCTAGCCGAGTACAGGTCCCCGAAAACCAGTCCCCGCTTTCAGGCTTTCCAAGGGCGTAAATTGTTGATTTCACTCCTGACTACCTATCACAGTTTTGGAGGCCATGAAATGCCAAGACAGCACAACCCCCCCCCCCCCCCAAATGACCCCTTTTCGGAAATTAGACACCCTGAGCTATTTGCAGAGAGGCATGTTGAGTGTTTTGCAGATCTCACTTTTTGTCACAAAGTTTTGGAAATTGAAAAAAGAGGAAAAGAAATGCATTTTCCTGTTTTTTCTTCATTTTCCCAAAAAAATTAGAGCTGCAAAATACTCACCATGCCTCTCAGCAAATAGATTGGAGAGTCTACTTTGCAAAATGGGGTCATTTGGGGGGGTTTTGTGCCATCTTGGCTTTTTATGGACTTCAAAAGTGTGATAAGTAGTAAGGAGTGAGATCAACAATTTACGCCCTTAGAAAGCCAAAAGGTGCGCATTGGTTTTCCGGGTCCTGTATGCGGCTAGACTGGCAAAAAGTCTCACACATGGGGTATCATTGTACTCAGGAGAAGCAGCAGAATGTATTTTGGGGTGTCATTTCACATATACCCATGGCATGTGTGAGCAATATATAATTTACTGACAACTTTGTGTAAAAAAAAAAAAAATTTTCCCGAAATTTGTGGCAAAATATAAACTATTCCATGGACTCACCATGCTTCTCAGCCAATAGCTTGGAGTGTCTACTTTGCAAAATGGGGTCATTTGGGGGGGTTTTGTGCTATCTTGAAATTTCAGGGCCTCTGAAACTGTGACAGGTAGTCAGGGGTAAAATCAGCAATTTACGCCATTAGAAAACCTGAAGATGTGGACTGGTTTTCGGGGTCGCGTACACAGCTAGGCTCCCAAAAAGTCTCACACATGTGGTATCCCTGTACTCAGGGGAAGCAAAAGAATGTATTTTGGGGTGTCATTTCACATATTCCCATGGCATGCGTGAGCAATATATCATTTAGTGACAACTTTCTGTAAAAAAACAACAACAAAAAAAAAAATAATAATTTTCCCGAAACTTGTGGCAAAATATAAAATACTCCATGGACTCACCATGCCTCTCAGAAAATAGCTTTGGGTGTCTACTTTTCAAAAAGGGGTCATTTGGGGGGTGTTTGAACTGTCCCGGCATTTTATGCACAATCTTAGCCACACATCACCCACTCTTCTAACCACTTGAAAACCAAACCTTTTCTGTGCCTTTTTGTTTACATGAAAAAATATTTTTTTTTTACTAGAAAATTACTTTGAACCCCCAAACATTATATATTTCTTTAAAGCAGAGGCCCTATAGAATAAAATGGTGGATGTTGCAAATTTTTTTGTCACACGGTATTTGCGCACAGATTTTCCAAACGCAATTTTTGCGAAAAAAATAAATTTTTTTAAATTTATTGCACAAATACACTATATAATTCCATTTTTTTTGGTAAAATTTAAAAGATGATCTTATGCCGAGTACATAGACACCTAACATGACATGCTTTAAAAATTGCGCATGCCTGTGCAGCAGCAAAAACATACGTACATTTTTAAAAACCTTTAAAAAGTCTCTACAGGTTACCACTTTAGACTTACAGAGAAGGTCTACTGCAAGAATTACTGCACTCGATCTGGCGATCACGGCGATACCTCACATGCATGCTGCAATTGCGGTTTACATATGACACTAGACCAATGCTTGCGTGCGCCATTGCGCGCAAGCACGGGGGGAAAGGGGGGGGCTCGATTTTTTTTTTTCTTTTGATTTTTTTATGTTATTTTGACACCTTTCCTTTCATTTTTTTTAAATCATTTTTATTGTTATTACAGTGAATTTAAATATCCCCTATGATAGCAATCTGTAGTGACAGGTACTCTTTTTTTAAAAAATTGGGGTCTTTTAGACTCTAGATCTCTCCTCTGACCTTAACGCATCTGACCACGCCAAAATTGGTGTGATAAAATACTTTCCCAATTTCCCAATGGCCCTGTTTATTTCTGGCGAAACAGAAGTCATGAAATGCTCGTAGCCTCCGGCATCTTAGGCCATAGAGATAAATGGAGCCATTCTCATCTCCAATTAGCTCTATGGTTAGATAATTGAACCACCGGCTGCACTCTCGGGTTAACCGGTGGGACAGGAGAGCCCGAGAAAAACCACGGAAGGCTGCGGAAGGCGGCGGTGGGGGGGGAGGCCCCTCCCACTGCATGTAAAAGCAGTCTAGCGGCCAATTACCTGCTAGGATTGCTTTTACATGTAAGCCGACCGCTGGCTGTAAAAAACGATACCAAGATGATGCCTAAATCTGCAGGCATCATCCTGGTATAACCACTCAAAGTCCAACAACGTACCAGTACATTGCTGGTCCTTGTTTGGCATATAGGTTTTTTTTTTTTTTTCATGCAGCCTGTGGGCTGAACGGAAAAAAAAGAGAACCTATCCGAAATCAGCACAGGAATAATGCGTAGTATTACTCATCATTAACCGCCCAAACAGCCACCCACTGAATTTAATGATGGGTATACACGACACTATCCACGTATACCAAAATAGGATTTTAACTGCAGTGCTGAAATCAGAAAATCACCACAGCTGCTATCAGCAAAGGTATTCATATATGCTGAGCGCAAACACTGTTTGTGTCAGAATATATAAAATCAATGCGTGGTAGCCGACGAGTACCTGCAAGAGAAACAGGTCACAAAAGAATGAAAAAACAAACAAAGGACATTAAAAGTACAATAAGAAGAGTAGAAGGACATATAAAATGACTGACACAACAACAGTTTTTGGATCCTTTTATTTTTCTTTCTAACTGTTTCTTGATGTCTTGATTTGGGACTGCGATCTTCCAGCTTGGGTCTCTCAAAATGGACATCCAACATCCTTCGAGACCCTGTGTTTGTGTGCCCTACACTGTGTCGTGCTGTACCCTACACTAATACTCCACTAGTGTATGGTAGCGCTCAAAACATTCCCCGATGCAGAGACCAGGTTGGTCAGGACATTTGGGACAAAAATAACGGGTGTCACGCCTACATCCGCGCCTGCTACAGACACAATATCTTTTTTGGGGGTATCTTTGGGTAGGGGTACTCGGGAGGACATAAGAAAAATGCCTCTCATGCAGCCGGCTCACTGCATCTGGAAGGGGAAGTTGGGAAGGCATGCCTCCTGGGTACAGGTAGGCAAGGATGATCTCTTCCTGGAATTCCCGGAAAGATCCAGTTCGTCCTGACGCCCTGTATAGGACAAAGACGTTCAGCATAGCCAATTGGTAAAGGTAAACAGACACTTTTTTGTACCAGCGTCTGGCTTTACGGGCAACTAAATACGGCGCCAAAAGCTGGTCGTTAAGGTCCACCCCTCCCATGTTAAGGTTATATTCGTGGACACAGAGGGGTTTCTCCACAACGCCAGTTGCCGTAGTGATTTGGATCGTCGTGTCTGCGTGAAGGGAGGACAGAACATAAACATCCTGTGTATCCTTCCACTTCACCGCAAGCAATTTGTCAGTTTTCAAGCAGGCTCTCGCCCCCCTGACTAAGACGGGAATTTACAAGCCGTTGGGGGAAGCCCCGGCGATTAGGTCGCACAGTGCCACATGTGCCAATTTGTAAATCGAGAAGGTGACTAAATAGTGGCACGCTTGTATAAAAGTTGTCCACGTACAAATGGTACCCCTTTCCGGATAAGGGTGACACCAAGTCCCAAACAATCTTACCGCTGCTCCCTATGTAGTCTGGGCAGTTCGGGGGCTCCACACAGCTATCTTTTCCCTCATAGACTCGGAAACTAACTGTATAGCCTGTGGCCCTGTCACACAATTTATACAGTTTGACCCCGTACTTGGCATGCTTGCTGGGGAGGTACTGTTTCTCAGCAAGGCGCCCAGTAAATTTAATCAGGGACTCGTCAACACAGACAACTTGTTCGGGGGTAAACAAGGCTGCAAACCGCTGATTGAAGTGGTCTATGAGGGGCCGAATTTTGTGGAGCCGATCGTATTCAGGGTCTCCCCGAGGATGACAGATTTAATTGTCGCTGAAATGCATAAATCGCAGAATTTGCTCATATCTCCCCCTGGACATGGAGGCAGAGTACATGCGCATATGGTGAACTGGGCTAGTGGACCAATATAGCCGCAATTCACTCTGTTTAGTTATGCCCATGTGGAGGGAAAGGCCCAGAAAGATTTTAAATTCGGAAACCGTTATAGGTTTCCAGCCGAATTGTCTGGCAAGGGGCGAATTTGGGTTGGCGGCGATGAACTGTTGTGCAAGATCTTCCGTGAAGAACAGCTCATAAAAGTTCGGGGGGTTCCTGGGCACAGACAGTTTTTTACCTAAATGCAGAGAATGTAATAAAGCCGTAGTAAACTCTGCTTGGACACTTGTACCTACAGATAAGCTTATATTAAAGCTTACATGTAGGTACAAGGAATATCTCCTAAACGTGCACCATATAGGAGATTTTCAGTGTCTTTGCAGCCGATGATGTCACCAGCGCATGCACTCTGAAGGAATGGGATACTCGTGCCGTTCCTTCAAAGTTCTGTGTCATGGCCAAGACTCCCGCATGCATACAAGGGAGTGATAACTTTAAGGCTCGGCCAAATCAAGTGGCCACCTAGAAGGAAGACTGGGTGAAGATGGAAACCCTGTCAGCAGTGACAGTGCACAACTGGAGGGCTTTGTTTCAAAGTACGTCTTTCATGATGTGCTAGTATGTGGGGCAAACTAGCATATTATGACATTACTTGCAAGGAGTAGATTTTTATGTTTTTTTTAGTAAAGTTTACTACCACTTTAAGGTAAACAGCCTTAAGAGTTTTACCTATTTTAACCTTTGCTAATTTCACCAGTGTTCTGCTTTGCAATCTAAGCACTGAAAGTGTGAGCTCTCTAAATGATCCAGTTCTGGTGAGATAATTCAATTTACAGTCTCATTACCTTGGCAGGCGGTGTTTCGATCCAAATGACATCTTGCTGATCATAGAAAGCTTTAATCCAAAACTGTGCAGATCATAACAGATGAACATCATACTGTAACGGTCAAAAATCATAGTGTGTTCTAGCTCCCGCAGAATACAGTATATGTAATGAATGGAAGCTAAAGCTTGAAGAAGAAGGGTGGGACTTTATAACGCATCTCTTAAATATACAGTGAGATAGGGACAAAATTATTAAGGGCAAACAAACAGAAAATGCATGTGTAACACGATAACTAGCCTGCAGCCCCTTAACCTTGGTACCAACCATAAAAGCTGACTGAGAAGGTGGTTGTGAAAAAGTTGTAAATTGCCGGTATTGTTAGGACAGAGCCCCTGGGATTGACCAATATTTTTCCACTGAATGGCTTATAATATTCTAATATTCTTCCTTGCTTAGATGTCAACCTATACATGGTTTAAATCTGCATACATTTTAGTGTCAATTACACCTTTATTATGTGTAAAAATTTTGAAAAATGACAAATCACTACAAATTTCTTTTATCATTAACACATCACATTCTACTTTTCCTTAACTGCTTAGAGTTTTTTTGGCAGAGACCGTCCTGACGCCCTGTATAGGACAAAGGCGTTCAGCATAGCCAATTGGTAAAGGTAAACAGACAGCGTCTGGCTTTACGGACAACTAAATACGGCGCCAAAAGCTGGTCGTTAAGGTCCACCCCTCCCATGTTAAGGTTATATTCGTGGACACAGAGGGGTTTCTCCACAACGCCAGTTGCCGTAGTGATTTGGATCGTCGTGTCTGCGTGAAGTGAGGACAGAACATAAACATCCCGTGTATCCTTCCACTTCACCGCAAGCAATTTGTCCGTTTTCAAGCAGGCTCTCGCCCCCCGACTAAGACGGGAATTTACAAGCCGTTGGGGGAAGCCCCGGCGATTAGGTTGCACGGTGCCACATGCGCCAATTTGTAAATCGAGAAGGTGACTAAATAGTGGCACGCTTGTATAAAAGTTGTCCACGTACAAATGGTACCCCTTTCCGGATAAGGGTGACACCAAGTCCCAAAAAATCTTACCGCTGCTCCCTATGTAGTCTGGGCAGTTCGGGGGCTCCACACAGCTATCTTTTCCCTCATAGACCCGGAAACTAACTGTATAGCCTGTGGCCCTGTCACACAATTTATACAGTTTGACCCCGTACTTGGCAAGCTTGCTGGGGAGGTACTGTTTCATAGCAAGGCGGCCAGTAAATTTAATCAGGGACTCGTCAACACAGACAACTTGTTCGGGGGTAAACAAGGCTGCAAACCGCTGATTGAAGTGGTCTATGAGGGGCCGAATTTTGTGGAGCCGATCGTATTCAGGGTCTCCCTGAGGACGACAGATTTAATTGTCGCTGAAATGCATAAATCGCAGAATTTGCTCGTATCTCCCCCTGGACATGGAGGCAGAGTACATGCGCATATGGTGAACTGGGCTAGTGGACCAATATAGCCGCAATTCACTCTGTTTAATTATGCCCATGTGGAGGGAAAGGCCCAGAAAGATTTTAAATTTGGAAACCGTTATAGGTTTCCAGCCGAATTGTCTGGCAAGGGGCGAATTTGGGTTGGCGGCGATGAACTGTTGTGCATATAAATTTGATTGATCCACAATAGATCTGTAAAGATCTTCCGTGAAGAACAGCTCATAAAAGTTCAGGGGCGTAAAACCAGCTGTCTCCACGTGGATTCCAGGTTGGGCGGTGAATGGGGGAAGTACTGGCGCTGTAGAATCAGTGGGTTGCCAATTGGGATATGCCAGCGCATCAGGGAGGGCACTATGGGCTCTACGGGCCTGTCTACGAATACGCGGTGGCTGCGGGCCACTACTTGTGCTAGCCACCGCACCAGCTTCAACTGCACTTAGGGGACTCGCCACGTCACCAGGTGATACTGCAGTGCTGGTTGTACTAGGTCCAGGGTGTACTAGGCCGCTGGCGCTTGCCAGGTCACCAGAAAAATGAGCGGCACTAGTAACCACACTCTGCTCCATACGAGCACCCTGCGATTCCTGCATCTCAACAACTCCAGAATGGGGTCGGGTACGCCTGGGTCTAACAGGGACCCATCTGTCGTCTGAGCTATCTGTCAGGGAGCCGCTGCTGTCATCTGGTTTGTATACTGACAGTAATTCGGTCACTGTAGCTTCCCCATCACTATCAGATGACACGGCCAGTATACTATAAGCCTCTTCACCACTGTACAAACGTTTAGACATTTTGGTAACTAAATTTACCTGTACAGTGGTGTTGACTCACAGCAGGTAATAAAAGCACCTGGTTGTCAAGGACTATTTCAAGCGCTACCAAAAAAACTGCTAATGCTAGCAGGGATCAGGCCTGACTCTGCTGACACAGCGGTTTTGTGTGTTGTGTTTTTTTGTAAGTGACAGTAATCTATTGATTACTACACTTGCCTGGGTGAAAGGGTTAAACGCAGGTGCTGGCCGGAATCAGTGCTGATCGTGCAAACACCGCGTTTTGGGAACCCTAAACTATGGGGGCGCTAGTATAGTTCTGATCAGATCAGATATTGATCTGTTCAAACACTATACTAGTAATGGAAGTGTATGTGCGTGTGTGTGTGTGTGGTAATCAAGGGGTATTTCTAACTATGCGCTGGGGATCTGGGGGGGGGGGGTGGCGGGGACCCTAAACCTCCTTTGGGAAAGAAACGAACTCGCTAGCGCAACCTCAAGTCACAATCACACTAATACAAAATACAGTAAAAACACTATATTATGTGTGTATTAGTGTGCAATGTGACAGGGGGGAAGGGGTTAACTGGATGTGATCAGGGGGGGATCAGGGGGTTAAATCTTTATTGGAAGGGGCTGGCGGGTATCCTAAGGATAAAAGGAACGGTGGCAAGCGCTAAACCTGGTCACAAGTCACACTTATACGGGTATATAGAAAATGCTATATACTGTATACAGTGTGTGTTGTGGCAGGGGGTGTAGGGGTGATCAGGGGGGGGGGGTCAGGATGTTAAATCTTAATTGGGTGGGTGGGGGGGACCCTAAACCTTCTTGGGACAGAAACGTAGTCGCCTGCGCTAATTCTGATCACAATCACACTAATACAAAAATACAAAAACACTGTATATTACGTTTGTATTAGTGCTTATGTGACAGAGGGTGTAGGGGTTAACTGGCGGTGATCAGAGGGGGTCAGGGGGGATCAGAGGGTTAAATCTTTATTAGGGGGGGTGGCGGGTAATTCAAGTGGAAAAGGGGGGGTCACAAGCGCTACCCCTGACCACAAATCACACTTATACGGGTATATAGCAAAATGCTATATACTGTATACGGTGTGTGTTATGGCAGGGGGTGTAGGGGTGATCAGGGGGGGGGGGTCAGGGGGTTAAATCTTTATTGGGCGGATGGCGGGGACCCTAAACCTTCTTGGGACAGAAACTTAGTCACCTGCGCTAATTCTGATCACAATCACACTAATACAAAAATACAAAATCACTGTATATTACGTTTGTATTAGTGCTGATGTGACAGAGGGTGTAGGGGTTAACTGGTGGTGATCGGGGGGGTCAGGGGGGATCAGAGGGTTAAATCTTTATTAGGGGGGGTGGCGGGTAATTTAAGTGGAAAGGGGGGGTCGCAAGCGCTACACCTGACCACAAATCACACTTATACGGGTATATAGGTAAATGCTATATGCTGTATATAGTGTGTGTTGTGTCAGGGGCTGTAGGGGTTAATCGGGGGGGGGCAATCGGGGGGTAAATGTGCCTATCTAGCTGTGTGTGACTGTGTTTGGTGCAGTACTTACAGTTAGATGTGCTCTCTTCTCCAGATGAATCCAAAAAGGTTCATGGGAGAAGAGGGCACGTCTTTTCTGAGTCTGTGTTTACATTTCACAGACTCAGAACAGAAGCTGATTGGGCAGGACCGATCTACAGGTCCAGGCCAAAAATCATTGGCCTGGACCTGATGACTGATCGGTTCTGAACCCAATCGAGCCATCGGTGTCGGCGGGGACGCGCAGGAGCGCGCACAGGACCGGCGGCAAGTAGCGACGTAGACCTACGTCACTCTGCCTGGCCGGGGCTGACTGCCGCAGTAAATATACTTTGCGCAGTCGGCAAGTGGTTAATTCACCACTGGGTTTTCTATTTTTTGTGCTATAAGCGAAAAAATAAAAGCCCACATTTTTTGAAAAAAAAAAAAAAAAAAAGAATTTTCTGTTATAAAATTAAAAAGTAACATAATAATAAAATAAGTAAAATAGAAGTAATTTTTTATTTATACATATTGACCACAATTTATACTACTCAATTTCTTTGGTAAGAATAACCCAAATCAGTGTATGTTATTTGGTCTGTGTAAAAGTTATAGAGTCTACAAGACATAGTACAAGTCCATGAAAATTGATCACACCTGATGTACCGATTGATCTACTGACTTTCATTTCTTGAAGCCCTTGTATGCCAGGATAGTGCAAATATCCTCAAAATTACCCCTTTACACACAGCCAAGTGCACAGTCATCCGCTCAATATACAATGACCAGGATAGGTGATATGCTTTTGTATTTATTGGTAGAACTTGGATAGGAGAAGGCTTTAGTGGGATACTCCATCTTTAACTATGCACAGAGGAGAACAACACTCACTTAGCATGACTTGATTGAACTGAATATTAGACCCTCTGATGAACTATACTGCATGTGTATGGAAGATAAAGTCCTTTGCTGTTTCTGGCAGCAGACTCAATGAACACCGACTCTTCAGGATATTAACCAGTATCCTCCTTAGCTGTCACCCTTCCACTGAATTCGCTAGCTTAAAGGAATGGCCCTCGTAAAAAAAAGGCCACTAAACGTGCAGCTGTACTCACAGTAACCAGGAACAGATCCTTCCAGGTATATCCCCCTCTCTTTCAGCTCTGCAGGACATCTAGTTTGCAGCTTCTGTAACTCTGGCCCACAGGTCATCCACCTGAGGCCACATGGCAGCCTGTACAGAGAAGGGGCAGCAGCCCCCTCCCTCCGGGACCCCACTCTCCAACCAAAGACCCCATGCACACATGCTCCCTTGGTACAAAAACAGTCACTCAGCATGCTTTGAGGCACTTTCCACTGCCAATGGCCAGGGCTGCATCTACACCCATGCTCCTATTTGTCAGGTTTCCTCCCACTGTCCAATATACCTATATCACATCCTATTGGACCAGTGTAAAACAGACAGACAACATGAGCAGCATCTGATCACATTGAGCAGACCCTATTAATGGTTTACTGCTCCCTGTTAAGCAGAGAATACTTAAATATGCCTGACAGTTCCTTTGGTAAGCAGGGAAACCCAAAAACGATGCACTCTCCAGCACCACCCTAGGAGGGGGCTACAAAGGTATTTTGTAAGAGACATTTTTTTTATTTTATTTCTCACACAAAGCACAGGCATACTTATAATTAAACCACAAAACACATTCTGCCATTCTGCACGTGTTTGAGAATTTTTCTTAGCGTAGATGCATAGAAGGGGCCCAAAATCTAAGGAGCACCTTCTGGTAATCCAGGGGCATAAATTACGTATTTAATTTCCTGACTACCTATCACAGTTATGGAGGTCCTGGAGCACCAGGACAGTGGAAACACTCAAAAAATTACCCCATTTAAAAAGAAAACAGTCCAAGGCATTTACTGAAAGGCATAGTGAGTAAATTTTTGCCAAACATTTTTGGAAAATGCAGAAAAAGAAATTATTATAATTTTTTTTTTATACACAAACCTGCCAAATAATACAGCATGTACATACCCATAATTACACCCTAAAATACATCCTGATACTACTCCTGAGTATGGCGATAACACATGTGTGAGGCTATTTCACTGTCAGGGCTGAGTTTAACAACTTCAGCTGCAGGCCTTTTTCTGGCACTTTTTGTTCACCTATATTTTTAGCAGAGGCCCTAGAGAATAAATTGGTGATTGTTGCAAATTTTTATGTGGTTTTTCAAAAGCAATTTTTTGGGGAAAAAATACACTTTTTTGAATCTTAATGAAAAAACGCAATACATAACCAAGTTTGTTTGCAAGGTATAAAAGATGATGTTATGCTGAGTAAATTGATACCAAACATGTCACATTTTAAAATTGTGCATGCCTGTGCAACGGCGACAAAAAAGACATACATTTTACTATCCATAGGCAACACTTTAAAAATCTTTACATGTTACCACTTTAGATTTACACAGGTGGTCTGGTGCTATAATTACTGCCCATGATCTGATATTCACAGTGATACCTCACATGTGTGGGGCGATCGCTGTTTGAGCACATGCTGCGTGCCCAATGCATGCGTTCGCTTTTGTGTGTGAGCATGGGGAGATGGGGCACTTTAAAAAATGTTTTTTTTTTTTTATTTATTTTTTTACACTGTCACTTTAATTTTTTTATCACTTTTATTGCTGTCACAAGAAATGCAAATATTCCTTGTGACTGCTATGGGCATGTGACAGGTACTCTTTATGGAGAGATCTGGGGTCTTTAAGATCCCAGATCCCTCCTCTTCCCTGAAAAGCATTTGGATCATAGCAAGATCACTGTGATCAAATTCTCTTGGTTAGCCGGTAGGATTGCTTTTTCAAGAGAGCCGACCATGGACTCTGCAGCTGCAGGCATCATCCCAGTTTAACCACTTGAACTCCAGCGATGTACGGCGACAATCAGCAACAACATTGCTGGCTTACACTGGTGTAGTGACACTTAAACTGGTGTAAACAGAGACACTAAGTGGTATGGTGATTATTAAAGACGTTGTGAGTGGGTGGAAGTGATTGGGGACAATGATTGGTGTGGCAGTGTGGTACAATGTCACCATAGTGTAAGGCCCCTTTCACATGGGAAGGACTCCATGAGGAGGATCTGCAATCCCCACTGAGCAGGTTGATGACAGGTCCGTGTACATTCCACTTATGTTACACAGATACAGTTTTCTCTCCTCTATGGGCGGTTGGATGTAAATGGACCGCCTGTCTGTTTACACCCAACTGCCATCTGATCTGATCTGCCCAGGTGGAGGAGAATGGATCCTCATGTTTTTGTTTTTAGCAGATCGGAATGGATTGGATGTAGACGAGTTCAAATAGATACAGTCCATTTACATCCACCACACCATAGAGGAGAACGGAGGGTCCAATCTGGAATGTCTGAAAAATGGACAGGCAGACCAGATCGGACTGTCTGTGTGAAAGGGGCATAAGAAAGAAGGTATAAATATACATATACATATATATATATATATATATATATATATATATATATATAGTATCTCACAAAAGTGAGTACGCCTCTCACATTTTTGTAAATATTTTCTTATATCTTTTCACGTGACAACACTGAAGAAATTACACTTTACTACAATGTAAAGTAGTGAGTGTACAGCTTGTATAACATGGTAAATTTGGTGTCCCCTCAAAATAACTCAACACACAGCCATTAATGTCTAAACCGCTGACAACAAAAGTGAGAACACCCCTAAGTGAAAATGTCCAAATTGGGCCCAAAGTGTCAATATTTTGTGTGGCTTATGTTCCAGCACTGCCCTAATGCTCTTGGGCATGGAGTTCACCAGAGCTTCACAGGTTGTCACTGGAGTCCTCTTTCATTCCTACATGACGACATCAAGGAGCTTGTGGATGTTAGAGACTTTGCACTTCTCCAGCTTCCATTTGAGGACGCCCCACAGATGCTCAATAGGGTTTAGGTCTGGAGACATGCTTGGCCAGTACATCACCTTTACCCTCAGCTTCTTTAGCAAGGCAGGGGTCGTCTTGGAGGTGTGTTTGGGGTCGTTATTATGTTGGAATACTGCCCTGCGGCCCGGTCTCTGAAGGGAGGGGGATCATGCTCTTTTTCAGTATATCACAGTACATGTTGGCATTCATGGTTCCCGCAATGAACTGTAATTCCCCAGTGCTGGCAGCACTCATGCAGCCACAGACCATGACACTCCCACCACCATGCTTGACTGTAGGCAAGACACACTTGTCTTTGTACTCCTCACCTGGTTGCCGCCACACACGCTTGACACCATCTTAACCAAATAAGTTTATCTTGGTCTCATCAGACCACAGAACATGGTTTCAGTAATCCATGTCTTTAGTCTGCTTGTCTTCAGCAAACTGTTTGCGGGTGTTCTTCTGCATTATCTTTAGAAGAGGCTTCCTTCTGGGATGACAGCCATGCAGACCAATTTGATGCACTGTATGGCGTATGGTCTGAGCACTGACAGGCTGACCCCCCACCCGCAGCACTCATATGTCTATTTCCCAAAGACAACCTCTGGATATGACGCTGAGCACATGCACTCAGCTTCTTTGGTCGACCATGGTGAGGCCTGTCCTGAGTGGAACCTGTCCTGTGTGGAACCTGTCCTGTAAAACCACTTTATGGTTTTGGCCACTGTGCTGCAGCTCAGTTTCAGGGTCTTGGCAATCTTCTTATAGCCTAGGCCATCTTTATGTAGAGCAACGATTCTTTTTTTCAGATCCTCAGAGAGCTATTTGCCATGAAGTGCCATGTTGAACTTCTACTAACCATAATGAGAGAGTGAGAGCAATTAACACCAAATTTAGCACACCTGCTCCCCATTCACACCTGAGACATTGTAACACTAATGAGTCACATTACCCCGGGAAGGGAAAATAGCTAATTAGGCCCTATTTGGACATTTTCACTTAGGGGTGTACTCACTTTTGTTGCCAGCAGTTTAGACATTAATGGCTGTGTGTTGAGTTATTTTGAGGGGACAGCAAATTGACACTGTTATACAAGCTGTAAACTCACTACTTTACATTGTAGCAAAGTTTCTTCAGTGTTGTCACATGAAAAAATATTTCTAAAATATTTACAAAAATGTGAGGGGTGTACTCCTCACTTTTGTGAGATACTGTGTGTGTGTGTGTGTATATATATATATATATATATATATATATAAATAAATAAATATATATATATATATATATATATATATATATATATATATATATATATATACACTAGCAGTGCAGTCTTACCATAGTACTACACTAGGGAATTGATAGTTTTTTTTTTGTTTTTTTTTGCACTATGATTGCTTATACAGCCATAATGGCTGTATAAACAATAATTTTTGATAGTTCTTGCCTCTATTCCTGGGATCAGCTGTAATTGGCTACAGCTGGTTACATGGTACAGTAAGGCAGTGCTTGGCCCTGTATCATGTGATCACTGTAACCAATCACAGAGCTCACAGTAGTTCTGAATGGCTGCATCGATGGCAGCCATCTGTACTACTGGCCACGTGATTGGTCACAGTGATCACATGGTACCAAGGCAGAGCACTGCTGATCGGTATATAGATCATTGATCCACTGTGTTCCATGGATCCAGCGGTAATGCGATCATGCCGGTGCGTGCCCCTAGGATGTACAGGTACGTCCACTCAGAACGGCGCTTGTCCCACCCGGCCATTTTTGTATAGTGGCCAGGTAAGAAGTGGTTAATGACCCATATGAATGAAAGTGTTAGGTCCATGCTGCAGAAAACAAAGCTAGCAGAATATTAGCAAAAAAAAAAGGGATCTAGGTATCAGTTATGAGGAAAGACTGCAAACATTAAACTTCATTCCACAACCGGTGGTGTCAGCAGGAATTATAGATTGTTTAAAAAACCTCTGAGCATCTTGAACTCTGAACACAGTATACAGGGATATGGAAAATGTTTTTTGACATGAACACTCACACCCTCACTGGTTGAACTGGATGGACTGATGTCATTATTCAACCTTACCAACTATGTAACTATCTGAAATATCATGCAACATTTCATAAACGTGACAACTTGCACTGTGAAGCCACTTCCCTTTTTAATAATGTTTTTTGTTGGAAGAATTAGGCTACCATGGCATGAAATAAAGACAATTTAAGGCAGCTTTAGTAACTGGTGTCATGTTCTCCAGATGGTGACATTCCTACCAACTGAAGACATGTCACTGCCACTTGACAAGCAGGAGGAAGAGGTTAACCCAACACCATCTGACACAGAGCTTACATGTGTCTCCTGGCTCAGATGTACGTATGATATGGCAAAGAAGACGAATATCAACAGGTGGGATGTTGTTCTTTTAAGAGAACGTGTCCTTTGCCCTGAATAGGGAATGAATCTGTATAAGTTATCACTAAAAGTTAAATCTAGAAAAATAGGCTGCTGACATCATGTGCAAATATTGCCTTTTCCTAAAAAAAAAATTGTGCGTGTATTTTGAGCTACCCTATTGGTCAGTGCCCATCAAATTAAAAGATCAAGGCTGAGGAGGTAGAAGGTGGTGGGGTTAAACTTACCTTTTACAGGAAATAATATTTGTGGATTGGCTGGTTATTCTGACAGATTTCTCTAAAGTTATCCTCTAGTTATACAATGGCACTAGGTCCAGCTTCTTTCAGCTATTTGACTGCACACTCTAAATTGTAACATCATCTTTAAAATTGTTTCAACTATGTTTAACTACTGCTATAGAAGAACATACTCTTTTACATACTTTTATAATATGACCTGTTATGTTGTGCAGCGCCTCTCGGATATGTATCTAACTTCAAAGTGACTGGGTACACCAGTACTTCCATATCACTGGCCTGGAGCTCAACCACTGGAGCCACTGAATATAAAGTATCCTGGAACCCTGCATCATCAGGTTGTATCACTTTGGTGTTATTTATTATTCTTATTATGTATTTGACTTATTTTTGGAATTATGTTTGGCAATTAATATTGATCATATACTGTCAAATAATATCCCTATTTGGGAGTTATATCATTTGTTCATTTAAAGTTAAAATTTACATTATTTTGTAATAATGATGTATGTATTTTTTACTACTTTCAGACACCCCTAAAAGCCAGTATCTGGCACCTTCAATCAGGTCATATCACTTAACAAACCTACAACCAAACACCAGGTATATAGTAAATGTGCAGGCAGTTTACAGCAACACTGAAGGGCCTCCAGCCACCCTCATTCAAACCACAGGTGAGCAACATCATTATGTTTCTTTTAGTTGCCCATCAATTTAAAGCAACAGAATTGAAACTGTCAGACAGTATTATGTATTTGACTACATATACCTCTGCTCCATGTCTTCTTTTTTATGAACCTTTTCACTGCAACATCATTTCAAAGCTGTGGATTTTAGGTCCACTACTGACTACTATAAATAGTTCTTACTACTAAAGATTTACTGGGGAAAAAAGCAGTACAAAAAGGAATGAGACTGTTCAGTAACTCAGAGCAAATAATCAAATTTCGTTTTGAGAAGAATCAAACGTGAAGCTACCGGGAACCCATTATCCTCCAGTGCTGTCATATTCCAGAACTGCAACATACCTAGAGTGTCCTAAAGTACAAGGTATTCAGTGCTCAGCGACATGGCCAAGGTAAGGAAGGATGAAACCTGACCACCACTGAAAAAGACACGCAAGTTAAAACGTCAAGACTAGGCCAAGAAGTTTGTGAAGTTTTATGGACTGATGAGATCAGAGTGTGACTCTTGATGGACAAGATGGATGGGCCTGTGGCTGGATCAGTAATGAGCACAGAGCTTCACATCAACTTAGATGCCAGCAAGGTGGAGATGGGGTAGTGATAGATGAGCTAGTTGGACCTTTTCGGGTTGAAGATGAGCTCAAAGTTAACTCCCAAACCTACTGCCAGTTTTTAGAAGACACTTTTTGAAGCAGTGGCACAGGAAAAAGTCTGCATCTTTTTTAAGAAGAGCATGATATTTATGCAGGACAATGCCCCATCACATGCATTGAAGTACTCCACTGCGTGGCTAGCTATTAAAGGTATTAAAGATGAAAGAATAATGACATGGTCCCCTTCCTTACATGACCTAAACCCTATTGTGAACTTGTGGGCCCTTCTTAAACAGGAGATTTACAGTAAAGGTAAACAGTACACCTCTCTGAACAGTGTCTGGGAGGCTGTGGTTGCTGGTACACAAAAAGTTGATCGTCAACAGATCAAGAAACTGACAGACTCCATGAATGAAAGGGTTTTAACTGTTATTGAAAAGAAGGGTGGCTATATTGGACACTGATTTTTTATTTTTTTTGAAACGTCAGAAATGTTTTTTTTTTAAACTTTTAGTTGTTTTTTTATTATTCTCACTTTAACAGATGAAACTAAACAAGTGAGATGGGAACATTTTTCATTTAGTTGCATATTAATTCTGAGCACTAATTGTTGCCCAACATTTGTGTACACATAGATATTCTTCTAAGAAAGACAAAACCTCACTTTTACTTTCTTAAATATTCAGGTTTTTGAGGTTTATTAACATTTTTGATTGACCAAGAGCACTATTCAATAACTAAATGAATCCTTAAACATACAACTTGCCTATTAATTGTACACACAGTATATGTGAAATTGTGAAGGTCACCTAAAGGAAATGTTGCTGTAATTTTCAAAAATGTAATCTAAAAATCTACACTTTGTTTGCTTTTCCTCAGGAACTAATGAACTAGGTCTCATACATAAATGTGTTTTTGTAAAAACAAAATGGTGTACAGTGCACGCATCCAATCAAATTAAAACTTCATTGTTTGAAGTATGAGTTAGGAATAAGAAGGTGGAACCTGGACAGTATGAACAAAGATTTTTTTTTTTTAGCTTCACAAGGTTTATGCTATAGTTGTTGTACATATTTCCTGATGTCATATGGCAGTCTCTAAATATTCAAAAACACTGCCACCAAAAATATATTTGTATATAAATATGAAAAATAAAAATAGTCCAAAAAAGTTCATGAACTAAACTAAAAATCCATAGTGATAAGTATAGATAGTCCGGTGAGATTCCAGTGACTTCAAGATAAAAGAAACACCAAAAAAGGTCCACCACCTCTGTGTTCCACACCCCTTTGCCAAGTCACTCACCCCCACTTAATGCCCTCCACTCTCATGGAATGGGCAAAAGACACTTGGATGTTCCACCTTAGATCAAGAGTACACTGGCTGGTAGATCACTGATGCCTAGATAGCCTTCCTTCTGCTCATAGCATGAAAAGAAAGAGAAGATACCACTAGTGCAATAACGTCTGAAAGATTTTTTAATGAAATATCAGCTTCCAATGTTTACACTCACATGGAGCAATCCTTATAAAAACACATAAAAGAATGTCATAAGCGGAGATAAAAGTGCTCACTCAGATCCTGCTGCCGCGGCTTAGTATACCGCTGGAACCGAGGAGACACCTCTGCTCACCCGACCAATCCTTCCGGTACGTTGTGTAGCCAAGCCCCTCAGTATACTCTTAATCTAAGGTGAAACATCCAAGTGTCTTTTGCCCATTCCATGAGAGTGGAGGGCATTAGGTGGGGGTGAGTGACTTGGCAAAGAGGTGTGGAACACAGAGGTGGTGGACCTTTTTTTTGGTGTTATTTTTATCTTGAAGTCACTGGAATCTCACCGGACTATCTATACTTATCACTATGGATTTTCAGTTTAGTTCATGAACTTTTTTGGACTACTTTTATTTTTCATATTTATATACAAATATATTTTTGGTGGCAGTGTTTTTGAATTTTTATTTTTCACATATTTGATTGATCACTTATACACATGTCACTGTTTTGGATGATATATGTGTGCAGCTAACAGTTTATATAATTTTGCACTGTTATTTTTCAGTTATATTTATTTAAGTTGCAACACTGTGATCTATTCACTTTCATCATCTTTTTCATGTTTGCTCATATATTGATTTCACATTATATATTGATATCGATATTATTTTTGGAGTAATATTGCTTTTGAGCGCGAGAGCTCCCACTATTTATTTATAGTCTGTAAATATTGCCTATCTCTTTGCAGACTCCAGTTCTGTTCAGCTACTTCCAGTTAAGGACCTGCAGGTAATTGACACTGGAGTTAACACTCTCAAACTGTCCTGGAAGAAAACACCTGGAATAACTCATTATAAAATATCATGGGTCCCGTTTGATGGTGAGAACTTTTTAGATATCCACTAAGAAAATGAAAAAAATTGCAAAGCGTGTTGTAAAGCAATGCACAAAGTGTTGGTGCTTTATAAATCCTATATAACAATAATAATTTGGTATATTCTGATCACTGATATATACCATTGCCATTTATTCCAAATATGGAATTCGTTGGGGCTTGTATGCTATTTCATTGAGGCAGAATTAAAACACTTGCATTTGCTTTTATTTACGGTACTATGTATAGTATGTTTAAAGGGTTGTGAGATCACATACAAACTTCTGAACATCGGAAAACTTTTTATTTCAGTTGTTTCTGAACACAGATTGTGTTTTCCCTTTAAAAAGTAACACCGCTGTAGAGGAAATCAAAGCTGTACAGCAGATATCAGATGTCCACTGGAAAGTTGTACAGTATAAAGAAATCAGGCTCTGTTTTAATGAACAAAACTGCTAGTTTTTCAGGTTTTTAAGCTCTCAAGTACTCTGGTGTCTTCAGGTGCTCAAGAGTTAAAAACTCTTATGAATATCTGTCCTATATATTAGTGTCAGTGCAACGTTAACGAGCTATACCCAGAAACTGAAATGTAATGATATCATACAAATGTACCTAAATAACTGCTTTCAGCTTTAAAATGTTAGTTTGGCAGAAGATGTCTCAGGAGTACAGTAATTGCTTTGCACCAGTATATGGTGTATTTACCTAGTTTATATCTATCTAGAAATGTGCCTCTTCCTCCAGACTTGCAGGAAGTTGCAATGTTAATCTTCATACTTGTCAACAAACTGAACTTTTCTGAAAGTAGATGTTTCACTTTATTTTCCCATTTTTACCAGGAATGTTGTCAACAATGCAGTTTATGTAATGATTGTTCTGGCAATGCCTTCAAGGGTATGTCAAATCCAAAGACTTGAATCCTTACCCATTCATTGAAAACTAGAAAACATTTTTTGACTTTACATACCCTTTAACTTGTTTTGTACTTTTCATAGAATGTTATGTTAAAGCTACAAAACATCACATCCACATTTTCCTTAAGCTACTGCATGGCCTTAAGCACATTTTTAAATCTAGGCAAAATGTTTATTTTATAGAACATGAAATGAAAATAATTTGCAGTTGTATATTGATTCTGCTTTAATACCTCTAGGTGGCGTTAGAAACTCAAAGATTGTCTCAGCAGATTCTTCATTTTTCACTATGTCTGATCTAAAGGAAAGTGCCACTTATAATATCTACGTATCATCAATTATTGGAAACAGAGAGGGGAGTCCTGTTCTTCTCACAGCAAAAACGTGTGAGTTGACAATATACATCTATTAATAGTTGATTTCCGATAGAAATTGTGCCATAAACTCAATACTAACGAGCGTAACAGGAATATACACAATTAAAACTCTCATTGAAAGGGCAAGAAGTAAATCCAAAAGTTAAATTGTAATATATTATTATTATTATAAATATGGTAGTAGCATTAGAAAAAAAAACTGTCTCTGTATTTGCTTAAAAAGTATTAGCAGGAGTTAGGCTTTAAGTTGTTAGTCACATATGTAAAATCCATGTAAATCCGCTTATCTGTTTAACACTACCCTCGTCAGACAGTGCTGCTGTTCAAGGGTGTCTCAGTTGCTCCTCCATAGACAGAGGAGTCACTCTAGCTTCTCATAGATGGTTCTTTTTTTGTAAAGCCCCCTTCCAAAAAAATAAATAAATAAATAACAGAAAACTGAGGTGGATGGAGGAATACCCCCCCCCCCAGTCCCCCAAACTAGCACATTATATTCTGACAGCGAGACCTGCCACTGTTAGAAAACACTGATCAGCAGCTGCAGCTGCTGATCTAAAATATGTTTTCCAGTATGTAATTTCGATAGAAGTTTATCAACCAATTGGTTTATGTCAAGCAGGGACCTGCCAGACAAAGATTGAAATTCTGCTGAACCAGCCAAATTCAACAAGTGTATGGCCAGGAAGTTTATTAGTGACCAGATCACCTGACGAAAATAAAGGAAAAAACCTAAAAACAGAAAACTGAAGCAGCCACTACATGTAAGGATTGCTTTAGTTACGCTTTAATACAGAAGATGTAAAAGGAAGATTAAACAGACCTCTAAAAGTACAGAGGAGAATTTATAATTACTGTAGTTGCCACAAAGCAAAATTGTAGATTTAGCTGTCTGTAGTCTTTGCCATAGGAGATCATAAGATTTAATTTCTAAGCTTCTAGATTCATTTAGAGAATCTATAACCCAAAAACAGTTTTATGTCTGTCTTTCTTCATACTGTACGTGCCTGAACATTTCGTTTTTCTTTCTTTTAAAGTGGATCTACCCAAAGTAGACTCATTTGAAGTTAAAGAAACCACTGGGGACACTGCATTACTGAGCTGGACTGGAGTCACAGGGGCAACATCTTATCTGTTATCATGGAGGCTTTCTTCCCGTAAGTGTTTTATGATTCATAAACTGTATCAAGCTAAACAGAACAGAAGTAATAATTGCAAATCAAGCAACACAAACCTCAGGGGTGGTGATTAACTTATCACATACCTAATTAGCACCCCATAGAGCCATTGTTTTGTTAAATTTAGTTTTTGGCCTCTTTGTTACCAGGGAGAGCACTATTTGATTAGTTAGGTCTGCTCTGGGTTTTGTAGGTATAAGCTCAATTGCTTTCCCCTGTCTCCCAGGGGATCTTGGGACATAGTGGGTGGAAGAATAATGACCCCAGTCTGCATGTTGGTATCTCCCCAGCCCAGCCAATCTCTGGTCAATATGACCGGTGACCAGAAGGGGGTTGACAGGGGTATAAATAGCCTGGAACATAAAGGTCTTTTGTTCCTGGGGGAGTAAGGTCCAGCCTGAGGGCTATAGCATCCCTGGGAGATTTGCCTAAAACTTCAAACATTTTTATGGGGTTCCTGCTACAGTTTGGCTGGGGGAACTCTGTTCTATCTTACTGGAGCATTCTCAGAAAGCATTTAACCTTCCTAGCGGTATTCCCGAGTGTGACTCGGGGTAAGATTTTAGTGCCAAAAGCGGTAACCCCGAGTCACACTCGGGGTAGCGCTAGGAAGATCGCTGGATGCTGGAGGAGGTTTTACTTACCTTTTCTCCGGGATCCAGCGATGTCTGCGAGCGGTGTGCGGCGGCGGAGCTTCCTCCCGATCGTCTGCGAGCCCCGGCTTCCGTCTCCGGCGACGTGACGTCCGCCGGGGGGTGGAACCGGCGGCAAATTCGAATGTAAAATGCACCAAACACACTGATATCGTTCAAAATAAAATAAAATCACATTACATTACCCCCCAGTGCCCTTTCCTGCAGTTTTACTGTACTTTTTATGTAAATATATGTATATATATATATATATACATATATATACAGTATATATATATATATACATATATATACAGTATATATATATATATACGTATATATATACACATATACATACATATATATATATATATATATATATATATATATATATATATATATATATATACACACACACACATATTATATATATATACATATATATGTATATATATATATATATATATATATATATATATATATATATATATACACACGTATATATATATATATATATATATACACACGTAATTCTTGTGAATGAGCAGCCCAAACCAACTGTATACATTATATATATATATATATATATATATATACGTATATATATATATATAATATATGTATACATAATATATGTATACATACATATATATATATATATATATATATATATAATATGTATAATAAATGTATACAGTTGGTTTGGGCTGCTCATTCACAAGAATTACATGCTTTCAGCACCTAAAATAATGGTACCGCTTTCAGCACCTAAAATCCAAAAGAATCATACCGCCAGGGAGGTTAAGATCCAGGAGACAGGCTGCTGGAGTACTGAAATGAGCCTCACCCTCACCCTATTAAAGTTCTACCCAAAAATAAAAATTACAGCAAAAGACATGCACAGTCTGATCTCTGACTCGTGTGATTGGGAAATGTTGTCTGCCAGGTTGCAGTGTGTCTATCAGGTAATGGAACCCAGGAGACCAATCCGGTCTGTGCGCTACACTAATATGTTGCACTGATTAATGGTGTTCTAAATTGAGACTACTGTATGCCACTGAGCAGCACTTAAACAAGAATTAGGTGCTTTAAAATATCAAACTACAAACAGTTCATGATGCTGATTGAGGTCTGATTTTACTTTGAAGTCATATTGTAGTAGCTTGTCAAATTATGCAGTTCCATGCAGTTGCAAAGTTAGGTTTCATAATATTATAGAATTATTTTGTTATTGAGCCCATACTGTTAAAGTGTTGTCTAAAAAAAAAAAAAACGAGGTACCTAATTTTTGAACAATATCTCCATTTTTTCATGTCACAGAGCTTAAAGCGGAGCTCCACCCTAAAGTGGAAGATCCACTTATCTGCCATATCCCCCCCACCACCGGTGCCACATTTGGCACCTTTCGTGGGGGAGGGGGAGCCGGTACCTGTTTTTGACAAGTACCCGTCCCCACTTCTGGGAGACCTCGCTGTGGCGAGATCACTCGGAAGTTCGGCCCCCCTTCTCCTTCTATCACCACTGAGCCATTCAGAAAGCACAGTGCGCTTCGCGCATATGCAGCAGGGAGCCGGCCATGAAGCCAAAAGGCTTCACTGCAGGTTTCCCTTAAAAGCAATGGCGGTCTCAGCAACCGAGAGTCGATGTAGAAATTGGCTGTGGTGCCGACATGGCGGGATCCCTGGATAGGTAAGTGTCCTAATATTAAAAGTCACCAGCTACAGTATTTGTAGCTGCTGACTTTTATTTTTTTTTTTCTGAAGTAGGCTGGACCTCCTCTTTAAAGGGTAACTCAACTTTTGTGGGGAAAAAAATAGCAAATAAAGAAAAAACAATGTAGTGTATACAATTGCGACACAAGTCATATTGTAATTGAATGTTATTAACAATTACCTTTCCTTTTCAAGCTTCAGCTATTGTAATTTTCTGAAAATGCAATACAATATGGCTACCTGGAGGTGTTCTTTACACAGAATGTGTACTGACCACGCCCCAATTTCCTGCTTGTGTGATTGGCTCACCAATTTTCCCAGGAGTCTGCACTAAGATACAAGTCAGATTTCTGGCATCCCCTGCAACAAAAATGTAATTTTTGGTGAGATACTCCAAATAGGAACACGTCTAAAGGGATGCAGACCCAGCAGCTTTCCTCATTAGAGCCCTGCAGCTGTCACAGCTGATAGATAATTATGCAACTACTCCCATTTGACCCACTCAGCACAGAGGCACAGAAAAACAAACAATGATTTCTTCAGAATAACAAAAGGTAGGAATGTGCAACAAAGATTGGTAAAAACTAGAGTTGAGCAAACACCTGAATGTCCGGGTTCGGCAGGTCCGGCCGAACTTGAAAAAAAAAGTCCGGATTCGTGACCCGGATTCGTGACCCGGACTTAACCCGAAATTGACCCCGATCCCGAACCCCATTGAAGTCAATGGTGACCCGAACTTTTGAGCACTAAAATGGCTCTAAAAAACACATGGAAAGGGCTAGAGGGCTGCAAATGGCGGCAACATTTTCTTAAGAGCATGGCAAGTGATCTGCAAACAAATGTGGATAGGGAAATAACTTAAAATAACATAAAATACATAAAAATAAAAAATAATAATCTTGAATGATGTAGGAGGAGGACAAGGCCCATATGGAGTAGGAGGTTGAGGGGGCAGTGGATATGGCGGTGTAGGAGGAAGCGGCGGTGGTGGTGGAGGAGGAGGACGAGGTAGCCAACACTGGATTTGGTTTTTAATTTAATTTTTTTTTATATGAGGGTACACCCCAAAAGAGTAAGAAAGATCAAATACAACAATGGCTGGGTAAGGCCGGTATACATGTCTATTTTGCACAAGGTATGGACAAGTCCTATGGAATCCATGCCTGGTTCATTGGCTCTGGACAGGCGGCTGCTCTTGTCTGTGATAACGCACCCAGCCATGCTAAATACACATTCAGGTAATACACTGGCTGCAGGGCAGGCCAGCACCTCCAAGGCGTAAAGGGCAAGCTCAGGCCATGTACCCAACTTGGAGACCCAGAAGTTGAAGGGGGCAGACCCATCATTCAGTACGTCTAGGCGTGTGCACACATACTGCTCCACCATGTTAATGCTGGGTCGTGGTGCTGCTGGTGGAGCTCCTGTTGCAAGGAGAGGACGTGGTCGATCTGTGCCAGCTACACGCACAAGTGAAACACCTTTCTCAGCTGGGAGTAGGCGACAGAACCTAATGTTGAGGCCAGAACAAGTACAGGCGATAGTAGATTGGGTTGCTGACAGTGCCTCCAGTTCCTTCACATTGTTTCCCACCCAGTCTTCTGCTGAAAGGTCAGAGTTGGCACCTGCAGCCGATGTCCATTAATCTTTCACCTCACCCCCTTGCAAATCAGCCAAGCAGTCTGAGCCCCAAGTCATGCAGCAGTCTCTTCTTATTATTGATGACTCTGTTAGCATGGTTTCCCTGGGCCATCCACCTAGCCCTGCCCCAGAAGTGGAAGAGATTGAGTGCACCGATGCCCAACCACTTATGTCTCAAGATGAGTACATGGGAGGACCATCATAGCACGTCTCGGATGACAACGAAACACAGGTGCCAACTGCTGCAGAATTCCGAATTGTGGAGACAGACAAGGAGGGCAGGGGTGAAGACTGGGTGAAAGATGATGTGGAGGACGATGAGGTCCTCGACCCCACATGGAATGAACGTCATGCAGGTGATCTGAGTAGTTTGGAGGAAGAGGCGGTGGTCGCACAGAGCCACCAGCACAGAAGAAGAGGGAGCAGGGTGCAAAAGCGGAGCCCAATGCAGCAAGGGACCAAGCACACCAAAGCCAGCTCAAAGGAGTTCCCTAACGTGGCAGTTCTTCAGGCAATGTGATGATGACAGGACACAAGTGGTTTGCACGCTGTGTAATCAGAGCCTGAAGCGAGGCATAAACCTTCTCAACCTGAACACAACCTGCATGACCAGGCATCTAAGTGCAAAGCATGAGCTGCAATGGAGTGGACACCTCAAAAACCAAGAAAGGTCTCTGGCTCCTCCTGCTTCCTCTTCTGCTGCAGTCTCGGCTTCTTCATCCACCTCTGTAGTGACAGTGGCACCTGCCACCTTGCAAACAGAGGATCTGCCAGCAACACCAGCACCTGGGTCACCAACAAACATCTCCAAAATGTCCCGTGGAAGCGTTCAGCTTTCTATCTCCCAAGCACTGGTGCGGAAGAGGAAGTACCCCCCTACCCACCCGCGATCCCTGGCCCTGAATGCCAGCATTTCAAAATTCCTGGCCTTTGAAATGCTGTCATTCCGTCTGGTGGAGACGCAAAGTTTTAAAAGCCTTATAGCGATGGCTGTCCCACAGTACGTCATGCCCAGCCACCACTACTTTTCCAGGTAAGCCATCCCTTCTCTGCACAACCAAGTGGGTGACAAAATCAGGTGTGCACTGCACAACGCCATCTGTGGCAAGGTCCACCTAACTACGGATACGTGGACCAGTAAGCACGGTCAGGGACGTTATATCTCCCTAACAGCACACTGGGTAAATGCAGTGGCAGCTGGGCCTGAGGCGGATAGCAGTTTGGCGCATTTCCTTCCACCAGCGAGGATTGCAGGGCGCTTTAGTTTGCCTCCTGTTCCTAACTCCTTCTACTCCGCTTCCTCATCCTCTACCGCCTCCTCATCCGGTCAGCGTAACACCTTTACCACCAAATTCAGCACAACCAGGGGTAAACGACAGCAGGCAGCTTTAAAACTTGCCTGTTTGGGGGAAAAACCCCACACCGTGCAGGAGTTGCGGAGGAGCATGGAACAGCAGACCGATGAGTGGTTGGTGCCAGTGAGCCTCAAGCCCGGCCTGGTGGTGTGCGATAATGGTCGAAATCTCGTAGCAGCTCTGGGCATAGCCAGTTTGACGCACATCCCTTGCCTGGCGCATGTGCTGAATTTGGTGGTACAGAGCTTCCTTAAAAACTCCCCTGATATTTCAGAGCTGCTGCAGAAAGTGCGGACCGTCTGTGCGCACTTTCGGCGTTCTCACCCTGCTGCTGCTCGCCTGTCAGCGCTGCAGTGTAACTTCGGCCTTCCCGCTCACCGCCTCATATGTGACGTGCCCACAAGGTGGAACTCCACCTTGCACATGCTGGCTAGACTTATTGATTGACTTATTGATTGACTTATTGACTTATTTATTGATAAGCGGAATAGAACAACAGTATCCAATGGGTGTATCTCACTGTAATATATGCAGACTAGCCGGCAATTAAATTTTTTTCCCCTAAATGGGTTTTTATTGATAAGCGGAATAGAACAACAGTATCCAATGGGTGTATCTCACTGTAACATATGCAGACTAGCCCGCAATTACATTTTTTCCCCTTAAATGGGTTTTTATTGATAAGCGGAATACAACAACAGTATCCAATGGGTGTATATCACTGTAACATATGCAGACTAGGCCGCAATTTAATTTTTTCCCCCTAAATGGGTTTTTATTGATAAGCGGAATAGAACAACAGTATCCAATGGGTGTATCTCACTGTAATATATGCAGACTAGCCCGCAATTTATTTTTTTTCCCCTAAATGGGTTTTTATTGATAAGCGGAACACAACAACAGTATCCAATGGGTGTATCTCACTGTAACATATGCAGACTAGGCCGCAATTAAATTTTTTCCCCCTAAATGGGTTTTTATTGCAAAGCAGAATACAACAGCAGTATCCAATGGGTGTATCTTACTGTAACATATGAATGAAAAATGTTTATTTTTCCCTTTAATTGGTGATTTTTGAAGAGCAGATTTGAACAGCAGTGTCTAAACACTGTATGACAGTGTCACAGTAAAGTATGAATGAAAAACTGAAAAATAATTGTCCCCTTAAGTGGTGCTTGTTAAATAGCAGATTAGAACTGCAGTGTCTAAACGCAGTTAGTCACAGTAAAATATGAAGGAAAAAAGTTTTTTTTTTTTTTTTGAAATCCAAATTAAGCAGACACATATGCACTGAGCTTGCATTACATGGCTGCTACACGCCGTACGCCTAACAGGTTGGATACTGTATTTGTTCTATTCCGCTATTGAATTAAAAAAAAACATTTGAATGAAAAACTGAAAAATTATTTTTTTCCCTAAAAACTGGAAAAAAAATTATTTTCCCCTTAAATTGGTGCTTTTTGAAGAGCAGATTAGAAAAGCAGTGTCTAAACACTGTATGTCAAAAAATGTAAAACTGTAAAATATGAAGGAAAAAAACTTTTTACTTTAAGCAGACACATATGCACTGAGCTTGCATTACATGGCCGTTGCAGGCCGCCTACCTAACAGACTGATAAAAGTTTTTTTGTTTCTCCTCCTCACTGGGCTCAGGTCAGGGCAAAAAGATTGTGCACTGCACCCCCACACAATAAAATCAATGTAGATCGCTGTCTGATTAAAGAAGATTCTTCCTATTCTTTCCCTGAAAGCAATCTCCAGCCTGCCCCTACAATAATCTCCTATCTCTCCCTCAGCTGCATCAGGAACCTGTCCCTAGTACAGTTAGAGCAGAGTGACATGCGACGCTATGTGACTCCAGCTTATATAGAGGCTGGGTCACATGCTGCACTGGCCAATCACAGCCATGCCATTAGTAGGCATGGCTGTGATGGCTTCTAAGGGCACACTAGTTAAACGCTTGCTGATTGGCTGCCTTGCAGCTGTTGAAACCGTGCCATTAAAACTGCACCAAAACCTGAAATAACATTACCGAACAAGGGACTGTATCCCGAACATACAGTGAAATGTTCGGGTCCGTGTCCGGGTACCGAATACCCAAAAGTCTGGTACATTCCCGAACAATACAGTCCGGGTTCGCTCAACCCTAGTAAAGACCTTGTAATGTACAGAGATCACCCAGAGGAGAATGTTTTTTTCTCAACAAAAGTGGAGTTTTGCTTTAAAGACTAAGTTCACATTTGTTCAACTTTGTTTCTCTAAATTCCAGATCCCCTATGTACCAATAAAGCATTAATGTACTTCTTTTGCAAAAATAAAAATGCTTTCCATTTATTCTACACACACTTACCTCACTGTCCTCATGGCTGTTTGAAAACACTGCTCCGTTTCTTCTGCCTTACCTCCTGGACAGACTTTAGGACAGTGATCTCATTAGCACACACCCTGCATCATCTACCCTCAGCTGGTCAACCCGGATCGCACAAGTGTGAACCACTGTGCGATTCGATTCTGATGCTGCTCAAAAAAAGCCTCATGTGTGAGTTTGCTGCGGATGCGCTGCAAATTCAGCCATACAAAGTGTATGGCTGAACTCGCATCCGCACATGAGATTGCATGTAATGAAGGAGCAGTGCGCTCCGAATTACATGCAATCTTGCAAGCCGCACAAGTGTGAACCTGCACTTAAAATGAGAATATAAAAGAAATATAAGTGCAAAATATTGCTGAATAAATATGGGCCCTTTGTTTTCTAGTGCCTGCTATAATAGGTGCTAGGACATAAAATTGAAATGTTTACAAAATAAATGTATTTATCAGATAATGTCTTATCATGTTTTTAAAGCTGAAATCCAGGGAGATACTGTATAAATGCCACAGATTAATGCAGTTCTAAAATCATTAATGCATCATGAAATTTATCAGGTATGTTGCAGTACAGAGAGCATGCCAATAGGAGGAGAGGGCGAAGCGACATCAGGCTGCAGCTTCTCCTTTCACTTTCCAGTTACAGGGTTGGGATGAGAAGGAGAGATGTAAGTAAATGGGAAACTGCAGCAAAATGATGTTCAGGTCTCTTTACCTCTCAGGCAGAACTGTGCTGTGTGGCAGAGATGTGTAAATCCTCATGGCAGGCAAAAACTCTTGTATAGATATTTCATTTGTGTATTTAGCTCTTTGCCTGTAGTTTAGCTTTTACGTGATAATTAATGTGTTTTTAGGTGTCTCTATACATCATCCTGTAATAGCATGGTGTAGCATTTTTACAGAAGTATAGACATACCATATCATAACACATTATATCAGGTCGATGATATACTATAAAAGTGCAGCAAACTAAGTCATATACATTTGTTTATTCCTTAGAAGCGGATTCATCTGTGGAGCAGTTGACTGGATCTTACAGGTCTTTTAGACTAAGTGGATTGCAGTATGGAAAAACATATGTTTTTGCAATAAAACCACTCTTTGGAGAGATGGAAGGTCCTGAAAGAGTAGTAATCAAAACTATGTGTAAGTTATTCTACTTGTATTACTAATTGGGTCATTAGCATGAGATACTAAATGAAATAAAAGACCAAAAATGGTTCACCCTGCGGGTATGTGAATAATTAAATCAAGATTCACTAAATACTGCAGCTGCTGCTCATCACCAAGTGAAAAAATGATTAAGTAAATAAACACAGCGCTGAAAACAGTGTAAATTTCTGGTGGTCTAAACAATTAACTCTAATAAACTAATGATAAAGTGATTTGAATATACATTGATAAATAGAATTGTCCAAAAAAATATATATTGATATAAATGAGAATAAAAAATTTTAAAATGATATATATATCAGTGTCCAAATAAAGTTCTGTAAACACCAATGTCCACTGTGAAATTCTTTGTGCAAATAATGAATAATAAAGTGCTCCCAAGTGCTTCAACGAATTAAGTGAAATCAACACATGCCCTTCCCCACACGTAAGTCCACTTACCAGATTTTGTGGCCTTAAGGCCTTATGGTCTTGGGTCTGACAGGCTTTAGGTAAGTGGATAAGCTTGGTTGCCTTCAGGATAACCTTCCCATGTGGATATGCAAATAAGCATAAAAAGACCAATGGTGCAGTACGTTCCAGTTAAATTAATTTTAATTATTCAGAGTAACTACAGGAAATACACTCACATTTCCAAAGTGTATACAAGCCTTCTAATATCAAAAATATCCCCGGCGTCTAGTGGATAGTATTCCTACCGTCCTCCTAGATCTGGATAGCGGCGTGCTTTCCAAAGCTACTTCCACTTGCGTTCCACCAATCCGGAAGTGAAGTATCACGTTAGCTGTGAAGACCGGACATACGTCGATACGTTTCGCCCCTCCTTGTGGGCGTCATCAAAGACATGTCTAATATCAAGACATGATATATATAATTTTAAATTTTTTTATTCTCATTTATATCAATATATATATTTTGGACACTTCTATCAATGTATATTCAAATCACCTTTTCACTGGTTTATTAGAATTAATTGTTTAGACCACCAGAAATTTACACTGTTTTCAGCGCTGTGTTTATTTACTTATTAAGCATGAGATACTGTAGGTATTTTTTTTCTTGCTCAAATATCTCTTAGACAGACATTACTGGATAAGCTATATCTGTGTAATAGTTGTAAGTGGTAGACATTTTTGAAAATATCAAAAAATGATTGAACTGGTAACTGGTATTGAGAAACAGCAGAGTAATTTAAGCTGAACAAACTTGGGTGCAAAATTACAGATTCTGCTCTCAGCCGAAGCTCTCAGTTTGGCCAAATACCCTGTCTAGGTAAAAGTTGCTTGTAAAAAATTATATTCTTATTTTTTCAATATTTTGAGACTGTTATTACAAGAGGGTGGAGGTGGGTGTTGTAATTAGGGTAATTTAGTTTACCAAACACTGCTTTAAACATCTACAGGTATTTAACCATTTTCTGTAATGTAGAACTCATACACTGGGAGGATTCACCTGAAGAGAATATTGTTAATAATTGTCCCATTCACTGCTTTGTAAATATTCCCCTATTAGTGATTTTTTTTTTCCTAAATATTCTACTATTTGCGCTTTCCCTTATTTTCTACTTTTTTCACTGTCTATTTATTTCCATCTGTGAAAGACATTAAACTTTATAGGCCAGTGAAGAGCACTTTTGACACAAGGATAGATAGATAGGAACTTCTATAACCCTCAGTAGCCATTTAATGCCCATTCCACCCCTAAAATCCACTGAAAATGACTCTAATTTTTCCTTCACCTTTGGCTCCAGTGCACTTCACCAAAATAGTGACTTTTTTTTAAAATCTCAAGATCCTTGCAAAAATTACAGGGAAATTAAAGCTCCTAATGTTGCTCATCCCTGAAACTGAAATTTTCCAGTCTGTGAGAGCAGCAAGTAACATCAGGACAGCATTATGCAAAGAATAAGCCAGCTGCCACTGTGTTCGTAAGACCATTGACTTGAAAAAACATCACCACTACCACTTCTGCACCTGGTCTTCATAAAAAAAATCCAGTTTATCTTTTATATTATATTAAACAAACTCAACTAGTGGAGAAATGAGGGTGTGTATCGAAAGACAGACATTCAAATGGAGATCTGGGATAGACTGTGTAAAACATCTAGCATAATCCAGGAAAATGAAAAATACAGAAATTAAGTCTGAAATGGTATTTGCAATGTCTTGTTTGCAGTTTGCCCTAAAAAATAAAAATTATTCCATTTCTCTTCCGTTCTTACAGACGGACCAGTGAGAAAACCTGTTCCTTCTCCTACTGTTCATGGACCTAGGTTGACTACAACAAATGAAAGGACAACAACAGTGAGACCTATTGTGTATCCACGGCCAAGTCAACCACCAGAGACAGCCAAATTTACCAGCTCTGCTGCTAGAGGAACAACAGCTTTTATTTCTGAGCCAAGTAAATACTTTTGTATATTTTTTTTATACCCCAAGCTCATAACAGTTTACAACTGTTTACAACTGATTGTTGTTTGTATATGGTTAATGAAAAAGTCAGACTCAAGAATAAATGTATGGGTTTGTTTTATGTAAAAGTTGAGCCATGGAAAATTGAAGAAATTCACAATAGCAAAAATGGAGTAACGATGAATGAAAAATGTAATTGTATTTTTTACTAAAGCCCAACTTTAACCAAAACTTTATATTTAGTTTTGAATAAAGAAGTGAAAGGGTTAGAACCTCTTTTAGATTTTTTGTTCTGCCTGTATCCCTATTGGGGTCACATTTTCTGTCAGGATAGAAAGTGATAGGAATATCTCTCCATGGAGAACATGGACAAACACAAAAAAAAAACATTCTAAGTAGTGTGGGGGAAGAGTAGAACATCTGACAATGTTTATATAACAGTCTGTGCTCTCTTGTCTTGTGGGGATATGCTCCCCCCCCCCCCATTTCATATATGGGTGTCACAAAGATAAGAAATAAAGGACAATTTTTCCATTGGGATCACAAACAGAAATAAAAGAAAACTGGAAAAATGTTTTACGTTTTACTATGATATTCAAGAATTTTAAAAAAGGGCTAGAGTTAGGCATTAATATGAAATATATGAAATAAAGTTTTGGATTAAATGAGGTACGTTTGAATTTCAGTTTTCGAATGTTCAGCAGATTCTTATATTGTACATTACAACATTATAGCATCATTATTGAATAGTATAGCACAAAATGTACTTTCACAAAAATCTTATGCTTAATAATATAAAACAATATATAATATAAAACTCTTGATAGTGTACAGCAGAACAAGTGTTTTATGTTTGTTTTCAGATATAGGCTGAATATAAGCTTGAATATGCTAGAATTATGGGAACTATATAAACCCAAATATGTTATTTTTCTTTAGTTTGTGCAAAGCTGAAAGCTGACATAGTATTTCTTGTGGATGAGTCTTCCAGCATTGGACCAAGCAATTTTAACAAAGTCAAAGACTTCTTGTATAGAATAGTTTCATATTTTCCTAAGATCGGACCCCAAGGAACGCAGGTAGGATTAGAGTTACAGTACATGTATGTGTTTTAATACAATGTTTGCTTTCACTATCTGCTTCTTTAACACATGCAATAGAGTGATATCATGAAGCTGCTGATGCAGAGGGACACAAGTACATGTGAGTCTACCACTTGACCCCTTTAATATTCTATTTGTTGAATGAGCACAAAGTCCCACAGACACAATTTAAAATCTTGTGGAAAGCCTTCCCATGGGGAGCAGAGGCAGTAGCCACAATGCCCAAAGTTTAGGAACGGAATGTCCAACAACCTCATATGGTTATGGAAAAGTGTCCAAAAAAGTGGCATATGGGGGTCAAAGTGATTGTAAAGTCTATTTTTTTTTTAAATAACAAGCATGTTACACTTACCTCCTCTGTGCAGTTGGTTTTGCACAGAACAGCCTGGATCCTCCACATCTCAGGTCCCTCCTTGCTGCTCCTGGCCCCTACCTACTGTCAAGTGCCCCCACAGCTGCACCCTCTCTCTCCTGATTGGCTAACCAACTTTGATTGACAGCCGCGCAAGCCATTGGGGCCACGGCTGTGTCTCAGCCAATCAGGAGAGAGAATCTCGGACAGCCGAGGGACTCATGGGCATCGCTGCACAGAGATGGGGCTCAGGAAAGTATTAGGGGGGGGGCTGGTGAGGCTGCTGCTCACAGAACATCTTTTTATCTTTATGCATAGAATGCATTAAGATAAAAAACCTCCTGACTTTACAACTCCTTTAATTTACTAAAGGAATATAGGCTGTTCACTTTGCAAGGAAATTATTCCAAGAGCTTGGTAAATAAGGCAAAATTTCACTTTGCAAAGAATACCCAATAATGTGCCAGGAAAAAAAAATGTCATGCACCCGACTGGATGATTTAGCAGATCTTCATCCCATTCATTAAGCTCTGGGGTAAATTCCCTTGCAAAGTGCAACTTCCCTTAGCGTGAACAGCCTTTTTGCCTTTAGTAAATCAACCCCATAGTGTATATTCAAAGGTGTGATTAAAGAGACGTGCAGCCTTGAGCATTACAAATATGTGCTTTTATGAAATATATGAATTAATTATATAAATACAGTATATTTATTTTTTAAAACATATTAGCAAAATACAGGGAAAACGCATGCTTAATGTGTTTGTGAAAAAAATGTTTTCTGATGGATTTAGGATAGAAGGCAAGCCAAAACCTAACTAAACTTAAATCTACTCCCACCCTCATTCTAAGCCTATTCTATCTACCCTGTAAAAGAAAAGATGGCTATGCTTACCTATTCTGAAGTCGCTCCGTTCCGGTCACATAATCTCTCCAACAACGGCTGCAGAGCCTGGGCAATGATGTCACCCATAGGCTTACTATGTGGCATCCATTGTTGGCTGTTCCTCCTCTAACCTGAAGCCAGTCATGTGACATGACCAGAGCAACTTCAGAATAGGTAAGTATAGTCTTTTTTTTTTTTTTACAAGATAGATAGATCAGGTGTAGAACGGGGGTGGGAGTAGATATAAGCTTAGTAAAGTTTCGACTTGCCTTCCACCTTTAATTTAATGAATTGTTATGACTTATTTATAAGAGCGATCATATTACAATCTCTTCTTGCATATTTTACTAACTTTCCAAATTCCCACCAACCAACATACCTGTACATCCACTTGCAGAAGTGGTTGTACCGGAAGGATGCCTGCAGCTGCAAGCATCAACCCAGTACCATTTTTTAGAGCTGGCGGTCGGCTTTTAGGAGATAACAGTTGCTTGGCCGTTATCCCAGCGAGCGGGAGGGGGTGCTCCCCCCCCTCCCGCAGCCTTCCGCGGCTCTGCCCAGGTCTCCCGTCTCACTGGGAAACCCGGGCAACCAGCCGGCACATCCGCCGGCTGGTTGTAGTCCCGAACAAAGCTGAATTTGGCTTTGATCGGGTCTCTGATGTAGTAACCGGGAATCAACGTCACAACGTCACCTCCAGTTTACTCGGCTACTAACGGCATTTTGAATACTGTGAAGTGCAGTCGAGGGGTCTGGGGTCTTTTAGACCCCCGATCCCTCCATAAAGAGTACCTGTCACTGCCTATTACTGTCACAAGGGATGTTTACAATCCTTGTGACAGCAATAAAAGTGATCAGATTTTTATTTTTAAAACCAGTGCTTAAAAAAAAATGTAATAAAATAAATAGGAAAAAATTTTTTTAAAGCGCCACCATCGACGTGAGCTTGCGCACAAAAGAAAACGCATACATAAGTCGCAAATGTCGCAAATGAAAATGGTGTTCTAACCATGCATGTGAGGTATTGCCATGATCACCAAAGTGAGAGCAATAATTCTAGAAAAAGGTCTTCTCTGGAATTCTAAAATGGTAACCGTTAAAAAAATTTTATGTGTCACCTATGGAGATTTTCAAGTACTGTAGTTTGTCACCATTCCACGAGTGTGCACAATTTTAAACCGTAACATGTTAGGTATCTATTTACTCTGTGTGACATCATCATTCACAATGTACAAATAAAAGTGGGCTAACTTTACTGTTTCATTTTTTTTAATTCAATGAAATGTTTTTGTTTTTTTTTAAATGCGTTTGAAAGAACGCTGCAGAAATACCACATGACAAAAAATATTGCATATATATATATATATATATATATATATATATATAAAATGTTTGAGGGTTCTAAGTAGTTTTTTTTAGCAAAACATACTGATTTTAACTTGTAAACAATATTATCTATTGTTTATTAGATTGCTATTGTTCAATACAGTGAAGAACCAAGAACAGAATTTCATTTGAATGAAAACAAGGACAGAAATTCTATTTTGAAGGCCATACGAAGCATGCAGTATTTTGGAGGAAATACCAAGACAGGTGAGAGGCATGTGCTGTAATGGAGACAAAAGAAATACAATACTAGTGTTACCAATTATGCTACAAAAACAATGTAGTTACCTCTGCGAAAAAAATTAATGTCTGGACCTGTCTGTGTCATAAGTATTGTTTAAAGAAATGTAAATATTGTACATCTCTGTCATTCAGGACGAGGTATTGGGCATGTTCTAAAGGAGCTCTTCCAGGTGTCTAAAGGAATGAGGACATCTTCTCCTCACTTGATGTTGTTGATAACTGACGGACGATCACAAGACAATGTTATGCAGCCATCCAGAGTGGCTCATGCTTTAGGTATTGTATCCATTATAATAGATAGACACGCATACATTACGTACAGTGGGGAAAATTTTTTTTCGATCCCTTGCAGATTTTGTAAGTTTGCCCACTTAGGCCCCTTTCACACAGGCGTTCCATATGTCCGTATATCACCCCATCCGTTTGCGGGTGATATACGGACATAATTCATGTCAATGGGATTGCGGATGTCAGCTGATGACAAGCGTCCTTTCAGTTCTGTTCTGTTTTTTGGAACGGAACAGAACTCTATTTTTCTTCCGTTTAAAAAAACGGAAAGGACGCAAAATCGGATGTCAGCTGTGTCATCCGCTAACATCCGCAATCACATAGACATACATCTAGATGTATATCTGTATGAGGAAGGACGTTAACTTTGGAGTCCGAAACGTTACTATTGAAATACTATGATATTGTACTGGCATGTACTTTGGATATTTTTCCAATAAAGAAAGAATATTTGTGCAGCAATCCCTGTGGACTTGTTCTCTTATATATACAGCCTGTGGGATGGCTTGATTGCTTTGCACACGACTTCAACAAACCACTGCTGTTGTGCTGCTCACCAAACTTCTGAATATATATATATATATATATATATATATATATATATATATATATATGTTTAGCCAATATGACCCCCTTTAGAGCAGGCCAAGATCCCCATAGATCCCCTTTAGAGCAGGCCAGGTCCACAGAGATCCTCCTTTAGAGCAGGCCAGGCCAGGGTCCCCCATTGATTCTCTTTAGAGCAGGGTCCCCATAGATCCTCCTTTAGAACAGGCCAGGCCAGGGTCCCCCATAGATTCCCCCTTTAGAGCAGGGTCCCCATAGAGTCCCCTCTTAAAGTAGGCCAGGAAATTTCCAGGGGGGAGCACTTGCCCCTCCCTGCTCCCCCTTGCGGATGCCCATGCTCAGGAGGGATTTTGGTCCACTCTTCTTAACAGATATTCTCTAAATGCTCAAGGTTTCTTGGCTAGGTCTTGACAACTCGATGTTTCAGCTCCCTCCATACATTTTCTATAGGATTAAGGTTTGGAGCCTGGCTCGGCCACTCGCTGACCTTAATGTGCTTCTTCTTGAGCCACTCCTTTGTGGCCTTGACGGTTTGTTTTGAGTCATTGTAATGCTGGAAGACCCATTCACAACCCATCTTCAGTGTTCTGGCTGAGGGAAGAATGTTCTCATCCAAGACTTTACAATACATGGCCCCGTCCATTGGCCCCTCAATGTGGCATAGTCATCCTGTACCTTTAGCAGATAAACATCCCCAAAGCATCATGCTTCCACCTCCATGCTTGACTGTAGGGATAGTGTGCTTAGGGTCATAGTCAGCATTTTTCTTCCTCCAAATACTGGCTAATCCTGCCAGTTCCTGCCCTCCCCCCTGTATGCTGACCACGGTATAACATGGCTTCTGAGCCCTGACACCATAGTCAGAGTACGTGTCTCTGTCATCCACAGCCCTACACTGTCCTCTCTGCCCCCCCCCTCCCCTCCCTGCTTTCTGCTTCTGTGTCAGGTGCCTCCCCCCTCCCCTTCTAATGCTGAAACAACTTTTATTATCTTGTATAATCTCTTTGTTTCCCAATGCTAGGTGCTTCTGTCACTGTGTTTTATAAAAATCATGTGACCGGCCAGCTCTCTCCTCCTCCCCTTCTCCCCTCCTGACTGACGTCAGTGGGGGAATCTCAGCTCTGCCTGCTAAAGCTGTCAGGCAGGGAGAGGAGAGACGCAGCCGGTCACATGATGGCCGATCGGCGCTCTGAAATTGGGTAAAGCCAGCATTTTTTTAATAAAACAGTGACAGGAGCACCTAGCAGTGGGAAACAAAAAAGATTATAGCAACATAGCAGTGTGGGTTAACAAACACTTTAACATTGTGAGTGTCATTCTTTTTTTTAAATTAAAACTACTGCTTGGATATTGCTCGTATATCAAGACAGCGCGCACAAACCAAGGCAACATTTAAAAAAAAACTTTGCTCGTCTTTCAAAATGCTCGTAAACCACGTTACTCGTAAACCAAGGTTTTACTGTATAAAGATTTCCGTTACTGTTTTGCAAGGAAAATTTTTTTGAAACCATCCAAAACCAGGAGAAAGCGTATTCCTCATCAAAGCTTGGCATACCATAATTGGCGGTTTTGCTATTGTTTTTTTACCATCCTGTCTATGTTTTGGTTTTTCACCTTTCAAAATTACAACATCAAGGAAAAACCTTTTACAAACTAGAGGGCAAGCAACTGAACTGTATCCATAAAATAGAGCAATTTGCAGCATAATGATAAGTAAATATATTATTTTATTACAATGTAGCACACCCCTGTAGGGACTGCTGATAAACTTGGATCCCCCACTCCTGCACAGCCAGGCACCCAGAGTCAGAGAACAATCTGTGACTTTTTTAATTAGAGAGTTAATAACTTGGGTAGGGATGGGAGATTTTGAGATGCCCACTTGACTTCAGCAGAAATTCAACCACTTCAGGTACATCTTCCTATATACATCTATATACAGTCACCTTCGCTCCCCCTGCACATTTACTTGCTTGCTCCAGCTGAATTACTCTGATTTATCTGACTGGCTCCCAGTCAGATTCACAACGGCCCATTACAGGCAGGAACTCGCAGCCCCTTTTTCTGTAGCACAAATATAGTGAAACAGCTTGTAACTTCTATGTGGCCACTGATCCCAGCATCACCTCTACAGGCACTACCAACCCACCTGCAGGATGCAAATACCCCTTTCACTAGCCCTCCAGGCTAACTCTCCACACCAGTCCTCCAGACTGACTCTTCACCAGCCCACCTGGCTGACTTTCAGGACATTGCTAGGGAAAGGCTAAAGACTTAAGCACACCGCTGTTTTCAAGCGAGACTGGATATATGTAGCAGTCCCCCCCCTTTGTAAGTCCCCACAGTGTTGATCTACTCACTCTGTCCTCTCTTGCTCCCATGCCTCCAGGAGAGCCTCCTCCCATTGTGTTTTTGGCAGGATCTTTCCAGGACACCCCCCAAGACTAGGGGTTTCACCTCAAGGGTCACAGAAAGCCTCCTCCACACTGTATCTACATCTCCTACCCGACTGCCCCTGCTGGCATGGCCCATGTCTATTTATGGAGTGGTCTCAGCCCCTGCCAGCCTACCTCTAAGGATTGGCTGAGGCTCCATAAATATTTAAGGCAGCTCCTCCTAAACTCCACCCACTAATTCTAGAAGATTCTCCAACTTTCTAGACCAGGGGGAGGCACCAGATAGCTGCCAGGGTGAGTCACCCAGTCCTAAACTCCAGTAAACCCTGACCCAGATTCCATAGCTCAGGCTTAGCCCTGAGCTAAATTATTATTTTCCTATTCTCACTTCTAGCACACACTAGCGGGAGCTACAAATATATTCCCAAAAAGGGGGTGCAAGTGCTACATGACGGCTCTTCCTTGGATTCTAGCAAATCTTTCTTGCTAAATGATATGAATGATTTAGCACCAGTGTTTAAAAACAGGGAGCTTTCACCACATCAGTTTTTAAAAAAATGTTTATATGGTTTGAAACTTTTTTTTAGGGATCCGCATGATTGCTGTGGGTGTGGGTGCTGCAGACATGGATGAGCTGAGAAGTATCATGATGCACCGTAATCTGGATGACTTATTCTTTGTCAACACATTTGATGACTTCCCTCTAATTGTACAAGAGCTGATAGAAACAATTTGTTCTGAGAGCAAAGCAACAGTGAAAACACAAGCTGAAGAGGTAAGACACTATCATGGATATCATATGTTAGAGAAAAAAAAGACACTATAACAACAAACCTCTACTAGAAATGGGCTATTTGGGTCTATTTCTAAGCCAGAATGTGACACAATTTTCAAAGTTTGCACCTGTTACAGCAAAAAAAATGAGTGTTGGGAAATGAACCATTTGCAACAGAACCTTTATAAGTTTAGAAGGCTATTTTTTTTTCATCTGACAGTAGCCTAATGGGCCATACACACTATACAATTGTATTTAGATTTTTTTCCTTTAGATTTACCAAAAACGTATAATAGGAGGTCAAATCTAAACACTTTCAATTTGTATGCAGTCAGGCTGGCCCTTGTACTACATAGTTGAAGGTAAATCTAAAGGAAATCTAACATCAAACGTTGTATAGTGTGTATCCAGCTTTAGACATATCATTTTACCTGTGCAATAAACAGTCACTCTTTGGTTCAACAGGAAATTATTAATTAGTCTATTCTATGCACCAGATTAGCTCAGTTCATTTGTAATGCAAAGTGGGCAGTACTGCAGATCCTCACTACAGCAATCCAAAAACATATGACATTTCTAAGCTTCTTTTCTTCTATTCTATTATGGCTGTTGTTTTCTATGCTTCCTGTTCATTTTGAGATTTCTCTTTACTATATCTTCAAAACATTTATTTAGATTGGTTGGTTTTGGTTTCTATACATAGCATTTTCAAAAAGTGCTATAAGGTTCGAGTGTATGATCTTGAGGAATATAATTTTTTTATAGTTGTGAAACAGAACATAGGTGAGCGATGTTACATTATGCCTTGTATACTGACATAACTATGGAGACCTAACAGTTTTTTTTTTTTTTTTTGCAGGATGTTAACCCAGAGCCAGAAGGACCAGACACACTTCCTGAGGAACCAGTGGGACCTTGCTCATCTTCGTGTTCTAAAGTAATATTTATACTGGGCAGCACATTTTTGGGCTTACCTTGGACTGTAGTCAGTTGGGGATACATGATGCACACGTATCTAGGTCAGACTAATATGGAGAGAGATAAGGTGGCAACTACTAGCCTCTTCCAGCCCCCAGTTTACCAAAGAGGAGGTAATAGTAATTGTTCCAGCAGGAATAATCACTATTTCCTCCTGAGTTATGTTGGGTAGAGTTGTCTTACAAAGGTGTGCAGGCTAAGATCCTTGTTTTACTATGACTAGAACATCTGTGACATGATTTAGCTGAACCACCTAGAGCAGCGGGTTTTCTCAACCAGGGTTCCGTGGAACTAAAAGGTTCCTCCAGAGGTTGCTATGGGTTCCTTGGGCAATGAGCAATGAGCAAATACTGCCTTTCAGATAAATTCCCACTGACACCATTGATTTTTGAAATGTAAGGGGAAAATTCTTCCCAATGACCACAAGTGTAAGGAGCATTCTTCCAACTGACCCTCGCACTAATGTATTATAAATTGTAAATTTTTAGCAGGGGTTCCCTGAAACTGGAAAGTTATTTCAAGGGTTCCTCGTTGTTGAAAAGGTTGGAAAAAGCTGAGCTAGAGAAATGATTGGAAGAAGCCAAATATAAATTGTCTTTGAAAAGTACAACTTATATAACTTGTTTATTTTTGTTAACATCTGACTTGTAATACAATAATATTATTTTGATTTTACAGGGTCAAAAGGGAGAAAAGGTAAGAAACAACTAGAACTTTGTGATGAGTTGAAATGTATACATTTATAACAATTGTAAAACATTCCTGTATTATCATGCCATCGCAAATGTTTTCTTAAAGTTCTTTACTATTGAACTTTCTGTGGTCTTGCGTTTCTGAGATAAATTCTGCATGGGTCATTTACATTTATATCAGTTATAAAATCCTTATATTTCTATGTTTACTTTCTGCAGGGTGAAACGGGACCAACAGGACAATCTGTGAGTTTAATGTTTATGTAAAATAAAACATAGTTATATTATATGACCAAGGACATACCTATAACCATATCAGAGCACATAACTGCTATGGGGTCTATTCATAACAATCAATTCTGTTGTTGTTAATAACACCGGGTCTGTTCTTAACAACCAATCTGCAATCTGTAGTACACAGTATACAGCAATTCTGCTCTAGAAATTTAAAAGAGAGTTGCTATGTTCAGGTGTCATCACACACAAGTTTTGTCTATCAAGTTACAATTTAATTTTAAAATTATGATTTTTTTTTACTATTAACCACTTTACCATCGGAGGATTTTGCTGTCTTACGTCTGGGCCACTTTTTGCGATTTGGCACTGTGCGACTTTAACTGACAATTGCGCAGTCGTGCGACGCCGTACCCAAATGAAATTGATGTCCTTTTTTTCCCACAAACAGAGCTTTCTTTTGGTGGTATTTGATCACCTGTGCGATTTTTACTTTTTGCGCTATAAACCAAAAAAGAGTGTAAATTTTGAAAAAATAACAATATTTTTCACATTTTTTTATATGAAATTCCCCCCCCAAAAAATGTAAAAATCAAATTTTTTTAAAATTTTTGGCCAATTTGTTTTCTGCTACCTATGTTTGGTAAAAAAAAAATCACAATAAGCGTATTTTGATTGGTTTGCGCAAAAGTTATTGCGTTTACTAACTAAGGGAAAGATTTCTGTCATTTTTGGTGGTTTTTTTTTTTAACGAGTAATGGCGGCGATCTGCGATTTTTTTTTTGCGGGACTACAACATTGCGGCGGACAGATCGGACCCCTGACTGACATTTTTGACACTTTTGGGGGTACCAGTGACATTACTGCAGTAATCAGTGCTATAAATATGCACTGTTACTGTAAAAATGACACTGGCAGTGAAGGGGTTAATTTTATTGGAGAGGGAGGGGTTAATGTATGCCTGGTGCTTACTAACGTGTGTGGGGGGAGGTGGCTGTGTGACACAAGGACAGATCCAGGGTTCAGCTATGCTGAACCCTGCAATCTGACCCTGCCTGTCACTTCGGAGATCCGCCCGCTTGTGTTTACACAGGCGGGCGGATCTCCACACTCGATTCCCCGACGATCGGGGAAGAGCGGCTCCTCCCCTGTCCCGACTTCCGCTGTGACTGAATACAGCGGGAGCGCGCCGCCTAGGAGGGGGAGGGTCTGCCGACGTAGGTCTACGTCGTCAGACCTACAACAGCCACTTTGCCACAGTAGGCTCAACGTGAGCAGCGGTAAAGTGGTTAAAATGTATCTAAAATCAAAAAAATGTTTTATAAGGTAAACAAGGGTTAGAATCTCTGTTAGATTGAAATGCTATCTGGGGTCATTCCTGGTGAATTTCTCTCTATCTGTCCTGCTGATTATTGTCAACAGGACTGAAAGTTAAGTAAAAACTTTTAATGTTTGAGATGTGACTTGAATAGGAAAGGATGATAGGTCTCTCAATGTTTTGGTGACAACGGTCCTCATTTGAAGAGTTCTCCTGTTAATTCCTATTGCGTCTTAGTACATCTTTTTGATAATCATATAGCTTTTGTCTTTTAATTACTTTTATGGATTAGGATTATTGATTGTATATTTTACTTTTTTTTAGTAAACTTCTATATTAGCTGTGCAGTCATTTTTTGCAGGGGTGCTTATATGCTTTTTTTGGTTGGTCCTCTATGATTAAGCCCAGTGTAGTTGAGACATGTCAGAGGGGTGTGACTGATGTGTGGGGATTTAAGCTGAAGCCTGTCTTTCATTTACTTCACAGTTCACACCAGAGTTGAATACAGTGTGTGGCAACACTTGCATACTACAGTATCTTGTATTATATTGTATCTTAGAGTGAGATGTGCTCTGTCTCTGTCAGCGCCTAAATGCAGAAATGCAGAGTGTAAATCTGGGGGACTGATACTGCGGACTTGGAGTGGTGCTGATCTGTAATAGTATTTGCTTTTTTGATTGTTAACAAAAAACAACTTGTCAGGGGACAAAAAGTGTTGGCTTTAAGTATAATTGAATATTAACTACAGTTGATAATAAGGAAATTGATTGCATACTGTGTAACTGATGTTCATTTGAACATGTTAAAGGCATTGTACAGGTTCAAATGTTTTTAATGTTTATACTAGGTTTTAGTAAATGTATATTCCCTGTGTCATTTGTTTGCCTCACCTGCAATGTTGTACTCAGATGTTGTGGCTGCAATCTATTCTCTTACTGTATGTCCATGTCTTAAAGTGGAGTTACACCCATTTTCGTAACTTTAGATCTATGTAATCCCCTTTAAAACGACTTTTACCAATGGAAACTTTTTTTTTTATTTTGCTAGTAAATACCTTAATTTCTGCTTTATTCCTCCTCTCCTCACTTCCGGGTTCGATCGGCAATGACGTCATTCGGCGATTCGCAGTGTGTGCTGGGATGTATTCCATTCCAGAAATCTCGCAGTATTACCCAGGAGCCGAGCTGTGCTGTGTGTATTCAGGCCGTGACCTGCCCCGCCTCCACCCCGCCTCCACTCAGTGAGTTGTACTGTATGCATTGTATTCAGGACGTGCTCTGCCCCGCCTCCGCCCCACCTCCTCTCAGTGAGCTCAGTGAGGATATAATGCTTTGAGTCCTCGCTCACTGAGAGGAGGCGGGGCGGAGGCAGGGCAGAGAACGGCCTGAATACAATGCATACAGTACAACTCACTGAGAAGAGGCGGGGCGGAGGCGGGGCAGGTCACGGCCTGAATACAGCAGAAATTAAGGTATTTACTAGCAAAAAAAAAGTTTCCATTGGTAAAAGTTTTAAAGGGGATTACATACATCTATGTAATCCTACGTATTAAAAATGGGTGGAACTCCGCTTTAATTCACCTAGCTTGCCTTTATTCACTAAAGAGACAGACAACTTCTTGTTCAGTGTCACACATTGTTCAGTCAGTGCCTCAACGTTTCCTCACTGTTGTCTCACAATTGTGGAAGTGCTAATGCGATGAAAGACTGCATGGTGATCTCTCTGTATATTGCTCTGACTGTTTATGTCTGTTTCATAACTAATTACTATTTAGCACTTATCTGCAGAACACAAGCATGAGAGATCTAGGGATTTTGGGAGATATAGTTTATTCACAGGAAGTGTCAGTTCTTAGACTACAGACATATGTCATGCATTAGCCTGTGCAATGCCATCCTGCATGCCTCATGTTATAACACCTTTAGGGTGTTTACTAAGCCCACAACAGTAAAATCAGTCTGTATATGCAGTAAAGCATACTCACAGTGGAACCTAAGGGGTTAACCCTCTGCATTGTGTAAAAAGGCTGTTTCATCCTGCCTTCTCTGATCTCCCCCCTTCTTCCACGGTTCCCAAACCATCTCCTGCTAGTACAGAGCTCTGGGGGCAAGCTGCACATGCTCAGTTTGGTGTGTAGTGCTAGAGAGTTCTTTTTTTTTTTTGGGAGGGTGCATGTGATCAGCACGGGGCCAATCGGCACTGTCGTCCAGACAGAGGATCAGGAATCCTGCAGCCTCATGGTACAGTCAGGGGCGAATAAAAACTCCTGCAAGCTTTAACCAGACACTGATAGAAGTCACAAGACTGCCCTAACTACTGATGAGAAAAGGTATTTAGCAGTTTATCTTTACTAAAATGATTGCATTTCCATGGTATGTGTACTGTGGGAGACCAGATATAGTGAGTGTAGGGTCCTGGGCTTAGTAACACTAAGTATTTGCAAACAGCCCTGCGCTTGTCATTTAGGAATTACTTTGTGCCGTTGATGTCCCTATGCACCACTAACATAATTAGTTCATATTCTGTAATAATGGCTATGTTTGAAAGCAAATATAGACAGTTGCATCTTATTTTTTATGGGTGTTACACATTATGAAACATTTAGTGAATGTTCCACTTAAAGTGTATCTATACCCAACACTTTTTTCTTTAGTCTTAAAAGAATGGAAATTATTCAAACTTCATGTTTTACTGCCATCAAGAGCAGGGCTATGAATAATATTTTTCCTAGAGAGAGGGTTTAGCCTTAGGCACTCAGAAGAGAATAATAAGTTGGCATGAGCAGTGCACAGTGGTGAATCGTGGGTGCATAATGCACACAGTGCAGTAGTCAGAAAAGCATAACATACAGAGTGCAAGGGTCAGAGGTGGGGAGCTTACTGGGAACAGGGATAAGGAATGTATAATGCACAAAGTTCAGGGGACAGGGGTTGGATTGTAATACACAGAGTACAGGAGTCAGGAGTGCTTAACCATTTAAGCCCCGGAAGATTTTACCCCCTTCCTGACCAGAGCCTATTTTGCGATTCGGCACTGCGTGAATTTAACGGACAATTGCGCGGTCGTGCGATGCTGTACCTAAACGAATTTGACGTCCATTTTTTCCCACAAACAGAGCTTTCTTTTGGTGGTATTTGATCACCTGTGCGATTTTAACTTTTTGCGCTATAAACAAAAAAACAGCGTCAATTTTGCAAAAATAACAATATTTTTCACATTTTTTAATATGAAATTCCCCCCCCCCCCAAAAAAAGTAAAAATCAAAGTTTTTTAACATTTTGGGCCAATTTTTACCATATGTTTGGTAAAAAAATCGCAAAAAGCGTATTTTGATTGGTTTGCGCAAAAGTTATTGCGTTTACTAACTAAGGGAAAGATTTTTGTCATTTTTGTTGTTTTTTTCTTAAACGAGTAATGGCGGCGATCTGCGATTTTTTTTGAGGGACTGCGACATTGTGGCGGACAGATCGGACCCTTGACTGACATTTTTAAAACTTTTGGGGTTACCAGTGACATTACTGCAGTAATCAGTGCTATACATATGCACTGTTACTGTAAAAATGACACTGGCAGTGAAGGAGTTAACTTTATTGGAGAGGGAGGGGTTAAGTGTGTCCCTAGGGGTGGGTTTCTAACTGTCATTGGCTGTGGCTACTAGTGTAAGAGCAGAGATCAATGGTCCTACATAGTAGAACCGTGTGATCTCTATTCTTACACAGGGAAGAATGACAGGTGGCTTAGTTTACATTAGCCGCCTGCCTTTCTTCCGGTGTAACGGAAGATCGCGGGGGCCCGTGACCGCGCGGGAGCGGGAGCGCGCCTCCGGCAGTGCGCGCTCGCTCCCTAGAGCCTCACAGGCTAGCGACGTAGCCCTACGTCGCTTTGCCTGTGAGGGGCTGACCACCGCAGTAAATAGTCGTGCGGCGGTCGGCAAGCGGTTAATTTGCAGAGATTTCCTCCCATTTTCTGTTTAGCTATGAGACAGGAAGTGAAGGGAAATCTCAAAAATGGGACCACAGATGTCTACATTTTTTGACAGGGTTTATAACCCCCACTTGCATTATCCAAATTAAAAGAAAAAAAATAGCCTATAGTTCTATTTTAATGTGGTCACAAGCAACCTTGAACGCTTTACCAGTTACAGCAAATTGTCTCAAGAAAATGTTCCTGTTCTTTTCCCTTTTTGACCATAGAGATATCTGTTTATTAGTGCTTACCACTAAATACCATTACCACTACAATACCAGGTCATATAGTTCTTGATGTGTGCACTATCCTGGTTAGGCTAAATCAAAATCAGAATTACATTCTATAAGCAGCAAGATATTTTTTTTTACATTTTATGTCTTAGTTCCTAGAGTCTCCCAACTCAGCTTTGTAAAAGATTACTCAGTTTGAGTAAATCTTTTTTAGTTGACTGTTTGTTTGAAAGTAATGGGTGTTCATTTTTCTATCTTCATACTGACTTCTGATATGAATCTTGACTTTCTTTTTAAATTGCATAAAAAATATAGACAGTTTTGTTAATAATGCAAATACAAAAAAAAATGTCCTTTCTTTTATACAGTATTTTATCTTTATTAGACATTCACAGGTTTACAGACTGGTGGATTTGATCTCCTTAACATAAACTCGAAAGGAGAGAAAGGAGAACGGGTAAGAACAAATGAAAACCCTTTGTATGACATTTAGAATGCAATAGTATTACCGACATTGCTATACTAATATAAATAACACATACAAAGACAATATTTGTATGCGGTGACAAGTGCAGTATATATTTGGAAGGTCCATTCTGGTGAATTAATTTATAAGGAAAAATACACTTAGGGGGTCTATTTATAATTTGTTTCACACAAGAAACTATCAAAACCTACATGCTAGGATGCATGTGAAATATAAATTGTGATATGGCGATTACAATTAAATTGTCTTCTTTTAATGTTAAAACAATAAAGTACAATTGTATATGTAGCAACATTTCCAGGCCTGGGGCCTGAGGTGGGTCTGCCATCAGTACAGGTAACACTTCCAACACATTTAAGTTGTGAACCCAGGTGTGAGAACTGAGACAATGACCATTCCGGGATCTTTGGTTTGTTTTATTGTATTTAGGGGATGGGAGAAGGGAATGAGTGGGATACTCCTCTGGCTCTTCTAGGCTTGACTGGGACTTTGTACAAAAAAATGCTCACCAACGCTGTCTTGGTGCCAGCTGAATGCCGACCAGCGCTTCCTGACGCTTCAAATGCTGCTTGACTGAATTAGTGCTGAAACCTCGACTTGTAACTTGGATTGTTAGCTCAGAAGTTCCAGGACTGTAGAACTCTTGACTCCTGATACTTAGCATAGCTCAAAAGTCACTGAACAGCTCCTTCTAACCCTTCACTGGCTGAGATGGCTCCTTGTCACTACTTGTGCTGCTGCAACTCTCAACTTTGTACACTTCACACTGTACACTGACTCTTCAGGGACCAAACTACAGGTGCCCCCTCTTATACTTCAGGGTCCTCTGACTAGGTACCCCCTCTAATATTTCAGGGTCCTCTGACCAGGCATCCCCCTTAACAGTTAGCTGACTCCTGGATCCCTAGAACCTTCTCCGGAATGGTCCCCTCGTACACTAGGCAGACCCCCAGGGGCAGTCCACAGTACTCACGACCTTTGTAGGCTTTCCTGGAACTGGATCCCTCTCTCTCTCTCCGCTGGTTCTCGGCACACTGGATCCCCTCTGCAGCTCAGCTCCATCCTCTTTGGATTCCCACCACCCCCTTCCTCTGACAGGAAGAAAGACAGCCAGACTCTCCCTTCTGGGACTCTGCTTCCCGCCAAAGACGCTGCGTCATGCGTTCCTTCAGAACTTATACCCACTTCCAGAATCCTCTGCAGCAGAATCTGCCTTCTGGGGTAGATACAGGCCTGAGTGTGCCTCTGATTGGGTTTCCTCCACTGTCCAATGAGAATCCTCTCATGGAGCCAGTGGGGAGACTCCCCTGTCAGCAGACACACCTGGGAGACATGACAGCCAGCTGAAATCATGGCCCTGCTGTTAGGCAGCCAAGGCCCACTATACTTTACCTAGCACCTACCTGTAGGGTGCTACATATAATTTTGCCATACAGTATGGTCTGACATTTTTTCTTTGCATCTCAAAAATTCAACCCCTGATTAAAGGAATTAGCAGATTACATGTATATCTTGGGGATGTGGTGCTAATGGTCACTCCCTGCACCATAAAGCCTGGTTATATTTGGTTTATATGCACGGGAAGCTTAGAGTTGGCTTGGAATATCCTGATAACTACAGTAGGGGTGCATTATTTTCTGTATTATAAGCTGCCTGCTCACATTGATTCTGGCTCAAATATATGATTTTTTTAAAAGAGTAACTCCACTTTTGTTGACAAAAAAACATTCCCCTCTGGGTGATCTCTGTACATTGCAAGGATTTCAACAAACTTTGTTGCACATTCCTACCTTTTTTTATTCTGAAGAAATCCCTGTGTGTTTGTCTGTATACATGTGGGAAAGCAAATCTAATGGGAGTGGTTTCATAATTATCAATTGGCTGTGCACCTGCAGAACACTAATGAGGAAAGCTGCATCCCTTTAGACCTGTCCCTTTTGGGAGTATCTCACCAAAAATTACATTTTTGTTGCTGGGGATGCCTGAAATCTGACTTGTATCATAGTGCAGACTTCTGGGAGCCAATCACATAAGCTGGAAATTATGATTCTGGGGGCATTCTATACACTTTCTGTGGACAGAACACCTCCAGGTAGCCTGCATTGCATTTTACAGACAATTACAGAGCTGCAGATTGAAGAGGAAAGGTATACGCTACAGTATATTATTTTTTCTTTATGTGCGATTTTCAGTGGAAGTTACCCTTTAACTAAATTGTAATGCCATTCCTTTGTGTTCATAATGATTGAGACCTGCATTATAAGCACAATAAGAATTTTAAAATTTACTTTGATTATTTACATGGTGCTAAAATACAAAAATACCATCTCAAGGTACAATTGTCACTGCCCTCTCTGACAATTATACAATAATACACCTTTATACTCACAGCCTTTTTTTTTTTTTTTTTTTTAAATGTAATATAAAATCTTGCTTCTAATTACCATTATGTATACTAAAGGTAAACCTTTTCATCATTTGGTTGTGCAGTATCAGACTGTCATGCAATGTTTATTCTAAAACCCTATTGTTTAGTCTACTGTAGACTTGACAACAGTGGTAATAGTTAATGTTTCTTAATGTTTTAAGCTTTTTAAGTTTCCTAAGTTTAAGCCTTATTTTATCACAGTTTTACACATATTGACAGAACTATTTTAGCTTTCCCTGACTTACCTTTTCTCACTATTGTCTTTGCATATTTTTATTGTTTGTGTCTAGTTCAAGACAGCTTTATAGATCTTTTTTCTTTTGTGTTCACACATATTCTTTTATCATATTAATTAAGGAACGAGTGCCTTAGATTCCTTGTTTTGCAATGTGTTTTTTCACATATATGCTAAATTTTCAAAGCGTTCTGCTCAAGCTTGCTTGCATACAATTTGTAAACGTTCCCTATAAATCATTCACAGTAGGGGGGATTTGCAAAAGATCTACCAGTCAAGCAATGAGATGGAGAAATGTGTTAATGGCTAATTAACAGATTTGAAATGTTCCCTTAACAGAAATGGTTGTTGGAACCAAAGAGAGGTTTGCTATTTGATGAATATTTGATATATAAACTGCATAAACTGAAATACATCATGAATGTATGGAAACTTGCAGAATCTTTGAAACAGCACTTAGCTTAGCACTGGCATGTATAAAAACATGTGCATGTACTTCCATGTTACTTCTGAATTAATATTATGTCTTGCTTGCCTATTCCTCAATCTCCCTTGAATATAAGGCTGGCTTTTAGATATTTATGTGGAAGATATTGCTAAGGAAGATTTCAATAGAGGCACAGAAACTGTAATTCACAGGCTACAGTCATCTACATATATTCCACAAGTGATCATTTAAGAAAATGTTGTTCATCATTAAATTGTAGAAATTGTCCAACAACAGCAATATGTATGTTTGATATTCCTTTTTATTTATCATATACCATATTTTAACAATATGATATCTTTTTAGGGTTTGCCTGGGCAAGATGGTATTCCTGGCCTTCCAGGGCGCCCTGGTCGAACAGGTCCCCCGGGTCCTCCCGGCCTAATGGTAAATGATATGCCAAGCTCTGTATTGTTTTTAGATCATTCGGCCTATGCATCATAAAGATCTCATTATCATAGACACAATGGGGTTGATTTACTAAAACGAGAGAGTGCAAAATCTGGTGCAACGCAGCATAAAAACCAATCAGCTTCCAGGTTTTTTTTGTCAACGCTGAAAAGAACAAGCTGAAGTTAGAAGCTGATTGAATACCATTCAGAGCTGCACCAGATTCTGCACTTTCCAGTTTTAGTAAATCAACCCCAATGCGTTTTCCTTAAAGTTAAACTCTGAACATTCTGACAGTACATATAAGTGATTCATACACCTCCACTCTACCAAACAGCACACCAGGAAAGTGACATTATTTTCTCTGGTGTAGAGGAGGGGGGTCACACTAGTAAGTCATTAATTCTGCTCTCTTATCTTATCAGTATGATCCCTGTCATTTTATGTACATGCAGCACACCTGCTTAGCACCTAATACCTTCCCTCTCTCCCAGTCTGAGTGCAGGGGTTGATAGGAAGCTGATTTCAACACAGATTTAGGTACTTTTTCTAGTTGTATGTAAAATAAAAAATAAAAAAATCACAATCATAACATAAACATAGTACTAGCAATACAGATGATAGGTATTTCTGACAATCCAATAAAGGCTTACTTGAAAACTATTTTATGTTGTGATTGCTGCTTGTCTGCTGGCCATCTCTTTGCACAACTTCCTGGATTACCTTGCATGCTTACACTTTCTCCTCTGCTCTTCCTTTGGTTTACTTTTGATTTTTAAGGACTACATTTCCCATTGTACCTTGTTGCCTGCAAGCAGTGATGATGTCAGGTGTGCTAATTCATATACTGGCTGTGCCCCTGAAACTCAACCTCTTCAGAACCTTCTGCAGTTTAGACAGCAGGCTCTATGAAATATGTGATATAGCAGTGCATATTCACAAGGCATAAGGGTTTATTTACTAAGATTAGGTAGTGTAAAATCTGGTGCAGCTCTGCAAAGAAACCAATCAGCTTTCAGGGTTTTTATTTTGTCAAAGCTTAATTGTACAAGCTGAAGGTTGAAGTTGATTGGCTACCTTGCACAGCAGATTTTTCACTTTCCAATTTTAGAAAATCAACCCCATAGTGAAGTTGTATCACTGCATTCAGGGAAGTAAATATTTTTCAAACTTCAAGGTTATTTAGAAAAAAAAGCTGTATTTATAATCATTATTTATCTTTTGTGCCATATTGATATCTATTTATTTATTCATTGATCTTTGTGCATATTTCTATATACCTTCCTGTCTAATCATATACACACCTATAGTAGACAGCGCCATTCCCACACCCTTATCTCCCATAGTGAATTTGTGTCACTGGATTCAGGGAAGTAAATATTTTTCAAACTTCAAGGTTATTTAAATTAGTAGGAGTAAGCTAAAAATAACTGAATATCAATGTAGAAATGAATATATGATTTAAAATTTTGACTATAGCTACCCTTTAATTATTTGTAAATAGATAAGCAACTGCACTTAATTGTTTCTTCCTATGTGCATGCAATTCAACTTTAAAGAAAATCAATTAAAAGACTATTTACTTTAAAATCCAGTTCCATGGCACTGAACCTTTTTTATTTTTTTTCTTGCCATTTGCCCAAATCCTTTTTTCTGATGTAACTCGGTGATGCAGCACTTGTTGATGGTGCTTTGCTGATCTGTGGAGGCATAAGCCTGTCCTCATCTGACATCACAAGTTTGAAACTGTACCATATGTTTAGCATTTCTCTATAATGATACAGTGGTGGCATTTACATGATGTTTTTAACTAATAGCCTATTTTTACTTGTTGAATACTGTATATGGTTACAAGTTGCATATTTCATTGTGATTTAATCATTGTGACTATCCTGTTAGAAACATAAATTATGACTGTAAAGTATCGATGATATATTTAATGAACATATGTTGAATTACAGGGTCATAAGGGCTTTCAAGGTGACAGGGTAAGGAACTGTACTTTTAAATGTCTATGTTTGACATTTTTTGTGTAAATGTTTAAAGTGTTACTAAACCCACAACTGTACAATCGGTCTGTATATGCAGTAAAGCATGCTTGTTATACTCACTGTGGAACCTAAGGGGTTAATTCTCTGCATTGTGTCAAAAGGCTATTTGATCCCGTTTTCTCTGATCCTACTCCCTTATTCTACTGTCCCCAATCCATCTGCTAATAGTACAGAGCCTTGGACAGACTCTGCACACGCTCAATTAGGTGTGTATTGCTAGACAGTTCCTTTTTTTTTTGAGAGGGTGCATGTGATCAACACAAGGGCAAACAGCACTGTACAGCCAGAGGGTCAAGGGTCATGCAGCCTCATAGGGCGTAGAATGTTAACTCCTCCTACAAGCTTTAACCAGTGCTCGAGCAGACACTGATAGAAGTCATAAGGCTGCTATATACTGCTGATGAGAAAAGGTATTTAGCAGTTAATATTTACTATAAAAATTTAATTTCTATGTTCTGTGTACTGTGGGAGACCAGATATAGTGAATGCAGGGTCCTGGCTTCAGTAACATTTAAAAATTTTTACATAAATTTTACATTAATGGGAACTTGAATGTTGTTTTTTGGGATATAATAAACTTACAATAGCCACCCTTTATTACCTGAAATGTTCTTTCCTTATGTTACTCTGTTATCTTTCTTTTTCTTTTCTTCTCACCAATTCTGCAAATACATCTGAACAGGCTGCAGAGTTGTACACGTGGGTTTATGTGCATTTCTTGTTTAAAGAGTAAGACTTGGCATAAAAGGATTAACCAAATCTCACAACTGCTGCTAAAGCTATATAAACCTCCTCTTGTGGTGTTCTTCTTCAGGCTTCAATCCCGAACAGGTGCTAGCTATAGTCCTCACTGTACTAGTAACATTAGTTTGCAGGCTTTACACATTGATTTTTTGTAGTTGTACATAAAGCATAACTAATAACCTGGGTACTGCCTGAGCTTATATGACATAGATTATGCTATATGAACAATTATATGTGTGTATGTGTGTGTATGTTTGAAAAAAAAAAAAAAAAATATATATATATATATATATATATATATATATATATATATTGCATATCTGTATATTGTGTATACTGTTTTTTGTATTCTTATGTTTATGTTATAAAATTAATGATAGTTTTGTGTATCTTAGGGACTTCAAGGATATCCAGGACCGCATGGACCAAAAGGCGACAGAGTAAGCATTTTAGAAAAAGAAAAATTGAGGGTTGCCAGATGTTTGTGATTTTTTTAAATTAACATTCCCTTTTCTCTATAAACAGTGAATTGTCAATTTTATCTTGTGCATGGTGTATATGACCGTTGGCTGAAATATGAAATGAAAGCCATGGAAAGTGCCAGTAGTGCTGCCATGTAATTGAACACAGCCATATCTTTCACAACTTATCACTTGCACTGATGGCTTTTCCCACGTATTTGCCAGCTTGTAAGGGGGACTTGTACTTGGACAGATGTTTACACCATCTTATCAGTCTCGCCCTGACTCTTCTTTTTAGTCACCATTTTGGAAACATGTCTACTGACCAGAGGCCTGCACACACATTCCTGGCCAGAGGCCTAACACCTGTATAAAGGAATGTCCTCACATGAATGCATTTGCAGCACTTTACTGCAACTTCACATCTTCACATTACTTCTGTGACATTTCACATTTGACATAGTGCTACTAGCCAGGATGCATAGCCGGCAGCAGACATTTAAGTTCACGTTCAAGTACACATCTTTTAGTCATCTTCCCTCCTGACTCTTCTCCTTGGGAGCACCATAGAATTGGGACTACTACTTTATGTATACTAAATCCACTGCCCTAAGCTCTCTATCACCGAGTCACAGGATTTGCAGCTGAGGGTCAGGGGACAAAGTGCTTCCATTAGTTTACTAGTCTCTTCCTAATATCCCTTCTATAAGAAGCACAAGGGGAACACCAGTACGCTGAATTTCAAAAGAGCCAATTTCCCTAAGCTTCACTCTATGCTACATGATATTAAATGGATATAAACCTAGGAACAAAGAACACTGAGGAAGAATGAGAGTGCTTCAAGAGCATACTAAATAAAGGTATTGTCAGTGCATCCCAAGGAGCAACAAGTATAAAAGACAAATTGAATGGTTAGTACAAGGCTATGCCGAACCAGCCCAAAATCCCTTCCCCACTGAATTCATAAAAGAAACAACTGTAGGTGTCCCTGGGGTATTTGAGTGGAAGGGCTGGAGATGGTAAGTGTAGTAATGAAAGGTATAGAAAAGAATATATAAAATTTCAACATTTATTGATTTATATTAAAATTCAATGAAATACAAAAAATAACATATTTAGACTTTAAAATAACATTCCATATACATATCCTGATAGGGATAATACATTAGGGGTTCATGAAGCAGGGTAGTGTATCCTCCAACATGTTTCGGAATTTTTGTTCATCTAATTCCTTCTTCAGGGAAGTTTATATACACATAACTGTGCATTCACCACCAGGTGGTGAATGCACGGTTATGTGTATATAAACTTCCCTGAAGAAGGAATTAGATGAACAAAAATTCCGAAACATGTTGGAGGATACACTCCCCTGCTTCATGAACCCCTAATGTATTATCCCTATCAGGATATGTATATGGAATGTTATTTTAAAGTCTAAATATGTTATTTTTTGTATTTCATTGAATTTTAATATAAATCAATAAATGTTGAAATTTTATATATTCTTTTCTATACCTTTCATTACTACACTTACCATCTCCAGCCCTTCCACTCAAATTCCCCAGGGACACCTACAGTTGTTTCTTTCAACAAGTATAAAAGAGCTAAAATCAAACCTGTGTGACTAAACTCTAATGTAAAAATGCAGATAAAAGCAAAAGAAAAGAACTTAAAAAAATATAGGGCTGAGGGGTCATTGCTAGCATTCCAACAATACAAGGAATGCAATAAGAAATGTAAGAGCGCAATCAGGATGGCTAAGATAGAACACGGAAGGCACAAAGCAGAGGAGAGTAAGAAAAATCCTAAGACATGTTTTCAATACATTAACAGTAAGAAAGTGAGGCCAGGGCATATTGGCCCCATAAAGGAAGATTAAGGGAATTTGGTTACAAAAGACAAAGTGAAGGCAAAGGTTTTGAATGCATTACAATTATTAGTTTTCATGAAGGAAAAGGGGGGATATTGTAACCAAGACTGTAATGTCAATAACATCACAGAATGCACCCTAAGGGTTAACAGAAGTCAGTATCAGAAATAGAGTTAAAAAACTTAACATAAATAAGTCACCAGGACCAGATGGCTTACACCCGAGTGTCCTTAGGGAACTCAGTCAGGCCATAGCTAGACCATTGTTAATAATTTTTATGGACAGTGTACTGACTGGAATGGTACCAGTTGATTGGAGAAAAGCCAAGGTGGTATCAATATTTTTTAAAAAAAGAGCAGAAGTATATCCCTGGAAACTACAGGCTAGTCAGCCTAACATCAATAGATTGTAAGCTATTGGAAGGAATGATAAAGGATCATATCCAAGATTTTTCTGATAAAATCAGTATCATTAGCAGTAATCAGCATGGATTCATAAAGGATTGTTCATGCCAGACCAATCTATTATCATTCTATAAGGAAGCGAGCTGTCATCTAGATAAAGGAAGGCTGGTGGATGTAGTATATCTGGATTTTGCGAAGGCATTTGATACAATCCCCCAAAAAATGTTTACTTTTCAAACTGAGGTCTTTTTTTCACATGGACCATAGGGTATATAACTGGATAGAAAACTGGCTACAGGAACGTGTCGAAAGGGTGGTGATAAATGGCGAGTACTCAGAATGGTTCGGTTTGGAAAGTGGGGTCCCCCAGGGATCTGTCCCGGGGCCAATTCTGTTTAGTTTATTCATTAATGATACAGAGGATGAGATAAATAGCTCAATCTCAGTATTTGTGGATGATACAAAGCCAAACAGGGCAATAACTTATGTGCTGGATGTAGAAACCTTACAGGGAGACCTAAATAATATAATGGGGTGGGCAACTACATGGCAAATGAGTTTTAATGTTGAAAAATATAAGGTGATGCATTTGAGTTGCAAAAATATGAACGCAAGTTACTTGCTGGGGGAAGAACCTCTGGGGGAATCTAGGATGGAGAAAGATCTGGAGGTCCCAGTAGATGACAGGCTCAGCAATGGCATGCAATGCCAAGCTGCTGCAAGCAAAGACAACAGAATACTAGCATGCATCAAAAAGGGGATTTACTGAAGGGATAATTCACCTACTCTATAAGACTCTAGTCCGGCTGCATCTTGAGTATGCCTTCCAGTTCTGAGCACCAGTTCTAAAGAAGGATGTGCTGGAACTGGAAAGAGTTCAGAGAAGGGCAACAAAACTAATAAAGGGACTGAAGGATCTCAGCTATGGAGAAAGACTACAGGCATTGAATTTATTCTCTCTGGAGAGGAGACGCTTGAGAGGGGATATGATAGCAATCCACAAATATCTTACTGGTGGCCCTAGCATAGGGAAAAAAAACTATTCAATGAAAGGGAATTTAAAAAGAAACGCGGCCATTCACTGAAATTGGAAGAGCAGTGGTTTAACCATAATCACTGTAAAGGTTTCTTTACTGTTAGAGCAGTAAGGATGTGGAATTCTCTTCCACAAGCAGTGGTATCATCAGGGAGCATCGATAACTTCCAAAAACTATTAGATGGGCATCTTTACAATTGCAGCATACAGGGATCGACAAATTAAAAACGTTCACACACAGACACACAAGTTGAACTGGATGGACTGGTGTCTTTTTTCAGCCTTACCAACTATGTAACTATAGACCTGTTAGTTTAACTGCTATAGTTAGGAAGATACTAGAGAGTTTACTAAAAGACCACATAGATGAGTTCTTGCTAGAAAAAACAATTTTAAGTAACAGACAGCATGGGTTCATGAAAGACAGAAGTTGTCAGACAAATCTGATTTCTTTTTATGAGGAGGCAAGTAAAACTGTAGACAGAAGAGTGGCTGTGAACGTAGTATACTTGGATTTTGCAAAAACGTTTCCCCACACATGGCTACTGTGTAAAGTTATATCTGCAGGCCTAGAAAAATCAGTTTGTAAATGCATAGAAAACTGACTAAAAGACCATATTCAGAGAGCAGTGAGTAATGATTCATAGTCTGAATGTTCTAAGGTTATTAGTGGTGTATCCCAAGGTTCAGTGTTGGGCCCTTACTTTTTTAATATATTTATATATTATATAGGGTCTGAGATTAAAAGAACCATTTCAGTCTTTGAAGATGACACTAAGCTATGCAGTGGAATAACGTACTAACAGGATGTCTCCAACTTACAAGCCAACCTCAATGCACTGTTTAATCGGGCAACAATATGGCAAATTAAGTTTAAGGTTGATAAATGTAAAGTTATGCACTTGGGGGCTAAGAATATGCATGCATCATACATACTGGGGGAGTGCAACTGAGGGAATCAATGGTGGAGAAGGATCTGGGGGTTCTGGTAGATCATAAACTTAATAATGGCACGCAATGCCAAGCTCCGCTTTTCAAAGTGAGCAAAATCCTTTCTTGTATTAAGAGAGGTATAGACTTCAGAGAGGGGGGATATAATTTTGCCCCTATACAAATCATTTTAAGACCTCATCAGGAATATGCAGTTCGGTTTTGGGCACCAGTTCACAAAAAAGATATTGGGGAACTGGAGAAAGTGCAGAGAAGGGCAACCAAACTGATAGGGGGCATGGAGGAGCTCAGCTATAAGGAACAATTAGAGGAACTGAATTTATTCTCTCTTGAGAAGAGGAGATTAAGAGGGGACATTATCAACATATAATCAAAGAATGTGCAGCGCTAAACCAAATCTCAAAATAAATATCCCAAAACAAACTGAACAAAAAATGAGAAGAAATATATATAATAACAACAAGGGAATAAAGTCCACAAAATAGAAAACATATATCCCAGTGCAGTGAATAATCACAGAACAGGATTGTGCCACCTTCTGTGCTCCAATCCTCAATGTGAAAACCTTCCACCACTTATGGACTCAGTTACCCATACAGGTACTGGGTCAACCACGTTTTGAATGTGTCCAAGAGTGGAACTAGAAGACTCCAAAGGTTTCCACACGTAACAACCCAATGAGTCCACTCCACATAGATTGGTGTCAAAACAGTGCGTTGGACCATAGAGATAAAGAGAGGCTCCACATAGTGTAAAACTGTATCTCCAAAATGTATTTAAAAAAGTAGAAAACTTACATAATTCCCAACAAACAAGCGCTTGTAACATCATCCAGTATACAAGATCATAGTGCAATGGCCTGAATGGTAAGAAACCCAGCGCGTTTCATCTTCAAAGACATCATCTGGGGTCTTTATTTTGCGACTTGGTTTAGCGCTGCACTTTCTTTGAATAACTGTTTATTGCAATGACATGTCCATTGTAGTGTGAGCAGCTAGAGATACACTGGAATTAGCACAGTTTCAGCACATTTCACACTATATGAATAAACGTATAAGTGGTCCATATAGTGAACTTAGTGTTGAATTATTAACTTCAGGGTCATCACAGAGGACAAGGGGGCACTCTTTACGTCTGGAGGAAAGATTTAATCTCCAAATATGAAAAGGCTCCTTCACAGTAAGAGCTGTGAAAATGTGATGGGCCGGGGTAGACAGGGTGACCCCAGCTAATCCTCACATGATCTGTGCCACCTTGCTTGGGAATTCAGCCGTGCATAGGGCCCTTTATATCAACCCTGTGTAGGTCTACATTGGCACGTTGACAGCTCTGGACTCTCCTAGGCCCCACCCACAGTTGGCATTTATATGGGCACTCACTCCACCCACTAAACAGCATGAAGAGTTTTGCTAAAGTTATAAACACCTGCTTAGAACTTTCCCATGCCATAATGGCAGAGTCATTTAGTGGCAGGCAAGCTAACTGCACCTGTCAACAAGCTTAATAGTGCCCCTAGACTATAGATGACAGTCCCCTTTATGTCTACAGAAGGTCCCCCTGCCCCACCATCTGGTTGTAATGTGTGAGAACAGATCATCCTGTAGGTTAGGAAATCAGCCTTGTTCGATTTTTATCCTGTAAGAGGAAAGTTGCACCAACAGAGTGTACAGCAGACACTTTTTTCCTTTCTCACCTCTTACAAAACAGCAAACGTGTGTTTTTGTACCTGGCATCCAATTTTGTTTTCTGAGGACAGTCAGATTTTGCATACAAGATTACCTTGTAGATTTTGGGTGAATTTACAGTATAGCTACCATATTTCTAAAATCAGATGTTAATTCCCTTAACAAAAACAGATGAATTTGTTATGAATGCATAGCTTTAACAACACTGGCTTAGGTTAAACCAATATGATCTGATCATTGTGGAATATGTACAATTTTTGAGACTGTAATAACATATACAATGAGTTTAAAGTGCACATCTAGCCAAAACAGTTTTCTTTAAAAGAGTGCGAATTAGAATCCATCAGGTATTTACTGCTATTTGGGGCTCTGTTAGAGAGAATGTCATCACTTCCTGTCACAACTGTTTCTCCACACAGAACCTGAGGGAAAATTAGCAAAATGGATACAAACAGCAATTAAAATTTCTCAAGGGTTTTAGACGTTCCCTACTTAAAATAAATATTTTAAATTTCTATCTGTGTTGCTATTTTCCCTCACTTTCTGCTCTCTGGTGAAACTGTTGAACTGGGACAGTGACAGAGATTTGGATAGCATTAAAAATCAACAAAGGTTCTAATCCTTTCTATCACTATCCAAAAAACAAAAACAAAACACTTTAATGTCCTAATAAACATACTGTATTCTATACTACACCATAGCTCACTCGGGGTTCTTTTTAGATACTATAAAATTTGTTCACTGTAAAGTATATTAAGCTAGCCACAAATGCAAAATTTATAAAAACTGGTGTTAACATGACTGGACTAAAAATGACTTATTAAGTATCAGAAGATTTACATGTATTTGTTTCTCCTGCATAGGGAGAGCCAGGCTACGTACTTGGGGGAGTTGATGGACTGGCTGGTATTGGGGGTATTCCTGGATCACCCGTAAGTGTTTGCATAAAGAAGTACAAAATAGAATGAATTATGTGAATAATATGCCAAATTGTTACCCCTAAAATCGGAGTGACTTAAAATGTTTTACATTGTAATACATATAAAAAAGTTTGTTTTATTACTCTAGGGTGCAAAGGGTCATCCTGGGGCTCCTGGCCTTCCTGGTCCTCCTGGTGTTCCAGGATTTCCAGGCCCCCAAGGTCCTCCAGGACTTTCTATCAAGGTTTGTGTAAAATATTTCTGTTTTTCTACTGCACTAACTGTTTTTAAGCAGAGTTATAAGGCATAGCATAATTGTAAAAAGCTAGTCAAAAAGGATGCTTAACTTATAGGTGGTGCCTAGTAATACTGAATCATCCAATAACTTCTTACATTTCTTTATTACCTCCAGCAACAAGAACTACTCACCATAGTCCCTGTTTTATACCCAGCTTGCTAACTCATTTATCTGGGTAAAGGGGGGTTATTGCAATGTGTTTCCTATTCTGTTACATTTTTTAAATGATGAAGCAAAATAATTGCCATGGCAAGTGTGTTGACCTATCCAACCCAGTGCACAATCACGCCTGAGAGACATAATAAATAAATATATACATATTATATATGTATTTATGTCTCCTGCATCTATCCAAAATACACTAACCACTTAAAGCTGAACTTTGAGCACAACAAATTTCAAATAAATACATGTTTTAATAGCCACAGAAAATAGAAATATGCTTTGTATACATTAAATGGCATCATTGTGCCATAGGAAGGAAAGCAGCAATGACTTATCCCAAGGTTACTTGCACTCAAATGTTAATTGAAAGTTCTGTTTAAAGTCTTTCAGAAAAATAATAAATAAAGAGTAATAAAAGAGCTGATATATTTACAATTTTTGGGCAAACTGGAAAGTTTCTTCCAGTGTTGGTCAAAATGTTGCTTTATGCCTAAAAATTAATTTAGTGGATAGATGGGATAGAAAATAGAAAGATATTTTAGATGCAAAAGAATGGCTGCTTTTTGCATGTGGTTAACAAACAGAATTTTAAACAATTTGATTCAGTTAAATTGTGGGGCAAATGTTTTCAATTAGGAGTTATGGTTCAAAGTTAAACGTAGCATGGTTTAGGACTGAATGTATGACAATTTTCTATTACTGTGTAGCCTAATGGGCCTTCTGTTTAGGGACCTATGTATGCTATTTGCAAACCTCTTGTAAAAGTTAATTAAATGTTAGTCTTCCTTTAGAGGAGATCATATTGATAGATTTTTCTATAGCTAGAGATGAGTTGTGCTTATTTGAAGTATTGCAGACTGATGTTTAGCGTGCATTATTATAACCAACCTATTAGAGGGTAATCGTGTGCTTTTTGGCATTTAGCACGTTTTCTAGTAAAACACAGTTTAATTTCTTCACTACAGTTACTGTATAATATTTTCTTTTGTATTTATCTGGTTCATATAACATTCTTTCAGGGTGAACCAGGTGAAACAGGCACTCAAGTGAGTATGTTTAGTCCTCCTGTTTTTTTTTTTCATTCATAATTATGTGTGTTCCACCTTTTCCCTTTTGTCCTCATTAGTTTTTTAGAAGGTGACAGATATTAAACAAATATCTGCTATAAGCCCAAAATACTGTTTTATATATATATTTTTTTTAGGGCCCCCGTGGAAAGATTGGATCAAAGGGAGATAAAGGAGATCAGGGGGAGTCTGTAAGTAATCCTTAATTGAAAGTATATATAATTATTTTGAGCATAATCAAACTTCATTAGTATATCTTTGCAGATAAATATGACATAAATGGTATGTGAACAGGGCCAACACCAAGGAGAAATGGGTGGTTGGGCTAAAAACCTGGTTATCATTGTCAAATACGACTGTTAGGGATACCTTTTTCATTATTAATGATCCATCATGTATTTTTCTAATGCTAGGTACACACGGACTGTGTGTTGTCTGAATTTGATGGTATACCATTATTTGGGAAATTAATTTTGAATGTGAATTACAGCCCCATTGAGCCTTATGTCCAAACATAAACAGCATGATTAAAAATTAATGAAGCACTCCAAGGGAATAACAATCACAGCACAGATGGAAAAAGAAGACAAAGTAATCCACATAGCACTGGGACATGTACTGCCTCCACTTGATCCAGATGTTGACAAAATCAAAATCCTATGCCCCACTATAGCTACCAGAAATAATAGATAATTTGTATATACAGCAAGATACTGTTGTACATATAGTCTGTATATTTCCAGTAGTCAGGTCAATGTTTCACCAGTTTAAGGCTTCCTCAGGACCCAGGATGCTAGAAATATTTTACCCACTGTATATACCATAATTTGTAGTGCTGCAAAATAAATGGTTGTGGTTTGGTCTAAAGGTTGTATTCATGCAGACTGGCCACAGAGAAAGTATATTACTTTTTGAACTACAATTGTGGCAGTGTCCGGCAAAATCAAGGTGATGGATCTTTAGATTTCATGCAGTTTTTTTTTTTGTTCTACAGTGGCTCTATTAGTATATTACCCCAGTGCCTACCATTTGAAATTATTTAGCAGTATAACATGGTTTCCATTTACTATGTACTTTGTTACATGTGTATTTCAGGTATTTAAACCTATGCACTTACGGTCAAGAAGAGAAAGTGTTACTAGTTCGGTTTATGACATACTGTATGTATTGATGTGACATTTCCACCTTTGTAATGATCATTTATAACCATACCCCATTAATACATGGTATAGGGACAACTCTGTAAATCAACGCAATTTAGAAAATAATATACTTAGGTAAATCAGTAGGATCTGAAGTTTGCATTGATGCATGACATACAGTATTTACGTTTGTGTGGTGAATGTTAAGTTAGGTAAATATATCTGGAAAGTTATTTGTCCCATGTTTTACATTGCTCTCTGTTTCACCATGGAATGATTCTGATTATAAACAGGGCAGACCTGGCTTACCTGGTCCAATAGGCCTTGATGGCCCTCCTGGATTTCAAGGAACAAAAGGAGAAAAGGTAATATATTTTTGGAGTATCAGGTCACTGACTGTGAAAAAAACTCACTTTTTATTAAAGAATAGAAAGAAATGGTTACATACTGCATTTATTTATGACTCTAGTCTGTATGCAGATACTCTCATTGATCTTGTTTATTAAACGTCTGATGCAAGAAGAATAATGGGATTCAGTATATGCAAAATAGGCAATGGAAGAGTTAATTACAGTTTACAGGCTTCCCCTAAGTAAAATGTAAAAACGTATTCATTGTAGTGCTGCAGCAGGCCCTTTTAATAGGGGAAATGTATCTCTTCAATATATATCAGTGCAATTCCCTTCCAAACATCCTTGGTTCTTAATTACATTTACAAGGTATCCTTTGTCAAAATTAGGTATTATTTCATAGATTGGATGAATATGGGAACATTAAAACAAATGTGAAAAAAACAAGTAATGCAGGGATAAAAGAAGTACTGATTTTATTGGCATTAGAATGCTGTCATCACATGCATCTCTGTTACAGGGAGAAGCAGGGATTGGTTACCCAGGAGTACCGGGTTTAAAAGGAATGCAAGGAGATAAGGTAAAAATGCATATGAATATCTCAGAGTATAAGAAGGTTTGTATAATGCTATGCTATAATATACTGCTAGACCTTTATGCAATTTATTTCTTATTATGAAGTGTACTGTTCTCTCTGTCACGGTTGGGGGGTCAGGTTCCAAGACCAGTTACTATAGCAGTAGAAAGGCTCCCACCATACAGCTGAATAAGTACACAAGCAAGACACCCTGGCAGATGACACAGGCTTACCAAAGGCGCAGGGTTTAAGCACTAACTGGTATTCACCAGGGCTCTTAATGGTGGAGATGGACTTTGCTGCAAGTTAGTACCAGGTTACAGTCCTCAAGATCATCACATCAGGATGTGAGCAAGACAGGGTCCAGTAGCAGATATATCAGGTAAGGGACAAGCAGACGTGTAGTCAGTAAACAAGCCAAAGGTCGATAACAGGGGGTTGCAGGTTGGGATCAAGTGAGAATGTAGTAGAGAAACAAGCTGAAGGTTGATAACAAATGGTTCCATGTTGGGATTAAGAGGAAGCATAGTTGAAGAATAAGCCAAAGGTCAGTAACGACTGGTAGTGGAGGTAAGGATAGCTGCAGGTACATAAAGAAACAAGATATCAGCTGGAGAGAGCACATTTATCTAGCAAACAGTAATTGCAGTGACATGGCTTAAATCAGGAAGTTCATAGGAGGAGCAGAGTTTAAGAGACAAGGCAAGATTGTTCTAAGTGATCAGAGAGGGAGCTGTCCAGCATCTCAGGTGGCTCATCAAGAAGAGCTAATGCTGGATGCAGCAGATGTCTTGGGTTCAGACCCCAGTAATGACACCCTCATAATTAGGTATTTTCTCAGCTTAAAATATTTCTAAAGTGAAAAACTATTCAGTTTCAGATAGACTAGAGTGCAGATCTCCAAACTATCACCCTTCAGCTGTTGCGGAACTACATGTCCCATGAGGCATTGTAAAACTCTGACATTCACAGACATGACTAGGCATGATGGGAATTGTTGTTCCTGAACAACTGGAGGGCCATGGTTTGGAGACCCCTGGACTACAGCATGGTTAAAACCCCTATCAATTTGTTTGCCTCCTGTGGAGAAAGCTCCCTTCACTTTCTTTCCTGTAGACACAATAGGGAGTGAGAGTAAACTTCTACAATAAATACTCTCTTAGATAATGGTCACTGAAAAAGTTTTCCAAGCAAAAGATTTTTTCTCTCTTTGTGTACTGGTGACGGGCCAACATTTTGGATTTTCTCCCTTTTTCAGTTCCAGTGACAATGGCCACCAGAACCAGAGAAAACGAATGTCTCCAGAAGGAACACATACAGCAATAATAACTTAAAACCAGGGTTTTAACCCAACTAAACTCTATCCAAAACAAAAGGAAAATGTCGTGGCTTTAGATAAGCTTTAACACATAGTCATATATGCAATTACTTGACACAGTATTATTGTATGATTTCTAAGTATACTCATTTGTCTAGTACCTACAGTATGGGTGTTTGTGTATATATATATATATATATATATATATATATATATATATATATATATATATATATATAAAAATATATTCTGTCATTAAAAATACAGGCATAGAAGACCTTTATTCATGTTATAACTAAAATTGCTGGATATAATAGTTATACTTCTAATACGTAATAATTGTAGCCATAAAAAAAAAAACAATTGTGTGTCCTATAATATGGAATAAAAAATAGGTTATTTCTTTTCTATTGTTGAAATATAGGGAGCTATGGGACCTGTTGGACCTCCTGGACCAAAGGTAAATTTTCAAAATGAATACAAATACTACTGCAATAGAACACAGGCAAATGCTGGGCGAATAGGTCAAATATACCTTCTTAAATATCCAGAAAACAAATTTCAGTTGTAGCTGGTAAAAGAAAGCCAGAGATGTATAGTAACTAAGTAGAACTACTTCACTACTGTACTTAATTACCGAAAGGCGGTATCTGTACTTTCCTGGAGTAGAATTTTTTTCTCCTGCTTCCACTTTTACTTCACTACATTTTTTCGATGATTTCAATACTTCTACTCCGATTTTTTTTTTTTTTTGTGCTGCATAGTTACTCGTTACAATTAAAAAAATTACCACTGCCAGAACAATAGATGGCAGGTTTCATGAAGCTCAAAAAAAATGTGTATAATGTCATGTGTAAATCAGCGCATACGACAATAAATGCTACTGTATGTACAAACAAAATGGTCTACATATCTGCTGTTAAGGGGAAAGAGAACCTCCCCCAACCAAGGAGAGTCACAAATGTACATAGACCTTTTTTCTAAGAGGCTGATTTTGCTTTTTTCACTGGAAGTTGAGAGCACAGGTTTTGCAGTTTTGTTTCACTGGAAGAGTCTATTTGGATATTATTTTGCACTTACCTTCATCTGCCAGGTAAGGGGGAAATCCACAAGGTGGTGGGAGTCTGCACCTATTATTTGGAATAGCACCTGTTTGATTCCTGCACCTTTGAAAATATATTCATCTTGTTTTGTCACATATATATGGTATTATGGCATTATGGCATTATATATATATATATGGACTTTTTATTGACTTTGATTTCATACACTCTTCCTTTATTTCATTATTGGAATATATTGTTGTATATCACAATGGTTTATATATGATTTTGCACACCAATAAGCTGTGGAGAAAAAAAAACATGCAGGGAAGAGAAGGAGGGATGCTTTAAAGGGGAAAGGGAGGGACATACTTTATATGTTTTTGTTTACAAAAAGTTACAGCCAATTGTGGCCTGTAGGTTAATCATTTGAAATAATAAAAAACAATATGATGTTCAAATTTTTGACTTCTTTCTTTAATAACTACATAACACAGTACTTGTACTTTTACTTTCAGTACTTGAGTAGCACATTTTTTTTAAAAAACTACTGGTACTTTTACTTTCAGTACTTGAGTAGCAAAATTTAAAAAAAAAAAACTACTTGCAATACTTAAGTACAAAAAATGTTGAATACTTTAGTACTTCTACTCAAGTCACTTTTTGATGGAGCACTTCCACTTCTACTCAAGTCACTTTTTGATCGAGCACTTGTACTTTTACTCAAGTATGGGTTTTGAGTACTTTATACAAGTGTGAAGAAAGCCCAGTATGAATCAGGAAGAGAAACACATGATTCATTTTATGTGTTAAGACTTCAGAATTTTACCTATACTTATATAGTCACATTGTGCTAGTCCTTCACTGTACTCTTTCATTTAGGCCATTTTATTGTGTATAATGTAAGTAAGCAATGTAAGTAATGTCTAAAATTGGAAATGTATTGTTACCTGGTTTTTAAAGGGTGTACAAGGCTTGCAAGGGATTGAAGGACAAGCTGGATTAAGGGTAAGAAAAATCACAGCTTTCTTCAAAGTAATTGTAAAAGATTATTATTTTTTTTAAAATTACAAACATGTTATACGTACCTGCTCTGTGCAATGGTTTTGCATAGATCAGCCCTGATCCTCCTCTTCTCGGGTCCACTGCTGGCTCTCCTGGCTCATTCCTCAACACCACCACTGAATTCCCCCATAGCAAGCTGCTAGCCATGCTCCCAATCCCCGCTCTTTGTGTCTCCAATAGCCCTTTGAATGTGAGCTATGAAGGGTTTAATGCAACCAAGCTGAAACAATGTAAGTTTAACCACTTCCATACCGTGCGATTTCTGGCACTCCGCTCCTACATGTAAAAATCATCATTTTTTGCTAGAATATTACTTGGAACCCCCAAACATTATATATGGCGGTCATTGCAACTTTTTGTGTCACATGGTATTTGCGCAGAACTTTTTCAAACATGTTGTTTTATGAATTAAAAAAAAAAAAAGAAAACACTAAAGTTAGCCCAATTTTTTTGTAAAATGTGAAAGATGATGTTATGCTGAGTAAATAGATACCTAACATGTCACGCTTTAAAATTGTGCACACTTGTGGAATGACGCCAAACTTCAGGACTTAAAAATCTCTATAGGCGACGTTTTAAATTTTTTTACAGGTTACCAGTTTAGAGTTACAGTGGAGGTCTTGGGCTAGAATTGTTGCTCTTGCTCTAACGTTCCCAGCGATACCTCACATGTATGAATTGAACGATGTTTACATACGTTGCCGCGACGAACGCATGCGTTCGCTTCTGCGTGTGAGCACGTAGGGATGGGGGCACTTTAAATTTTTTTTATTTTTTATTTTATTTTTCTTTTTTCTTTTTACACTTTCCCTTTAATTTTTTTTATCACTTTTATTCCTATTACAAGGAATGTAAACATCCCTTGTAATAGGAATAGTGAATGACAGCTCCTCTTTATAGGGAGATCTGGGGTCAATAAGACCTCGGATCTCTCCTACAGGCTAGAAAGCCTGAAAAAAATAAAAAAAAATAAACTATCTCGGTTGAATAGCCGAGATCAGTGAACTATTGAAAACTGCCAGGCCAGGTGTAACACCATCACGTCGCGTCTGGGCCTCCGAGAGTCATAGAGACTGCCGGGGACCATATGGTCCTCACAGTCTCTATGGTGACACTTCCACCGGTGGCCGATTCCTTTTCCGGCTTGCCGATATCATGGGCGAGCCAGTAGAAGCACTGGTGGGCTGAGGGGGGGGGGGGGGTCCCCTCCTGCCGCCTGTAAGAACATTCAACGGCTGAACAGTCGCTATGATTGTTCTTATCATAAGGGAATCATCATCATGAGGGAATCGCTGGCTGAAAAAAATTATATCTGAATGATGCCTGCAGCTGCAGGTATTATTCAGATATCCCCCTCTCAAAGCCAAAAACGTCATATGACGTCCACCTAAGGGGAAGTGGTTAAAAACCATCAGTCCTGGAGTTCAGCTTTACATTAATAAATAAGTTATGAGTAATGAGGATGAGACCTTCAATGTGTCAACAAGACCCCTAATATCCACTACAATACTTTTATCATTCTGTGAGCAATCTGCTTAAAGTGGCTCTAAGCATGCTAAAGCACCATAGATGACAGAATCTAATTCTGACCCTTCTCACTTCTAAGTAAGCCTCAGACCCCTGTTATTATTTCAGATTCAAAGCCCTCTCAATCTTCTCTTCTCTCTCTTCCATATGACTCAGTGTTACAAAGTGTTGGTTCTAATCTGATTGGTGCGTTGTATCTACCCTGCAATTGGAAGATCAGCCTGCTGCTTCCAGATATAAGGTCTTTTAGAGCTCTTACAACTACAAAAACCTTCCCTATTGACACTGTATTTAAACATTCCTCTGTGAGGACTGGAAACAACCCATAGAATCATGGTTCCCTCTTGACAATGAGAGTTAGCATTTTCCCTTTGAAAAAGATTTTTTCAAAAGAATTGAAAAGTGGCCTCTGCACATTGTTGACATTTCAGTTATCCACTTTAGGAATCATACCACTCAACCATTTGACAATGTTCTTACCTTTAGGGATTTCACTGACAGACATTTGGACTTTCTACTATTTCTCAGTTTGATCCTGGAGTGATTCTCCATCCCCTGTTGGCAGTGACTCAGATTTGTTAATCTATGTTTCTGTGGATAAAATCTATGCAAGAAGACATCTCTATCTCAAGGACAACCCCTTTTTTTTGGCTCAAAGTCCTACAGTCCAGCTATGATGGCCTGTTGCAAAGAGCATTTTTGTTTTGTGCCTGGGACGCCCAGGAAACATGCAAGGAATGTCTGATTTACTATACCTTTAAAGGTCATTCCCAATATCTCTGGTGGAAGGAGTGTAAACCTGCCTCAATGCAGAAGATCTATGGGTGGGACAGAAGAACTTCAAATGCTACTACAGTCAGAGGTGGGGGACTTGAGTTACATGACTTGACTTAAGTTAGACTTAAGTCACCAGTTTGAGGACTTGAGACTTGCTTGACTAAAATTAATAAAAGACTCGACTTGATTTTGACTTGGTATTCATGACTTGAGACTTGACTTTGACTTGAGACATATGACTCGAAATAACTTTACTTTTTTAAGTTATTAAATATTTGCATGTGTTAAATCAAAATGAATGTGCCTGTTATGTTTCTCACACCACAGTCACTTAAAACACCTCAGTGTGTTCTGATGTTTAGGACACTGGCTGTTTAACAATGGAAATACTTAACATGTTTTTAGTGACTGTGGTGTTGAAACATGACTGGACGAAGGATTTTGAGCTGTTTGGGCATTCAAAGTGTTTCTTTAATATGCCAAGAAAAAAACAATAAGCAGTTTTGTTAATGTTGGAAATAAAACAAAACCTTTCCTGACCACTGACTTTTAACTAATTTAAAGGGGAAAATTGGGGTAGATCAGTATTTTGACTTGATTTGTGACTTGACCAAAATAAATGACTTGACTTGCTTGCTTTTTGCCACAGTAACTTGGGACTTGCTTGAGACTTGAAAGTTAAGGCTCCATGTACACGGGACGTTGTTAAAAGTCCCTTTGAATGCTGGAATTTTTAGGATGTTTGAAATGTCCGTTAGGTTGCGTTTGCACCCGCGTTTAGCGGGCGTTTGCGTTTAGAACCATTCCTAGAGGTCAAAAAAATGATTCCCCTTTAAAATGGAAAATCGCGTTCGGTCGTGCTCGGTCGCGTTTTTGCATTTGAAACGCGGGGAAACACACGTTCGAACGCAAATAATTGCGTTCCAAAAAATGTCCCTGAACTCAACTGCCTGCAAATGACTGTAAACGACCCTGTGTACATGGACAGATAAGATAACATGTAGGTGGGTTCAGGGGCTTCTGAAAAAAACGCCCAACTGCTCCTAAACGGCCATTTACAACGTCCCGTGTACATGGAGCCTAAGACTTGAGACTTGCTTGTGACTTGCACATGTGTGACTTACTCCCATGTCTGACTACAGTAGTAACTCAAAGACAATCACAGTCTAACTCCCACTCAAGCAGTGGATCGAGGGTTAAGTAGGCTAGGCTTGGGTTTTTACTCCAGTTTTCCAAATCATTTTTTTCATTGGATATCTTTTGAACTTCTCATTAGGGGTTTGTTTTATCTCTGTAAGTGACGCAGTAAGTATTTCTCTGGTGTTAACCCCTTTAGTTATTGATCTAAGTTGTTCTCTCCTCTTTAGGTAGTTTATTGTTCCAACTTTTATGTTATAGTGGATGATTGGTTGTTGCTAATTGACACTATTCTTCAGGTAGCAATGTTCCCTTAGTGGCAACTACCTGTCCTGGTCCAGAGCACCAGGTTTATGATTAAGGTCTGGCATTGGCTGATTTACGGAGATTGTACAGAGATTGTACATGCGTTTTCAACAAAGGAAGTTTATTTTTGGATGCTATCCAGAGTGCTGACCATCCTTCCTTTGAACCAGATTGATTCTCCCCTTTATTATGGCAATTCCATTTTTGGAATTTCCTTTGTACAACTTCTGATCCATTCAGATACCATAGTATCATGGTCCACATCTGTCAGCTCATGCAGTGGCCGTTGCTCAGTGGAGATAAAGAAAATAGGATTCCCATTTTCTTGAAGTCCACTGAAGGACATAACCCCCCCCCCCACACTTGTTATTGGTTTTATGTACTGCTTGCTCACAAACCTTTGAGGCACGACAGTTGAAGGTAGGGTTATAAAGAGGCTGGCTTAACATTCTTTGTTTGCCAGTGTCCCAATCTCCTGAAGGTGCCATTATAACTACAAAATTCCTATGCACCTGAAAAGACTTCAAGAAAAATATTTAACGGTAAGTACAAAAATCTGCTCTTCTATCTAGTATTTATGGCAGACTTGTATGTTCATTTGGTGTAATCTTTATAAGGTGGTATGCTGATGACTACAGTGGTAACTGTCCTAAGGTCTTTGGACTGAACCACACACCTTTGTTTTTTAATTGTCGCTTGCTGTTTCCTTACCAAGTGATTCAAAATTTAAAGAAACTGTTAAGAGACAAAACAGATTTATAATTTCCCATTATCATTTAGGGCAAAAAGGGTCAAGATGGTGAAAAAGGTGAAAAGGTGAGTGCAAAACAAATTAGGTATCATATCATATTACTGATCTGATAAAGGCCCTGGGGGCGACTAAAATTAACTCTCTGGATCCCAGGGGTGGTTTCCATCCCACCCCCTTTTCCTCTCTCTATTCCTTAACCAATTCCTTTTCATTGATCCTCTCTACACTTTGTTTGTATTCTCTCATGATTTTATAACTTATACTATCATCCAAGACCAACGCCAGCTTTCTGTTATCCACCCTAATGCCCATAGATAACATGTTTCTTCACTTTGAGCACTAGGGCAGAAAGTGAAGGGAATTCTTCCTAGAAAGGGCATGGCAGTAGTTCTAATTTTTGCCAATGTATAAAAAATAAGTCCAGCTTAAAAACAAAATTAAAAACTAATTTTGAGCAAAACAAAATAGGTAAGACAAAATATTTTTCTTTGTTGTCTGTGAGGGGGAATCTGCCCAACATGTACAAAAAAAAAAGCAATAGAAAGCTGACAGAGGTCCAGACTCTTCCCCTTTTGGCTGATTTTGTTAACACACTACTTTGGGAGTACTTTATCCCACTTTTGCTCTCTATTATGGTACTATGACTATTTTTTTGTAGCTATGAAAATTATAAGCTATGATAGCATAAGCAGGGCCGGTGCTAGACTAGTTTACGCCCTAGGCAAGACCAGCTACTTGCGCCCCCCGCCCCCAAAAAATAAAATAAAAAGGGAAGGGGTTAAAAACTCCTCTATGTCATACCCAGTGACCCTGATCTGATGGCTCCTCTATGTTATGCTGTCATACACAGTGACCCCAATATTTCTCCATGTCACACCTGGGGACCCTAATGTCCCTCTATGCCACACCAAGGGACCCCGATGATCCTCCACATCACACCAGGGGCACCTGATGTTCCTCCATGTCATACCCAGAGACCCTGATGTTTTCCATGTCACACCTGGGGACCCTGATGTTCCTCCATTGCACACCTGGGGACCTCAGTCCCCCATGGCACACCCAGGGACCCCAATTCCTCATGGCACACGTCATGGTGACCCCGAAACCCTGTTACACCCGGTGACCCCTATCCCCCATGGCACACCTGGTGACCCTGATTCCCTTTCACACCAGGGAACCTCCATGTCACACCCAGGGACCCTGATCCCCTGTTCTGGGGACACTCACTGGGCGGTATGAAGAGAGTGGCCCGCACTCTGGCCTCCTTCACCGTGATCCTGCTGATTCCTTCTCCTAGGATGCTCCTCTTCTGGACCACAGATCTCACCACAGCTCCAACCGGCTCCTGGTGAAGGGAGAAGCAGCAGTCAGAGAACTCCGCACGTCCCTAATCCGCAACCTCCTCAGACCATTCCGGTGCCTCGTCGTTTCTGCTCCAGTAAAGGTGCTGCCCTCCAGTGCCAAGCTTGGGGTCAGGTTCAGCTCTCCTCCGCTCCCTGCTTAATACTGACCCAGGGAAATGAACGGCTGCCCACCAGCTCAGTGCAGAGAGTAACTTCCTGCCCAGGGTTTACACCACTCAGCTCCAGCCAAAGAGGATCATCATGCAGGCAGCACTCCTGTGGGCTCCCTTCCTGCCTCTTGCCCCCCCCCAACAGTGATGGAAAGCCAGGGCCTGGTAGTTCGGCCACTGCCCCAGACACCTGGCATCTTCCTCTGTCCATTCTTCCTCCCCCACTGCCGCCCCCTCCCCTCAGCTCACAAGGATCATTCATGATGGACAGAGAGTGCCGACTCATGGCTGCGCCCCTAGGTTGCAATGCGCCCTAGGCGGCTGCCTAGTTTGCCTAGTGGAAGCACCGGCCCTGAGCATAAGCACGGCAATTTTGTTCGTAAAACAACACTTGTGTATATTTAACAACAGTGCTTTTGATTCCTAACAATAAACTTCTCATATTTGCTCACTATTTCTCTTATCAATATGTCATTAATAGTGTTTTGTTATATTTGTTTGATATGCAAACAAGAATGTATGAAAGAAATCAGAGTGGTCCAATGTCCAAATCTTTTGTGTTGTCTGATAGAGGGTATTTAGCCCTCCCAATCCCTATGTGAGAATGATCAGTCTTTAGTTGTAGAGATGAGAGAGTAGGTGAGTCAGATGAGTTTGGCAAGAAATAACTGGGCAGGGCAGACAACAAAAATGGGCACTTTAATATAATAAAGTGTCTTGTCCCCTTGTCCTCTTGTCCCCCATAAGATATATCACATTTGCATATTAGTTCAGTAAATCTATTCTAGGCCACATTGAATATTAAAGTGGTATTAAACTCCAAAACAAAATATAATATATTGCAGCTTACCAATCCTTAGATGTGGTGGCTGCAATCATTTTCATTTTTTTAGGCTTTTTTTCTCATTGTTTTCACCTGGTGATCTGGTCAGTAATACCTCCTGTATTAGAGTGCACCCTCTCTGGATGAAGAAGCACAGGAGGCAGAATTGTTAGTCTCGGGGGAAGGGAGTGCTAGCAGATTTAGATACACTAACAAATTGAAGCCAAATTTTAGCACTTTAAAAGCAGTTACAACAACCGTTTTTTTTATTTTGGTATTTGATCACCTGTGTGATTTTTATTTTTTGCGCTATAAACAAAAAAAGAGCAACAATTTTGAAGAAAAAAAAATAATATTTTTCACATTCTGCTATATAACATTCCCCCAAAAAAATGTAAAAATCTCGATTTTTTAACATTTTAGGCCAATTTGTTTTCTGCTACATATGCTCTTGTTATTGCGTTTACTAACAACGGGAAAGATTTATGCCATTTTTATTGTTTTTTTTTTTACTAGTAATGGTGGCGATCTGCGATATTTTGCGGGACTGCGACATTGCGGTGGACAGATCGGACCCCTAACTGACATTTTTGACACTTTTGGGGGTACCAATGACATTACTACAGTAATCAGTGCGAAAAATATGCACTGTTGTTGTAATAATGCCATTGGCAGGGAAGGAGTTAATACTATGGGTGATCATGGGGTTAAATGTAAGCCTAGGGGAGTGATTCTAACTGTGGGGGGTGCGTTGGGCTTGTGAGATGACCATAGAGACATGTGATCCTATATAGCAGCATCGCATGGTCTCTGTGATCATCTCAGGGAGAAGGACAGACGGCTGTGTTTACACCAGCCATCCGTCCTTCTCTGTCAGCGGGGGGGAGATCGCGAGTGCCCGGCGGCCATCGGAGCCACCTGTCACACGCACTAGCTCCCCAGCTGACGAGCGGGGGCGGGAGCATGCCTCCGGCGGCGCCCGCTCGCCCCCTAGCTCCTCCCAGGTGAGCGCCGTGCATGTATATGGCTTTGCCTGGGAGAGCCAGCCTACCACATGTACTGCGGCGGCTGGACGTAAAGTGGTTAAACAAAATAATTTTCCATACTTTTCCTAATTGTTTTGACTAACCAAATAAAATGTAATTCAATTTCCATCCATTATTTTTCACTGTTCACCTTTTACTTTAGTAATATCTCTCTTCTCATATAAATTGTATATCCATATATGAAAAGAGATATGTCTTAAAAATCTTCAATGTCATTTCATAGCTCTTTTTTATTAGAGAGGGTCTGGCTCCCTCTTACATCCAGAACCTGGATGAGAGATGAGCTAGTATATTCTGCTGATAAGTGATAATTGGTATTATACAATATTGTATAATCTCTTATTAATCTGAACTAAGCAAATAATAATAATATTTAATACCTATTTGCAGGGAGAGCGTGGCGATATAGGTCCTATTGGACCTGCAGGAAGAGCTGTAAGTAAAATGTTTTACTGGGTATTTAATAGGCTATTTCCTTTGCTTTTTTCTCTTTGGTTTAGTTATAATGGGTTATCAAGTATGGATATTTCACTGGTAATATATAAGTATATAACGTAAATGAAAAAGCTGTTTTGCCATCTCCATTTCTGCTTAAGTGTGGTATTCGATTGGATTTAATTTACCACTGCATTAATATTTTGAAACAGCAGTTTTTTTCACTCAACGCCATGATTGGTGCCGTACCGATATTTGCTGAGTTCCTCTGGTTTATTGTGGGTCTTTTTTATCAACCACTACTCTATGTGGCAAAAAAGGAAAATATTAATTTGCGATTATAGGCAACAACAATTGTTCTTTACCTACACATTTTGATAAGTAAGGTCCCATATCTTGGTATTGTGACATGTCCTGTGTGCGATATACTGTGTACTGTTTTTATATATACTCCATATATAGACATATTTACCATGATATGATATAAAAAAAATATGATATATGATATGATATGACATAACTTGAGTTTTTTTTTTTTCTCTAATAGGGACTGCCAGGTCCAACTGGGCAAAAAGGTGACCAGGTAAGATACAGTAGATCACTTAAGTTGTATGTCATGCGATGGACATGAAGCTACTGTATTTTACTAAAATAAATGACTTAGCTCATTACAAGGTCCTCCTTTTCTCATATCTCACTAATGGCTAGTCATATTGTATTGTAGTAAAGTTCTATATTAGAGACTTAATATTTTGTTTTTGGCATGTTTAATCTGATTAAAGTTTTATTAAACGCACAACAGTAAAATCAGTCTGTATATATGCAGCAAAGCATGCTTGTTATACTCACTGGGGAACCTAAGGGGTTAATCCTGCACATTTTGTAAAAAGGCTGTTTGATCCTGTTTTCTCTGATCCTCCCCTTCTTTTACTGTCCTCAATCCTTCTGCTGATAGAACAGTGCCTTGGAGGCACTCTGCACATGTCCGGTTTGGTGTGTATTGTTAGAAAGTTTTTTTTTTTTCGAGAGGGTGCATGTGATCATCACAGGGCAAATCAGGACTGTCCAGACAGAGGATCAGTGGTTATGAAGCCTCATAAAAACAGTCAGAGGAGAATGGAAACTTCTCCTACAAGCTTTAACCAGTGCTCTGTCGGACACTGATAGAAGTCATACGACTGCTATATACTGCTGATGAGAAAAGGTATTTAGCAGTTTATATTTACTAAAATAATTGCCTTTCCCTGTTCTATGTACTGTGGGAGACCAGATATAGTGAATGCAGGGTCCTGGGTTTAGTAACACTTTGAACTTTAAGTCAGATGCCCCTCCTACATTGGATAGGAACCAACACAACTCCATTATTTCATTATTACAGCCTTCCAGCTGTTTGCAGTCATCTGCCTGTTTACTAAGCTATGAATAAGATGCACCCTACCGAGCTTTCTCTCATCACCACAGTTTCCAGCACTTGTTACTGGCACACTGAGCAAAGAAATACAGCTGGATTGGCTTAGAGCAGTGGTTCTTAACCTTGTTGGAGGTACTGAACCCCACCAGTTTCATATGCGTATTCACCGAACCCTTCTTAATTGGAAAAATAAAATATGATTTTTTCAAATTCTAAACATAGGTATATATTATTTTAGGTATATATTTATACATAAGTGCACAAAATGAACAAAACCATTAAGAACAAAGAACAAAAGCATTAAAACATGATTTTCACACAAAAACAAAAACATAATAATGAATATTTACTGCAAATCAGTGTGACTTCTGCTGTTGTCTTTCAGAGACCAGTTCAGAAATGCGCGGCTTTATCTTGGCAAGTGCCGCTCTCATGTCATTATCATGTCTCATGTCACCTCACCCTGGCCTGCTGTAAGGGGGGATCTATATGGGGGACGGGACCTCACCTCACCCTGGCCTGCTGTAAGGGGGGAGATCTATATGGGGGACGGGACCTCACCTCACCCTGGCCTGCTGTAAGGGGGATCTATATGGGGGACCTGGTCCCCCATATAGATCCCCCCTTACAGCAGGCCAGGGTGAGGTCCCCCATATAGATCCCAGGTCCCCCATATAGATCCCCCTTACAGCAGGCCAGGGTGAGGTGAGGTCCCGTCCCCCATATAGATCTCCCCCCTTACAGCAGGACAGGGTGAGGTGAGGTCCGGACCCTGGCCTGCTGTAGGGGGGGATCTATATAGGGGACCCCAGAGTGACCTAACCTCACCCTGGCCTGCTGTAAGGGGGGATCTATATGGGGGACCCCAGAGTAACCTAACCTCACCCTGGCCTGCTGTAGGGGGGGATCTATATGGGGGACCTCACCCTGGCCTACTGTAAGGGGGGATCTATATGGGGGATCATGTCCCCCATATAGATCCCCCTTACAGCAGGCCAGGGTGAGGTGAGGTCCAGTCCCCCATTTAGATCTCCCCCCTTACAGCAGGCCAGGTTCCCCATAAAATAGATCCCTTTACATAGTCTTCTCAGTGGTCTCACACAGTCAGTCAGACAGTCAGTCACTAGACTAGTACAGCCAGTACTACTCCAGTCCTACCTTTTTTTCACCTGTGTCCTGACTCCCGATCACAGGCTAGGTTTTCCTCCTGCAGGCTGCAGCACCACTGTCACCACTGGCTCTCTGGCCTCTCACCTGCCGGCTTCTTCTGCTGCTGCGGCTGCCTGGCCTGGTGGTTCTCTCCCGCTCTGCGCTGGGCGGCCGCTGCAAGGGTTAGTCCCTCCCCCAAAAGTCCCTCTCCGCACCGCACACCTGGCCTGTCTCTCCCCCCCCCCACCACCACTCCACAGTGGGCGATGCCGGCTCTGGCTGGATCGGATTCGGCCGGGAGCCGAGCTGCACAGCCAGCAGTGAGAGTGAGCCAGGGGCAGAGAGAGCTGCGAGTGCGAGCGGAAGGACATGCCCGAAACTGGAGAAATACAGTAGTCCCTGACAGCGAAGTGGTACTAGCGGAGGGTGTGCCGAACCCTCGAGACTGACCCACCGAACCCCTGGGGTTCGATCGAACCCAGGTTAAGAACCACTGGCTTAGAGTATATACCTTTCCATTATAAACTCGATTGTTGCAATGTAGGGTATTTAGTGGGGAGTAAAAAAAATCTACTTTCAAGCAGTTTTGGTTACTGGATTTTTAGAAAGCAATTCTACCTGGATTTCCAGGAAACATTACTACTAGGGCTACATATAAAAAACAGCTGATTTTTCTTTTTAATGGGAACACATCCTATTAAGATGTGTTGTTTTTTTTTTTTTTTCACAGGGCATTCAAGGTTTTCCAGGAGCTCCAGCAATGGGGGTAAATATTGCTTTTTAAGTACCTAGTACCTTTTTAAAACTGGTGTGTAAGCGCAACTTAAAGTAATTGATTGCTTAATATATATATATATATACTGTATATATATATATATTATACAATTAGGGACATTTTTCCAGTCCATGTGCAAAAAAAATATATGTAAATCAGGTTGACTTTAATTTAGCAACAGTTTTTATGTGTATTTGCAACTCCTGCTTTTGCAATAATGGACAGTTAGCTAGGGAATTTTTGCACAAGTTTCACAAGATGCACAAATATGAAGTGGTTGGAGTCAGTTTTTTTATTCCTTCACAGTACTACTTTTTTTTTTTTAATAAACAGTTTATTGAAAAATTTTCAAGCATACAGAGTAGTGCACAACATTTGCATGAAGAGAAAAATAACAGCAACAGTAACAGTAACAAACTCACGCTTAAGGCGTGGAAGATAGAAGCATTGTGTGTGAGTTGAACATAACATAGGCATTTGAAAGTGAATTAGCACCTCGGGGAGTGGACATCCCCCAATGGGGATCACACTGTTTCCAAAACCCCTGAGTGCCCATCCATGGACAGCAGCTGGCGACCTCATTTAAACCGAGGGGGGGCCAGAAGAGTGGTTAAGGAAGTGATATATTGTGGGCAAGGAAGTAGTAATGGAGTGGGGCACATGTGGTCCGTGTGAAAAGAGAGCTAGGTAGGGCCTACAAAAGAAGGGGGGGTGTGGAACATAAAGGGGGAGGGGAGGAGGGGAAAGGTGAGACACAAAGGGGAGGAAAAGGGTGAAGAGAGAAAAAAAAAGGGGGGGTGGGGGGGAGAGGGAGGGGATGGGTCTTTTAGAACCAAGAAAGGCCAAGTACCTTCTGGTATAGGGGTCCTAGCAGCCTCGTCAGACAAAGGGGCATATTAATTCAACCACTGTTGTTCATCAGCTTATGATATTCCTCAGAGTAAGAGAAATCCAGCCAAGAGGCCCAAATGGTGTAAAGTTTAGTGGGGGTGTCATGTGCTAGATTAGTCAGATCCTCCATTTCTGCAATTTTGCCTACCCTCCACAGCCAGTCAGCTACCGAGGGGGGGGGGGGGGGGGAGAGAGCCATTGGCAGGGAATGCATATCTTCGCCGCGTTGATTAAGTGGAGTGTACGTGATTTCCTATAGGCCTTTGGGGCACAGTACTACTTTAAAGCAGCTAAGGGAAAAATGTATGAATGCATTATTGAATAAAACTGCCTAATTATAAACGTGCATTAAATCTGTCTTGTTGCTCCTTGCACTGCCTTGGTGTAATGACAGAATCGATAGATGCTAAATGTAATACTCTGTAAGAAGAAAACATTGATTTGGTGTTTGTTGCTGAGTTAAAGCACCCTACCCAGATGTAGAAAATAGTCCAATAGTGTCAGTTTAATTTGAAAAACTGAAGAGATTGAAAACATTGACATATAGGAAGAGGCTGGCATAGGCACAACAGGACTGAGAGGTATACTGGCTCCATATCTGTGTGTGTCCCAATCAAACTCATCTTCCTACAGGGACTACAAGGGCAACAAGCCAACTTTTCCACAATGTAAGACATCTGCTCTGGGCAAATAAGCTTGTGATTACCTCTGGAAAGGTGACCAAATCATGCAGTTACCAATTTGAGATAAAATCATTTTTTTTTTTAAGAATTGGATAATGACCAAATGAGTAAAGAAACAATTTACCAATTGCAAGATTTTCTGAAAACTTCAAAAAATATAGTGAAAGTGGAAGTCTGCTGTCTTGGCAGTTTGGCAAATGAACAGAGAACACTGTAAAAAAAATGATAGATTTAAAATCCTGCAGGTATTATAGCTGGACTAAAGGAACTCAAAAATGTAACAAGCGTCAGCTTATGAAGATTTGCTGGCAGTTTTATTTGCTAGTAATTTAGAAAATGGCCTAGCAGTGTGGTGCAATAGTATTAGATGCAGAAGGCCTCAGGGCTATTTTTTTTTACAGTTAAAAAGGTAATGTATATACAGTAGGTATAGAAGTTTAGGTATTGCTTTTATTCAATGCATTTACTGTATCTGACTGCTATGTCAATGTTTTTCTTAGGTTTTAAGAGAACTAAACCATTTATGAAACCTGACTTTTAATAAATGTATTGTGTGCTTTACAGGTGGTTGGACCTACTGGCAAGAAGGGTGCTAGAGTAAGTATATTGTTTAAGTAAACTGTCCATTTTTAAATTAACATTTGCTGATTACAGAGTTGGAATAATTTATAAAAGAAAAAAGTGCTTAGCAATTCTTATCTTTTTCTACATGACTATGCACATAAAAGCTGCCTTTTTTTACATCTTCAGTCCAATTTGTGTATTCAGGTACGAGGGTGACCATACATTGCTCAATTAAAGCAAGCAATGCAACTAATTTGTGCACTGGTTGGGACAATTGAGCCATAAAGACAGCTTCTGAAACTCTCCTCTCATGGCTGAATGTTAGACAATTCAAAAAGCAAAAGCTCCACCACTGCAAGTTAGTTTCCGAGCTTGCCACTAAGCCCCACTCACCCACATTGGCAATGATGGGCTGTCTTTTTGGCAAGAGGGAATGTAAAAAAGATGGGAAGGGCTAGGCAAACTTTAGCCAAAACTTTGCCTGCCTGAACAGCCCAGTGTTGGGCGATAAAAAGAGGAAATTAGAGCCTGCTATTGCATTTTCTGTTTAACAAAATAAAGGGAGACAGTACTGTTACAAAATAATTCAAGGCGAAAAGGATAAGTTGCCCATAGATGGTTTGACATTCGATTGCTTGAGCAGGGACTGGCTGAATTTAGATCCATCTATGGCCACTCCTGCTTAACAGAAGTTGATCAATTGGGACTCTTGGAAAACTATGTAAAACTTATGTCGATCAGTTTCTGTCCACCTTGCATACATGGATGGAGAAATCAGTTTGTTTTTTGGGCTGATCAAAAAAAAAAACGGTCTATTATAAGGGCTTAGGTTACATTTTAAAAGCCTTCCTAATTTTTTATTTTTTTTTGCTGCTTTTTGCCTCTTTTACTACTTTCAAGTAATTCCTCTTCAGTCCAGAACATGTATTTATATTTTCATACATTTTTCATATTTAGTAAACATATGACTCCCTTTATTTGTCAGGGTGATATTGGACCTGTTGGACCTCAAGGTTCTAAAGGAGTCAAAGGAGATCAAGGAGACAAAGGATTCAAGGTATGACACAAAATGCACTAAACAAACATCATTTTTAACCTTATATGGAGAGATTATAGTAATAGCTTTTGAAGCAAAAACAAAATACATAGAACCAATAATCATATGAGCACTAGAACAGTTACAATGAAAATGTCACTGACCGCATTCGATTACATGGTTGGGTATCCGCATCAAAACGAAACCCCACAAAATCAGCCAAAAGAATGCATGAAGTCACCCCAAAATTCTATTGCAGTCCCTTCAGTCCAGGGATCCCCACTGACACCTATAATATACACAAAGAAGTGGGGTCTCCCAGTTGCCATCATTGAACATATGTCGAAACATATGTGGACATGGCCATATATGGTCAATGACACCACAGGGGAGGGAGCAAAGTGACAGGACCAGATGTGTGTCAGTGGTCATCAGTTTTATTCTTTTGTTGAGTTGGCAGATATCGACTGCATTATTGAAAGACTTGTTAAAAACTTACATAAAGACTTTTACACTTTACATTTTTTTTTTTTGTGAATATGTAAGGGTGCTATGTACCCCTCATTCACATGGGGTAAGGTAGTATCTGGGGGCACCCTTATTGTTAAAGGAGGCTTCCAGAGTCTGATACCCCCCCTTACACATCAATGGTTAATGGTTACAGATAAATAGGTACAAATTATGTAAAAGGATTTGTTTAATTTCTGATTATCACCTGAGGCTAATCACTTCATGGGTTATATGTAGGGGTTTCAACAACTTTAAATAGGGTTCAGATTAAGCACCAGGACTTTAGTGATGTTTATGAAACTTGTCTCAAACAAAACCCAGGTATGTTTGGCTCATCACTAATGCTTCTAGGTAAAGAATAAAGTAAAGGAAAGTAGCGGTAAATGCTTGTTTTACCTGCCAAAAGATTTGTGTTTCTGTTAATTCAGTTTTGAGATTTACACAGCTCTGCCTAACAGCACAGTTCTGTTTAGCAGGGTAGGAGAACAGATCTTTCTGGGTGCAGTTTTACTTGTACTTTCAGGTCCCCTCCTTACCCTATGACTTGACCATGAAAGAAGAAGCAGCACACTGATGACCTTAACCTTGCCACTTTGTTTTCTCCTTCTTGCAGTATTGCTTATTAATCACTTGACTAACACTGCTGTACAGACTGTACAGACTGTACAGTAGCCTGCAAGAGACTGGTACAAAATTTGAATGCTAACTGTACTTACATTTAAACATAAATAAATATAAATTTAATGATGAAAATTATGTGGTAATGATAACAGGGCCACGATATTTTTTTCTTTTAATATCTTCCCGGAGTTGAGCTTTAACACACTTACACAATATTCTTTTATGTTTTTTGTCATAGTTTCTTGTTAAATGTAAACTAATTTTTTAAAGGGAGAACCAGGCTTTGGGATCCCTGGCCAGGCAGGGCCAAAGGGAGATTCTGGTGAAAGAGTAAGTAAACTATGCACTTATTCCAGACTTTTTTTATGTAAATATTTTCTTCCAAAATACGATGGAGGTGCAATCACAGCTTTCAAATGAAAATGTGAAGGCTTATAATCAATCTCTATACAGATAGAGTGGCATAGGTTACTTGCTATGGCATTCATCATAAGTATAGTTGCTTCCAGATTTAAAAAGTAATCAAATGAGCCACTAAATATATTTGTGAGACCTCAAGTCAGATGACATGTGAAATTCAATGTTTCCCTATGAGAGCTGTCTTAACTGATACTACACAAGTCTGTCTGACTTTAGAAAAGTTTCCTGCATTACTTTGGTCTGACTTTGATACGTTTTCAATGCCGCAGAGTGTAAAAAGTCACATCAAAGTCATATCAAAGTTGGATTCTAAAGTTAGACTGAAAATCGTGCAGATTTAGAGTGGGGCTAGTGTGAACCGAGCCTTATTGGAAGAAGATAATGAGATATGTGAAAAGAGAGGGAAACTAAGAATTGTGGTAAATAGCACTCATCTTGTGCTGTTATCTCTATTCTATTTATGTTTTCAGAGAGAATGCGGGAAATGTGTACCATTGTGCTGATGTTGATAATGTCCACTTTGAAGGTCTTGCTGGTCATCTATTTTCCAGTACTGTTGATTAGCTCAGAAAATACCATAAATCCTACATTGTTGATCAGCTTTCTTTAGGTTGCACAACCTGCATTAAAAACCAGTGGTATTCCTAAGGTATGCTGTGGCACCCAAAGAAAGTCAAGCTAATTAAACCCTGATTGGTTTGGGAGGTACATTTTATAGAACAAGTTTTCAAGTATTAATGAAGAGAGCCAACCAGATCTATACACTGCCCATTTACTACTATTTTAAAGTGGAACTTTACTCACATTTTTGTGTTCCGCTAATCTGAGTTCTCCTCCCCCTTTAACCACTTCTGGACCGGAAGGTTTTCCCCCTTAATGACCAGGCCATTTTTTGCGATTCGGCACTATGTTACTTTAACTGACAATTGCGCAATCTTGCAACGCTGTACCCAAATAAAATTGATGTCCTTTTTTCCCACAAATAGAGATTTATTTTGGTGGTATTTGATCACCTCTGCGATTTTCTTTTTTTTTGCGCTATAAACAAAAAAAGAGCGACAATTCTGAAAAAGAAAAAAATATTTTTTAATTTCTGTTATACAAACCCGATTCCAAAAAAGTTGGGACACTGTACAAATTGTGAATAAAAACAGAATGCAATGATGTGGAAGTTTCAAATTTCAATATTTTATTCAGAATACAACATAGATGACATATCAAATGTTTAAACTGAGAAAATGTATAATTTTAAGGGAAAGATAAATTGATTTTAAATGTCATGGCATCAACACATCTCAAAAAAGTTGGGACAAGGCCATGTTTACCACTGTGTGGCATCCCCTCTTCTTTTTATAACAGTCTGCAAACGTCTGGGGACTAAGGAGACAAGTTGCTCATGTTTAGGAATATAAATGTTGTCCCATTCTTGTTTAATACAGGCTTCCAGTTGCTTAACTGTCTTAGGTCTTCTTTGTTGCCCTTCCTCTTTATGATACGCCAAATGTTTTCTATGGGTGAAAGATTTGGACTGCAGGCTGGCCATTTCAGTACCCGGATCCTTTTTCTACGCAGCCATGATGTTGTAATTGATGCAGTATGTAGTCTGGCATTGTCTTGTTGGAAAATGCAAGGTCTTCCCTGAAAGAGACGACGTCTGGATGGGAGCATATATTGTTCTAGTAGTAGTAGTAGTAGTAGTAGTAGTTCTAGAACTTGGATATAACTTCCAGCATTGGTGCCTTTCCAGATGTGTAAGCTGCCCATGCCGCAAGCACTCATGCAACCCCATACCATCAGAGATGCAGGCTTCTGAATTGAGCACTGATAACAACTTGGGTTGTCCTTGTCCTCTTTAGTCTGGATGACATGGCGTCCCAGTTTTCCAAAAAGAACTTCAAATTTTGATTCGTCTGACCACAGAAACGTTTTCCACTTTGCACAGTCCATTTTAAATGAGCTTTGGCCCAGAGAAAACACCTGCGCTTCTGGATCATGTTTAGATATGGCTTCTTTTTTGGCCTATCAAATTTTAGATGGCAACGGTGAATGGCACGGTGGATTGTGTTCACCGACAATGTTTTCTGTAAGTATTCCTGATCCCATGTTGTGATTTCCATTACAGTAGCATTCCTGTATGTGATGCAGTGCCATCTAAGGGCCCAAAGATCATGGGCATCCAGTATGGTTTTCTGGCCTTGACCCTTATGCACAGAGATTGTTCCAGATTCTCTGAATCTTTGGATGATATTATGTATTGTAGATGATGATAACTCCAAACTCTTTCAAATTTTTCTCTGAGAAACTCCTTTCTGATATTTCTCCACTATTTTTTGCCGCAGCATTGGGGAAATTGGTGATCCTCTGCCCATCTTGACTTCTGAGTAGTGTTGAGCGAACACGGACTGTATTATTCGTGTTCGTACCGAATAATTGGATTTTTTTTACCCGAACACGGACACGGACACTTTACTGTATGTTCGGGTAAAAATCCGTGTTCGGTCGTTTTATTTCCGGGTTTTGCATGCTTTGGCGCTCTTTTCATGGCGGGCTTTCAACAGCCAATCAACAATCGTTTAACTGGTGTGCCTTAAGCCATCCCAGCCATGCCTGCAAATGTCTTAGTAGCTGTGATTGGCCGTCTGAAGCATGTGACCAAGTCTTTATAAGTTCGAGGCAGCCGCCGCAGCAGCGTCATTCTGCTGCTTAGCTAAGGGACAGAGCACACATCAATGTGCTGGCTGCTGATTAGGGAAAGATAGGCAGGAAAAAACCATTTGTGTCCGGATAGAATTGAGGGACAGGTCGGAGTGTTTAGGCAGGGCGAGTTGTAGGCATTTTAGGGATAGAGTCTGCTGAATTATAGGGTCAGTGTCTTCTACAAACTACAATCGATATTGCTGTGTGGGGGGTGGGGTGAATCTGCACTCAATCCTGATCTACGATCTCTTCTCAATCCTGTTAGGGACAGAGTCTGCTGAATTTTAGGGAAACTGTGTTCTACAAACTACAATCGATATTGCTGTGTGGTGTGGGATTGGAGATAGGCAGGTGTCAGTGATCCACATCCATTTTTCTGTGTGTGAGCTGCAGTGAACACAATCTTTTTGGGCTGCAGTGAACACAATCTTTTTGGGCTGCAGTGAACACAATCTTTTTGGGCTGCAGTGAACACAATCTTTTTGGGCTGCAGTGAACACAATCTTTTTGGGCTGCAGTGAACACAATCCTTTTTGGTGTGCAGTGAACACAATCTTTGTGGGGTGCAGTGAACAAAATCCTTTGTGGGGTGCAGTGAACACAATCTTTTTGGGGTGCAGTGAACAAAATCCTTTTTGGGGTGCAGTGAACAACATCCTTTTTGGGGTGCAGTGAACACAATCTTTTTGGGGTGCAGTGAACAAAATCCTTTGTGGGGTGCAGTGAACACAATCTTTTTGGGGTGCAGTGAACACAATCTTTTTGGGGTGGAGTGAACAACATCCTTTTTGGGGTGCAGTGAACAAAATCCTTTTTGGGGTGCAGTGAACAAAATCATTTTTGGGGTGCAGTGAACACAATCTTTTTGGGGTGCAGTGAACACAATCTTTGTGGGGTGCAGTGAACACAATCTTTTTGGGGTGGAGTGAACAACATCCTTTTTGGGGTGCAGTGAACAACATCCTTTTTGGGGTGCAGTGAACACAATCTTTTTGGGGTGCAGTGAACACAATCTTTGTGGGGTACAGTGAACAGAATCTTTGTGGGGTGCAGTGAACACAATCTTTGGGGGGTACAGTGAACACAATCTTTTTGGGGTGCAGTGAACACAATCTTTGTGGGGTGCAGTGAACACAATCTTTTTGGGGTGGAGTGAACAAAATCATTTTTGGGGTGCAGTGAACAACATCCTTTTTGGGGTGCAGTGATCAAAATCCTTTTTGGGGTGCAGTGAACACAATCTTTTTGGGGTGCAGTGAACAAAATCCTTTGTGGGGTGCAGTGAACAGAATCTTTGTGGGGTGCAGTGAACACAATCTTTGGGGGGGTACAGTGAACACAATCTTTTTGGGGTGCAGTGAACACAATCTTTGTGGGGTACAGTGAACAGAATCTTTGTGGGGTGCAGTGAACACAATCTTTGGGGGGTACAGTGAACACAATCTTTTTGGGGTGCAGTGAACACAATCTTTGGGGGGTACAGTGAACACAATCTTTTTGGGGTGCAGTGAACACAATCTTTGTGGGGTGCAGTGAACACAATCTTTGGGGGGGTACAGTGAACACAATCTTTTTGGGGTGCAGTGAACAACATCCTTTTAGGGTGCAGTGAACACAATCTTTGTGGGGTGCAGTGAACAACATCCTTTTAGGGTGCAGTGAACACAATCTTTGTGGGGTACAGTGAACAGAATCTTTGTGGGGTGCAGTGAACACAATCTTTGGGGGGTACAGTGAACACAATCTTTGTGAGGTGCAGTGAACACAATCTTTGTGGGGTGCAGTGAACACAATCATTGTGGGGTGCAGTGAACTCAATCTTTGTGGGGTACAGTGAACACAATCTCATACTTCTGAAGATTTGAGGGTGCTGCCTGTTCCATACTCCCCCTACTCCTCATCTAGCCTTTTAGGGGTACAAACAATAGTAATTGGGGCCTAGTGTGGTTGTGTACGTGTGATATACATACACTTTTTTTGGATCATATTTTCTATTCCGCTATTTAATCAAAAACCTTTGGGGATCAGTTAAATTGGGGGATAGTCTGTGTTGGTACGTGTGAGAGAGATCCACCTTTCCAAGTTGTTGGGGTTCATCTCATACTTCTGAAGGTTTGAGGGTGCTGCCTGTTCCATACTCCCCCTACTCCTCATCTAGCCTTTTAGGGGTACAAACAATAGTAATTGGGGCCCAGTGTGGTTGTGTACGTGTGATATACATACACTTTTTTTGGATCATATTTTCTATTCCGCTATTTAATCAAAAACCTTTGGGGATCAGTTAAATTGGGGGATAGTCTGTGTTGGTACGTGTGAGAGAGATCCACCTTTCCAAGTTGTTGGGGTTCATCTCATACTTCTGAAGGTTTGAGGGTGCTGCTTGTTCCATACCCCCCCTACTCCTCATCTAGCCTTTTAGGGGTACAAACAATAGTAATTGGGGCCTAGTGTGGTTGTGTACGTGTGATATACATACACTTTTTTTGGATCATATTTTCTATTCCGCTATTTAATCAAAAACCTTTGGGGATCAGTTAAATTGGGGGATAGTCTGTGTTGGTACGTGTGAGAGAGATCCACCTTTCCAAGTTGTTGGGGTTCATCTCATACTTCTGAAGGTTTGAGGGTGCTGCCTGTTCCATACTCCCCCTACTCCTCATCTAGCCTTTTAGGGGTACAAACAATAGTAATTGGGGCCCAGTGTGGTTGTGTACGTGTGATATACATACACTTTTTTTGGATCATATTTTCTATTCCGCTATTTAATCAAAAACCTTTGGGGATCAGTTAAATTGGGGGATAGTCTGTGTTGGTACGTGTGAGAGAGATCCACCTTTCCAAGTTTTTGGGGTTCATCTCATACTTCTGAAGATTTGAGGGTGCTGCCTGTTCCATACCCCCCCTACTCCTCATCTAGCCTTTTAGGGGTACAAACAATAGTAATTGGGGCCTAGTGTGGTTGTGTACGTGTGATATACATACACTTTTTTTGGATCATATTTTCTATTCCGCTATTTAATCAAAAACCTTTGGGGATCAGTTAAATTGGGGGATAGTCTGTGTTGGTACGTGTGAGAGAGATCCACCTTTCCAAGTTGTTGGGGTTCATCTCATACTTCTGAAGGTTTGAGGGTGCTGCCTGTTCCATACTCCCCCTACTCCTAGCCTTTTAGGGGTACAAACAATAGTAATTGGGGCCCAGTGTGGTTGTGTACGTGTGATATACATACACTTTTTTTGGATCATATTTTCTATTCCGCTATTTAATCAAAAACCTTTGGGGATCAGTTAAATTGGGGGATAGTCTGTGTTGGTACGTGTGAGAGAGATCCACCTTTCCAAGTTGTTGGGGTTCATCTCATACTTCTGAAGGTTTGAGGGTGCTGCCTGTTCCATACCCCCCCTACTCCTCATCTAGCCTTTTAGGGGTACAAACAATAGTAATTGGGGCCTAGTGTGGTTGTGTACGTGTGATATACATACACTTTTTTTGGATCATATTTTCTATTCCGCTATTTAATCAAAAACCTTTGGGGATCAGTTAAATTGGGGGATAGTCTGTGTTGGTACGTGTGAGAGAGATCCACCTTTCCAAGTTGTTGGGGTTCATCTCATACTTCTGAAGGTTTGAGGGTGCTGCCTGTTCCATACCCCCCCTACTCCTCATCTAGCCTTTTAGGGGTACAAACAATAGTAATTGGGGCCTAGTGTGGTTGTGTACGTGTGATATACATACACTTTTTTTGGATCATATTTTCTATTCCGCTATTTAATCAAAAACCTTTGGGGATCAGTTAAATTGGGGGATAGTCTGTGTTGGTACGTGTGAGAGAGATCCACCTTTCCAAGTTGTTGGGGTTCATCTCATACTTCTGAAGGTTTGAGGGTGCTGCCTGTTCCATACTCCCCCTACTCCTCATCTAGCCTTTTAGGGGTACAAACAATAGTAATTGGGGCCCAGTGTGGTTGTGTACGTGTGATATACATACACTTTTTTTGGATCATATTTTCTATTCCGCTATTTAATCAAAAACCTTTGGGGATCAGTTAAATTGGGGGATAGTCTGTGTTGGTACGTGTGAGAGAGATCCACCTTTCCAAGTTGTTGGGGTTCATCTCATACTTCTGAAGGTTTGAGGGTGCTGCCTGTTCCATACTCCCCCTACTCCTCATCTAGCCTTTTAGGGGTACAAACAATAGTAATTGGGGCCCAGTGTGGTTGTGTACGTGTGATATACATACACTTTTTTTGGATCATATTTTCTATTCCGCTATTTAATTTAACTGGGCCTCCATGCGAGACCTGTGTGCCTTGTTGCGCTGTTTTGAGTACTCCACCAACATGGCCAGTGGCAATGACGCCGTTCTCAGCTTAACTATCCCACTTCTATGCCTCCTTGAAAAAACAATTCGGGCGATGATGGAAGAGGATGTGGCACAGGATGAGGAGGAGGAGGAGGATGAAGAGGTAACATTTCCAAGGCTTTCAGGGCAGTCATTCGCAAGGGGCTCCGAGGGTGGGTTCCTGCACACGCAAACGCCAGGGACGCAATTGTCCAGCAGGGGCACAGTTCTGGAGGATGAGGAGGATGAGGAGGAGGAGGAGCTGGAGGAGGAGATGGAACCATGTTCACAGCAGGGTGGCACCCAGGCCAGCTCATGGCCATCACTGGTGCGTGGCTGGGGGGATACAGAGGACACGGACGATACACCTCCCACAGAGGACAGCCTTTCGTTGCCTCTGGGCAGCCTGGCACACATGAGCGATTACATGCTGCAGTGTCTCCACAACGACCGCCGAGTTGCCCACATTCTAACTTGTGCTGATTACTGGGTGGCCACGCTGCTGGATCCCCGTTACAAGGACAACGTACCGTCCTTAATTCACTCACTGGAGCGCGATCGCAAGATGCGCGAGTACAAGCGCACGCTGGTAGACGCCATGCTGCTGGCATTCCCATCTGACAGCGGGGCCACAGTGGAAGCACAAGGCAGAGGAGGAGGAGGAGGAGGTCGCCAACGCAACCAGGGCACCGCCAGCACCTCAGAAGGCAGGGTTAGCATGGCCGAAATGTGGAAAAGCTTTGTCAGCACGCCACAACAAACAGCAGCACCAGCAGCTCAGATGGAACGTCTTAGCAGGAGGCAGCATTTTACCAACATGGTGGAGCAGTATGTGTGCACACGCCTACATGTAGTGAATGACGGGTCTGCCCCCTTCAACTTCTGGGTCTCCAAATTGGGCACATGGCCTGAGCTTGCCCTTTACGCCTTGGAGGTGCTGGCGTGCCCTGCAGCCAGTGTATTATCTGAACGGGTATTTAGCACGGCTGGGGGCGTTATAACAGACAAGCGCAGCCGCCTGTCCAGAGACAATGTGGACAAGCTCACGTTCATTAAAATGAACCAGGCATGGATCCCACTCTTTTGGGGTGTACCCTCATTTAAAATTTTTGAAAAGAAGCAGTGTTGGCTACCTCGTCCTCCTCCTCAGGGCCAGATTAATGTAGGGGCTATTGGAGCTGCAGCTCCAGGCCCCTACCTTTTATATAGGCCCCGGGTTGGCCATATTCACTGTTACCGCTCTTCTGTCACTTGTAAACACAGAAGTCTGGCTTCTATGCTCGCTTCCCCAGGCAGCACCCTCAGAACCTCCCCACACAGCGTGAAGGCCGGACAAGGAGGGACAGTTGGCGATGCATGGATGTGTTTATGGGCTTCAGAGACAGCATCCCATGTTGAATTAGGCATGCATGGCTGCACCCTTCCTCCTCTGGGTGCATGGCAAGGCACGGCCCTTAAGGCCCTTCAAAATCCTCAGCACCAAGCCCATGATGCTGTTAATCCGGCCCTGGTCCTCCTCCACCGCCGCTTCCACCTACACCGCCCATAGGTGTGCGCAGCCTATTGCATTAAGGTGTGCACCCCAAAGTTGAAATACACATGCATGTGTTTGCCAGCAGGGAGAGTAATGTATCGGGGCCATGTACCTGTAGGCAAGGAGAAATAGAGCAGAGCAGGTCCCAGGGAGATCTTTCCCATCTCCTCACTGGCAATGCTATGTGCCCTAGGTGATTAGGGTGTGCCCAGGCACACCCAGCACACCCTGTGCGCACGCCTATGTCACCGCCACATCCACCACCACCTCAACCTCCCTCCTACTCCATATGGGCCTCGTCCTTCAGAGATGAAGAAGAACATTGTTTTATTTTTCTGTTTTTTTTTGTTGTTTTAAGTTATTTCCCTATCCACATTTGTTTGCAGAGCACTTGCCATGCTCTTAATTACGTTTTGCTGCCATTTGCAGCACTCTAGCCCTTTCCTTTGGTGTTTTAGAGCCATTTTAGTGCCTTAAAGTTCGGGTCCCCATTGACTTCAATGGGGTTCGGTGTCCGGGAAAAGTTCGGTAAAAGTCCGGGACACGGACCCGGACTTTTTTTTAAAGTTCGGCCGAACCCGTCGAACACGGACATCTAGGTGTCCGCTCAACCCTACTTCTGAGAGACACTGCCACTTTGAGAGGCTCTTGTTATACCCAATCAAGTTGCCAATTGACCTAATAAGTTGCAAATTGGACCTCCAGCTGTTCCTTATTAAGGATGATCGAACTTTTGAAAAGTTCGGTTCGACCAGAACACCCGAATTTTCCAAAAGTTCGGTTCGGATTTCAGAACCCCATTGAAATCAATGGGACCCGAACTTCGGTAATCAAAAAACACAATTTTTAAGCCCTAAAACCCAATAAATGCCCCTAAAAAGTGCCTAGGGTTCTGGGTCATGCCCCATTAACTATTAATCACACAAAAAAAAGTTCTTAAAAATTGTCATTTTTGATAAAAAAGCCAATTATTGAAAAAAAAAGAGAGATTTTTTTGATTTTGACTTTGTATTTAGTATCTGGGGGGTCTAAAAAGTGTACATGTGAAGTTTCAGCTCTGTAGCATGTCCAGAACCATGAAAAAAAAAAAGATAATTTTTCATTAGAACAGGGATGTGGGACCCTCCTTTAACACCTATATGATCTTTTTTTCTGGTTCTGGACATGCTACAGAGCTGAAACTTCACAGGTACACCTTTTAGACCCCCCAGACACAAAATCACACAAAAAAAAGTTCTTAAAAATTGTCATTTTTGATAAAAAAGCCAATTATTGAAAAATTAAAAAAAAAAGAGATTTTTTGATTTTTACTTTGGATGTAGTATCTGGGGGGTCTAAAAAGTGTACATGTAAAGTTTCAGCTCTGTAGCATGTCCAGAACCATAAAAAAAAAAAGATCGTTTGTATTAGAAAACTTTCAGCACAGGAGTATGGCTTCGCTGCTGTAACACCTTGCCGGTTTAATAGCAGGCATTTTTTTGGGTTATTTGCAGTCAGGAAAAACATCTGAACTTGTGTATAGTGGTACTGTGCACAAGTTCTGATGTTTTGCCTGCCTCCAAAAAACCCCAAAAAATGCCAGCAAAAACACACCTGGGAATTTTTTTTTTGACGCTAGCGTTTTTTTTGGCATTTTTTGGGGTTCTTTTGAGGCAGGCAAAACATCTGAACTTGTGTATAGTGGTGTATATACACACATCCATATATTTATATACACACCTAGTCATATATAGGTGTGATAGTAGCAGAAATATATGCTTGCGCTAATGAAATCATTTACAGTAATATATTTCTGCTACTATCACACCTATATATGTCTAGGTGTGTATATAAATATATGTATGTGTGTATATACACCACTATACACAAGTTCAGATGTTTTGCCTGCCTCAAAAGAACCCCAAAAAATGCCAAAAAAAACGCTAGAGTCAAAAAAAAAAATCCCAGGTGTGCTTTTGCTGGCATTTTTTGGGGGTTTTTGGAGGCAGGCAAAACATCAGAACTTGTGCACAGTACCACTATACACAAGTTCAGATGTTTTTCCTGACTGCAAAGAACCCAAAAATATGCCTTCTATTAAACCGGCAAGGTGTTACAGCAGCGAAGCCAACCCCCTGTCTGAAAGTTTTCTAATACAAACAATCTTTTTTTTTTATGGTTCTGGACATGCTACAGAGCTGAAACTTCACATGTACACTTTTTAGACCCCCCAGATCTGAAATCCAAAGTAACAATCCAAAAATCTCTTTTTTTTATTTTTTTTATTTTTTCAATAATTGGCTTTTTTATCAAAAATTACAATTTTTAAGAACTTTTTTGTGTGATTTTGTGTCTGGGGGGTCTAAAAGGTGTACCTGTGAAGTTTCAGCTCTGTAGCATGTCCAGAACCATAAAAACAAAAAGGATTGTTTGTAGTAGAAAACTTTCAGCTCAGGGGGTTAGCTTCTCTCCTCGGTTTTCACACCTTGCCGGTTTCAAAGCAGGCATTTTTTTGGGTTCTTTGCAGTCAGGAAAAACATCTGAACTTGTGTATAGTGGTACTGTGCACAAGTTCAGATGTTTTTCCTGCCTCCCAAAAAATGGCAGAAAAAACACACCTGGGCATTTTTTTTTTTTTTTTTGACGCTAGTGTTTTTTTAGCATTTTTTTTGGGTTCTTTTGAGGCAGGCAAAACATCTGAACTTGTGTATAGTGGTATATATACACACATACATATATTTATATACACACCTAGACATATATAGGTGTGATAGTAGCAGAAATATATTACTGTAAATGATTTCATTAGCGCAAGCATATATTTCTGCTACTATCACACCTATATATGTCTAGGTGTGTATATAAATATATGGATGTGTGTATATACACCACTATACACAAGTTCAGATGTTTTGCCTGCCTCCAAAAACCCCCAAAAAATGCCAGCAAAAACACACCTGGTAATTTTTTTTTTTGACGCTAGCGTTTTTTTGGCATTTTTTTGGGTTCTTTTGAGGCAGGCAAAACATCTGAACATGTGTATAGGGGGTATATATACACATATATGTCTGAATATATACCCCTAGACATATATAGGTGTGATAGTAGCAGAAATATATTACTGTAAATGATTTCATAAGCGCAAGCATATATTTCTGCTACTATGACACCTATATATGTCTAGGGGTATATATTCAGACATATATGTCTATATATACCCCCTATACACATGTTCAGATGTCATGTCTGACATCAAACATGTCCTCAAAAAAGCACTGGCAGTGGCAGCCCCTGCAGCATAAAAAATGCTTGGCTGGTGAGAAGCCATATGGGTGTCCCGAAGCAATTCAGAGAAATGATCATTTCTCTATAGCGGTCACCCTGCTATGGAAGGGTTTTGTCACCCTGCCATAGCAGTCACTGCCAGTTAACCCTACACTACACTACGGTCCCCTTACACTTAACACTTTCCCTACAGAAACTAAATTTTTGAAGCTAACTTAAGTGTAAAGGAGCACTCTAACTACACTAGATATCCCTTTCCTCACACTAAAAATAGCTAAATGACACTTTTAAAGTAAAATTAACAGAACTGCTTCCACTCTCTTCCATGTCCAGTATAACAATGCTAGGAATATGGCGGGGGCGATCTTATATACTGGGGGGCGTATTCACTAATGATTGGTCTAGGAACCCCCTAGTCACTCCAATCACATTCCTAGCATTCTCCTGCCCCCTCAATTGGATTTTGCTAATGGTTCTGGTCCAATCACGGGCTTTTAAAGCCCATTTCCTGAAGCATTGCATTTTGGGCGGTTCTGGTTGCCGAATTCCGAACTTTTTGGGCAAAAAGTTCTAAATTCGGCCGAACCTCGAACACCCAATGTTCGGGCCGAACCGATGGTCGACCCGAACCGTTCGATCATCCCTATTCCTTATATGTACATTTAACTTTTCCGGCCTAATATTGCTACCTGTACTAACTTTTTTGGAATGTGTAGCTCTCATCAAATCCAAAATGAGCCAATATTTTTAATGACATTTCAAAATGTCTCACTTTCAACATTTGATATGGGTTTGTATAACATTCTCATAAAAAAATGTAAAAATCTAATTTTTTGATCATTTTATGCCAATTTGTATTCTGCTACATATTTTTGGTAAAAAAAAAAGTCCCAATAAGTGTACATTGATTGGTTTGTGCAAAATGTATCGAGTCTACAAACTAGGGGAAAGATTTATGTAATTTTTATTTATCTTTTATTTTTTACTAGTAATGGCGGAGATCAGCGATTTTTAGCTGGACTGCGACATTGCGGCAGACAGATCAGACACCTTAATGACATTTTTGACACTTTTGGGGGGACCAGTGAGATTACTACAGTAATCAGTGCTCAAAATATGCACTGTTACTGTACTAATGACACTGTCAGGGAAGGGTTTAACACCAGGGGCGATCAAAGGGTTAAATTTGTCCCTAGGGGGTGCTTTCTAACTGTGGGGGGGATGGGCTTATAGAATGAACCCTGGAACCTGTATTCCTAAATAGGAGGAAAACAGGAGCCCTGTGTTCATTACTGACAGAACAGTGGTCTGCCGTGTTTACAAAAGCAGACCGCTGTTCTGTCTCCACATGGAGAAATCTCGGGTGCCAGGCGGCAATCGCGGCCGCTGGACCCACAGATCAGCTTCCCCCATGGCGAAAGGACGTGTGCGCCTCCACTCGCGGTCCCGCAAAGTGGCATACAGTTACGTTGTCTCGCGGGACAGAGCTGACCTGCCGCAGTATATGTACTGCTGGCTGTCGGCAAGTGGTTAAGCAAATTGCACATACAATTTTTTATGGGGAGGATCCTTTTTTTTTTTTTTAGTGGAGCACTGCCACCGCTTCCTTTCTGTCCTAGGTAAGAATGACATTCTCCCCACCCGAAGCCTCCTAGGATGCCCATGTCACAGATACCAAGATGCTTTGAGACAGTTTTTTTTTTTTTAATTCTTTATTTAAAGGTATGCCATGAAAAAGATAAGTGACAACAACAATACAAATTAGTTGTAAGATAGCGACAGAAAGTCTGGTCACATAGTACGGATAACAACCTGGTGTAAGACAAAAGATCAGAAAGCATAAACACATAGTGCAACCTGGGCCCGTTTGTCATCTTGTTTTCATTGCTTTGTCATTCACGTGCAGTATTGTTGTATACAGGATTTTGTGTGGGAGGTAGTCCAGTGCCACCCATCCAGGCGGAGAGGGGTAGGAATCCCCGCCGGCATCTAACATTTGGCCTGCAAGGGGGCCCACCAGATCCCTCACTCTTGAATGGGGAGGACCTCCAGACCATCCCCCCACCCTTTGTTTGGAGCACACCTAGTGGTATTTTATAACTTAATATGAGGGATAGGGCAATTATAAAAGAGAGGGGAGAAATTGAGGTAAGAAAGAGGGAGGAGAGGGAGGAAGGAAAGGAAAAAGAGAGGGGGGAGGAAGAGAAAGATAGATAGAAAAGTGGATGCCGTCCCATCCACACGCCCGGCAAGCCAGTTAAGTGTAGGACAGGTAATCGTCAGACAAGTGAAATAGATCCCAATGAATCCAACATGTTGCGTGTTCCTCCACAATGTCCCTTAGAGTTGCTGTAAGGTGCCGTATATCATTCACTCTGGTAAACCAATGGGAAATAAGGGGGGGGGCATTTGCTGTTTCCACATGCTAGGTATACAGGCCCTGGCTGCATTCAGCAAATGTTTCAGTAGCGATTTACGGTACCGCTTGCTTGACATGGGTGTCAAATTGAGGAGAACAGCAGCAGGGTCATCTAGTAAAGATGAGACAGTTTTTAATCCCACTACACATGCACAGTGCAGCATCATCAGGAGGCATGTAGCTAGAGCCCAAAATAGATAGCTGGCCTCCTGATGATATCACAACAAGATGGAGTCACCAGACCCAGCAAAGCAGCAGCTTTTGGCTGATAACAGCGGGACAAAGCTGGATTTGCTGGGTGAGTCTATAATGTATGTTATTTGATGTCATCCCCAGAAGATCAGATATCGAAAGATTAATATAAAATTTTCCCCAAGAGGGAAGACCCTCTTTAAGCAACAAGTAAAAAGAAATGACTGCAGCATTTTTGGCACCTTTATAAGAAACCCTCCCATATGCAGACACAATAACCCAAGATACTATATTATTTTTATTTTTTCTCTTCTAATGTGAAACAATTTTTATTGGATCAAAGAGTCAAAAGATGCTATGAAAATTATGGCAAAGCAAGTCACATTTACCATTTAGGTGTGATGTGTTTTGGGCTCTAGACTCTGAATCTTGAAAGTACAGAGTTAATCTAAGATCATGACAAGCATGTTTCTATTTTGGCTACATAGTACTCCAAAATGTTCACTTTATGCACTGTATGATTTTATTTTAAAGGGAAACATTGGATTATCTGGAAAACCAGGTCCAAAAGTAAGTTTTTAACATATTCAAATGTTTGCTAACTCTATTTGTAACATCTTTTTATGTAACTTGTAAATCTCTAAAAACCTTTCTAACACTTGAGGATAACTAGATGGGGTGGGTTCTGGGATTTGTACAGCTCTATATGACAAAGTCTCACAAATATTAATACTCTTGGTAAATCTGCTACACAACCATATATCATAAATATATTCCAGATGCAATGAAATGAGGTTGATTTACTAAAGCTGTAAAGGCTGATTGCTAGTGAATGTTGGTAAATAGGGTGAAGCTGTGTTCACTTTGAATACCCAATCAAAAATGAAACAAGATTTTTGTTAGCTCTTTATTGGGTATTCAAAGTGAGCTCTGACTCACCTTATTGACTAACATTTAATTGTAGAATTGACAGTACATTTGCAAAGTGAACATTCACTTTTTTTTTAGTGAACAGCTTCTATTTTTCTAGTAAATCAACAACAATATTTGTAATTATACTGTATTTACATCATGATCACATGCTGCTGTTAAGTGATCACATTCTTGCTAAATTGTGAAAGTGTTCATTAATATTATCATACAGGATTTATATAGTGCCAACAGTTTGCGCAGCGCTTTACAATATGAGGGCAGACAGTATAGCTACAATACCATTCAATACAGGAGGAATCAGAGGGCCCTGCTTTTTAGAGCTTACAATCTAGGAGGGAGGGTCAAGTGATACAAAAGGTAATAACTGTGGGGATGAGCTAATGAAGAAAATCAAAGTACAGTTTTTAGGTGTGGGCAGGAAAGGCTTTTCTGAAGAGGAGGGTTTTCAGGGATCATCTAAAAGCAAACATAGTTGGAGATATTCAGACAGATTGGGGTTGGGAGTTCCATAGGATGGAAGAGCCTCTGGAAAATTCCTGGAGGTGAGCATGCGAGGAGGTGATGCAAGCAGGATTTCCTGGGTGGAATGAAGAGAATGATTTGGTTGGTATTTTCAGACTAGTTTAGTGATGTAGCTGGGGGCTGAGTTGTGGATGGCTTTGTAGATTGTTGTTAGGATTTAGAATTTAATTTGTTGGGTGAGCAGAATCCAGAGGAGGAATTGACAGAGAGGGGTAGCCGACATGGAGTGGTTGGCAAGGTGGATGAGCCTGGCGGCAGCATTCATGATGGACTGAAAGGGGGTAACCTATGTAAAGGTAAGCCAATGAGAAGGGAGTTGCAATGGTTGAGGTGAGAGATAACCAGGGAGTGAACTAGAAGTTTTGTGGTGTCTTTGGTTAGAAGGGGGCATATTTTGGAGATGTTGCACAGGTTAAGACAGCAAGATTTGGACAGTGATTATATGTGGGGCCTAAAGGATAGATCAGAGTCCAGGATAACACCTAAAATCTTGGCATGCGGGGATGTGCTGACAGTTTTGCCATTGATCTTAACAGAGAAATCAGGGGAAGGTGACTCCTTTTGTTTTGATGACTGAGAAAACAATTCCCAGTACATTTGATGACTTGATGAATGTTGTTTGAAAGCACCTAAATATTTCATTTGCTTTTAAAATATGACCTTGCAATGAATGGTCTTTCACAAACAAAAACCACATAAACTGCTAGAAAACATTTTCCATCCTGCTCCCTCAAATGTTCGTATCACTGTGGTTAAAAATAAATATTCATTTGGCCTCACTAACTATTAGAAAATTTAATGAAAATCCTAAGAATGGAAATGTTTGAGTAACATTCTTCTAGTGTATGGGCCAGCTGCAGAAACTTCAGATGATGCAAACTTTAAAATGAACACTGAAATAGTAAATACCTTCAACTTTTTGTAAAGGGAGAAGATGGTGGCAAGGGACAAAAGGGTGAGCCTGGAACAAGTTGGACCATGCCTGGAATAAGAGGTAAAGATGTAAGTAGAAATGGTAGAGTCCTGGAAGGACTGTCAATTCATGTGCATTAATAAAAAATACAGACATTGAATAACATATTGGGGAATCAAGAAACATTGCTCATATTCCCACAGTGGGAAGTTATCCAAAACAATCTCCTAATGTAACATTGACTATCATGATATTCATGTTAATTTAAGAATACATAACTGCACTCTAAAGTTTACACTTCTGAGCTTGTGAAAAACACCAGAAAGAATATACATTTTTTATAGAATGTAAACATGTGATCTGTGCCAAGTAAAGTAAAAAAACCTGGGCTAATAACTAAATATGATTTATGGAAATAGAAATTGCGGGCTAAATGTATTCAAATACCACCTATATAAATGGGACTTTATAGGCCCAATATGGGAGACCACACAAATAGATTATATAAAATATATATTTTATTTCAAAAACTATTAAAATACATCAATAAAATCTAGGCATGTAGTTCCTCCACTTGATCCAGATGTTGACAAAATCAAAATCCTCTGCCCCACTATAGCTATTGGAAATAATAGATCATTTGTATATACCCAAAAACCGTTGTACATATAGAATTCTGTATATTTCTGGTAGTCAGGTCAATGTTTTGCCGGTTCAAGGCTTCCTCAGGACCCAGGATGCTAGAAATATATTACCCACTGTAAATACCATAATTTGTAGACTCTTTAACATTTACACATTTACACAGATTAAATAATTTACATATTTTTTTTTTAACCAAAAACATGTAGTAGAATACACCCTGGCCTAAATTTATGAAGAAAGATTGATTATTTTCAAAGTTTTATAACGGAAACTAAGAAAAACTTTATTTTATTCAGAATTTTTGGTCTTTTTACCTCTCTATAGTAAAAAGTAAAAAGCCCAGTTGTGATTATCTACCATCAAAAGAAAGCTCTTTATGCCTTAAAAAGTGTTGCATGAGTAACTGTTATTCAAAGTGTGACAGCTCTGAAAAACTAAAAAATAGCCTGGATTGGAGGGAGTGTAACAGTCTAGTCTTCAAGAGGTTAACTAATGCTGGTTACAAAAAATAAAAAAGTGTTTTTTGTATTTTTTTATTGTTTTTTTTTGTCTAAAAATTGCAAAAATATATCATGAAAATAAAGTCTTGTTTGTCCTTAAACACTATATTTATTAGTTTGTTATCTTAACCACTTACCAACTGCTAAAGCATGGCTGGCTGGTTCTGGGAGGGCATCTATTGAGGTCCTCACGTGAACACACTTCTCGTGCACCCCCTGGGGTGTGCATCCGGAAGTGTCCATGACTGCTGGATCCTCAGGGCCCAGTGAATCATGAATTGGGGTAAATAATCAATTATAGCGACCCTTTACCATGTGATCTCTATGTCCAACGATAGAGCGATTACTGTCAAAAAAACGGTGTCATGTCCAGTTCAGCTCCTCTCCTCACACCGATACAGTGTGTGAGGAGAGAAGGGAGAAGCTGCAGCAGCTTGAGTCTGCTTGATATGTATGTGCCCACAGTGCTTATCAGTGCCAGCACAGTGCCACATCAGTGCCGTACAGTGCCATAAGTGCCCCATCAGCGCCATCACAGTGCCACATCAGTGCCCTACAGTGCCACATACATGCCCTACAGTGCCATCAGTGCCATCATAGTGCCACACCAGGGCTATCAGTGTCATCACAGTCCCATATCAGTGCCCTACAGTGCCATCGGTGCCATTACAGTGCCACATCTGTGTCATCAGTGCTATCGCAGTGCCACATCAGTGCCCTATGGTGCCATACCAGTGCCCCTACAGTGCCGTTACAGGGATATTAGTGCCCCTACAGTGATCATCAGTGCCCCCGCAGTGTTCATCAGTGCCACTAAAGTGCCTATCAGTGTCACATCCATGCCACTACAGTGCCATCAGTTTTATCAGTGCCCTACAGTGCCATCAGTGCCCTATAGTGCTATCAGTGCCACTACAGTACTATCAGTGCTACTGCAGTGCTATCAGTGCCTACAGTACCATCAGTGCCACTGCAGTGCAATCAGTGCCATCAGTGCCCTACAGTGCCACCACAGTGCCATCAGTGCCCATACAGTGCCATCCAGTGCCACACCAGTGCCCCTACAGTGCAATAGTGCCCTCAGAGCCCTACAGTGCCACTACAGTGCCATTAGTGCCCTGCAGTGCCCATCCTTGAGTGTTTATCAGTGCACATCAGTGCCATCAGTGAGTGTTTATCAGTGCTCATCAGTGCCTTACAGTGCTCAACAGTGTCACTTTATCAGTGGTCTCAACAGCGACCATCAGTGCCTTAAAAATGTGTAAAAATGCATAAAAATGCATTTTCATTATCTTTCCACATTTTTCAAAAACTTGTAGAAAAAAATGACAAGTTTAAAAGACTCATTATGCCTCATAGGATATAAATTGGGGTGTTTGCTTTCCAAAATGGGGTCATTTTGTGGGCATTTCCATTGTCGTGGTGCTCCAGGGCCTTCAAAAGTGTGATAAGTAGTCAAGAAATTAGATGTGTAATTTATGTACTTAGATCACCTGACAGTGCTCCCTGCACCTCTCTATGTGGCCAGGCTGTGAAAAAGTCTCACACATGTGGTATCAGGAGGAGTAGCAGAATGTGTTTTGGGATGTAAAAATTAAAATGTGGGGGTGTGTGGCGCGCTACAGAAATGGAGCTAATTTAAATAATTAAATAATTAAATTAATTAAATAGTGAAGTGCTGTAATTTTCAATTCCTTATCCTCGTGATTTGTACATACAAATGAAACTTCAATCAAAACGACATATAATTAATTCAATAAATAAGTCAGGTGTTGATCCCAATATTCCAAACTATAAAGTGCTGAGTGCTTATAAACTTCAAAATTATTTCAATAAATCTCTATAAAATACATAAATAAATAAAGTGCAAATTCCAGTGAATGTCCGTTTTTTTCTTTCCACCACTAACAATTAAATCCAACTGTGTATCTTCAACTTTACAAAGAGATGTATTCCCCATCAGTGATCCCAGAATACACTGGTGATAGGAGAAAAGGTAAGGACTATAGCGGACTATTGGTCGAAAGTATGTAGGTAAGCCAAGGAAAGAATGAAAAAAGGGATAAAATTAACAATATTTATTGGATATAGATAAAAGTCGACATTGAGACAATGAAAAAAACTATTAATACATTACAATACAGCATGTTATGTCATGGTAGTAGTCGATCGAACGGGTGAATGCCTTTGTTCAATGCATTTCGCCTTTAGCTTCATCAGGAACTCCGGCGTGATTGAATCACCCTTTTGTTGAATTAAGACTACATTAAGACCTTCAAAGTTTGTGCATAGAAACAAAAAGAAAAACATATATAAATACAGGTTTTTATATTTGAAAACAATCTACAATATTCATTTTAACCCTAGTATGGAAAAATACAGGGTCATAAGAAAAGGCACATATGGCTTACCACTAGTGTTGAGCGAACACGGACTGTATTATTCGTGTTCGTACCGAATAATTGGATTTTTTGTACCCGAACACGGACACGGACACTTTACTGTATGTTCGGGTAAAAATCCGTGTTCGGTCGTTTTATTTCCGGGTTTTGCATGCTTTGGCGCTCTTTTCATGGCGGGCTTTCAACAGCCAATCAACAATCGTTTAACTGGTGTGCCTTAAGCCATCCCAGCCATGCCTGCAAATGTCTCAGTAGCTGTGATTGGCCGTCTGAAGCATGTGACCAAGTCTTTATAAGTTCGAGGCAGCCGCAGCGGCGTCATTATGCTGCTTAGATTCAGGGACAGAGCACACATCAACGTGCTGGCTGCTGATTAGGGAAAGATAGGCAGGAAAAAACCATTTGTGTCCGGATAGAATTGAGGGACAGGTCGGAGTGTTTAGGCAGGGCGAGTTGTAGGCATTTTAGGGATAGAGTCTGCTGAATTATATAGGGTCAGTGTCTTCTACAAACTACAATCGATATTGCTGTGTGGGGGGTGGGGTCTGCACTCAATCCTGATCTACGATCTCTTCTCAATCCTGTTAGGGACAGAGTCTGCTGAATTTTAGGGAAACTGTGTTCTACAAACTACAATCGATATTGCTGTGTGGTGTGGGATTGGAGATAGGCAGGTGTCAGTGATCCACATCCATTTTTCTGTGTGTGAGCTGCAGTGAACACAATCTTTTTGGGCTGCAGTGAACACAATCTTTTTGGGCTGCAGTGAACACAATCTTTTTGGGCTGCAGTGAACACAATCTTTTTGGGCTGCAGTGAACACAATCTTTTTGGGCTGCAGTGAACACAATCTTTTTGGGGTGCAGTGAACAAAATCTTTTTGGGGTGCAGTGAACACAATCCTTTTTGGTGTGCAGTGAACACAATCTTTGTGGGGTGCAGTGAACAAAATCCTTTGTGGGGTGCAGTGAACACAATCTTTTTGGGGTGCAGTGAACAAAATCCTTTTTGGGGTGCAGTGAACAACATCCTTTTTGGGGTGCAGTGAACACAATCTTTTTGGGGTGCAGTGAACAAAATCCTTTGTGGGGTGCAGTGAACACAATCTTTTTGGGGTGCAGTGAACACAATCTTTTTGGGGTGGAGTGAACAACATCCTTTTTGGGGTGCAGTGAACAAAATCCTTTTTGGGGTGCAGTGAACAAAATCATTTTTGGGGTGCAGTGAACACAATCTTTTTGGGGTGCAGTGAACACAATCTTTGTGGGGTGCAGTGAACACAATCTTTTTGGGGTGGAGTGAACAACATCCTTTTTGGGGTGCAGTGAACAACATCCTTTTTGGGGTGCAGTGAACACAATCTTTTTGGGGTGCAGTGAACACAATCTTTGTGGGGTACAGTGAACAGAATCTTTGTGGGGTGCAGTGAACACAATCTTTGGGGGGTACAGTGAACACAATCTTTGTGAGGTGCAGTGAACACAATCTTTGTGGGGTGCAGTGAACACAATCATTGTGGGGTGCAGTGAACTCAATCTTTGTGGGGTACAGTGAACACAATCTCATACTGAAGGTTTGAGGGTGCTGCCTGTTCCATACTCCCCCTACTCCTCATCTAGCCTTTTAGGGGTACAAACAATAGTAATTGGGGCCTAGTGTGGTTGTGTACGTGTGATATACATACACTTTTTTGGGATCATATTTTCTATTCCGCTATTTAATCAAAAACCTTTGGGGATCAGTTAAATTGGGGGATAGTCTGTGTTGGTACGTGTGAGAGAGATCCACCTTTCCAAGTTGTTGGGGTTCATCTCATACTTCTGAAGGTTTGAGGGTGCTGCCTGTTCCATACTCCCCCTACTCCTAGCCTTTTAGGGGTACAAACAATAGTAATTGGGGCCTAGTGTGGTTGTGTACGTGTGATATACATACACTTTTTTGGGATCATATTTTCTATTCCGCTATTTAATCAAAAACCTTTGGGGATCAGTTAAATTGGGGGATAGTCTGTGTTGGTACGTGTGAGAGAGATCCACCTTTCCAAGTTGTTGAGGTTCATCTCATACTTCTGAAGGTTTGAGGGTGCTGCCTGTTCCATACTCCCCCTACTCCTAGCCTTTTAGGGGTACAAACAATAGTAATTGGGGCCTAGTGTGGTTGTGTACGTGTGATATACATACACTTTTTTGGGATCATATTTTCTATTCCACTATTTAATCAAAAACCTCTGGGGATCAGTTAAATTGGGGGATAGTCTGTGTTGGTACGTGTGAGAGAGATCCACCTTTCCAAGTTGTTGGGGTTCATCTCATACTTCTGAAGGTTTGAGGGTGCTGCCTGTTCCATACTCCCCCTACTCCTAGCCTTTTAGGGGTACAAACAATAGTAATTGGGGCCTAGTGTGGTTGTGTACGTGTGATATACATACACTTTTTTGGGATCATATTTTCTATTCCGCTATTTAATCAAAAACCTTTGGGGATCAGTTAAATTGGGGGATAGTCTGTGTTGGTACGTGTGAGAGAGATCCACCTTTCCAAGTTGTTGGGGTTCATCTCATACTTCTGAAGGTTTGAGGGTGCTGCCTGTTCCATACTCCCCCTACTCCTAGCCTTTTAGGGGTACAAACAATAGTAATTGGGGCCTAGTGTGGTTGTGTACGTGTGATATACATACACTTTTTTTGGATCATATTTTCTATTCCGCTATTTAATCAAAAACCTTTGGGGATCAGTTAAATTGGGGGATAGTCTGTGTTGGTACGTGTGAGAGAGATCCACCTTTCCAAGTTGTTGGGGTTCATCTCATACTTCTGAAGGTTTGAGGGTGCTGCCTGTTCCATACTCCCCCTACTCCTAGCCTTTTAGGGGTACAAACAATAGTAATTGGGGCCTAGTGTGGTTGTGTACGTGTGATATACATACACTTTTTTGGGATCATATTTTCTATTCCGCTATTTAATCAAAAACCTTTGGGGATCAGTTAAATTGGGGGATAGTCTGTGTTGGTACGTGTGAGAGAGATCCACCTTTCCAAGTTGTTGGGGTTCATCTCATACTTCTGAAGGTTTGAGGGTGCTGCCTGTTCCATACCCCCCCTACTCCTCATCTAGCCTTTTAGGGGTACAAACAATAGTAATTGGGGCCTAGTGTGGTTGTGTACGTGTGATATACATACACTTTTTTTGGATCATATTTTCTATTCCGCTATTTAATCAAAAACCTTTGGGGATCAGTTAAATTGGGGGATAGTCTGTGTCGGTACGTGTGAGAGAGATCCACCTTTCCAAGTTGTTGGGGTTCATCTCATACTTCTGAAGGTTTGAGGGTGCTGCCTGTTCCATACTCCCCCTACTCCTCATCTAGCCTTTTAGGGGTACAAACAATAGTAATTGGGGCCTAGTGTGGTTGTGTACGTGTGATATACATACACTTTTTTTGGATCATATTTTCTATTCCGCTATTTAATCAAAAACCTTTGGGGATCAGTTAAATTGGGGGATAGTCTGTGTTGGTACGTGTGAGAGAGATCCACCTTTCCAAGTTGTTGGGGTTCATCTCATACTTCTGAAGGTTTGAGGGTGCTGCCTGTTCCATACTCCCCCTACTCCTCATCTAGCCTTTTAGGGGTACAAACAATAGTAATTGGGGCCCAGTGTGGTTGTGTACGTGTGATATACATACACTTTTTTGGGATCATATTTTCTATTCCGCTATTTAATCAAAAACCTTTGGGGATCAGTTAAATTGGGGGATAGTCTGTGTCGGTACGTGTGAGAGAGATCCACCTTTCCAAGTTGTTGGGGTTCATCTCATACTTCTGAAGGTTTGAGGGTGCTGCCTGTTCCATACCCCCCCTACTCCTCATCTAGCCTTTTAGGGGTACAAACAATAGTAATTGGGGCCTAGTGTGGTTGTGTACGTGCGAGATACATACACTTTTTTTGATCATATTTCCTACTCCGCTATTCAATAAAAACCTTTGAGGATCAATTGAATTGCGGGATAGTCTGTGTCGGTACGTGTGAGAGAGATCCACCTTTCCAAGTTGTTGGGGTTCATCTCATACTTCTGAAGGTTTGAGGGTGCTGCCTGTTCCATACTCCCCCTACTCCTCATCTAGCCTTTTAGGGGTACAAACAATAGTAATTGGGGCCCAGTGTGGTTGTGTACGTGTGATATACATACACTTTTTTGGGATCATATTTTCTATTCCGCTATTTAATCAAAAACCTTTGGGGATCAGTTAAATTGGGGGATAGTCTGTGTCGGTACGTGTGAGAGAGATCCACCTTTCCAAGTTGTTGGGGTTCATCTCATACTTCTGAAGGTTTGAGGGTGCTGCCTGTTCCATACCCCCCCTACTCCTCATCTAGCCTTTTAGGGGTACAAACAATAGTAATTGGGGCCTAGTGTGGTTGTGTACGTGCGAGATACATACACTTTTTTTGATCATATTTCCTATTCCGCTATTCAATAAAAACCTTTGAGGATCAATTGAATTGCGGGATAGTCTGTGTCGGTACGTGTGAGAGAGATCCACCTTTCCAAGTTGTTGGGGTTCATCTCATACTTCTGAAGGTTTGAGGGTGCTGCCTGTTCCATACTCCCCCTACTCCTCATCTAGCCTTTTAGGGGTACAAACAATAGTAATTGGGGCCCAGTGTGGTTGTGTACGTGTGATATACATACACTTTTTTTGGATCATATTTTCTATTCCGCTATTTAATTTAACTGGGCCTCCATGCGAGACCTGTGTGCCTTGTTGCGCTGTTTTGAGTACTCCACCAACATGGCCAGTGGCAATGACGCCGTTCTCAGCTTAACTATCCCACTTCCATGCCTCCTTGAAAAAACAATTCGGGCGATGATGGAAGAGGATGTGGCACAGGATGAGGAGGAGGAGGAGGATGAAGAGGTAACATTTCCAAGGCTTTCAGGGCAGTCATTCGCAAGGGGCTCCGAGGGTGGGTTCCTGCACACGCAAACGCCAGGGACGCAATTGTCCAGCAGGGGCACAGTTCTGGAGGATGAGGAGGATGAGGAGGAGGAGGAGCTGGAGGAGGAGATGGAACCATGTTCACAGCAGGGTGGCACCCAGGCCAGCTCATGGCCATCACTGGTGCGTGGCTGGGGGGATACAGAGGACACGGACGATACACCTCCCACAGAGGACAGCCTTTCGTTGCCTCTGGGCAGCCTGGCACACATGAGCGATTACATGCTGCAGTGTCTCCACAACGACCGCCGAGTTGCCCACATTCTAACTTGTGCTGATTACTGGGTGGCCACGCTGCTGGATCCCCGTTACAAGGACAACGTACCGTCCTTAATTCACTCACTGGAGCGCGATCGCAAGATGCGCGAGTACAAGCGCACGCTGGTAGACGCCATGCTGCTGGCATTCCCATCTGACAGCGGGGCCACAGTGGAAGCACAAGGCAGAGGAGGAGGAGGAGGAGGTCGCCAACGCAACCAGGGCACCGCCAGCACCTCAGAAGGCAGGGTTAGCATGGCCGAAATGTGGAAAAGCTTTGTCAGCACGCCACAACAAACAGCAGCACCAGCAGCTCAGATGGAACGTCTTAGCAGGAGGCAGCATTTTACCAACATGGTGGAGCAGTATGTGTGCACACGCCTACATGTAGTGAATGACGGGTCTGCCCCCTTCAACTTCTGGGTCTCCAAATTGGGCACATGGCTTGAGCTTGCCCTTTACGCCTTGGAGGTGCTGGCGTGCCCTGCAGCCAGTGTATTATCTGAACGGGTATTTAGCACGGCTGGGGGCGTTATAACAGACAAGCGCAGCCGCCTGTCCAGAGACAATGTGGACAAGCTCACGTTCATTAAAATGAACCAGGCATGGATCCCACGGGACTTTTCCGTACCTTATGCAGAATAGCAATGGATACCGACCTTACCCACCCATTGTTCCATTTTTGCTCTTTCTCACTCTTTTGGGGTGTACCCTCATTTAAAATTTTTGAAAAGAAGCAGTGTTGGCTACCTCGTCCTCCTCCTCAGGGCCAGATTAATGTAGGGGCTATTGGAGCTGCAGCTCCAGGCCCCTACCTTTTATATAGGCCCCGGGTTGGCCATATTCACTGTTACCGCTCTTCTGTCACTTGTAAACACAGAAGTCTGGCTTCTATGCTCGCTTCCCCAGGCAGCACCCTCAGAACCTCCCCACACAGCGTGAAGGCCGGACAAGGAGGGACAGTTGGCGATGCATGGATGTGTTTATGGGCTTCAGAGACAGCATCCCATGTTGAATTAGGCATGCATGGCTGCACCCTTCCTCCTCTGGGTGCATGGCAAGGCACGGCCCTTAAGGCCCTTCAAAATCCTCAGCACCAAGCCCATGATGCTGTTAATCCGGCCCTGGTCCTCCTCCACCGCCGCTTCCACCTACACCGCCCATAGGTGTGCGCAGCCTATTGCATTAAGGTGTGCACCCCAAAGTTGAAATACACATGCATGTGTTTGCCAGCAGGGAGAGTAATGTATCGGGGCCATGTACCTGTAGGCAAGGAGAAATAGAGCAGAGCAGGTCCCAGGGAGATCTTTCCCATCTCCTCACTGGCAATGCTATGTGCCCTAGGTGATTAGGGTGTGCCCAGGCACACCCAGCACACCCTGTGCGCACGCCTATGTCACCGCTAGGCTTGTGACGGTATCAGATTTTCATGCTGCGATTAATTGATTAAGGTTTTGCCACGGTATACGGTATTATCACGGTATTCTATTATTAAATTTAAATTATTAAATTTCCACCTCACTTCAATTTCATTGCTGAATTTAGGGGCTTTGGTTCACTTATGCACATTATTATATAGTCAGTCAGTACAGACTCTGTGAACCAGGCCTAAAATAGGTCATCAAGCAGTGTCTGGCCTAACTGGTGATAACTGGTTCTGGCGCTCGGCTCCGATCCGATGGCCTGGTCATTAAGAGGGCAAATCCTTGTGGTCAAGAAGTGGTTAAACCTGAAGGAGGTGTTGTTTATAAATTACTTTACTATTGCTTTAGGCCTGGTTCACATGTATGCGGGTTGGTGGTTCACATTTGCACAGGCATAGCAGCCCATTGATTTGAATGGGCTGCTATGCCCTCATTTTCCGCAGAAAAAAGGTGCATGCAGCATTTTTTTAAAATTCAGTGGCCTTGAAATCCATCCTGCTTTTGCACCATGCGACTAACCTGCAGTTCCTGCTCTGGCAAGCTTTCTGCATTTTTTGTATACGTGGGCACGGCATTTAAAAATAAACAGTTTGCGTGTGCAGCAACGGCAGGTAAGTCGCATGGTGCAAAAGAAGGATGGATTTCATGGCCACTGCATTTTTTTAAATTCTGCATGCACCTTTTTTCAGCTGAAAACGCAGGCATAGCAGCTCAAGCCCATTCACATCAATGGGCTGCTATGCCTGTGCAAATGTGGGCCCCCAACCCGCATACATGTGAACCAGGCCTAAAGCAATAGTAAAGTCATTAATTGGTTAAACCTGCAGGAGGACCGGTGTTTTTATCTATTAATGACTTTACTATTGCTTTAGGCCTGGTTCACATGTATGCGGGTTGGGGGCCCACATTTGCACAGGCATAGCAGCCCATTGATGTGAATGGGCTTGAGCTGCTATGCCTGCGTTTTCAGCTGAAAAAAGGTGCATGCAGAATTTAAAAAAATGCAGTGGCCATGAAATCCATCCTTCTTTTGCACCATGCGACTTACCTGCCGTTGCTGCACACGCAAACTGTTTATTTTTAAATGCCGTGCCCACGTATACAAAAAATGCAGAAAGCTTGCCAGAGCAGGAACTGCAGGTTAGTCGCATGGTGCAAAAGCAGGATGGATTTCAAGGCCACTGAATTTAAAAAAAATGCTGCATGCACCTTTTTTCTGCGGAAAATGAGGGCATAGCAGCCCGTTCAAATCAATGGGCTGCTATGCCTGTGCAAATGTGGGCCGCCAACCCGCATACATGTGAACCGCCAACCCGCATACATGTGAACCACCAACCCGCATACATGTGAACCAGGCCTAAAGCAATAGTAAAGTCATTAATAGATAAAAACACCGGTCCTCCTGCAGGTTTAACCACTTCTGGATCGCAAGGATTTGCCCCTTTAAAGACCAGGCCATCGGATCAGAGCGCCAGGACCAGTCATCACCAGGTAGGCCAGACACTGCTTGATGGCTATATAATAATGTAATGTGGGCTGCTAGGCGTGTGTGTGTGTATATATATATTTATTAGAGCTGCACGATTCTGGCCAAAATGAGAATCACGATTTTTTAGCTTGGAATAAAGATCACGATTCTCTCACGATTCTCTGTGTAACAAAAAAAAAAAAAAATTGGGATAACTTTACTGTTACGTTTTTTTTTTTTTTTTTTTATTCATTAAAGTCTAATCATTGCGTTTGAAAGACTGCTGCGCAAATACAGTGTGACATAAAATATTACAACAATCGCCATTTTATTCTGTAGGGTCTCTGCTAAAAAAATATATAAAATGTTTGGGGGTTCTAAGTACTTTTCTAGCAAAAAAAAAACTGATTTTAACTTGCAAACAGCAAGTGTCAGAAAAAGATCCAGTCTTTAAGAGGTTAAACTTCCTTTCTCCCTGGCAGAGGGAAGGAAAAGATACAAATGTAATCATTTTTGTTTATAGTTAGGAGACTTAATGCTGAAAGGTGTTAGCTGAGTGAGTGAATGAGTCATCCAGCTCACTGAAATGTATCAATTCACAAGTCAGGCAGACTTGACAGAGAAACTCGGTATTTTAAAAATGCCACAATAACAATACCGTGGCTATGCAATACCGCGATATATCGAATTACCGAAAACCGGCATATGTCTAGTCACCGCCACATCCACCACCACCTCAACCTCCCTCCTACTCCATATGGGCCTCGTCCTTCAGAGATGAAGAAGAACATTGTTTTATTTTTCTGTTTTTTTTTGTTGTTTTAAGTTATTTCCCTATCCACATTTGTTTGCAGAGCACTTGCCATGCTCTTAATTACGTTTTGCTGCCATTTGCAGCACTCTAGCCCTTTCCTTTGGTGTTTTAGAGCCATTTTAGTGCCTTAAAGTTCGGGTCCCCATTGACTTCAATGGGGTTCGGTGTCCGGGAAAAGTTCGGTAAAAGTCCGGGACACGGACCCGGACTTTTTTTTAAAGTTCGGCCGAACCCGTCGAACACGGACATCTAGGTGTTCGCTCAACCCTACTTACCACACTTAAAAGTATATTATGCCTAATACATGGAACAGTTGGACCAAAGATTGCGCTTCCCAATGGCTTATCTTGAGGCTCCGAACCACACAAACCCAGGTAGGGCCCAGCAGGGGTCCCCCATGGAGGTGGTTTTCTGGTATGAATTGGACCAGTCTTGAATCGGTACCACCGCAGCGGACAAAGGGTGGAGTCCGGAGTTCTGTGGACAAACATAGTGTGTCTTGTATAGCATGTCTAGTGTCATACAAATTTTCTTAAGGAATGTACTATAATAAATGGTCATAGCTATCTAGGGAGATAGAAAAGGAAACAATGACAAATGGTAGGTATTCTACAGACCTACCAAAGCTGGGGTCAGTTCTGGGAAGGGACATAAAAGTACGGATACTATATTCGATGTTCCATCCATTAAAATATATCTGAGCCCATGAGTCTATAGGAGCAACAGCTGCGAAGCAGTGGCTCTAGCAGATTGCCTAGTAAGTATATGTAAGAATAGGATGAAAGTAGGATCAAAAATCAACAGACTTCAGACATTGGTTATCCCCATAGAGAAAGCCCCGGGGGATAACTCGACAAAATAGTTCATAGGAGAGCCTAGTGTGGTATCGGCTAGTGTCTTACCTTACAACCTCTAAAGCCACGGGTCGGGAGAGCCGCCATGACTCATCCTCCCGCGCCCGTGGCTTAAGACTGGTCCCGCCGGAAGTGACGTGTGTCCGCAAACGTCACTTCCGGCGCGGGCGCCATACTATCGGATGTCCGCCGCTAGAGGTCAAATGATCCCCGTGGCTGGACACCCGTGCCGGCTGAAGGAGCCGGAGAGGACAAGCAAAAAGCTGTCCCCTGCTTTGCGCCCGAATTCATACCTACAAACGAGCCTATAGACAAGCAGAGAGCGAATCCTGGTCCATTACATGACTCGATACAGAGTTAAAACTGCAACATTTAATTTAATCAAATTAAACAAACAAATAAAGAATAAATACAGCAAACAAAGTACAGTCCTTAGTGGATTGTAGTAAATATGCAGGACTAGGAACCTAGTACGGTCAGGAAAATCCTGTTGGTGGTTCCTATATACACGTCAATACGGTATCTCAGAAATATGAATACAAAGAGATTAGATGAAGGCAAGAAGCGGGAAAGAGTATGGGAAGGGCGGGGAAAGGTAAGGAGGTGGAAAAAGAAAGCAAGATGATGGATTGATAGATTTGTTCACCTGTCAAAGGGACTTGGTCAGGACTGCCAGCCAGTTGTGACAGTAGGAGTGTCCCATATTATGAGAATTCTCAGGAACAGACCCACATAAGAAGTGAGATTGAATAGAGGGTATATACACGACAAACACACATATATATAGCATCCCCATACCTGTCCTCCTCCAACATATAACCAAGTTTGGTAGGGAAAAGTCATCCCCATTTGGAGGTTCAGTATAGCCTGTATATCAAGTGAAGTAATAGAAAACATGAAAAAAAAAAAAAAAAAAAAAACAGAGAAAGTGAACAGTGATCACTATACTACCCTTTAGAGAAGAGACTTCACAAGAGTACAGTGGTACGATGGATTATTTGATTAGCAAATTACAAATTGTGGTGTATAGAATCATAAAACCGATATCAACATGGGTTTATGTTAGCGATTGTTTTGTTTGATGATGAGGGTCGCTAGAGGGACAAACTAGGGGGAAAGAAAGGGTGGAGAAGTTCAAAAATCTATAGAAAAGGTTTGTACGAGACCGCAGTATTAAGTCCTGGCCAATGGGTGGCCTGTAGATTGAAAATCCACCTAGCCTCTTTGCGGAGGATTTTGTTATCGAGATCACCTCCCCGTGGATTGGGGGGGATGACTTCGAGAACAGCGAACCTGACATAATCTGGATCGAAGTCATGATGCACTCCGATGTGTTTGCAAATAGGTGTGTAGATAAGACCAACCTCAAGATAGTAGAGGTGGTCCTGTATACGTTTAGAAAGTTTACGTTTGGTCTTGCCTACGTAGAAAGCCCCACATTTACAGAGGGCGATGTAAACCACCCCCTGTGTTTGGCAATCCGCATAGGCTCGACATATGTGAGTCCCTCCCCTGGGGAGAGGAAAAGACGGGCCCTCCAGGACCCATGGAAAAAAGTCACAAGTACCACATCCGAATGTACCTGCGGCGGATAAATCCCCCGCAGGTTGCTCAGTGTAATGGCTGTGAACCAGGGAATCACGAATTGACCTAGACCGACGAAATGTCTGTCCCTATGCCACTGCATCGTAAAGGTAAGATTGAAAGAATTGGCACCTATAAGTAGCATGAAACTTCGCAACTCCTCCAGTGTACCTGTCCACACCATGAGCACATCGTCAATATATCTCCTCCAAAGGAGTATATGGTTCAAGAGGGGGTCGCTGGACTCCCCCGTGAACAGGGTACGCTCCCATCCCCCCAGGTACAGGTTGGCATATGATGGGGCACAGGATGTCCCCATCGCTACCCCCTGTACCTGGAGGAATGTATTGTCATTGAATGTAAAAATATTGGAGTTAAGAATATGTTTCAAAAGTTTCAAGAGAAAATCAGCTTTGGGCCAGAATGAGCGTCCCTGTTCCCGGAGGAAACCAGCGACCACCTCCAACCCCTTGTCATGGGGGATACTGGAGTACAGTGCCTCGATGTCAATAGCAACTAATATGGAGTGGCAAGGGACAGACAGTCCCTCCAGGGTTTTCAAAAGTTCAATAGTATCTTTTAAATAGGACGGTAATCTCACGACGTGTGGTCTCAACTGATCGTCCAGATATTTACTGGCTGTTTCCGATACACAGCCCATGCCGGAGACTATTGGACGCCCGGGGGGAGTAACAAGGTCCTTGTGGACCTTCGGCAAAGCATAAAAGGTCGGAGTGATAGGCCATCTTGTTGAGAGGTAACCTAAAAGGTCTTGGTCAATGATTCCCTGGTCAAAAGCATCACGAAGCAAAAAGTTGAATTCATTGATTTTGTCTTGTATGCAATCCGAAGATATGGGTGCATACCAATCTGGATTAGACAATATCCTATTGCACATTGTAACGTATTGACCACGATCCATAACGACGACATTGCCCCCCTTGTCAGCGGGTTTGATGACAATGTCGTCGTTATGGATCAAGTGGTCAAGTGCGCACTTTTGAGACACACTGAGATTGTGTTTGGGTGCGGGGGTCATAGATAGAGACTCAATGTCTCTCACTGACTGACGGAGAAACGCCCACACAGCAGGACATGTTTGGAGTTTAGGAAAAGTTTTAGACTTTGCTTTGTATTTATGTGGACTATCTTCTGGTAGTGGTTCCTCGTCAGATGAGGAGGATGACAGAGAGTCATTCTCATCCCTTCTATATTTTTCATTCTCATTTAAGAGTTGCATTAGGATTTTCAAGGTTTTAAAATCCTGTATTTTATAATCCTTGTAAGTATCATCACTACCAGGGACCTTGTCCTTCTCCTTATCAAAAATGTATCTGAACGTCAAGTTTCTGGCGAAAAGGTGCAGGTCTTTAACTAGTTCAAACCTGTCCAAACCGTTGGTTGGGCAAAAGTTTAACCCCAGTGTTAAGACCTCCCTTTCGGAGGGTGATAAATCATATGAAGATAAATTAATTACGTCTAAATTATGATTTCTCAGATTTGCTTGATGACATGTTGGTCCATCGGGCCTAGTTTCTTGTCGCCCAGCGCTGGGGGTGGTGGAAGTAACCCCTGCGCTGGGGTAGCCCCTAAAGGGGGCAAGGTGTCAGGTTCGGAAGTTGTTAGCTCCTTATTGAGGTTTTTTGGCATGGCTCCCATGTGTGTATATTGTGATGTGTTACTATTGGAGCTAAACATGGACGTACGTAAAGGTTCGTTGCTTGTATTTAGGGTCCCCGTTGCCTCTCTCTTACTGCCAAGATTTTGTTTAGGCTTTGGTGTGATCTCATGTGGGGATGCTCCTCTTTTTCCTGGTTTATGGGAAGGTGTGTCATGGGTGTTGTTGCCCAAACCTTTTTTGGGGGGGCGGCCCCTTCCTACTTTCCCCTTGACTGATGAGGTATTAGATCTGTGGGAGGATGTAGCCGACGAGAGGGAGGTATCAGATATCGATCTTGGTAGCTCCGTCTCCTGTGCTGGTCTATTTCTAGTGGGTTTGCCCCCACGTGGACATGCGGGTTTTTGCCATTTATAGGCGTAACCACCCGCAAAGGCCAAACGATCCTTGTGATATTTAAAGTCTTTCTTGACTATAAGATTGGTGTTAAAGCGCTCTAAATGCTGAATGAGATCTTGCTCCCGTCTGGCATATTCAACATTTTGCAATGTGGGTTTTTTCTCCTGAAGGAGAGTCAATTCCTTATCTATCTACTCAAGATCCTGTCTATACTTGTCCCTGAGTAACTCCATCATCCTGGCAGTACAGGCGGTTAGATTGAGTTCCCACAATGCACGGAATTGTGGATCCGTGATCTCAAAGGAAGGGAAAACCTGGATTCTAAGACCTAGGGGATTGATTTTGTCCCGAAGATACTTGTCAAAATATCGAATATGCCATCCAAGGCTCGACTTACGTTCAAGTAGTTTCCTTGTTTTTTGGAAATGAACATCCAAATTTATATCTTGTTCGGTGTGAGAGACACATGTCTGCTCCAAGGTGTCCAGGAATTTTTCCCATCCTATGCCGCTTAATTGTGCCATGGTTGTGGAGCCACCCAGGGACAGTCAGTCAGTAGCTGGTATCTAGAATGGAGACATAGCAGGGAAATGATATAAAGAAAAAACAAACAAATATGGTGTGATTCCGCTATCAAGAATAAACCTGGAAATAGAAAATGAAAGAGAAAGGAGTAAAGGGAGAAGGGGGGAGGGAGGGGGGGAGGGAAAGAAGTGGGGGAGGGGGGGGGGGAAAATTAGTTAGAAAAAAGAAAAAGGGAAGGACAAATGCCTTCAGCAATACGATTGTACAAATGACTATATAGTTGTCTGTGTGCTATCATTTGACATTTCCTGGATAACAGCTAGAGCCAGGTAATTTATAAAGAGTTTTTAAACAATAAGATCTGGGAGGGAAAGGCTACATATAGATCAACAAAATACACGATATGGGCTGCTAAAGCGAAGTGGGTTTTGCACCCTGATATTGAGAATGAAAAGAGGAAGGAAGTAACCCATATCTAGACAAATAGCCCTCATCCCGGTTGAGTAATTTTACAAAGAGATGTATTCCCCATCAGTGATCCCAGAATACACTGGTGATAGGAGAAAAGGTAGGGACTATAGCAGACTATTGGTCGAAAGTATGTAGGTAAGCCAAGGAAAGAATGAAAAAAGGGATAAAATTAACAATATTTATTGGATATAGATAAAAGTCGACATTGAGACAATGAAAAAAACTATTAATACAATACAATACAGCATGTTATGTCATGGTAGTAGTCGATCGAACGGGTGAATGCCTTTGTTCAATGCATTTCGCCTTTAGCTTCATCAGGAACTCCGGCGTGATTGAATCACCCTTTTGTTGAATTAAGACTACATTAAGACCTTCAAAGTTTGTGCATAGAAACAAAAAGAAAAACATATATAAATACAGGTTTTTATCTTTGAAAACAATCTACAATATTAATTTTAACCCTAGTATGGAAAAATACAGGGTCATAAGAAAAGGCACATATGGCTTACCACACTTAAAAGTATATTATGCCTAATACATGGAACAGTTGGACCAAAGATTGCGCTTCCCAATGGCTTATCTTGAGGCTCCGAACCACACAAACCCAGTGGTACCTGGGGGGATGGGAGCGTACCCTGTTCACAGGGGAGTCCAGTGACCCCCTCTTGAACCATATACTCCTTTGGAGGAGATATATTGACGATGTGCTCATGGTGTGGACAGGTACACTGGAGGAGTTGCGAAGTTTCATGCTACTTATAGGTGCCAATTCTTTCAATCTTACCTTTACGATGCAGTGGCATAGGGACAGACTGGCCTTCCTGGACACTGAGGTGGTATTAGACCCTGATGGATCGATTTATACCACTCTACACCGTAAGGACACAGCAGGGAATACAATACTCCATTTTGATAGCAGCCACCCGCGTCCATTGGTGCAAAGTATCCCCTATTCCCAGTACCTGAGAATACGTAGAATCTGCACCAAGGAAGGGGACTTCAAGAGGGAGGCCGATTCCCTCCGTCAAAGACTCTTGGCCCAGGGGTATAGTAACAGGGTCCTTAAACGGGCCTATAACAAAGTTTGTGGATTGGAGAGAGACAAATTGATTTTTGGTAAAAGAAAAGGCAAGAAGGAAGCGGTCACAAGAATTGTGACAAAATACAATACAGACCATCAATTGGTACGTAACCTCCTTGCAAAAAATTGGCACTTCCTTAAGGAAGACCACACCATCTCTAAATATGTATCCTCATACCCCCAGCTAACATTTCGTCGGTCTAGGTCAATTCGTGATTCCCTGGTTCACAGCCATTACACTGAGCAACCTGCGGGGGATTTATCCGCCGCAGGTACATTCAGATGTGGTACTTGTGACTTTTGTCCATGGGTCCTGGAGGGCCCGTCTTTTCCTCTCCCCAGGGGAGGGACTCACATATGTCGAGCCTACGCGGATTGCCAAACACAGGGGGTGGTTTACATCGCCCTCTGTAAATGTGGGGCTTTCTACGTAGGCAAGACCAAACGTAAACTTTCTAAACGTATACAGGACCACCTCTTCTATCTTGAGGTTGGTCTTATCTACACACCTATTTGCAAACACATCGGAGTGCATCATGACTTCGATCCAGATTATGTCAGGTTCGCTGTTCTCGAAGTCATCCCCCCCAATCCACGGGGAGGTGATCTCGATAACAAAATCCTCCGCAAAGAGGCTAGGTGGATTTTCAATCTACAGGCCACCCATTGGCCAGGACTTAATACTGCGGTCTCATACAAACCTTTTCTATAGATTTTTGAACTTCTCCACCCTTTCTTTCCCCCTAGTTTGTCCCTCTAGCGACCCTCATCATCAAACAAAACAATCGCTAACATAAACCCATGTTGATATCGGTTTTATGATTCTATACACCACAATTTGTAATTTGCTAATCAAATAATCCATCGTACCACTGTACTCTTGTGAAGTCTCTTCTCTAAAGGGTAGTATAGTGATCACTGTTCACTTTCTCTGTTTTTTTTTTTTTTTTCATGTTTTCTATTACTTCACTTGATATACAGGCTATACTGAACCTCCAAATGGGGATGACTTTTCCCTACCAAACTTGGTTATATGTTGGAGGAGGACAGGTATGGGGATGCTATATATATGTGTGTTTGTCGTGTATATACTCTCTATTCAATCTCACTTCTTATGTGGGTCTGTTCCTGAGAATTCTCATAATATGGGACACTCCTACTGTCACAACTGGCTGGCAGTCCTGACCAAGTCCCTTTGACAGGTGAACAAATCTATCAATCCATCATCTTGCTTTCTTTTTCCACCTCCTTACCTTTCCCCACCCTTCCCATACTCTTTCCCGCTTCTTGCCTTCATCTAATCTCTTTGCATTCATATTTCTGAGATACCGTATTGACGTGTATATAGGAACCACCAACAGGATTTTCCTGACCGTACTAGGTTCCTAGTCCTGCATATTTACTACAATCCACTAAGGACTGTACTTTGTTTGCTGTATTTATTCTTTATTTGTTTGTTTAATTTGATTAAATTAAATGTTGCAGTTTTAACTCTGTATCGAGTCATGTAATGGACCAGGATTCGCTCTCTGCTTGTCTATAGGCTCGTTTGTAGGTATGAATTCGGGCGCAAAGCAGGGGACAGCTTTTTGCTTGTCCTCTCCGGCTCCTTCAGCCGGCGCGGGTGTCCAGCCACAGGGATCATTTGACCTCTAGCGGCGGACATCCGATAGTATGGCGCCCGCGCCGGAAGTGGCGTTTGCGGGCACACGTCACTTCCGGCGGGACCAGTCTTAAGCCACGGGAGGATGAGTCATGGCGGCTCTCCCAACCCGTGGCTTTAGAGGTTGTAAGGTAAGACACTAGCCGATACCACACTAGGCTCTCCTATGAACTATTTTGTCGAGTTATCCCCCGGGGCTTTCTCTATGGGGATAACCAATGTCTGAAGTCTGTTGTTTTTTGATCCTACTTTCATCCTATTCTTACATATACTTACTAGGCAATCTGCTAGAGCCACTGCTTCGCAGCTGTTGCTCCTATAGACTCATGGGCTCAGATATATTTTAATGGATGGAACATCGAATATAGTATCCGTACTTTTATGTCCCTTCCCAGAACTGACCCCAGCTTTGGTAGGTCTGTAGAATACCTACCATTTGTCATTGTTTCCTTTTCTATCTCCCTAGATAGCTATGACCATTTATTATAGTACATTCCTTAAGAAAATTTGTATGACACTAGACATGCTATACAAGACACACTATGTTTGTCCACAGAACTCCGGACTCCACCCTTTGTCCGCTGCGGTGGTACCGATTCAAGACTGGTCCAATTCATACCAGAAAACCACCTCCATGGGGGACCCCTGCTGGGCCCTACCTGGGTTTGTGTGGTTCGGAGCCTCAAGATAAGCCATTGGGAAGCGCAATCTTTGGTCCAACTGTTCCATGTATTAGGCATAATATACTTTTAAGTGTGGTAAGCCATATGTGCCTTTTCTTATGACCCTGTATTTTTCCATACTAGGGTTAAAATGAATATTGTAGATTGTTTTCAAAGATAAAAACCTGTATTTATATATGTTTTTCTTTTTGTTTCTATGCACAAACTTTGAAGGTCTTAATGTAGTCTTAATTCAACAAAAGGGTGACTCAATCACGCCGGAGTTCCTGATGAAGCTAAAGGCGAAATGCATTGAACAAAGGCATTCACCCGTTCGATCGACTACTACCATGACATAACATGCTGTATTGTATTGTATTAATAGTTTTTTTCATTGTCTCAATGTCGACTTTTATCTATATCCAATAAATATTGTTAATTTTATCCCTTTTTTCATTCTTTCCTTGGCTTACCTACATACTTTCGACCAATAGTCCGCTATAGTCCCTACCTTTTCTCCTATCACCAGTGTATTCTGGGATCACTGATGGGGAATACATCTCTTTGTAAAATTACTCAACCGGGATGAGGGCTATTTGTCTAGATATGGGTTACTTACTTCCTCTTTTCATTCTGTGTATCTTCAACTTGTCACAAAGTGCTTCTGTGCAAAATAAAGTGCAGTGACTTGTTCCTCCACCAGGTGTCACCTCTAGGTGTTCTAAACTCTCACCTTAATGAAGTGTATAAATCGCCTGAATGTGTATATTTATCCCCCGATTGGATAGTGGTTGCCCTGTGTTGACTGTCTGCAGAGTCCTACTCGTGGTCCCCGGGTCCCTCTCAGGATTCGTATCAGGGTGCTTTTTGTCCTCGGGTCTCCTAGTCTCCTAGCGCGATCTCAGGGCGTATTAAGCATAGAGGGTCATCATGGTGTAGTATTTAAAAACTTCTTTATTCATACATAAAATCATTAAACTTACAATTTTCCAGCTTGTTATGGGCGTATTATAAGTCCTAGGTAGCGTTGGGAGTACTCGGCTCCGGTCTGTAACGTCCGTAAAGAAGTTTTTAAATACTACACCATGATGGCCCTCTATGCTTAATACGCCCTGAGATTGCGCTAGGAGACTAGGAGACCCGAGGACAAAAAGCACCCTGATACGAATCCTGAGAGGGACCCGGGGACCACGAGTAGGACTCTGCAGACAGTCAACACAGGCCAACCACTATCCAATCGGGGGATAAATATACACATTCAGGCGATTTATACACTTCATTAAGGTGAGAGTTTAGAACACCTAGAGGTGACACCTGGTGGAGGAACAAGTCACTGCACTTTACTTTGCACAGAAGCACTTTGTGACAAGTTGAAGATACACAGTTGGATTTAATTGTTAGTGGTGGAAAGAAAAAAACGGACATTCACTGGAATTTGCACTTTATTTATTTATGTATTTTATAGAGATTTATTGAAATAATTTTGAAGTTTATAAGCACTCAGCACTTTATAGTTTGGAATATTGGGATCAACACCTGACTTATTTATTGAATTAATTATATGTCGTTTTGATTGAAGTTTCATTTGTATGTACAAATCACGAGGATAAGGAATTGAAAATTACAGCACTTCACTATTTAATTAATTTAATTATTTAATTATTTAAATTAGCTCCACTTCTGAAGCGCGCCACACACCCCCACATTTTAATTTCTACTAACTGGTTTCTGGTACCAGTATAGTGGTGCAGCAGTAAAAAGGAACCCATAATACCTCCGATAGCGCAGGGACCACCTACCCACATACATTTGTTTTGGGATGTAGTTGCAAGTATGCATTTGCCATGTGAAAAATAACCTGTAAAATTTTCTAGTTTGCAAAATTTCATGAAAGAAAGAAAAATATATATATATTTTAAAATTGTTGTTTTTTTCCATTTAAATAAATTAAAATAAAACCAAGTGGTGATTAAAGAGGAGTTCCTCCCCTGAAGAAAAAAAAAATTAAAATTTGCAGCTACAAATACTGTAGCTGCTGACTTTTAAATATTAGAACTTACCTGTTCAGGGTTCCCCCGATATCGGCACTTGAAGCTGATTTTCGTGTCGGCTCTCGGGTGCTGCCGCTGCCATTCAGGGTATGGGAACCTGACAGTGAAGCCTTTTTGCTTCATAGCTGGTCTCCTACTGCGCATGCGCGAAACGCAATGTGCTTTCTAATTGACCTGGCAGAGGAGGAGGGGGCGAACTTCTGAGGGACAGCACCGCAGCGCTGTATCCTGGGAGTGGGGAAGGATACCTGTTAAAAACAGGTACTCGTTCCCCCCTCCCTCCTGAAAGGTGCCAAATGTGGCACCAGAGGGGGGGGGGGGAAGCATATAAGCAGAAGTTCCACTTTTGGATGGAACTCTGCTTGAAATATTACTAAAAGAAAGCTCTATTTTTGTGAAAAAAGGACAAAAATTTAATATGGTTACAGTGTTGCATGACTGAGTAAATGTCATTCAAAGTGTGACATTACTGAAAGCTGAAAATTGGCCTGGTTAGGAAGGGGTATAAGTGCCCGCAAGTGGTTAACTGATGACAAACTTAAAGAGGTCCATGGTAGAAATATAAAAACTGCTCTGGTCTACATGGGGTGTACAGGCGTGAAAGCAGAAGTAGTTAACACATGAATACAAGACAATTTCATATTAGCATGCAGAGTTGCATGCTGATGTGATTTTTAGTGAAAGAGGAGGAAGTTGTGCTTTTTTTTTTTTTTTTTTTTAATCGGGATGAGAAATGTGTAGGTTGCCTTTGATAACCTTCTTCAGAAAATGCTAGTTACAAGGCTGTCTGTGATTTTGATATTTTCTAGGTTACTGACACAGAACAAGCATGCAGCATGTGAAATTCTGATCTATTCTTTCCTAAGCGGTGACTCAGAAAGTACAGAAGCCATTAAGTCACTTTGGCTACCTGGTAGCTAGAATTTTCAGAAGTGGTTAGCTAAACAGCCTACATCTTTTCAGTTTTTTTAATGTATGCCATACACAACTAGTGGGCATGCCATAATGTATGCCTACTAGTCGTCAACCAGTGGGCGTTCTTACCACCAACAGTGTACTTTAAAAAAAAACTTAAAACTATTTTCAATTGTAATTTGTAATCTTAAAGGCAGAGAAGTAAGGTTTTTCTTGTTTTTAGGGTGAGCAAGGCATGAAAGGAGATCCAGGAGAGAAGGTAATTATCTACAGTACAATACTTTAAATAATATATTTCATGAATAGCACTAGCCACCACCAGCTAATAGTCTCAGATGCACATATATTGCAGTTTTTCACTGTACTAAATACTATAACTTCAGGGCGGGTATATGATGTTAGTTCGGAAAAGGTGAACTAACCATTTAAGTAAGGAACATTTTCAGCAAATACACACAATTTATTTATTTTTATTGATACATGGAAGTAGATTTTGTTTGAAAACTATTTTCAGGTATATAAAGGTATTTATTATACGGATTGGCAGAGTCTGCATCTGCAAGTGGTAGTGAAAAAACTAACCTTTCTCAATAGGATGTGAGAGCAAAAAAAAAAACATAAGAAATGCTAGCTGAAGATCAAATTGAATTCTGTGAAAATGCATAATTAGCTCCAGGACTTACCCTGAAATAAAAGTACAGTACAGTACTAGCAGTCTACTAAGAAGAAGGAACAGCATGTATATATAATTATACAAATCCACATATAAAGAGGCACTAGAGAGAAAATATATGAGCATGAGCATACCAATAAGAAGGAACAACTGTGCAAAAACATAACTCTTTTAACAATTTAAAGCATATAGTATATTATTATTACAGTATAGTGACTAGTATTACACATGGATATGTTTATTGGTATAGGGTGACCCTGGAATGAAGGGAGAGCCTGGAGAAAAAGGACAACGGGTAACTTTTTCTTCCTTTTGTATATTCTAAACTAATCAAGGTTTGCAGAATTTAAAAATGTACTGTTTTACTAACATTTGAAGTTGCCCCTTTTTTTTTTTTTTTTTTACATAATATGATATAACCTAACGAGTGAGCTTTCAATATGAAGAGGTGTAAAAAAACACCTGGCATGTTTATTTGAAAATGAAATTCAGTTTATTGCCTTCATAGTCTGAGTTGTTCTTTAAGATTAACACATGTACAGTATGTTTAGCAAATAAAACAGTGCAAGGAGCAATAGCAATGTGCAGAGTGCAGCAACTCATGACAACAAATCATATTTCAATTTAATTGAGTCAAACTGGGGGAGATTACATTTTGTAACTATAAATGACATAATTTTGCATATTGCTTTTTAACTTAATAAACAAGCGCAATAAAATATATATATCTTTTTTTCTAAGACAACCACTTAATTGCTGTGACCTATATCAGGCTATATCTGAATTCATCTTTCAGTTATCTAAAAAATAGATTCATGATTAGTTGCTGTTGCTTAGTATATTTTGCACTCTGTTTGACACTTTGCCATGATTTGAATATGAATAAACCTGACCGTGATCAACAAATAGATATGAATCTCAAAACGAAAAGGTATTCTGTATAACAGATAAATATAAAAAATGGAAGCTGTTAGAAGCTGGTAATCTGGTCTACTTTGTCTTGCATCTTGCACTTGAAAATGTTCTTCTAGGGTACAACAGGACTGCCTGGCCGTATTGGTGATTCAGGACAAAAAGGAGACATGGGACTTCCAGGTAGAGATGTAAGTCGTTTTTTTTTTATTTTGATATTATTGTATGTGACTTGATTGAGCTGTTCCTACATAGTAGAAATAGTATATATTACATCAATAAAAAGAAAAAAAAGAGGCTTCAAATTGATACCACATCCTGGATATGAAGATGAAAGAAAGGGGGAAAAAAAAGGGGAAGTAGGATACGGACTTTACTGGTACCAGATTGAAAAGAATCGCTGTGTGTGTTGATATAATAAAATATCAGATTTTTTTTACAAAATAGTAGTAAAAAACCACATATAAAAACAATACATTATGCTCTCATACTACATATACATGGTACATTAATATCTCCAATGTCATCCAAGAAGTTGACGCGTTTCCCAAAATTTGCTTCCTCAGGACCTTTTATCTTGGTAGTAGAGAAAAATCATAATCAATCGAGAGCCTCAATATTGATGGCCAATCAAACTAAATAGATACGGAGTGTAGGAATGCGTGAAGTGGAATACATTCATATTTTGCCAGACAATTTCTAGGCAAATCAAGGAGTGCACCCCAACATAAAGGTCAAAAAGAAGGGAGACCTTATCTAAAGACAGCTTGGCAAATGAAGAAAAGAGTCATCAACCATCATCACAGACCGTCCTTCGTGTTATTTGTGTCTGTATGCCCAAAAAGCACATCTAGGCTGCAGATCTCACAAGTAATCATAAAACAGCATATATCACAAGGCAGTACCAGGCAGCTGAACTCATGGGCCAATATGATTATGGCAATTATATAATCAGATGCATCCCTGTTCATAGTCCGCCATATCTATGGCCATATATATATATATATATATATATATATACATCTATATACTGTATATATATTATTTTTTTTGTTAACATATGTGTGTTTCTATTTACGAGTTTAGCCTCACATATTTTTTCCTTACTAGAATAGAGGGTTTTCATCAAATAGTAGTAGTTTACACTATTAGGCCCTGTTCACACCTGAGCATTTTTCAGCTTGTAAAACACTCATCTCCAAAGCTCCAAAACACCCAACAAGCAAAATGCCAATTATTTTAATGGCCCCTGTTTACATATGAGCGCTTTGTTGCCTGAAGCAAAACGCCTAAAGCTCAAAAAAGTACATGAGCTTCTTTTCTCTTTTGTTCATTGACGGACACAGCTCCTGATTCTTCTTAACCATTGGTTTATACTGCCCCCTACAGGAGTAGGACACTAGGCAAGAAAAAGCTTGACTACGCCTATGGGCAGTTTCAGGGGGGTATACACTCCGTTTTTTTCTGCCTAGTCAGGAGTAAGGACCTAGTTCCTTGCTGGGATCTCTGGTCCTGGCGATTATTTATTTTTAAATGAAATTTCTTTCTTATCTTTGTTATTTTGTTCCTGCGAGAATCTACAATCAATTGCCGGACTGGGTAACAGATTGGATAATCTTGATCCAAAAGGTCCCCCCAGTCTGGCCAGCGAGCGCGTGCAGACCGCAGCTCAGCACTACATAGCCCCACTGGATGGAGGCTGGCCTGCGAGTTAAACGTTTCGCGAGGACGCACGTGACCTGGCCTCAGCCTGAGTTACAGTGTTTCTCCTGGTCGATAGCACCCACATTATGATGGAGCGGTGGTCTGTCTGGAGCAGTGCCCACCCTGCTCCTGGTATTATAAGTAGCTGTCCCCCCTCTACTCTTGGAGGGTTTTGGGGTGGACGTGGGCCCCTCCTTGGGACAGTAGGACTCCCGGGTTCCCCTCCTTCCCCCAGCCTCTCTAAAATTTTGGTGGTCACTACCTTTTTTTCCAGTTGAGGAGTCCCCAACCTTTAAATATCCAGCTGATAGGAGGGCAGAGGCTCTGGCCCGCCATATGTTCGCTGTGGCTAGTTCGGCACTTAGTTCAGTATTTACTATTACCCTGTTGTAGCAAGGTCTGACCGAGTGGGCTAAACTTTTACCCCGGGACCTGGAGGAGAAACAGCTTCCACCTGTCTTATGCAGATCAGTTGGTCCAGGGGCTACAATTTATATGTGATGCCTCTTTGGATGCGGCTCCTTTAAATTCTGGGGCTGTCTGTATCAGCAGTGGTCCTTCGGCATATTATCTGGTTGAAATACTGGTCTGTGGACCAGACTTCTAAGAAGGCCTTATCTGATCTCCCCCTTGTAGGGCATAGCCTGTTTGGAGCTTCCTTCGATGACATCATTAAGGGTTTTACAGGGGGAAGAGTACTCTTCTTCCACAGGCTACCAAGGGGAAGGAGCCCCATCATAGACGTGGTCCATTCTCCTCGGCTCATAAGAGGTTTTTTCGTCCCTCAGGGTCTCAACAAGGTATCAAAAGTCAGAGCCTCCATCGGAGGTTCCAAGAGGACCTGGTTTGGCAAATCACAAGTGGGCTCTTCCAGACCTGGGGACAAGGCTGCCTCTGCATGCAGGGGTGCCCTCACCCGTAACTGGGGTGGGGGTACATCTTCGCTGGTTTCCTAATCCATGGACCTCCCTGGTATAGGACACGTGGGTCCACAAAGTTATTCAGTCAGGCTACGAAATCGAGTTCAGTCTTATCCTCTGGAAAGGTTCTTCGCTTCCAACCTGCACTTGTCCCCAGATCAATAACGGGTCTCTTTGGGTTAGTGCAAGATTTGTTCCTTCAAGAGGTGATTGTTCCGGTTCTGATTCATAACGTTTTTAGGCGTTTTTACTCAAACCTCTTTACAGTTCCTAGGAAGGAAGGCAAGGTACGTCCAATTCTGAAACCTCCAGGCACTAAACTGCTTGTGTGAGTACAGAATTTCCGTGTGGAGTCCATTCACACAGTAGTGGTGTCCCTACGTCAGGGGGATTTCTTCTCGCTTCTATCGACATCAAGGACACCTACCTGCACATTTTAATATGTGCCGGTTACCAACACTTCCTCTGTTTTGCCGTTGGCCAGGAGCATTATCGGTTTGTGGTGCTGACCTTTGGTCTCGCCTCCGATCCTCGGGTCTTCACAAAAGTGTTGGCCCCGGTGCTGGCATTGTTTGAGTCAGTGGATGATCGCGGTACTGGGGTACCTGGACTATTTTCTTCTGCGAGCGGAGTCCCCGAATGCTCTGATGGACAACTGGAGATTGCTCTGTGAACTCTGTGGGAGTTTGGTTGGATTTCTAACCTTCAGGAGTCTGCTTTGGTTCTGTCCACCAAAACAGGACTATCTGGGTTTGACTCTGGACTCAGCCAGCGTGTTTCTTTTTTGGAAAAACTCTAGACATTGCAGGAGGCAATTCAGCTACTGTTGTTCAGCAGATGGTCATCCCTCCAGACTTGCATGCGGGAGCTGGGCCTGATGTGTCCACCCTTGAGGCAGTCTGTTTGCACAGTTCCACACAAGATCTCTGCTAAAGATATTCTGGTGAAATGGGACAAGGATCCACTGTCTCTAGAGGTGGCTTCATTCTCTGGCTCTTCGACTGGGAAAATCCTTTCTCCCCTGTACTGGACAGTTGTCACCATGGATGCCCGCCTGTCCAGTGGGGGAGGCATCCTCAGCACAGATGTGCTCAGGAATCTGGACTCTGGCAGAGACCAGACTTGTCAGGGTGCCAGGAAACCATACCACACGAATATGCAAGTAAAATAAAGCAGTTTCAGGGGTCAAGTTCAGAAGCAGGAAGTCATCCAAGCCAGGATTGAGTCTAGAAGTGGGTAGTAATCCAAAACGAGGTCGAGTCCAGTAGTGGGTAGTCTGCCGATGCTGGATCATCTGCTGATGCGGGGTTGCCTGCCGATGTGGGGTTGAGAGCCAGGAAAGTCATCAGCCAAGATAGGTCATGCACGGAGAAACATGGAGAACAGAAGACTGCTAGCAGTGATGCACCCTATAGCACCAGCACAAGGGCAAGCATTTTAAGCCATCAGGTGATATATATAGTCAGGTTTTCAACATCATCACTGAGCGACGCCTGGGAAGCAGGCAAGTGATGTTGCAAACAGAGTTTATAAGAGACATCAGTCTGCACATGTCCAAGATGGCTGCCAACAGGAAGGCAAGGTAAGAACTTGACAAGACTGTCGATTAATGTCCCGGAAATCTGAGCCTTTGTCTGGCTCTTGGACATTGTCTTCAGGGATGTCCAGTACGAATTTATTTAGACAATGCCACGGCCGTGGTCAATGGCAATTACCAAGGAGGCACAAGTAGTGTCCTGACGGCTGGATAGGTAGCTGGCATTCTAAGGTAGGCTGATCGATTCGTTCCAGCCCTCTCAAATTTCTGTCACAACTCCTATGCAGGATCAAAGCAGAAGGGATTCCGTCCAGACTGACCTCGCTGGTCTTGGTATGCCAATTGGGTACAGCTGGTCACCAAAGCCCCTTGGGGTCTTCCTCTCAGGGAGGATCTGCTGTCCCAGGGACTGATCTTCCTTCCTGCTTTACAGTCGCTGGCTTTGATGGCTTGGCTGTTGAACGCCAGGTGCGGAAGGATGGAGGTTTGCCTGAGTCGCTGATTCATACGCTGTTGAAAGCTAGGAAATCTACTTCTAGAATGATCTATTATTGTACATGGAAGACGTACATTGAGGGGTGTGAGTCTCTTGGGGTTCATCCTCACTCCTTCCAGTGGATCGGATCTTAACCTTCCTACAACAGAGGGGTTGAACAGAAATTGGCCTTGAGTACCATCAAAGGCTAGATATGGGCTTTGGCAGTCTTTTTCCAATGACCTTTGGCCTCACACTCCCTGGTGCGTACCTTTTTTCAGGGTGGCCGACAATTGGTTCCTTCAGTGCCGCCTCCGTTGCCACCCTGGGATCTTATAGTGGTGCTGTCAGCTCTACAGAAGCCTCCCTCTAAAAATATTTGGGAAGTATCCCTGCTTGAGCTGCCCCAGTAGGTGGCCTTTTTTAGTGGCTATCACCTCTGCGCGCAGGGTGTTGGAACTGCGCGCACTCTATTGGTGATTCAAAAGGGTAAGTTGGTGGTTTGCCCCTGTCCCTCATTCCTTCCCAAGGTGGTCTCTGACTGTCATTTGAATGAAGACATTGTGTTGCCTTCCCTGTGTCCCAGGCAAAACATCTGCATGCTTTGGATGTGGTCCGGGCAATTATGGTGTACCTGACAGCTACGGAGTCTTTTAGGAAGTCAGAATCTCTATTTGTGCTTATGGACGGACCTCACAATGCTTCTGCGACCATTTCCAGATGGATAAGACAGACGGTGGTTCAGGCCTATTGCATTAGGGGTCAGGTTCCTCCTTTCCCTGTCAAGAAACACTTTACTAGGGCGCTTAGTGTCTCCTGGGCTTCCGTCATCAAGCGTCAGTGACACAGGTTTCCAAGGCGGCGCACACTTTTACAAAATTTTAAAAAAGTGGATGTGTTGCCATCTGCGGATGCTTCTTTTGGCCGCAAGGTTTTGCTGGTTGCTGTTTAGAGGACCTGGTCCTCTTTTTTTTTTTTTTTTCAGACATAACATCGCAAGATTTATTTTATTTTTTTTACCAACTGGGTTATAGCTCCAGTTGTTTATGGTTGAGCTCACTGTTACCTGGTTGGCTATGGTCAGCCTTGGGAATTTTTTTCTGCTTTTTCCCCACCCCTGTTTAACACTGCTTTGGGATGTCCCAATGGTTAATAAGAATCAGGAGCTGTGTCCGTCAATGAACATCAGAGAAATGGATTTTTTTACGGCAAGTCAAAAATCCCACTTTATGGCAGATTACAAGCATTTTTGGTCAGATGTGGATGTCTGCCTCTAAACACCTGCAAAAAACGCCTGAAAAAACATCTGAAAAATACCTGAAAAAATGCATGAAAAATGCCCAAAAAAAGCCTGAAAACTATACGCTCAGGTGTGAATGCAGCCTTAGTCACCATTAGTTTGTCTATAGATTTGCCTACATACTTTTAATTAGGAAGAAAGAGAAAATATTTTAAAAAAAATAGAGATGCATTTTCAAGTTAAACATGTTCTCCCTGTGTCTAAACAATTCAAATCTGTAAAGAAAAGCGCACGCAACCTCGGGCAATAACGCTTTAATAAAGGACAATAACACAGTACATTGGAATTGCACTCACACTTTTCCTTTAAGGTAATCGCTTACAGCATTCCAACAGGAGCTACTCGCTCCTCCCGTCCCTCCAGATGGTGACTCTGCGGTCTCCTCATCCGCGGCTGCTGCCGCTGTATCCCCGCTCTCCTTCACTTCCTGTGTTGCCTGGTCACCGGATGCCGGTTCTAGTGCGCCTGCGCACTATACCGACGTGATCTACGGTGCCTCAGGAGAGCCTCAGCCAAAGCCGGAGCCACAAGTTGTACGGAGCTGCGAGGTGGGGGATTCAAGACACGGGTGCACTGCCTCTGCTGTTACTACGGACAACGCGTTTCGGAGGCGGAGCCTCCTTCCTCAGGTCCCACCTTGCTTCCCTGCCCGGCCATGTGTCTGTGAAGTGTGCACGGAGGCATATGCACATTCGTGCCCACACAATAATATCTGAGCAGCCGGGTATGAGAGTAGGTGTATATATACAGATATATATTTGGGGATACTCAGGGTGTCACCACCGATGGGACTCTGACCGCAGAGTCACCATCTGGAGGGACGGGAGGAGCGAGTAGCTCCTGTTGGAATGCTGTAAAGCGATTGCCTTAAAGGAAAAGTGTGAGTGCAATTCCAATGTACTGTGTTATTGTCCTTTATTAAAGCGTTATTGCCCGAGGTTGCGTGCGCTTTTCTTTACAGATTTGAATTGTTTTGATCCGCCCCCCCAGTGGAGTGAGAGAGGAGCAGCAGCAACCAGGACATTTCAGCTAAAAAACATACAAACAAAGGAGGTGAACACATGGACAGCGCCATGGGCTGGTGAAGTACTCCTCTTTGTACTTGTTGTATATCAGCATGTGCAGGATCTGTCCTTTTTGATTGTCTCCCTGTGTCTGCATTGGGTTACCTTCTGGTACTCCGGTTTCCTCAAAAGACACGCTGGAAGGTTAATTGGCTCCTGTCTAATTTGGCCCTAGTATGTGTATGTATGAATATGAGTTAGATACCTTAGATTGTAAGCTCTTTAAGAGCAGGGGCAGTAATAAATAAATAAATAATAAATAAGAAAGTTTTATGAGATCAACAATGCCTCATTAGTGTCTTGTGGAGAAGTTTTTTATTTTGAAGGAATTCTTCAATGAGGCGCATGGTTTACCAATCAGTTTGTGCCTCTGTTTGCTTATGGTAAGGAGAATCGGGAAATAAACAACCAGTTAACACAAGGGTAAAGCTTCTTTACAACATAGCTGAGCTGAACTCTTTATAACATAGATAATGTAACAGTCTAGGTGTGTGGCAGGTGCTACCCGTGGTGATTTGTAGAATAATGATCCTCTAGAGGCCCCCCAATGAGGTTCACCAAGCACATCCAACTGGGGCACCACTGACCTAAACATTTACAGGGATTTCTTCATATTAGCTGGAATCTGTTTTTGGGCAAAGGGAAATAGAAACCATTCTGCTTAGTCTCCCTTCCCTATTAGCTATATAAAACTTAAGTGATTATAGTGATGATGATGATGAAAAAGAAAATACAAAGATAAATTTACCATAATAAATGTATGAGGTTCTCTGAACTACTCTAATTCTTGTTAATTCTGTCTTTTTACAATAGGGCATCGATGGTAAAAAAGGAAATAAAGGAGATTCTGTAAGTCATAAAATATAGTAAGACACTGTCTGTCAGTATCACTACACCATAGAGGTTCTAAAAGAAAGCTCCTTATGAGAAAGAAAGGAAGCTGTTATTACCTTTAAATGCTAGCTACCTGTCTGTAATGCTGCCCATCTTACCTGGATGCATTGAGTCAGTGACCTAAAGCAATTCTATAAAAGAGGATTCCATTCTGACGTTTCAGATCTACGTACTTCATCTGTGTCAGTGATTCAGGATCAGCATAATAGTCAAGCAGCTAAAAAAAAATTGTGAAAGAAATCAACAATAGCACTTTCTTTCTAGAAGCGAGACTGCTCACTTACGTATGCATCTTCCTACATCAATGTCTAATGTATTGTTCCCTAGTGACAAGCAATGACTGTGAACACATAATCTTTTTAAAGCTATACTCCAGGCAAGCAGCTGAATACACAGATGAAATATAGGAATTATGGGAGACATTTTACTTGCTAAACTATTAGCATTTCTGACCATTTGTTTATTTTTTTCCCTTTTTTTTAATCTTCCCCTTCTCCTTTTTTCTTCCCTTTCTTTCCTGTCGCTTTTTTTTCCTTTTTTTGTTCCATTCTTTTATTTAAAGAGATTTAAAGTATTACAATGCAAAGAAAACATATGAAAAGAATTTACTACAAACACAAGTATTATATAAACAAATATTGGAAAAATAAAGTAAAAAATAAAAAATAAAATAACTAATAATTCCTGACCACTTAGTTATGATATTTGCACAATTTGTTTGTCTGACAAAGAGGATACCTGATTTTTATCTGCGGCAGGTAAATGACAAGCGCACTTTAAAACAAAATGCATGCATCCTCTTTGCCCCTGATCCTGTCCCCCCTCTACAGATGCATTCCTACCAGAATCTAATGCCCAAGGCCTCCAGGGACTGTTTACATCCAGCACTGCAAGTATTCTCCTTCCTAGCTGCACCTGTGCATTGCACCCCAGTAGACTTCTATGGGGCCATCTCCCCTCATCCGTGAGGCCAGAGGCGAAAGTAGACAAGCAAGATAGAAGTCTTCAGGGCTGTAATAGGCAGACATAGCCAGGACAGAGAAGACTTGTGGTGCTGGATAAAAAAAATTAAAAAAACCCTGAACGGTGGCCTTTATTTCTCTGTAGGTTTGAATCTGTGGGGTGAGAGGATAGGATTGGATAGGTAAAGGAAAAGAGCCATATCCTTCCTTCAGCCTGTGACTGGAAAGTGAAAGGAGAAGCAGCAAACTGGTGAGCTCTTGCTTATCATAATGTTTTTTGGGTAATGCTGCACAACTGATTTTCTCCTTGTTCTGTTCTCCCTATTCCTGTCCTGGGCTTTGCTGTACAGAGGTGTGCAAGAGGCTAACATCAGCTCAAATTCCAGTATTATCACCGCCAGCATTTATCTATAATGAATACTGAGCTGCCTTACTTTCTTTTTTATATCTTCCTGGAGTCTCGTTTTAAGGCGATTTTAAACTCAAAAGCAAAAATGTATTATATTGCAGCTTACCAGCTCATAGATTCTTTTTTTTTTTTGATGATTCTTTTTTAGCCTTTATTTCTTTTTTTTTTCACCTGGGGATCCAGTACATCTGTTGTTTTTCAACAGAACGAAATCTCCTGCAGATGTAGCAGTTTAGGCACTCTAATATAGGAGGGGTGTTACTGGCCAGATCACCAGTTGAAAACAGAGGGAAAAAGCCCCAAAAAAAAAAAAAACGAATGCAGCCATATTATGCTGCAATTTATTACATTTTTTGGTTTTGGGTTTGATACCATGTAAGCTTTTTGTTCCTTATACAGGAACAGATTAACTGTTATGCCCAATATGTGAGTGTCTATCAGCAGCAGAGGAAAAGAAGCAGTTTTTTTTTTAAGGTTATTTACACATTATGACAATGAGTGAGTATAGACGAGGAAAAAAAATTAACAAGTAAGGCCTCTTTCACACGGGCATGTCTGATTAGGTCTGCCTGCCAGTTTTTCAGGTGGACCTGATCGTACCCTGCCTTGTCCTCTATGGAGCAGGGGTTGTCAGCACAAACATGTTCGCTGAGACCCGCCACCATCCAATCCGATCCTGCCTCCCAAAAAAAGACGGATGGTGGCCCTTTTTCCATCCGTCCAGTGAGTTGTATCAGATGGCATCTCTTGTCCTATTCCATCCAATTGCTCCATAGAGAAGAGTGGGACTGTGTCCGTGTCCACTCTGCATAGCGGAGCAGACATGGACCTGTTATCCACCTGCTCAGCATATATCAGTGGAGGTGGCCTTGTGACAGGGACCTTAATATTTTGTGTAAACGAAGTGATGCCTATAGGCTTCAGAGATGAAAACCCAGCCCTGTCTGTATAATTTATACATTATTGCAATTGAACTACTTGTCTACCAGGGCAATTTTTCATTTTTTCGCACACATGTTAATATAATACCCCATTTTTTGACAACATTTTAAAGATGGGGTTGCATTGAGTAAATAGATATATGTGGAGCCTTTAAAATTGCATGCACGTCTGAAATCACAAAAAACTATGATACTTCAAATTCTCTTTAGGCAACACTTTTAATGCCTTGGGTTATCTGTTTAGAATTAATCATAAATCATGACTCTAGATTTTTTGCTCTCCCCAACAATCACTGCAATACCTGAAACGTGTGGTGTAATTTATGCTAACATACACATGCATGTGCTTTGCTGCGTGTTTGCATTGGGGCATGTACAGAGTGAGGCAGGTGCTTTAAAAAAAAAAATGTATTATTTATATTTGTTTTTTTATTATTATAGTTTATGATTGTTTTAAATATTTTTTTTCATTTACTATGGCTAACAGGGCCTTTAAGGCACCTTTCAGTCGAAGTGGAATCCGTCAAGCGGATCCACCTGCTCAGCAGTGGATCTCTCCGCTGAAACCCGGCTGAGCAGACAGATGACAGGTCCATTGACACAGCCACCTGTTCTCTATGGGGCAGTTAGAAATGCCTGTCCATTCCAATCTGACTGTCTTCCAATCCAATCCACTGGATCCATGGGGAACAGATACCCATCTGTCTGTTTTTAGCGGCCATCTGTCTGTTTTTAGCGGACCAGATTGGATGCTGGCAGGTTTCCGCTGACATCCGCTGCTCCATAGAGAAAAATAGGTGGTCCGATCAGGTCCTCCTGAAAAATGGACAGGCGGACCTGATTGGTCCACTGGTGTGAAAGGGACTTTAGTGATAGAATGGGCAGGTGACAGGTCCTCTTTATGGGGACATCAGGAGTCTATGGGACCCCCAATGTCTCCCCTGTCCTCATCTGCAGCTAATCGAGCACAGAGAGTCCTTGGTTATATGCATCCCTGGCTACAGTAGCTGAGGAATAACAGCGGTGATCCCGGTAGTAATGTAATACATACTGCTTCTGGGTTCACTAGTACCAGGTGGATTGGGGAACAGATGTTTTTCAGATCACCTCCTGCTCTGTAAGTTACCACCATTTTCCATGATCCTGGGCTCTCCCATTTCCTCAAGGGGTACTAATGGAGGGGAAGTTACTTTTCGAGCCATGTAAAAGGGATCAGACTGCTCTCAAGCCACCTGCCTCACTTTTACTTTAAAGCCAAGAGTCGGCTGTAAGCATCAATACCAAGATCATGGCTGCAGTTGTGAGCTTGTTTTAATTCTTTGCATAGCAGGATGTTTGTAAATGCATCTTGGTATACAAAGGGTTAAGAATATTTATAGAGAAAAATGGAAATTTCCTGTATACCAGGGACCTCTCTCCTGTAATAAATTTAGGTCAGATAATCAGTTCCTAAAGTTATTTTGCAAGCAGCAGGTGTCCTCCATTCACTGAATTGCATTTCTTGGGGTACAGACACCTGACCATAAAAAGTATGATTTTTATTATTCTATTTAGATAAAACCGGTAGTTTTGTCTGGAGCTGAAGAAATATTGAACATTTTAGGTTCTTTAATTTGTAGAGTGAAGTCCTATGAAACTGTATGTTTTCCAGCTCAAGGAACCCTCTTCAGAAAAAAACTATTTGAATTAAATATTTGAATTAAATGCCACAGTCTCTCATTCAGGCATTGCTGTAGTGCATCACACTGCCTTGTATCAGTAACCAGGTAATGCTGGAATGTACCCAATAACGATACTGGAGTACACAGTGCAGGCTTCTCGCTGCCTCTCAAATATAATAAAAATTGAATAATTTTCTTATAACTAACAGTCTGATTCTAACCTGCCTTTCAAGTTTAAATGTGATTAGTGATACAAAAAGCAGAGAAAGCACACTCTGTCTGCACACCTACTGAAAAACCTATAAGGAGCTACACAGAGAGCTGGATGCAGGAATTATGCAGTTTTAGGTTAATTATTTTTGCGACCACTGTCACCAAGACAGAAAGTGATAGGAAATCTAAAGAGTATGCAGTTGTCATTGGAACAAGAGCAGAAAGCTAATCTTCCGATTGGGACATCTTTAATGGTGACAACTGTCTCAGATAAAATCCTCTCAATTCTTGCTGCATTTCTGGATAAGAAGTGAGAAGAAATCTCCACAAAAAAGACAGACAGCAATAGAAGGCTGATCGTTGTTTTACCCATCCCCTACTGTATCCAAACCAAAAAAGGTTTGAGCTTTAGATATATTTTAGAGAATAGCATTATTAGCGTTTTCTTTCACTTGCAGTATAGAGTTGCTCTTTAATTATTCAAAAATGAAAGGTTAGTTTAAAAATCAGTTAGATTTATTATTTGGTTTGTTGCAGAATTCATCTGTATTGAAAGCATTAAAGTTAACCTACTTATCTTTTTCAGGGACAACCAGGGCCCCCAGGAAGTTCTGTAAGCATTAAGCTTGCTTTATTTTTTAAGCTGTTTTAACATGGTAGGTATTTGTGGCAATATTTTATTTTTATTTTGCAGATTACATCAATCGACAAGAGCCTGCTTGCCAAAGGAGAAAAGGCAAGTGTTTTGTTACGTCCCTTTCTTGACTAAATGTTTGACTTGATCTAACAAGGATTTTTGTAATTTGCTATTTAGGGAGATCCTGGAGTAGCAGGCGATCCAGGAGAGGGGGGTCCTAAAGGAGACAAGGGAGACTTTGGACCACCAGGACCAATGGTAAGGAACTAATATTGAATATGAATTCTTGTGTTCATCATGTCAAATTTGATATCTGTCGTCTTTTATCAAAAATATAGTAACTGGAACACCTTTTAGAGGATAGCTCTTTTACGCCTATCTATAAGACCCAGTCCTTTTTTAACCTTTCAGATAATTAGTTGAGCAGTGCATAATCTTGTGTTGAGTATTTTTTTCTGACACCAAAGTTGTCTAAGCTCTAAGACAGGGGTGTCAAACTAAATTTCATCATGGGCCAAATCAGCTCTGGAGATTATTGACACATTCAGCTCCTATTTAAGTATCAAAATCAATTGTGATAAATTGGTGTTGTTTTCCCTATCCCAGTTAGTGCCTTCTCCAAACTTGCCTGCTCCTATTGCTTGGGTCTCCTACTTCAAATATTTAGAAATCCATATACAGAAAGAACTGTTGAGTTACCTGGCTCATAATGTCTATCCAATCCTTCAACAATTAATCCAAAAATGTATAGTACGAAAGACGTTATCGCTGACTTGGCGGGCAGCGTCAACCTTATGGAAATGTCCTACCTTCCAAAATGTCTTTAGAAATACTACTGTATCTATACCTAACACCTTTTTCCTAAACTCGATTAGGCAGAAACCACTCCTATAGTACACAGGTCTACCCTACCACTCCCTCTTTCTTTGGGAGGGTTGGCTCTCCCATGTTTTAAGAATTATTACTGGGTGGCAATACTCATCAGTTAGATAGTGGTTCGCCCAAGTTAATACTAACCCAGCAGTGAATTTGGAGGTGGCTCTCCTGGGCTTATACTCAGAGCTTAGTAATTTGGTGTTTAGATGACCGCTTTAACCTGAACATCAATACCTCTATGAAAACTATTGTACTGGTGAGGCAACAGGTAAATATGGGCCTGAGTGAACCGCAAACTATCTCTACCCACACCCCTCTGTGGGGCAATCCTTCCCTACCACAACTAAGATCTGTGTCAGATCCACAGGTTTGGGCTAGATTCCATATTGAATAAATAAATTAACCGCGCTCAGTCCAAGAGAAACATACAGTCTGATCTGAATGTGATACAAATGTGAAGGCTGCCGGCACCAAAGGATGTAATTGGAATCCTATAAGATATAGTAAGCAAAAAGTCAATAAGTGAATAATACAGTTCAGGTAAGTCCTCTTGCAGGTAAGGCGATAAAAGGAGAAGTGAGAGAGAGCTATCCCACACCCAGAAAGGATGCCACATCCAGGGGTCACTCCACCACTGTGCTCAAGTAAACTGCTGACCCTCAAATTATAGAATGGTCAAATTCTGCCTGTAGCGAGATATCCCCTGGATCCTCACCAGAATGGACCTACAACGACCCCTCATAAATCCCCAAAAGATGTACTTATATTGAAGTTGGCATATCAGGATGATCAGCCTCATAAGTCTCTTCATGGCATACACATAATCCCCGAATGGTATGGACCTGCAGATCTCAGATCACACTTGGCTTATAGGAATAGTAATGCCTTCTCATATATTGGCCATGGCTCTATGTATCAGTGTTGAAACCATACACGACATGATTACTTTCATCACATGCCATTCTACGTCTACCTTTACTGGTTATTGTTTACTGAACATTCCTAACAGTTGCTGGAGGTTTTGTAACCCATACTGTATAAAATGCTGTACACTTGACTGAGCTCAGTGTTATTTATATGGCTTCTCTGAGATTCTCTTTCTGTATTATTGCATACATTTCAATAAAATACACCTGTTAAAAAATTCATGTTTTTTAAGGAAGTAGCTTAACTGCTGTCTGTTTTTAAAGGGTCCAGAGGGTCGTCCAGGACCTCCAGGCAGTGCTGCGGTAAGTTTCATTAGTTAAAACATTACATTAAGCAGGCTTAAAATAAATAGATACAAACTACATTAGATGTAAAAAAAAGAAACCTATAAAAGAAAACAGGTCATGGTTTTTATCTTAAAATGTGTGTCTGGGTAAAAAAAAAATGCACATTTTCATGTACCATCTCTTTAAAAATGTTGCAAGCAAGTCTGCAGTCAGCTGACAATGCTGGCTCTGCTGCACTGAAATGCCACGCAGCGTTGTCATGCCTCCCTGGGTTTGTCTTCGTTGGACTACAGAACACTAAGAGCCCATTCACACTAGCGCGACTTGTCAGGCAACTTGTCAGCCTGACAAGTCGCGCTCCCTCGCGGTCCATTGACCGCTACAGGACCCGTTCTAATAGGAGCGACACGAGTCGCTCCGACTTAGAAAAAGGGTCCTGTACTATTTCGGGGCGACCTCGGAGCGACTTGCATAGACTTCCATTATGTGAAGTCCCTGCAAGTCGCTCCGAAGTCGTGGTGCACTGTAATGCACAAGTTGCCCCCGAAGTAGTAAGGAGTCGTGTCGCCTCTATGTGAACCGGCTCTTAAACTGGGCATAGACTGCTATTTATTTATTTTTTTTCCATTCAGCCAGCAGTCTAAACAAAACCAAAATAAAACAAAAAAATAATTTATTCCTCCATCCATTCAATTGAGGTGGATGGAGGAACTCCCCTTCCCCCACTGGGATATTGCATTGTGACAGTGGGACCCACCACTGTCAGAATGCACTGATCAGTGGCCTCAGCCTATTAGCTGGATCGCAATTTATCTGATCCCTGCTGAACTAGACGAAGTTAGATCTATTAATGGCCAGATTTTCTGCCCTACTTTAACCTGAACTCCTTTAACCACTTCTGGACCGGAAGGTTTTCCCCCTTGATGACCAGGCCATTTTTTGCAATTCGGCGCTGTGTAATTTTAAATGACAATTGCGCAGTCGTGTGACGCTGTACCCTAATAAAATAAAAGATGTCCTTTTTTCCCACAAGTAGAACTTTCTTTTGGTGGTATTTGATCACCTGTGCGTTTTCTATTTTTTGCACTATAAACAAAAAAAGAGCGACAATTCTGAAAAAAAAACAATATATTTACTTTCTACTATATAATATTCCCAATAAAAATTTTTTTGAAATACAATTTTTTCATCATTTTGGCCAATTTGTATTCTGCCACATATATTTTTGGTAAAAAAAACCCCAGTAGCTGTATATTGATTGGTTTGCGCAAAAGTTATCGCGTCTACAAACTAGGGGAAAGACTTATGTCATTTTTATTTATTTATTTATTTATTTATTACTAGTAATGGCAGTGATCAGCGATTTTTAGGCATTTTTTTACACTTTTAGGGGACCAGTGACATTACTACAGTAATCGGTGCTAAAAATATGCACTGTTACTGTATTAATGACACTGGCAGGGAAGGGGTTAACACCAGGGGCAATCAAAGGGTTAAATGTGTCCTTAGGGGGCTGCTTTCTAACGATGTGTGGGATGGGCTTATGAAATGAACACAGGGACCTGTGTTTCTAAATAGGTGGAACACAGGAGCCCTGTGTTCATTGCTGACAGAACAACGATCTGCCGTGTTTACAATGGCAGACCGTCATTCTGTCTCTACGGGAGCGATCGCGGGTGCCTGGCAGCAATCGAGGCCCCTGGACCCGCAGATCAGCTTCCCTTGTAGCAAATGGGCACGTGCGCCCCCACTTGTGGTCCCGCGAAGTGACGCACAGGTACGTAGTTTCGCGGGGAGCCAACCTACCACAGTATATGTACGGCGGCTGGTCGGCAACTGGTTACCCTAAACTTGTTTGATTTCCTTGAAACCTTACCTAATTTTCAGCCAAGATGTAGAAATACCTCCACCATCTTAAAACATGCTACTCTGAATTGGCTGCCACATTTTATCTCCATGATATGCTTATATGTAATCCTCAGCTCTTCTGTTCACCCCTTTAATTTAATATCCAAACAACTTACAGCAACATTAAAGGAGATCCGTAATCACACATAGCTCCCAGCTGTCCCTCATTTGGAGAGACTGTCCCTCTTTTGGGGCCAAATCTATCTGAGCCTCATTCCACTTCAGCTGCCCCTCTTGTTGGCCTATTGTGTAGATCTCTTTAAAAAATAAATAATTTAAATAAAAATATATTATTTACGTAAGCCTAAAAGGGGAAGCTCCGCTTATCTGCCTCCTCCGCGACTCTGGTTTTGACAGGTACCCACTCGCCGCGGCGAGATCACCAGGAGCCAGGACCAAAAGTGTTTTACTGCACTAAACCTTTTATCCAATTTTCATATTATTGCATTTATTATTTTAAAAATCCAAAATAAATGAAACAGGCTTCCCCAGGAGCCTGGTAGCTCAGAGTCAAACTTTTCTGTGCACCGACATCAAACCAAAATTTGAAATAGGGCAGTGCTGTGGGGAATGCCCACAATTGTCTTTTAGTTTGACTGGGAAATGCTGTATAGGGGAGAGAGGGTCTTCTCATGTGGCTTTGACAGCAACATTTCAAAAGCACAAGGCCTAAGGCTTCATTCAGATGGCTGAATTTGTTATTACGTTTGCACCCCCCCCCCCATCCCCCCGAGCTGCACACAGACAGTCTATAAAGATGGATGCAGATGGAGTGGGTGCTCGGACACAGACGCATGTCACAATTTAACATGCATGCAGGAACGAGTACATGGATCTGAACGCAGACAATGTGTGTTCGAATCCATGCACCCGCTCCTTTGCACATGTCAGATTTTTACATGCAACTCTATCCAGTTGCATGTTTCGTATGTTCAGCTGCTGTGTCTGCATCCACCTATATAGCTTCCTGTGTGCAGCTTCAGGGCAGATGCATGTGCAATAACAAATGCGGCCTGCTCTAGAAACTGGTGTCAATCTGAATGAAGCCTTTGAGAAAGCTAGGAGGAGCAATACGCGTGAGGAAGGTGAAACCTGTGTAACAACATCACGCTGGGAGGGGCAAAGCTCCATCTTGCTGAGCAGACGGATCTATACTGTATATATGCATGCTGTGAATAGACACTTGTATTTGTCTCTGCGCATTGTGAGTGTTACTCCTTTTTATTATTTTATTAAAAAGTCACGGGCAAAACTTCTTTGCATATATCTCTTTGAGCCTTTTTATGCAAGAGCTGCAGAATATGGAGATCTGACCTCGGTGCTGCTGACCTGTTGCTTATGTGAATAAAGCTCTTTTGACCACCTTAATTATTTTATGGGGTCCATGCATCAGGTGAGGAGACACTTGATTGGGCACGTGAGTGACACTCTTTGGTGGCAGTCCATAGTGGAAGATCTCTGATACTTTGGAAGATTTACTTATGCCACATGAAATGTGGTGGTGTTTTTTCTGGACACTTACAATCTAATTGGATGATATATGGGACTGTACACATGTGTTTTTTGTTATTTTTTTACTTACAACCTAGTTTGATGATGTATAGGATTTTTTTCACGATTTTTACTTTTCGCCGCATATGATTTATTACAATTGTGTACATTTATGAGGTTTGTTGTTATGTGCACATTTGAGTTCACATTTGATAATTTTATTAAGGAGCGCTTCATTGTTAGTAGGTATAGATTTATTGATATTAGTGTGGTGATTGCACTGTGAAATGATAGCTGCTCTTTCGTGGTTTTTATTATTTATTTTCATATTTTTTATTTTAAATTGATTTATAAATAATAGCACAGGGCTTTTGTACCTAAAAGCACTGCAATTTGGCTGGGTTCACCTCTATCCCATGTTAGTCCCCAACCAAACTCGAATCCGTATCAATGATGTTAAAAAAAATTGTAATGACTAATGTAAATTTTTGGAAGGAATGACGTGTGTAGTAAACTGGTCAGATAACATTTTTATGTATTTATTTTAATACATTGATCCCACTGGATGAACAAAGTCAGCATTGGATCAGACAGCAGAAAACTGATATACGTTGTGTTATGATACAAACAAAAAATTTGTTTATGCTAACTAATTTTTTTCGTATAGGTGGAATCCACTCCAGAAAAAGGAATAAAAGGGGAAAAAGTAAGATACAAATAGACAAAACACATTTACTGCATGATGAATTAGTAAAATATAATTATATAAAAATCTTTACAGAATCAGCTATTTAGCGCTGGTGTGTAAATCCCTAATTTTCAACTGCATTTAATACCTAACTGTTATTCACACAGGGAAGCACAGGGTCACCTGGAAAAAGTGGCATGGATGGCAAGGATGGAATTCCTGGAACACCAGGGCAGAAGGTTGTAAGGCTTTCTAATGCATCACAAAAAAAAGTCATAACCCCTTAAGATTTATCTCACTTCTGAGGTGACTGACAAAATAGGTATACCATGTAATAACATTTTTATTTATTTATTTTTTACTTTTTTTTCCAGGGAGAGATTGGGCAGAGAGGTGAAAAAGGAGATGTAAGTGTAGCACTACCCCCATTGGAGGCACTGATTTTTACTGGTTCTTCCCCAAACTGTGCAGAGGCTACCCATCACACAGGCAACTGGCCATTCACTCTGGGTTTAGTAAACAGTCTAAGGGATGCCTTTATTTGTAATTTATTGCTTGCAAAATTTGTAACAGCCGAGGAGTTGGGGTAGTTTGGGATAACCCATAAATGCTGTCAGAACACACTTCCCTAGGTGAAACCTGTTTAAACGGTCTTTAAGCCATAAACAAAGGGGAAGGCCAGAACTGAGAGCCTATAAGAGCTGTTTCGGGGAGAGATACTGCTGGCACCCCAAAAAAAGAACAGCACACACCCACTAGGATCTTGAGCTTGGGTCAGTACTCACAATGTCTCAGGGCAGCTACACACCTTCCAGCCTCCACCAGTCAATTCTCAGTGAGTTCTCCAGACCAGATCCTTAGGTAATACTGCTTAGCTCCAAAAGTAATTAGGGATAGCACTACTAGTTCTGCTATATCTGGGACATCCTGTAAACATCCGCAGACTCTAGCAGAACTGCCTCAAAGGGGCATCAGCCCCTGAGGCTGGGAATGTAATGATGCTGGTGGCTGAGCCTGACATGCAGAGGTAGCCTAGCGGGATCCGGTAAAACAGGAACACGGATGGATCACACTTGTGGTAGACATGGGCTAGCCTGAGGTGCGGAGTCTAAGTGACAGCAGGTCTTCACCAGAGCCCTGGATGGTGAGGATGAATTTTGCTGCATGCTGAACACCAGGTCGCGGTCCTTAGGGTCACCCCACCAGGAGGTGAACAAGTCCAGAACCGGAAGCAGATAAGCCGACAAAGATAAGGCAGGAGAGTGGTCACAGGAACAAGCCAAGGTCAGGGCGGGCAGCACACAGACAAAGTAATGGACAAGCCAGGTCAATCAGGAAGTCAATAGGATACAGCAGGTTCAGGATCAAGAGTACAGGTAAAGATGCAGACAAGACAGCAAGGAACAAGTGTGTCAGTCACCTTTATATAGGCCACGTATGGCGCCAAATTGTGACGCTATTGCTTGCATGCGCGCGTGCGTTTGCGCACACGCATACACATTGGAGATTGAAAGTTTGCCATTAAACGGGATTAAGTGAATTTGCACATGCTTGTTCTCGTACACCCCCGGACTGTCACCGTGCGTTCCTTACAGGGAACTTCTCCAGCAGGATAATAACAGGGCTGTCCCAGACCTCAGGCTATTTATGCTCAGGGATTGAATGCAGCGCCATAAATATTCAAGCTGTTCATTTGACTGAGCCAGCCCTCTATGTTCTGGAAGCCTCCAGAATGGGGGAAAGGGGGGAACAATTAAATATGCAACCTGCAAAATCTAGGATACCCCAAAGAAATTAATACCTGCTCTAATGACTAAATAGGAGCCAAAAACGTATTTTTCCATAATTTTTGCAAAAACTTAAAATAAAATTGATTTGTTTTTTGTTTACTCTTTAACTACGTATTTAATGGTTATATGCTTTGCACTTTTGTTTAGCGTGTAACCTCCATAGTAGGACCAGAATAAAGTTAGGAAGCATTGTAATTTAAAAAATGAACAGATACATAGTAAAGGAGTTGTAAAGGCAGAAGGTTTTTTTTATCTTAATGCATTCTCTACATTAATATAAAAAGCATTCAGTGTGTAGCAGCCTCCCCAGCAACCCCTAATACTTACCTAAGCCCCATCTCTACCCAGTGATGTCCACAAGTCCCTCAGCCACTCCTGATTGCCTGAGACACAAAAGCGGTGCCATTTGCTTCCGCTGCTGTTAAATCCAACAGGAGAGAGAGTGGGTGGGGCAGAATAGCAGCCCCGTGACTGAATGGACACACAGACCTGCAGCTCGGCTCGGGTTCCCCCATAGCAAGCTGCTTGTACTGGGGGCACTCGACAGGAGGGAGGAGCCAGGAGCAGTGAAGATCGACCTTAAGAAGAGGAGGATCCAGGCTGCTCTGTGCAAAACCACTGCACAGAGGAGGTAAATATAGCATGTTTGTTATTAAAAAAAAAAAAAAAAAAAACACAACTTTACAATCACTTACAAAAACAGTACCCAGAAACTGCAGTATTTACATGCATCTTATGATTGTTACTATCCCTTGGAGTTATCCAAACCAAACCTCATGTTGTGTTTTCTTTTATAGAGTGGAACATCTGTTGAAACAGTGATAAAGGGTGAGCGGGGAGATGTAGGGCCAATGGGACCCCCTGGGCCTCCAGGCCCTCCAGGACCACAGGTAACAAAATATGCATCAGTTCCTGTGTGTGCTAGATACTTTACTATTAAACAAAATGTGTTCAACTGTTAGTATTTATATTTGCTGTAGCAGCTGTCACTTAAAATAACTGTCCAGGACATTACCAAGAAATTAACTGATCCAGGATTATATTGACTGTTGATTGGTTTGCTGTCAGTACTTCAATGTCATCTGCTGGGCTGCAAAATAGGTTTTTACCTCTCCTGTTGGGTTGATATCAGCGTTGATTTCAGCTTTGACCTCCCACGGTTGCATAGTACAGTCAGATGCCTACATGGGACCTATTGGAATAGGGTGTGCACTATATTCGCCCATTGTGGTTTTAAGGTGCAGTGCTACCTAAACCGCAGTCCCTATAGGCCAGCTCTGCTCACAGCAGGGTTTAGGGGGATCTAATTAGGGTAGCCTTGACCCAGCTCCAGGTTGGAGGGCTGCACCACCATTTTTGGAGGAAGGGGTTTGGGGTTATTGTGTATGGGATGGTCATTTATTGTTGGGTTTGATTGTGATATGTTCAATAAAATTATGAGGAGGTAGTTTCTGGCTGTTTATACGCTTCTTTTTGTTTACTTGTTTTTTTTTGGTTTATGATTTTTGTGAGTACACCCTCCCTATGTTTATGGGTAGCACCACCGCGAGTAACTAGAACTACAGCTGGCCTCCCAGAACCATATATTTTTTTGAAGGGTTTTGAGATAATTTATAAACCTAAAAGTAAAAAATAAAAAAAGTCACAGCGTGACTATTTCCTCAAACAAAATCAACCCAGCCTCCAGCTAATATTTAAGTGCATCCTATAAAATTAGAATATCATCAAAAAGGTAATATATTTCAGTAATTTAATTCAAAAAGTGAAACTCATATATTTTACATAGATGCGTTACACACAAAGTGATACATTTCAAGAATTTCTTTCTTTTAATTTTGATGATTATGGCTTACAGCTAGTAAATACCCAAAATTCTGTATCTCAGAAAATTAGAATATTACTGAAAAGTATGTCCATGTACAGTATGCACTCAATACTTGGTCCGGGCTTCTTTTGGATGAATTACAGCATTAATGCGACATGGCACGGAGGCGAACAGTCTGTGGCATTGCTGAGGTGTTATGGAAGCCTAGGTTGCTTAATAACGGCCTTCAGCTCATCTGCATTGTTGTGTCTGGTGTCTCTCATCTTCCTCTTGACAATACCCCACAGATACTCTATGGGGTTTAGGTCAGGCGAGTTTGCTGGCCAATCAAGCACAGTGATACCATGATCATTAAACCAGGTATTGCTACTTTTGGCAGTGTTGGCAAGTGCCAGGTCCTGCTGGAAAATGAAATTAGCATCTCCATAAAGAGGGCTGCACTGATTTTGGCTCCCCAATTCATCACTGACTATGTAAACTTTACACTGGACCTCATGCAACTTGGATTCTGTGCCTCTCCACTCTTCCTCCAGACTCTGGGACCTTGATTTTCAAATAAAATGCTAAATTTTCCACAGTTTGTACATTTTTGGGAAGCCACTTTTCAGATAAAGTCTGGTGTCTCTTTCGTAAACTTTGGATATAAGTAACAGGTGTGTAAAAATTGGGCTTTGGGTGTTGGGGGGTGCCTTCACACCATAACCCTATGGAGGTACTCTTGATGAAAGTAAGAATTGGTCTTGCTGTAAAAAAATTGAAATTTGATGCCCCTGTCACACAGTTGCAAAAAAATTGGGCTCTGGGTGTTGGTGGTACCTTCACACCGTATCCCTATAGAGGTACTCTTGATGAAAGAAAAAATTGCTCTTGCTGTAAAAAGTAGAAATTTGATGTTCGGTCAAATCGTTGCGGAAAAATTGGTCTTTGGGTGTTGGTGGTGCCTTTACCTCGTAACCTTCTAGAGGTACTCTTGATAAAAGCAAGAATTAGCTTTGCTGTAAAAAAATTTTGATGCCTCAGAAAAATTGGTCTTTGGGTGTTAATTGTGCCCATAAAATCTGTACCAAAAAATTACTTCAAGATAAAATCAACACCCACAAAGATAGGCAGCCTAGACAGTCTTGCAGAGATTTGAGATCCCAATAACACTTAATCAGCAACATCGGCATCAGGAGATCTTTTATCTGTCACAAAACCTCCAGCAGCACCGAATGCCCGTTCAGAAAGCACGTTGGATGCAGGGCAGCCCAGCAGCTCATACTGGGCAAGTTCTGGTGAGCGGTCTATTCTCATCACCCAGAAACCAAGTGGATCGTCTGGTGGAAAGCTCTGCCACAAATTATTGGGTCCTTTTGCAGGCTTTGAAGAATAAGGGAGCCCATGCACCACAAGTTTGCAGAGGCATGAGAAGCAGAGTCCTCAGGGTCACTGTGGATTACAGTATCTGGAACTGCCTCCTCCCAGCCACATACTACACCCAAGGTTTCTGGGGACTAAAAACCATCTCTTTTGACATATGTCTTCCTCTGTTTCCATGCCTCAAATCTTCCAGAATCCTCCCTCTCCTCTTGTGTGTTCCGTGGCGTTGCAAGACGGGTTTCTGCATAAAGTGGGCCTTGAGAGGAAGAGGTCCTCCTCTTCCTTCCACTGCTCTGCCTCGAGTGCCCTGTCCATAATGCATGCAGAGTATGCTCAGCAGCAACAAAAGTGTGTCACTGATGCATGAATTGTCATGACTCACCATCCTTGTCGCCTCCTCAAATGGTGACAGTATGGTGCATGCAGTCTTTATCAGCAGCCATTGGCGTGGGGAAAAAACCTGAGGTGCCCTGAGCCTGTCCTTGTGTCATACTCACAAAGATACTCGTTGACGGCCCTCTGCTACATGTGCATTCACTGCAGCATTGCCAAAGTTGAGTTACACCTGGTGGGCATGTCACAAATCAGTCGGGTTACGGGCAGATAGAATTCTCCCTGAATTTCAGTCAACTGAACATTGGCTGTGTATGACTGCCTAAAATGGCTACAGACTCTTCTGGCCTGCTTAAGAATATCTTGCAAACCTGGGTACCAGGTTAAGAAATGCTCCACCACCAAATTGAGGACATGTGCCAGTCAACTTTCCCTTTTAAAAGGTGGACAGAAGGTAAGTGCCATTATTGCACATTACCATTCCTGGCTAAATCCTCCATGGCATGAACCACCTCTGGGTCTGCCCCTGCAGACCTAAAAGTATCTCTGCTCCAGTATGGCTCTTGTCCCCTAGACACACCAGCTGAAGCACTGCATGGCATCTTTTAGCCCAATTCGTTAAATGGTCCCTTTAATGCTTAGGGGGTACTTAGGGGGTACTGGTGGTTCATAGGACAATCTAGTAGAGGAGGGCATGGAGGAGGAGGAAGAGGAGGGGATGGAGCTGAAGATCTTGCATCATCACCACCAGCTGTATGGAGACATGGTGGCAAAACAAGCTCCAGCATGGAGCCTTGTCCTTCCCAGTTGCAAGCAGAGTTACCCAGTGCAAAAAAAGGCCCCCACAGCTAGGAGATGACAGCTCCACAATATGATGTAATAAGGTGGCTGCTCTCTACTCTTCCATGATGGCTGCCTCTGGAGGACATCCTGCTTCATTTGGGTTGTCTCCCCCCTCACTTTCCTCCTCTGCTCTATCTGGCACCCAAGTAGCATCAGTGACCTCATCATCCCCTCCATCCTGATCATCACTAGAGCCATACGCTGCGGCAGGGGGAATATGAATACCAATTTGTTGTTTATCAGTGTTCTCCCCTATATGTAGGTTCATGTTACTCCCTTTCAGTGAAGTCTGCATATTTTGAGACGTCTTTTACTTTTGACACCTAATACGTTGCAGTGGACTGTACACTGATGTCAGCTTGGGTGATAGAGGATGAGGAGTGAGGAGGATGAGGATGAGGATGAGGATCTTTTAGTAAGCCAGTCCACCATGGCCTCTTCATGCTGTGGCTGGATAACATGGACAATATCACTAAACAGAGGCCAATGTGCCCTGCCTGAGGACGGACCATGTCCACCTTTGCCTGTGAACACAGACGCTGCTGGCCCCTCATAGTGGCATGGGAATGTCTGCCTCTCCTTGCTAGCCTCCCAAACATGATGGGGGGGGCATATTACCCAAATTTAATAGAAACTGAAAAAAAATGTGATTGGATACACTTAATAGATGATAAGTGGTGTTTGGCACACTTTAAATTGAGGACTTACGCTGATAGAAATGTAGAAACTAAAAAAAAACAAGGGAAAAAAGGGGGAACACCAGCATTGCAGTCAAAAAAACTACGGGTGACAATTTTAAAAAAAGAGGGCAAGCAGGGGACAAAAAAAAAAAGACATGCAGCAACCAAAAAAAAAAAGGGTAAACAGCAATGTATACAGCACTAAATGTTATGCTGTATTAAACATTTCACTACACTAACACACTACACTATACATACACTACAATATACTGACACACTGTACTCACACACTATACTAACACTACACTAACACTCTACAGTCAGAGTCAAATGTTATGCAAAACTGTGGTAAACACTGCACTACACTAACACACTACACTGACACACTATACTAACACTACACTGACACTATAGACTCAGAGTCACAAAAGGTGAAAACACTAACTTGCTAGTAGCAAACTGCACCCTGCTCTATCTATCTCCACTCCAATACACTGCAAGCTTTCTATGGGATGTTACCTTTTATAGTGTGGGGTGGGACTATGAACACTGAGCTGTGATTGGAGAAAGTCATCATCACTTTGTCCAATCAGGGCTCTGACAGTGCTAATTGGTGAAGCTGGTAAGGTGCAAGGCTTTACCCATTTAGGGCCCTAGAATGCACAATGCATTGTGGGGTGCTCAGTGGTCGAATATCCTGCTGAAAAACCCTCAAATTTGAGTGTTCACCGAGCGGGCAAACAGGGGATGTTTCGGCCGAACTTTTGCTCAGCTCGAATGGTTCACCCAACACTACTCATTAAAGATAAGCATCTGGTATAGATTCTGAGGGGAACCCCCACTTTGTTTTGGTGGTTTTCTTTTGCTTGAGGTCCCCCTTAAAATCCGTCCCAGAACCAAATAAAAGATAAGTCTGGTGTAGCTTTTGGGGAAGGATCTCATGCTGTTTTTTCATAGTTTTAGTCATTTAGTAACATTCATTTTCTAAACATTTTTTATTTCTAAAAAAGTTATGTGGGGTTCCCCCATAATCCATATTAGACTTTCATCCTAAAATCCATACCTTACTTCTGAAACATATCAGACCACATACCCATAAAAATCTGGTCATTGCTGCGTGGGTTGGGTGCAAGTGCAGATCAGGTGGTGAACCTATTCATTTTTTTGGAACCTCTTTTTCTGCTAAACCAGAAAACAGTTGCCCCTTTAAAGAGGCTACTTATCTTTCCATCTAAGACCTCTATTTTTTCAGTCTAAATCTGGCCTTTTTCCTGGGTTCAGCATCCTTTGCATTGCATCAGATTTGCCTTTTCCTTGGGTCCTCTTTGGATGCACATCCTTTCTATCTATGTATACATTGTTGTTTTTTTTCTATGTATACATCATTGGGTTTTATATTGTAACATTTTCTTCCTGATGAAGACTCTTTATGAATTGAAACACGTTGAGGGGTTGGTACAGACTGATATTAAAGATATCTGTCCATGATGGAACATATACATGCATTAAAAAAACCTTGGATTGCAATCCTTTTCATTTTCAATTGTTACACAATAAAAAGTTATATTTTTATATAACATTCCTTTTTTGTTTGGTACCTATATAGAGTCCCATTCCATGTTTGCATACAATATATACTTATTTGGGATAAGGTACCTTTGAGTATATTAGTCAGGTGAAAGCAGTAGGAATTTATTGAATCAGAAAAACTAGCTAATGGTTAAACTGTTGTTGAATGTTGATTATTTTTACTGAATTTTATCTAACACCTAACAATCCAAAGTTATATTTAACAGGTAAGTATTGCCTGTTTTCACATTACAAAGTGCTGGCAATGTTCAGTTAGTATTATGGTTTTTGTAAAACTCTGTTTTCAGAATGGTATTCATATAATCAAAGTTTTAAATGATAAATATGGTGGCTTACTTGCTCTGCAACTGTAAAGTATTTTCGCAAAGTTAAAAAAAAAACAAAAACTGTCAGTTCTGCAACCCTTGCAGCTACAATAATACATTTTGCCTTTGGATATACCATAATCTCATTGAAGGCCAATGAGCAGTAGCTTCAGCCAATTATTTTATTATTTTTATTATGTTTTTTTTTTTTTACTATATTTCAGAGTAATAAAGATACTGTAAGAGCCTCATTTTTTTTCCTTGCTCCACACATAAGCTATAGGACTGTAACTCTGAACTACAGGTACCAATGTAATTGAATCCCCAAAATTACCCTTGAATATAATATTTTAATCCCTATATGCACTGAGATTAGCATTCAGAATGAAAAAAAAAATTGTATCCTTAAAAATTGTTGTCCCTAGGTGATTTGCACCCACATCAGTCTCAATATATTGGTCCAAGTAAGTATGCAAATGGTAATCAATCACGAGTTGTTGATATAGCTAATTTGTGAGGATGGGTGAGAGACCAGTCTGGCAATTTTTAGGTAGCTAGGAGGACAGACTGGTTACCAGGATAAGAGCCCATTCACATTAGCGCGACTTGTCAGGCGACTTGTCAGCCTGACAAGTCGCGGTATGTCACGGTCTATTGAGTAGTACAGGTCCTGTTCTAATAGGAGCGACACAAGTCGCTCCGACTTAGAAAAAGGGTCCTGTACTACTTTGGGGCGACCTGGAGGTGACTTGCATAGACTTCCATTATGTGAAGTCTCTGCAAATCGCGCCGAAGTCGCGGTGCACGCGACTTCACAGGTCGCCCCCCCCGAAAGTCGTGTCGCCTCAATGTGAATGGGCTCTATGAGATAGGGGTGCAATGGACTGTTATGCTACAAATATTAAAATATAAAATGACTAAGACACTAAGGAAAAAAAAAATATTCCAGCAATATTCTCTGAGTTCTGTTAAGATTTTGTTTTGTTTCAGTTTTACATGTGCCTGTAGTTCAGGTTAAAAAATAACTGTAAAATGACAATTTTGCAGTACTGGATGTTTTAAGACCTAAAGCAAACTGTGCCAAATTAATTGTTTTTTTTTCTGCTTTTGTTTCCAAGTATACCCCCGGAAAAAACTTTGAAATGAAGGTAATAAAACACACATAAACACACTCTAATTTGTGCAGAAATAGATGTGAAAAAGAAATTAGATGCACCTTATCCAATGGTCCTGATTTACTAAAGGTATTGCACAAATAGTGATGCATTGGTGCATTGACAGATTATTTTCTTACTACAGTGCATGGACAAGGTCACCTCATGACCAAGCCCCCCCCCCCCTTCAAAGCCCTGGGTCCACCAAACGGGTTTCATGTGAACCCAAAAGTGTGCAGGGACAGTGCTGGCCTACTTGAGCTGATTTTGAATAGCATGGAACCAGCTGCAGGAAAAACTAAAAGCAACTTTCCAAAGTTAGTGAGTCTAAGATTGGGGTTGGCCAATGGGGTGAAGCAATGGGGCTGATAGTGGTATGTGGAGCACGTGTGCCAAAATAAAAGCAATGGGTTAATATTAGGGCACATATGCTGCAGGAAAATACAGTGCTACCAGTGCTGTGATTTGAAAAAGACAGGCCTTCCGAGAAATACGAGAAATAAATGATAAAGTATTATTGTCCTCTAAAAACAAACAGTGCTGGCTTGACAAACCAGAGGCAAACCATGCTATTCATTGAGAATACCTGGACTACAAGCAAGCAATTGTTAGAATATGCAAACAAAAATTGGGCAGCTATGACAATTACTGTAGTTTGTTAGTACTAATAGTGGAGAAATGTACAGTTGAAAATTTGTGTAGAACACCTAAAACAAGCAAGCTTCAGCTTCAGCAACCAGTGTGCTCAAACATTTCCCTAGAAATGAGGTAAAGAGTGGCAGTGGTCTTGTTTGGGTGAGACACTGAAGAATTGGAGGGATGTCATGATTGGAATGTTGTAATGGAATGGAAGCAGAGAGATAGAGGAGTTGCAGAACTGTCAGTTAGAAAAAACTCAGATTTGCTAATGAGGACAGAGGAACCAGCCTAACTGGATATGAGGGAATAGAGAGGAGGGGGAAATGTCAGGATATGAGCTTTGGTACTACTGTTCTTTTTAAATATTGTGTTTATCATGGTGGGAATTGGAATGTAAACTGGTAGCTAGTGGGTACTGGAAAATAAGCTGAATGTAGAGAAGAATGAAACAAATTTTAGGGGGTGAGTGAATTAGGGCAGTTCAGAAGTTTGAGTGTGGAGCTAGATCAGCAATAAATGAATGAGCACTGTTGTTATCACTGGGGCTGTGGGTAACAGTCAGTGATGATGACTAAGGCCGACCATACAAGGAGAAAATGTATTTCCTGCAACCGAAAGTAATCAACTTGATGCCCCCATCAACACAGACAGTGTTGATGCGGGAACACCTCCTGACGGACTATTGTCTTCTCCCGGCAAGGAGGGCAAGCTGTCCCCATTTGTAGAAGACAGTGATTACTTATTGCATATTAGGCATAAGACAACATTAATGCCAGATTGGTATGTTGTGTTCACAATATGCATTTTTATAAACCCTTGAGTACTATTTTGCTAATTTTTTAGATATTACTTGAGCTTAAAAGTATAGTGGGTGCCTGATATATAGTAATTAAGTTACGGTACAAGATCTAATTATAGACTAAAGAAATATGCACCTACAGTATATCCTGATTGACGTAATTTTTAATATCCTACTAACTGAGGTTCTTTAGTAATATTATCCAAGAAAAAAACAAAACTTTTTTTTTCATCATAAATAAAGTACTAGTTTTGCAAATGTTTTCTGTTTACTTTCTTGTTTAGGATCTAGAAATTTTGTTTGAATCGTATGGTATAAAGGTAAGTGGGATTCTCATACACTGATCCCTAATATTAAATATATATGATACTAATATCCTAGAACAAATACTTGTTTTAAGCCCCTTGAAATGTTCTCATTCCAACATGCTAATAACATAGATTCCAAAGTATACAATTAACTATGTTGTAGTCATCAGTTAAAACCTCTGTGAGGTCTCTGGCCATGTTCAAAAGGTTTTCTGCACTTCCTCTCCTGCTGTACTGCTGAGAAGGTTGCAACTAGGACACAAGTAAGGGGATAAAACTCTAACAGAGGCACAATGACAATTAAACACATTTTAATAGTATGGCAGGGAAAGGCTTAATTGAGAAGTTAGTCTGATGCTGCAGCTGTCTCCTGCCGGCTTTAAGCCCGAGATCTGAGCGTGGCCACTGATTGCTCAGTTCTCAGGTCTGCTCTGAGAAGAGAGCGGTGACTGAGAGTCTCTCTGCACATTGCTCTGTGACCTCAGACCCCATCCACAGGAAGTTAATTCTAACCTCCCCAAGAACCGAGGCACAGGCATAACAAAATAAAAGCATAACAGGATTTTTTTCATGCATTACACAAAACTAAAGGAAATGAAGTTTCAGATAAACATGCACATTTTGGCCATGAATAGCATATTTGAGTGTTTGTGCACATTTCACATACAAAATTGCAGTTCATGTACAAATAAAAAAGAGTTTAAGCTATAAACAGTACAAGTTGCATTTTGCTCTACAGGACCTTTTATAGTTTAAAATGTATGTAAACCCAGAGTATATTTTTCAGTATATTTGGTGAACGCCTTATTGCATACAGTTTACAAAAGCAATTTTTTGTGAATCTGTTGCAAAGTTTTTACCTGGAGATCCTGCCAGTCCAAGTTCTTCCGGTTGCAGGCAGACAATGATATGTTTTCTGTTAGAAGCAGATTTGTCAGCGTACCATGTGTACTTCTTCTTTTTGCTGTTGGCTATGTAAAAGTATAAAATTATTATGAAAATAAATTATGCTATGCAGTATCTTGTGGATACTTTTTTATTTTTTGATTTTTACTGATGAGTCTTAATGTGTGGCATTTGCTTGGTATTTTATGCAGAAAGTTACAATAAACACTGAGTGGAACTAAATGTTGCATGTACTGTATACTTTTCTTCCTTCACATATACATTAAAGACCACCACACAAGAGATGGTTACTCTATAGATTCCTGAGGCTTGGTTCACAGTTTGTGTGGAGTGGCTCGCAGCAGGGGGTCCGGTGCGTCCCTGTTCACCCTTTCAGGTCCGAATTCAGTCTGAATTTTTTGGCTGAGTTCGGACCTAAAAAACAAAGAAGACGCACAGGACCCTTCTGCAAACCTCTCCGCAGCCGTCCCAGATCTGTGTGAACCAACTCCATTGAGAGCCGGCCACAGTCTCCTAAAATGCGAATTGGATGCGGGGAACCCACATCCTATTCCCACCAGTGTGAACCCAGCCTTATTACTATCCCAGCTTCATCAGACTTGTGCTCTAGTCTTTCTAAGTACAGCGAGGACAACTCACTGTATGTACATGTAGCATTCTGAAACAGAGCTTTAAGGACAGCATAGGATTTGTCATATGTAAATTTAGGCAAGTGGAATGTCTTAAAAAAGAGGAATTTGCTATAGATTATCATGATTTCCCTTTTTTTTTTTTTTTTATAAATAATGTTACTAGGGTTTTGAATCATGTCCGCTTAAAATATGTTTTTTTTTCTGATTACAGCTGAGCCTTATGAAGGAATTAACTGACTATCTCATACATCATGGAGTAGCAGACTTGTTTCAGCATCTCTCAAACAGCAAGAAGGATCGAAGCACAAAGAAAAAGCAGGTTTTAAAACCCACAACTAATAATGTTAGTCTATTGTCATACTTCTTTAATACCAAATCTTGTGGATACTATGTTCTGTAGCTTTGTATGGGAAATGCAACATCCTTGTATTCATATGGGATTCGTTTAGCACCATCTTGATAGAAGGACCTGCCTACCAGTTGGGACATAAATTAGACATTTCAAAATTCTCTGTCCTACTAGACTTTCCCATCATTTTTTTTTTCCCCAAAGGAAAGGTTATGGACAGTTTGAATCTCTATCATCCTATTGGAATACTTGGGTAGTATTTTTTTTTCCTGTTTGGTAGAATCAGATGGAAAAAAAACTCAAACAGTAGTTGTTTAATTAAGGATTTAAGAGGTTTCAAGAGGAATTTATTAGCATTCTACAATAAAGATCATAAAGTAAAATACATCACATAAAAACAACCCATATTTCACATAAACATTCACAAAACAACTAAAATGAACAACCCTCGGTCTAATTTTATCTCAAAACCCCTTCAGGGGTCTCCTCCCCTCCCCCCCCCCCCGAGGTAGAAACTTTGGGAATTCTTTTTGTGCTTTGAAAATAAGATAGTGAAAAACTAAATATGACTAACTAGTCAACCCGTTACATAAATACCCACAAGAGACTTGATTAGGCTGTGTTTGAGCACTGTGAAACAGAACGAAATTCCTAATGTTGTGTTTAATGTGATCTGAGCCAGAATACTGCCTTGCTGTTGCAATCTGTTGGAGTTTCTTTACAATTACAAATAAGAAAATAAAAATTGACAGTACTGCCTTTAGACATTAGGATATCAAAATAATTGTAACAATGAATCCCCCTTATGAGTATTGTGACAGGACCGACCCACAGTGTGCTTGTGTGCTTCCATCTGTATAGCACTTCCTCCAGTCTTGAACATAGATATCAGATATTATCACCGCAATATACATGACTAGCCGAGAATAGTTTGCATATTATCTGGAACTCTTAATTGAACAAACTCACACAGACTATATACCACACACAGATGGACATCCACCGCCTGATCAGATTACCCTAACAATACAAACTGTCACCAGAAACATAACTAACCCGAGCTAATTAACTAGCCATCTGGACATAAGTAATAGGGGAATAGAAATCCACACCTAGACTATGTTATAATTAACATGCTAAATAACTCAGCACTTAAATCAGCCTAGGTGACACAATGTCCACCCAGACAATGTTTTGATTAATCAGACAATAGGTGACCCAATTAACAATGGGACAGACATGCTTAATGGAAAAAAACACATAACACCTTAATACACTGACAATAGCAGGAGACCCCCAGTAACAGACTGTCCGTCTCCTACATTGAAGAATATGAAAAATATGAAACAGAGGCCAATGTGACCAGCTCTTTCAATGAACATGTATAGTTCAGAATCAAACATATAAGAAATAACCTTCATGTTTTTCTTGAGAGATATTGTTGATAAATATTACTGTCCCATTTGAAGTAATCCAGACCATATTCTCGTACATTAAGTAGTTTTCCATAATTTTCTGAGTCACCCTGTGCCCCTATTAGACACAGGGTGACTTAAGGGTCATACACACTATAAGACTTTTTCCTTCAGATTTACCTTTTCTATGTAGTGCAAAGGCCTGCCAGATTGCATACAAATTGAAAGTGTTTAGGTTTGACCTCATATTATATGGTTTTGGTAAATCTAAAGGAAAAAGTCTTCAGAAAATCTTGTAGTGTGTATGGCCCTTTACACATAAGACTCTCTAAGGTAAGCTGGATTCCATGGGCCCCCCCAACCAAAGTGACTCCCATTACAAGTATCAGTCTTGTTTGTGATGGCATAGAAATTGTTTTCTACCTTTCAATAAAATTGTAATTTATGTATATTTGCAGAGCCCCAAAAAACATGAAATTTCAAATGAAACTGATGAGGAGGATATACATTCTGGTTCAGTCTTGGAAAGTATTTCCACTCTCGAGGGGACTCAGACACAGTCTTCCTCTCAGGTATCATTAAAAAGTAGTGACTATTGAATAGTTCTGGAATAGTTCTGGTTCATTTATATATACAAATATACAGTGGACACATATAAGCTAAATGAAAATATCAAGACTATAAAGATGGGATGTCTTAAACACAAGTTTTGCTTTCTAGTATGCAATTATTTCTAAAGTTAGTATATGGGTATTTATAGGTATATGTACTGTAAAGCTACGCAGAATGTATTGATTTTTACAGATTATGTTTATTTTAGGTAATAGCATTTTAAAAATAAACTGTCCATTTTAAACAGGAAAAATAAATAATTCATAATGTGGATTTCAAGTGGAGTGGTTTTGGTGCAATTACCTGTTCTGAAGTCAGCAAAAATTGTGCAGAAATTGAAATTTTCAGTTTCTCTCATTGATTCTCATGGGCAAAATTGGCTTTTTTTTTCTTTAACTTTGTAAAAACATAATGAGACTGAGGAGGGCCATTTTCTAACAAAAGAGCAAGTACATGATAGTTAAAAAGCAATTTACAGTTTATTGCACTCTTAAAACACACATTATTTCACTATTCATATTGACATCAATGCATTTCACCCAAAAAGCAAAATGTTTGCAGAATCCTCAATTTTTGACCAGTTTTAAGGGAAATCAAAACTCTCAAAAATCACATTATTTATCTTGGTGTGCAGTGGGGTCATGGCATAGTGAATGGCACCCCAATGCCCCCCCCCCCCAATCACATTTGTGCTGCAAGGCACTGTAGAGCAGCTCAGTTAACTGCGTCTTGTGGGTTGCACTGCAGTCCTTTAAAATGCAAACAGCTACCTTTTTCATGCACTGGGTGTGTCGTAGAATGAAAATGCATTTTCTGCAGCACACTGCATTGCAGTGGGAATGGGTCCTAAATGTAGACTACTTCTTTAATACAGTAATAATACTAATAATATTAATACCTGCAGAAAGTGGGCTACTAATGAAGTCACTATGGATAGATGTAACAAGGAAAAATAAGGACTTAAAATATGGCATGCAATGTATTCTCACTGTTCAGTTATCTATAATTTGTTTTGTTCCATCTTAATGACACTGCAAAGCTTTCTCTCTTAAGGATGTAAATAAAAACAAGAAAGAGCAGAAGAAGAAGAAGAAAACTCTAGTGGAGGCTGTGCCTGTTGATGTTTTAACAAATGTGGTCACTGAGGAGCAAGAGGAAAATACAGAGGACCATGGACTTCAGCTAACTAATCAGGAGAGTGAGACATCTGCACTACCTACTCAGATAACCAGCACTGTAGATGTCAATAAATTATCAACAGTAACCCATTCCACTACACATGCACAGACTGAAAGGCTCACAAGAAAACAGGAAAAGGTAAGGTCATTTCTAGAGATGTGGGCAACCAAATCACTTGTTGTACTTAGGTTATCGCCAAAACAATACTATATCACCAATACTAGTCACAAACTGGGGTTCATTTACTAAAGGCAAAAACACTGTTTACTTTGCAAGGGAATTTTTGCTTAGTGAATGAGATAAAACTCTGCTGACTTCCATCATCCAATCATGTGTAAGTGAAAAAAATGTTTTTTTTTCTTGAACATGATTGGTTATTTGCAAAGTGTGTTTTCACTACATTCACTAAGCTAAGGGAATTCCCATGCAAAAATAATCTTTGGCTTTAGAAAATCAACATCAATATACCTCTATTTATCTGTCCAAGTATATATAAAATTTAGTAAGACTTTAGATTCTGCTTGCAGTGCAATAATAAAAGTTTTTTTTTTTTTATACAGTCTAAAAAAAGGCTCACACAGTTACAAAATTTAGGTTAAGCACTTGACCTCCGGAAGATTTACTTCCCTTCATGACCAGGGATTTACTTCCCTTCATGTTTTCTGATACAGCACTGCGTTAGTTTAACCACTTACCGACCACCCGCTGCATTTTTACTGCGGCAGGGTGGTTCTCCTGCGCAAACCGACGTAGGTCTACATCGGTTGCGCGTGGGAAGCTAGGGGGCGAGTGCGCGCCGGCGGTGGCGCACTCCCGCCCCCACTCAGCAGTGGGGAAGCCGATGCACGGGTCAGGTGGCTCCGATTGCTGCCTGATACCCGCGATCGTTCCCCGCTGAGAGAGAAGGACAGTTGGCTGTTGTAAACACCGTCCTTCTCCCTGAAATAATCATAGAGCTCATGTGATCCTTCTATATTACTGTAGTAATGTCACTGGTACCCCCAAAAGTGTCAAAAATGTCAGTTAGGGGCTCGATCTGTCCGCCGCAATGTCGTAGTCCAGCAAAAAATCGCAGATCGCTGCCATTACTAGTAAAAAAAAACAAAACAATAAAAATGACATAAATCTTTCCCGTAGTTAGTAGACGTGATAACTTTTGCGCAAACCAATCCAAATACACTTATTGCGATTTTTTGTAGCAAAAATATGTAGCAGAAAACAAATTGGCCTAAAATGTTAAAAAATTTAGATTTTTACATTTTTTTGAGAATGTCATATAGCAGAATGTGAAAAATATTGTTTATTTTTTCGAAATTGTCGCTCTTTTTTTTTTGGTTTATAGCGCAAAAAATAAAAATCGCACAGGTGATCAAATACCACCAAAAGAAAGCTCCATTTGTGGGAAAAAAGAACTTTGGGTACAGTGTCGCATGACCGTGCAATCGTCTGTTAAAGTAATACAGTGCTGAATCACAAAATAGGGCCTGGTCATTAAGGGGGCAAATCCTTCCGGTCTTAAAGTGGTTAACTGACAATTGCACGGTCATGCAGTGCTGTTCCCAAATAAAATGTATTTCCTTTTTTTCCCATATATTAGAGCTTTCTTTTGGTGGTATTTGATCACCTCTGTAGTTTTTCTTTTTGGCTTTATAAACAAAAAAATGCGGACAATTTTGAAAAAAGATATATATATATATATATATATATATATATTTTTTTTTTTTTTTTTTTTAATTTCTGCAATAATATGTATTCTGCTACATATTCTCTCTGGAGAAGAGACACTTGAGATGGTATAGGATAGCAGGGTACAAATTCTATACTGGTGACCTTAGCATAGGAAAAAAATCTTTTCAGTGAAAGGGATTTTAAAAAGACACTCTTTAGCACAATTCACTGATTTTAAAAAGACACTCTTTCACACCATTCATTGAATTTGGAAGAGAAGCGGTTTAACCCTAAACTGTGTAGAGGGTTCTTTACTGTCAGAGCAGTAAGGATGTGGAATTCTCTTCCACAAGCAGTGGTATCAGCAGGGAGCATCGATAATTTAAAAAACTATTAGATTGGCATCTTAACGATCCCAAAACACAGGGATATTTAATTTTCTATTGATATAAAGACAAGTGCACTCACACACCACAGGTTGAACTGGATGGACTGGTGTCTTTTTTCAACCTTACCAACTATGTAAATATGCACTGTACTAATGGCACTGGCTGGTAAGGGGTTAACATCAGAGGCGATCAAAGGGTTAACTGTATGTCTAGCCAGTGTTTTACTATACTGTGTGAGGTACCTTTATTAGGGGAAGGGATGGAATTTATTCCCTGCTTTGGACACAAATTCCACCCCTTCCCTCCTGTCAGAATGGCAATCTGCCTTGTTTATATAGGCAGATCGCAGTTCTGTGTCTCTGCCTGACAATCGTCGGGTGCAGGGTACTCAATGTCAATGTGTGTAATCACAGCAGAAGGGAGGTGCCACCAGCCTGCATGTGCGCCCCCTACCTGGAAGTGTCAGATTACACACATATATATATATATATATATATATATATATATATATATATATATATATATATATATATATATATGTGATTCAGGTGCATAGCTAACGCCCTGTAGCAGTAAAACTGCTATAGGGCGGACTTGAAGTGGTTAAAAAGGTGCATGGCCATTGAGTTCAACCACCCAAGTCTAATGTTATACAGTATTTCTGTCTTGTAAAATATTCTTACCATTTTTGTTAATTTGTAGGAGTCTAAAAAGGAGCACAAGAAAAAATCCCGTCTGGAAAAAACAACAACTGATATAAAGATAGTCAGTTCTACAACCACTGAGCCTGTAGGAAGTGAAGAAGATGTTACTGATAGCACTGGTAGAATTATCAGAATAGCCACACTAACTACAACTGAGCCATCTAAAGTGGATATTGCAAAAGAGACAGAACCTGAACTTTCTATTAACACAAGCGCAGCACTTGAAGCACAGCAAGAATTTTTTGGAAAGGTAGGATTCTCCATTGAAGTGGAATTCCAGACAAATAGCTAAATTTGAAATGCATACAATTTTACCTGTATAACCTCTAAAGGATTTGTCATTTTGGCTAGTTATACACATACCCCTGCTAGTCAATAACATCACCCTGTTGTTTCCTTGTTAAAGTGTACATCAGCCCAAATGATAAACTACTCTTGAACTACAAAAATATACCTGTTGTTGACCCTGTTGAAAAAGTGTAATCCTGCCATTTCTTATTTCGGACTGCAAAACAAGAACTCCCTGTGTTGTGAGGAGACTGGAAGTGATTCACCAAGAGACAACCAGGCAGGGCTGATAACATTTCTTGTGATTTTAGGCCAAAAAATGTGAGTGTATTTCTTGCACATCTACAGGAATGTTTCTGTTCTTTCAGGTATATATATATATACTGTAGGTATATCCCCTTGAAAAATGTGCATGTGTTACAGAAATGTACTGCATGTATTATATTTTATTTATTTTGCTCTGAAAACTGCTTCAAGCTTTACTACTTCCTCTGTGACTCCCCATAACAGAGGTGGTAATGTAGATTCCTGTCCAATGAAGGGGGCATAGGTGGTAACAAACGGAAGCTGAATTGTTCAACTAGAAAGATTAGTTATTTTTTTATTTGACAGTTTTTATATGTTCTAACCACATTTCAAGAACTTCAAATTAAAATATCAAAAAAGTACAAGCATAGAGCATGAAACACTTAGACAGACTGAGGTAAGTAAACGTATATAAGAATTATCATGAGAATCCTGTGCAGGACAGTCTACATGGTGTAACTGGAGTCATAACTTGCTACGGGGCAATGAATCCTGAATAAGTGCAGTTGTTAGTTTTGAGCACTGACGTACTAAGATAAGTGAGTTTGACATCCCATACTGGGGGGGGGGGGGGGAGTGAGAGTGGCACCAATCTCAGTGCAGCAAGTATATAAAAGCCAATTTATTATAATAAAACATTCACATGAAGTACTGTGATGCAAACAAGAAGGGCATTGGGCACACTGTGGCGTTGAAGTCCTGGCAGCAAACAGATTTACTGTGTCTCCTAGCGCTCTGGCCGTTCCGGTGGAGTCCGTGGCTCCAGGTGCGGGGAAGAGAGAAGGAAGAGCTGTTGTCTCTGGTGGACTTCAGTGGCAGTGGTGGGTGTGTCCTGGCACGAGTTCGGAGCATGCATGCTCCTTCATCAGGCCTGCTTGCATTACAGTACTTTATGTAAGTGTTTAATTACAATAAGTTGGCGTTGATATACTTGCTGCACTGCCTTGCTGCACTGAGATTGGCACTGCTCCCCCCCCCCCCCTTTGTCTACTTCACACAGAGCTGCTTCATACTCTGCAAGCTGGCTTGAGACTTTCTCTGTGCACCCAGTGTGACCCTGTACCAGCATCACCAACTTTACTTTTTTGACTTTCACACTGCATTTGAACTTTATTTTAAAATTGTCTCACTGACTTTTACTTAGATTTATTGTTCCCCCTTTTTTTGTTTATCAGCTGGTTATCACCATAGCGCTCATCATCCCCCTCTTTCTCCACATCCCATACTAACTCTCTGGGGTGCCAAGGTTTCCCAACATTTTTTTTTTGTGTTGCACAGTGAAAACAAATGTCAAGTGGCTATAGCACCCCCAGAGATAAAGGAAGTCTGCTCCTTAGCTCTGGTCGAATGACAGAGCTGAGGGGAGGACTTCTCTGTCTATAAGCTGCCACTGCATTAGACTGCAGTTGGAGGGAAGTGGGTGTCTGTACTGGGAAGGTGGGGGTGGTGGTGTCTGTACTGACAGGTCTGTATTGGGGAAGGGGTCTGTACCGAGGGGTTTGTGCTGGTTTGCTCTGTGGGGCGGTTGGTCTGTACTGGGGAAGGGTATCTGTACTGAGGGGGTGTATACCTGGGGTTTCCATCTGTACCGAAGCATCTATGCTGGGGGCCTGTCTGTACTGGGTAGGGGTATCTGTACTGAGGGGCATGTGCCTAGGGTTTCCATCTGTACAAAAATGTCTATGCTGGGGGTTCTATCTTTACTGGGTAGTGGTATCTGTACTAAGGGGCTTGTGCCTAGGGTTTACATCTGTACCAAAACGTCTCTAGTATGCTGGGGGGTCCATCTGCACTGAGGGATCTGTACTGGGGAGGGGGGGGGACAGATTTGGCAGACTTTTCCAATGCTAATTCTATTCAAAAAGCAGACTGTAACAGTGTAAGGCTTGGCACACACGGGCCGAATATCGGCCAGACACAGGCTAACATTCGGTCAATGCAGTGGTGTATTTAGGTTTTGTGCTGCCCTAGGCCTGACTAAACTTGGGCTCCCCTAATTTAAATATGACCCTCCCCTTCCTGTAAAGCCCACACCCTTTCCTGTTTATGACCCACCCTGTCATCTGTAAACCACAGACCACAACCACAGTCTATCAGTGCCCATCAGTGAAGCCTCATCAGTTCCCATCAGTGCAGCCTTATCAGTGCTCATCAGTGCAGCCTCATTACTGACTATCAGTGCAGCCTCATTAGTGGCCATCAGTACAGCCCCATCAGTGGCCACCAGTGCATCATATCAGTGCCCATCAGTGCTGCCTTATCAGTGCAGCTCTATCAGTGCAGCTAATCAGTCCTGCCTCATCAGTGGCCATCAGTGCAGTCTATTAGTGCCCATCACGGCAGCATATCAGTGCAGCCCCATCAGCTTTTTTGCTGCCCCTAGCAAAGTGCTGCCCTAGGCCTGGGCCTTGTTGGCCTAGGCCAAGATACAGCACTGGGTCAATGTGTACAGCTGTCTTTCTGACAGATGCTGGTCTAATGACCGACTTTTGTCAAAGGGACTTGCTGGAAAACCAGAATCCATCCAGCACTCGCAACTGATGACAGTGTGTTCTGGTGGGGGGTTAGTCCGGGGGTAGATTTCTGCACTAACATTATGTGTATTAGTACAGCAATCCGTCAGCTTTTTCTCATTCAGCCTGCTGGGTTGAATGAAAAAAACTTTATGTGTGTACAGACTTAACTGTAACTAAAAAAATGGTTAATTGGCAAATGGGCAATGGTTTACTGTCATAAGGAACAAGGGTTATAAACACTATAATGGCCTTAATAGGGTCTTTTCATGTTAGGATCAAAAGTATTTGATTAACCACTTCTGGACCGAAAGGTTTTACCCCCTTAATGACCAGGTCATTTTTTGCCATACGACACTGCATTACTTTAACTGACAAGTGTGCGGTCATGCAACGCTGCACCCTAATAACACTGATGTCCTTATATTTTGCGCTATAAACAAAAAACATGACAATTCTGGAAAAAAAAAAACAATATTTTTTACTTTCTGCTATATAACATTCCCAATAAAAAAAAAAAAAAATCTAATTTTTCATCATTTTAGGCCAATACGTATTCTGCTACATATTTTTGAGAAAAAAGATCCCAATAAGTGTGTACTGATTGGTTTGCGCAAAAGTTATTGCGTCTCCACTAGCGGTCCCACGAAGCAACCTACGGTGGCTGGTCGGCAAGTGGTTAACCAACCACCTGCCTCTACATTTCAGTAAATGAGGAAAGAAATTGTATATCAAATAAAGATTGCAATTGCTAAAGAGAGTATTATGGAAGGATGGGTCTAGAACAGGCATTACTAAATGGCTGAATGCGGCCCAGATCTAGACCAAGCCACTGTCCTATTCAGTCCTGTGGCCGCGCCATTTAGGAGCTTATTTCTTCCCCCTGGCCTTCAACAATGTCATTCTCAAGGCAAAACAGAGAGAAGCAGGAAGGATAGCAATGAACTTAGAGCAATATGATACTGACAAAAAAAAGCCGCTCAGGTGAGGCAAATCGTTCCGGTGCGAGTCGGATCCGCCATCCAGATACTCCACAGTCAAAAAGAAAATAACTGCATTCAGGAACTAAATGAAAATATCGAAGTATTTAATTCCTCACCAAGGATAAATACAGACAGTACATCGCAGGGACATGCGTCAGGTTGACGCGTTTCACGATACTGGAGATCGCTTAGTCATAACCACACGTGTGTAGCGATCTCCAGTATCATGAAACGCGTCGACCTGTCACAGGTCTCTGTGATGCACTGTCTGTATTTATCCTTGGTGAGGAATTAAATACTTAGATATTTTCATTTAGTTCCTGAGTGCGGTCATTTTCTTTCTGACTTTGAAATGAACTTAGAGCAGCATGCACAGTCGCACTGGATGGAGGTCGGGAGCTGTATGAGTTAACTTTCCAGATTAACTAGCAGGTGATTGGTTACTAGCACACCGGGCAGTCCTAGCAACCAATCAATAGCTTGTATGAAATATGAAACGTTTACCCTAGAAGTTCCCGCTCCCACCTTCATTAAGTGCTGCTGTGTCTCTTGCTCTCGCTCTGCACATTATTGTGGTGGGGGAAGGGTGATGTGAAAGGAGAGCAGTGTTGTGGGCAGAGGGTGATGTGAAGGGGGAAAGTGCTGTGAGGGGGGGAAAGATAAAGGGAGGGGCAATGCTGTGGGGAGGGGGGCAAGTGCTGTGTTTAGAATTGTAAAGGGGCAGTGCTGTGGGGGAAAATCTCAAGAGGGTAGTGCTGTGGAGGAAGATGTGATGTAAAGTGGGTACAGTGCTGTGGGGAGTGATGTACGCGGGACAGTGCTGTGGGAGAGATGTGATGTAAAAGGGGACAAGTGCTGTGGGGGGTAATGTAAAGGGGGGGCAAGTGTTGTCCTGAGTGCAAGAGATACTAGGCAAGTGGAAAAGCATGCTTTTTATAAGGCTACGTACCACTATATCCAATGTGAGGCGAGGGCAGGGCAAGGCTAGTAATACAGGACTTAGGGCTATCCATGCAGGTTTCAGAACTTTCAAACCAAGTAGTGAAAGCAATTGAGAAACAGGATCTGACTGGGATAGTTGGTAAAGAGGGAATCTTCTTAGTAGTCAGAGGTGCGATTTTTATGACAGAGATGTGTAGGCTTCAGGAAGATTCTCACTGATGGCTACTGGATCTACAAACTGCTAGATGGTGGCAAATCTTCCCTAGTATGTAAAATAATTGTTGTAACATTTCATGCAATCTTAATGTTGGCCATAATTTCATAATCATTATAATATACCATCGGAAATGTGTTATCACAATGGGAAAGAAATAAATATTGTTATCCTATATATATTTTTTTAAATAAGCTGTTGTCCTACTTAAAAAATAAAAACATTTTAAATTATTTTTGCATTACTTTTATGATGTATGAAATCGGACTTACTTGTTACTAAACATTTCCAAAAAGTGGGGACTCTCTTGTCCAGTATACTAGGCAGGATCATAATATTAAAACAATTTAGTTATCACATGATACAATCAAAATAAGTATGGGCTCTTTTTTTTTTTTAGGAATAGTCACACAGAATTTAACCACTTGCCTACTGGCCACTTTTACCCCCTTCCTGCCCAGGCCAATTTTCAGCTTTCAGCGCTCTCACGCTTTGAATGACAATTGCACGGTCATGCTACACTGTACCCATATGACATTTTTATCATTTTTTTCACACAAATAGAGATTTCTTTTGGTGGTATTTAATCACCACTGGGTTTTTTATTTCTTACAAAAAAAAAAGAAAAAAGACAGTAAATTTTGAAAATAAAAACATTTTTCTCCTTCACTGATGTGCGCTGATGAGGCAGCACTGATGGGCACTGATAGGCTGCACTGATGGGCACTGATGAGGTGGCACTTATGGGCACTGATGAGGTGGCACTTATGGGCACTGATGAGGTGCCACTGATGAGGAGGTACTAATATGCCGCACTGATGATCACTGATAGGCAGCACTGATGAGCACTGAAAGGCAGCACTGATGAGCACTGATAGGTGGCACTGCTGGGCACTGAGAGGTGGCACTGCTGGGCACTGAGAGGTGGCACTGCTGGACTGAGAGGCAGCACTGATGGGCAGCACTGATGGGCACTGAGAGGTGGCACTGATGGGCACTGAGAGGCGGCACTGATGGACACTGATGGGTGGCACTGATGGACACTGATGGGTGGCACTGATGGACAGCACTGATGAGCACTGATGGGCAGCACCATCAGTGCCCACACTCAGTGCCCATAGTACTGCTAATCAGTGCCCATCAGTGCCTAGATGAGCAGGCACTGATAGGCACTGACTAGCAGCACTAGGGGCACTGATTATGGGCACTGATGGGGGGCACTGATGGCAGGCCCTGTGGGCAGTTATGGCATTTTTTTCCCCTCTTGTGTAATCAGGGCACTGGTGATCAGTGCCCTGATTACATTCCTCTGTGTCCCCTTACCGCTGATCGGCTCTCCTCTTCCTCACACTGCAGTCTCTGTGTGAGGAAGGAGAGCTGGCGATGAGAGATGATCTCATATGTTTACATTTGAGATCATCTCTCATTGCACGGTCCGATCACGTGGTAAATGGCCGCTGTGATTGGCCATTCACCACGATCTGTGATTGGCTGTGTCCAAGGGACACGGCCGACACAGATTTTCCCCGATGCACGCTCGCGGGAGCGCGCGGGGAGCCTATTACTGGGAGGCCGTATAAAAACGGCCTCCCAGAAATTAGAGCCCGCGCTGTAGCCGTCTTTCAGGTATAGCGCGGGCGGAAGGAGGTTAAGATGTGGTTCTAAATTCCAGCTACCGTATTTATGATGGTTACACAATTTTGGCAAATACAGCATTTGACATATTTGTTTTCCTCCACAGGAGATGATCACTGAGGAACATTCAGATTCTCCAGAACATTCAGATTCTCCAGAAACTAAGGTATGAAAAGATTATATGAAATGAATACATGTACATTTTAAAAACTGAATTGATCAATGTACTCAGTATTCTTAATCGCTAATTTTGCCATATTGTGTTCTCACCTCCTTTATTTACACATCTTACAGAAGTGACAGTTCCTTAGTTGCTATTATGGTAACATATTTAGCAATGGCTACACAACATGAAATCTTGGTGTGGCATGTATATTAGCTTGGATGTAAAAAATAGGAAAATATAGAGAGTAATGGCACCTCCCTTTTATATGCAACAATATAAATAGTGAAGCTGCCTTCAATTTAAGTATGAAGAACTTAAATGGAGATAAAGGAAGTAGTGAGGCGCTAACACATAAATATAGTCATTCACAAAATAAAATTTTGAATAACAGCCACAGTAATAAATGTAATAGTGCTGTAAAAATCACCAAATGTGTCTAGTATCTGTGTAAAACAACTTAAAAAATGTACCTATAACAATAGGTGATGGTGCACCAAGCAAACGTGAATAAATGGTGAAATAAAAGTAAAGTGCTAGTGCAATATATTTTTTATGGTGTGTCACTTTTATATTTATATTTGTGTCCAACACTTATTCACACACATACTGTATATTTAACCCACACTCCAACTTTTTGTTATTTGTACTGTAGATTTTTTTATGGTTTATTGCATGAAGCAACCCACCTATATTATTATATTCTGTTACATATATTGGTGCACCCACCCACAACACCAGTATCATTATGTTTGGGAGGTATATTGCACTAGCACTTTACTTTTATTTCACCATTTATTCACGTTTGCTTGGTGCACCATCACCTATTGTTATAGGTACATTTTTTAAGTTGTTTTACACAGATACTAGACACATTTGGTGATTTTTACAGCACTATTACATTTATTACTGTGGCTGTGATTCAAGATTTTATTTCGTGAATGACTGTATTTATGTGTTAGTACCTCACTACTTCCTTTATCTCCATTTGGATGTAAAAATGAATGGCTTTAAAATCGACCTGACTGTACATCAGATGCTTATGATAAAAATGTACAATCTTTGCATCCCTCAATTCCTTATTTAGACTACTCTACAGTATAGTGTTCACATCACACCTGTGATAAATGTCCCACAGTCATTAGGAGAACAACATAAAATCCAGCCCACAACATCTACTTCCTGCATACTGAAAGACATATTAAAAATAGCAGAAAAATCTCAGTACATTAATGAGACCCAGATTCCGCTGTATTTTTTAGCTGTTCTTCAGCACGTACCCTGCAGAATTTCCTTATTTATAAGAGAGACCAGGCAGATGCTTACAAACATTTTAAGGCTAAAGTTCTGATTTGCAGCACATCATATGTACAGATCTTTCATAGGAGTCGCAGATAAAATTGATGATAAGTCGCCAACGAAAGGCAAATGTTCCTAAACACATCTAGGCTGTAACATTAATTTATTATATTTATATTTAATTGAGACCCGGCTTTCTTATACTGTAGAAGATTTGGAAATTCAAATATGTAGTGAAAAGGTGACCAGCAAATACACTTTTTTCTACTAGTAACCAACCTGATGGGCATTCAAGAGTGAAGTAATGAAGAGTAATGATAGGCAACCTGATCAGTCAGCACTTTGTACAAAATTGGTTGCTTTCATTTTTATTGCCCCATATAATGCCCTGATTACTTAGGTATGTTATGTTGGTCAACCTTCTCCTACCATGTATTACTTCTCAATTATTTAAAAAACATTTTTTGCACTCAATATTGTATCAAAAATTGGTGTGCTTTTTAGCGAAAATAAATAAATTGCTTTTGATGTCACATCACTGTCACAAGGAAGACCTGTTTTGTATATATCATTTCATATTCACTGTTTACTAAGATGTCGTGCTAGAGAACTGGATTAAATAGTGATTAAAACATAATCTTGGTTTTGGCAATGCTAGAAACCCCATAAACACATTGCACTTGTTCTTACATTGTACATGGCTTCCTTTTTGTGTAGTTCGAGTCTGGTTATGCTGGGCCCAATGAAAGCTATATTGTTCAATATGGCTAGTAATGTGCTTACTGACTAGGCGTGCTTACAAAATTAACCTATTTTTACTTTCACAAAATTTAGTGAAAAAGGAAACATTATTGTACTTTACAGTTAGACAGGAAAATAATCATAGTATAGTGTTTAAAAATATTTGTTTTTACTAATAAATCATTGTAAGGTGGTTTTCATATGCTTGAAATTCATGGAGCATCAGATACAGTAGCAGTTCTTACAGTATGGCATGTTCTGTGTAAAACTGCATGTGGTGCATCCTCTATAGTCCTTAGAGAAAATTACATAAATACCAACTCATAAAATCTATACTGTTTTTCAGAAGTGTTATATAGTGAAGTGTAGTAGCCATAGTTCTTCATTCTAGATTTCTCGCTTTCATTTACAATTATTACAAAAATAGGCTTGCAAATGTGTGTTAGAGAAACCTGACATCAAATTTACTAGACAATATTACCTGAGTTAAAATATGTTCTTTATTGCCGCATGCAGGATGCCATGACATTTGTTTACTTTGTTTACCTTGACAAGGGATGAGAAAATCTGCCTGTGTTTGGTTCACAAACTTTTCAGCGAACCTCACTGAAGTCTATTGGGGTGAATCTTTTTATTACATTTTGGCCATTTCTAATTTTTTTTTTTTTAAACGATCTAGTTAAAAAAAATAGGATGCCAGGCACTGCATAGGGTAAAATGTATCAATACCAAAACAAAAATAAATACACACCGGCAATGTGGCTGCTGTAATTCCTTTAAATTATTGGCTCTTCTGACTAAGCTGAGCATGGGCAAAGGCTATCCACTGCATTGTACACTGTTTCTTTTTTATTTTTTTTCCAAAATGACACTGTTTCTTCCTTATTTCTGGCAGTAAACCTGCAAAATTTTTGGACAAAAGTAATTTGCAAACCTGACCTTCATCTCAAATATCGGCTTGGCAAGACCTTGGCTTTGTGATATAATGTCTGGAAGTATTAGTAACTTAACATTTACTGGGTCAGTTAATGTGACTGGACAACTTACACAGAGCCATCTGTGCATTTTGTTAATGACTTCTTTGCCCAAAAATGGAAGAAAGGTTCCAAAGGCTCACATTTTTTGACAGCCAACTCAGAGCACACTTATAATGGTGTATTCAGTGTTATAGGGGGAAAACTTCCCACTGAGCTATTGTATTCTCGCAGTGGGAGATTTCTCTGCCATCAGAATAAAATGACCACTGCTGTAGTGATTGCATTTTAAAAAATCCAACAGGCTGGCTGTACTGAAGTTGATCGATGGATGTGTAAATCATACATGGATCGAAATTCAGCCAGTTCCTGCTGAATCGTGCTATGGCTGTCTTAAGACAGAACGTGGACATAATCTCCCCAGTGGGGACCCAGCTACTATAAATTCCTGGCAGATGTTCTAACCACTCCCCACCCTATCAGGAACTGAAGTTTTTTTTTCTGGAATCAAGAACTTGTGTCATCAATACATTTTACTGAAGCTATTCTGTTTGATTCTGTTTAACCGCTTGCCGGCCAGCCGCTGTAGTTTTACTGTGGCAGGACGGCTCTGTCCTGCGAAACGACGTACCAGTATTTTGCTTTGCGGGACCGCTAGTGGAGGCACGCACCCATTCGCCACAGGGGAAGCTGATCAGTGGGGCCAGTCGCTGCGATTGACGCCAGGCACCCGCGATCGCTCCCTATGGAGACAGAACGGCGGTCTGCCGTTGTAAACACAGTAGACCACTATTCTGTCAGTTATGAACACAGGGATCCTGTGTTCCTCTTATTTAGGAACACAGGTCTCTGTGTTCATGCAGAAAGCCCTTCCCCCTCCACAGTTAGAAAGCATCCCCTAGGGACACATTTAACCCTTTTGGTGTTAACCCCCTACCTGCCAGTGTCATTAGTACAGTAACAGTGCATATTTTTAGCACTGATTACTGTCATAATGTCACTGGTTCCCCCAAAAGTGTAAAAATGTCAGTTAGGTGTCCGATCTGTCTGCTGATCGCCGCCATTACTAGTAAAAAAAATAAATAAATAAATAAATAAAAATGACATAAATCTTTCCCCTAGTTTGTAGATGCGATAACTTTTGCGCAAACCAATCAATATACACATATTTGGATTTTTTTCCCAAAAATATGTTTCAGAATACAAATTGCCCTAAAATGATGAAAAAAATGTGTTTTTTAATTTATTTATTTTTTTTATTGGGAATGTTATATAGCAGAAAGTAAAAAATATTGAGTTTTTATTTATTTATTTTTTTGGAATTGTAGCTCTTTTTTTGTTTATAGCGCAAAAAATAAATATCGCACAGGTGATCAAATACCACCAAAAGAAAGCTCTATTTGTGAAAAAAAAAGAACATCAATTTTATTAGGGTGCAGTGTCGCACAACAGTGCAGTTGTCAGTTAAAAATAACACCGTGCTGTATCGCAAAAAATGGCCTGGTCATTAGGGATGATCGAACTTTTCAAAAGTTCGGTTCGGCCAGAACATCCAAACTTCCCGAAAGTTCGGCCTGGATTTCAGAACCCCATTGAAATCAATGGGACCTGAACTTCGGTAATCAAAAAACACAATTTTGAAGCCCTAAAACCCAATAAATGCCCCTAAAAAGTGCCTAGGGTTCTGGGTCATGCCCCAGGGACTATTAATCACACAAAAAAAGTTCTTAAAAATTGTCATTTTTGATAGAGAGCCAATTATTAAAAAAAAAAAAAAGAGATTTTTGGATTTATGTACCTGTGAAGTTTCAGCTCTGTAGCATGTCCAGAACCATAAAAAAAAAGATTGTTTGTATTATGTCACTTATAGAACAGGGATATGGCTCTGCTATTTTCACACCTTGCCGGTTTAGTAGCAAGCGTTTTTTTGGGCATTTTTTGGGGGACTTTGGAGGAAGGCAAAACATCTGAACTTCTGTGTAGGGGTATATATACATACACCCATGTCTGTATATATACACATACACATATATAGGTGTGAAAATAGCAGAAATCTATGCTTGCGCTAATTCACACTAATATGGCTCCTCTCCTATAACACCTATATATGTGTAAAATACATATAAGTGTGTGTGTATATATAACCCTATACAGAAGTTCAGATGTTTTGCCTGCCTCCAAAGACCCCCAAAAAATGCCCAAAAAAAACGCCTGCAAGAACACACCTGGGCATTTTTTTCTGGCGCAGGCATTTTTTTGGGCATTTTTTTGGGGTCTTTGGAGGCAGGCAAAACATCTGAACTTCTGTATAGGGTTATATATATACACACACACTTGTATATATTTATACACATACACACATATAGGTGTTATAGGAGCGGAGCCATATGCCTGTTAATTATTTAATTAGCGCAAGCATATGTTTCTGCTACTTTCACACCTATATATGTGTATGTGTATATATACAGACATGGGTGTATGTATATATATACCCCTACACAGAAGTTCAGATGTTTTGCCTGCCTCCAAAGACCCAAAAAAAATGCCCAAAAAAATGCCTGCGCCAAAAAAAATGCCCAGGTGTGTTGATGCAGGCGTTTTTTTGGGCATTTTTTGGGCGTCTTTGGAGGCAGGCATAACATCTGAACTTCTGTGTAGGGGTATATACACCCATGTATGTATATATACACATACACATATATAGGTGTGAAAATAGCAGAAATCTATGCTTGCGCTAATTCACACTAATATGGCTCCGCTCCTATAACACCTATATGTATGTATGTGTATAAATATATACAAGTGTGTGTGTATATATAACCCTATACAGAAGTTCAGATATTTAGCCTCCCTCCAAAGACCCCAAAAAAATGCCCAAAAAAAAAACGCCTGCAAGAACACACCTGGGCATTTTTTTTGGCGCAGGCATTTTTTTGGGCATTTTTTTGGGTCTTTGGGGGCAGGCAAAACATCTGAACTTCTGTATAGGGGTATATATATACACACACACTTGTATATATTTATACACATACACACATATAGGTGTTATAGGAGTGGAGCCATATTAGTGTGAATTAGCGCAAGCATAGATTTCTGCTATTTTCACACCTATATATGTGTATGTGTATATATACATACATGGGTGTATATACCCCTACACAGAAGTTCAGATGTTATGCCTGCCTCCAAAGACGCCCAAAAAATGCCCAAAAAAAATGCCAGCTACAAAAACGCCCAGGTGTGCGCTAATTCACACTAATATGGCTCCGCTCCTATAACACCTATATGTGTGTATGTGTATAAATATATACAAGTGTGTGTGTATATATAACCCTACACAGAAGTTCAGATGTTTAGCCTCCATCCAAAGACCCCCAAAAAATGCCCAAAAAAAACACCTGCAAGAACACACCTGGGCATTTTTTTTGGCGCAGGCATTTTTTGGGCATTTTTTTGGGGTCTTTGGAGGCAGGCAGAACATCTGAACTTCTGTATAGGGTTATATATATATATATACACACACACACTTGTATATATTTATACACATACACACATATAGGTGTTATAGGAGCGGAGCCATACGCCTGTTAATTTTTTAATTAGCGCAAGCATATGTTTCTGCTACTTTCACACCTATATATGTGTATGTGTATATATACAGACATGGGTGTATGTATATATACACCTACACAGATGTTCAGATGTCATGCCTGACTCCAAACATCTCCTCAAAAAAGCCCTATAAACGCCTGCAGCCAAAAAGCAAGCTGACCGGTGAGAAGCCATATCAGTGCTCTGAAAGTGACATAAGAGAAACGATCTTTTCTCTATAGTGGTCACCCTGATATGGAAGGGTTTTGTCACCCTGCCATAGCAGTCAGAGTCAGTTAACCCTACACTACACTACGGTCCCCTTACACTTAACACTTTTCCTACAGAAACTGAATAATTAAAGCTAACTATAGTGGAAAATAGCACCCTAACTACACTAGATATCCCTTTCCTCACACTAAAAATTGCTAAATGACACTTTGAAGCAGAAGTAACAGAACTGCTTCCACTCTCTTCCATGTCCCTGTATAACAATGCTAGGAATTTGGCGGGGCTATCTTATATACTGGGGGGCATATTCACTAATGATTGGACTATGGACCCCCTAGTCACTCCAATCACATTCCTAGCATTCTCCTGCCCCCTCAATTGGCTTTTACTGATGGTTCTGGTCCAATCACGGGCTTTTAAAGCCCATTTCCTGAACCATTGCATTTTGGTTGGTTCTGGTTGCCGAATTCCGAACTTTTTCAGCAAAAAGTTCTAAATTCGGCCGAACCTCGAACAGCCAATGTTCGGGTCGAACCGATGGTCGACCCGAACCATTCGATCATCCCTACTGGTCATTAAGGGGGTAAACCCTTACGGTCCAGAAGTTGTTAAAATAAGTAGTTATTAATATATCTTATTCATTGTATCATTCCTCTGTGAATATGTGTATTTTGCTTATACCATAGAATAACAATGAAGTTTGTTACTTCAGCTTTAAATTAATGCTATTTGATGTTGCTCACTAACATACACTGGCTTATAAATAAGGCAATGGGAAATGGGCAAATCCACAACCAATTAGAAATAGTTATTTAGTTATATCACTAGTTATATTATTATCAACTTTCATAATGCTGACAGCCCTAAACTGATAAAATATGAATTCTGATGTGTTGCTATGGGTTAGCACTCATCTTTGTTGCTCTGCATCGTCTTGTTAAGCAAGTTGGAGACTATTTCTTCATGACATGATTTAAATGTTGTACATCTATATGTCCTACTTTCATCCTGATATTTGACGACTACCACCTTATCTTGTATGATTATTCTTGGCACTGGTCATATTGTTTGTGTATACCTGTGAAGGGCTTAGACACCCCATTTTTTAGAGCTTGAATGTGCATATTAACAAGAGATTTGCTTTGCTGATTTGTGAAATGTATGCATGATAAAAATGATTCATGGCTGTGTAAGGGGATAAAAAGAATCATCACATCTGCTCACTCATCATGATAAATAAATTGATTTGAAAACTCTACCGCATGGTTAAAGAAAGATTCTGATGAATCTTATGTATATGTAAAAATTCTGAAGATAAGGAACATTTCTAATCCTTTGTAGAGCTCTGCTCAGCTGTGTCACTTTTTAAACAAATTACATGTAAAAACCTGATCTGTGCATGTATCCAATGCATTTTATTATTGTAGAATACTACATGCTTCAGAATTTTTAGCTAGCTTTCATGCCTTCTATACCTCTGTTTTGGAAATACAGAGAAAAGGAAGTGGAATTGATTGCTAAAATGTTAAATGAATTGCACATGGGGGATATAGAATGAACCGTGAAGAAATAATATTATAAGCATTGTATGAAATATTCATTGCCTCTATCTCCCATTGCATAAAAATCAAACTCTAGATAATTTTTTAGTATAGGATAAACTAGAGAAAGATTAAAACCTGTCACATTTCATTGGTGTCTGTGATACCAGTTTGATGACTTCCCTTCAATTGTCACCAACAGCAATAAAAACCTGACAGAGGTTCTAAAATGTATCCACTGTACTAAAAGAGAGTCCTTTTTTCATTGTACAGATTTCCCATTGCTTGGTCTGAGGAGAAATCTCTGCAATGAGGAAACAAATAGCAAAAGGCTGTGACCCTTCTTCATTTTGCACTCCCAAAAATAAACATATTTTGGCCAGAGTTTACCTCAGCTTTTCAGAAAAGAAGGACATTGAAAACTGCTTATAGATGGTGAATGAGCTGTATTTACCATGGTGACACTTGTGGGCCAGTGCCTAGGGCAGCACCATGCCTCAGTATGTGGAAATTTAAAAAAAATGCTATCAATATTATGTTTCTATTTTTGTCCACTATGAATGAGCAAATCTGCCTATGTTCAGCTTGCAGCAGGATTCTCTGAATCTTGCTTAAAATCCATGAAAACCAAACTTAGCTGGAAATCCCTACATATATGCGGGTAAAATCTGGATACTAAATTCTGGCCATTTTTAAGGATAACAGAGAGCTGGAAATTGGAGAGCTGGGCACTGGCATGACATTTAGGCTAAAAAAAGCCCTATAAAACATGGAAAGGGTCCTTTTAATGCTACTATGGGGACAATATAGAAAATAATTTAAAATACATTTTTGGGAGATGACTTTAGGCTGTATGTAGTGTTGCGGGACAGTACAATTTTTACAGACAGCATTAGCAATGCCATATTCTGGCACAATATCACATATTTTGAACGTGTAATTGCTCTTTCTAACTTTTACATTTAGTCTGGCCTACATGTACCAGCAATATCCCAAACTGTTTAATTTCAGCTTAGCTTTTGATCCAAATTTTAGCTGAAGTACTCAACAGCTTTTTTTAAATAGCCTTTGTAGGGGATTTGACTTTGGGTGTGTGGGTATATAGAGCAGGCCTCTCATTTTTCAAAAAAAAATGTGCTTTAAAAAGAAAGTGGGTAAAAAAAAAATGCATGCCCTGTGAAAAACACATGAAGCCTGTTATCACTGTAGTGCATGTGAATAGTGATAGGCTGTAAAAAGGCTGCAGTGTATCAGCAGCATTAATATGTAACAGGATGAAAAAAGGCAAAGGCCCTTTCCTTCTTCTACCTCTACATGATACACAGTGTCTTACTAGCTATATGGCATTCACTAAAGGCTTTCATCTACTTTAACAGAGCTGCTAGTGCCTACAAATCTTACTAATCTCTCTGTCAGGGCCTGGAATTGAACCTGAGACTTCTGCTGTGTCTGACAATGACTCTTCTTGTTGAGCCACCTGGAATGCTGCAGGGTTCCCTGGACAATTCCTTGAATGATCCTGCCTTGAACCTTGTTTTTCTAGAACCTTAAACTCTTTGCTCCTCTCATGTACTTTCTGATTTAAGCCATGTCTCTGCACTTCCCGTTTGCCGGATTATTGTGCTCTCCCCAGCCAATATCTCTCTTTTGTCTCTCCTGCTGCCGTCTGTATCTTTGCTACCATTCGTTACTGACCTCTGGTGTGTTCCTCAATTATGCTTCTTCTTAATTCCAACCTGAAACTTTTCATTACTGCCCTATGCTTGTTTACTGAATACTCTTGCTCACCCCCTAATGGGGCGATCCTGAGGACCGTGGCCTAGTATTAACACACAGTAAAACCCATCTTCACCATCAGCCAGGGTGACGTGTGTGTACCTGTCCCGCTTGTCGGTGGGTGGTGCTCCACTGCTTTAGCTACTGGCCTCCGAGCCTGACTCCAGACTGTAACACTCTCACTATGCATTTTATCAGCACACTCCTTATGTTTTCTCTATCACAGCTAAAGCACATTGTAAATATGGCTGTTGTAACCTCACCCTTTTTGGGTTAAAGGACTGGCATATCCAAAAGCTCCCTTATTGGCCTGCTGACCTAAGATCAAAAGTAAGACATTGCATTATGGTTTCTATGGTAAATTCCAGCATTATTTCACATGATCTGGGGGGGGCTTAAACATGCAGGATTTTCTGTAAACCTTTGGTAGCAGCAGTCCTGAACCTCGTACCTACTATCCACCTCTGGTTCAGCAAGAGAACAGTAGGTGGATATGGATGTAGCATATGTTGAGAGTCAGATAACTCTTTATAGTTAAGGAAACTATAGTTAAGGAAACTTGGTGGTCTATACCAGTGTTTCTCAACTCCGGTCCTCAGGGCACACTAACAGGCCAGGTTTGCAAGAAAACTGAAATACATCACAGGTGATATCATTTGCTGCTCAGTGATTGCAGTGTTCTAGTCTGCATCTCCCCAAGGTAATACTTAAAATCTGGCCAGTTAGTGTGCCCTGAGGACCGGAGTTGAGAAACACTGGTCTATACAGCTAAAATTTTAGAGCAAAGCTAGGTTATGGATATCATAATTCCTATAGGGTGTCAACAGTTAGGCAGACAGCAACATGTAGAGTTAAAAGGAGAAGTAACATTTTTTTTGGCCCTACTTCTCCTATGAATCAGAGGAGTGCAGTTCATTCTAGGAGACTGGGCCGGAGGCTCACACCCCCTCCACAGCCCGGCACTCCAGTGAGAGCTGGAGGGGCAGAGCAGAGAGCCGATGACAGACAGTCACTACACTCTGCTTTGAGTAGAGGGGAGAACTGAGTGAATGGTTTGATTGCTCAGTTCTCAGTGCAGAGGCAGCGGGGGACAGATGCAGCATCAGATTGATGCGGCATCCACCTAGGTCAGTATACTTTTTTTTTAAACCCCATGCTTCTGTTTTAACTTTTTATCTATAGACACACAGAGACACATTCTGCACCCACTTTTCTTAGCTGATAGAACTCATTGTTATATGACAATTGCTTAGGCATAACCCAATACAGATCCAGCTGTAATCTACTCATGCTAACTCTGAGATTGTGCTAAAAAATGCCTGCAAGAATAAAACCTGCATGACACTAATCTTCTAACACTATAAATATTAGCATGTATGTAAAAATGCTAAACCATTGTTTATTATTTTCATTCTATGAACCAATTACATTAACATTAGTGCACAACCCTTGAGACCTTATGCTTAACATAAAATTTCTGTTTAAATCACACAGGATCAATCTTTAACACATTCAGATGAACAAAAATAAAGGAAGTATTTCATTTTACACCAACAGTCCACAACTATTCCACAAGCCATATGGCCTTCAAATTGATGGTAGCGGTTTGTGATCTTCTGCTGGTATAAACCATTTGACTCACATATGGGGAGGCTACTGCAGACAGGACTGATGAACTTTATCTTCAGTTGCCCTCGGATTATTGACACAGCGATTGAAGAAAAGCAATGCACCTAAGCTACTGACTTTATCTTCACTGTAGCATAATAGTGACTTTATATAAGCTAAAATGCATGGACTTTGGAAACACTTTTAAAGTGATAATTTTATTTTTACCTCCAATATTTTTTTTTCTACTAGCACAATCAACTTTGGAAGAATTATTCCTTGTGGCTTTTTAGAGTTGTTTTGAAGGAAGGTATGAAAGGACATTAAGCCAGTTTGCAGTCTATACCTTTCACTGCATTGCTGAAGTTTGAATTGTGGTGTAGCAAGCTTTATTGTTCTCCATGGTATAATCCCTTTAGATTGACTGCAGTGTATAGGGCTTCTTTCTCTAAGTTGCTTTGTTCAATCAAGGAATAATTTACAATGAAGTTGAGGAGAAAAGTGGACCTTACTTTGTCAGGCACCAGCCATGATGAATCAATTGGTTTAATTCTCATGTTTGATATCTTATTGAGCATAGGCCACAACACTAAAGTTCTAGAAAGGGTTTAAAGTAAGTGACAGAGGTTAAACATTTACTATGAATATTTAATCAAACCAAATACTTTATGATGGTAGCAATCTTTGCCATATTCTCTTCAGAGGCCTAACTACCTTTGCAAAATGGTAGCTAGGAATTATAAACTTTTACACTACATGGCTAAAAGTTTGTTGACATCTCTCCGTTACAACAATATAAGCTTGTTGGAAATCCCATTCCATAATATTTTGCATTAATATAGATTTGGCTCACCCATCACAGCTATAACTTCTTCCACTCTTCTAAAAGGCTTTCCACAGGATTTGGAAGTATATCTGTGGAAATTTTGCTCATTCCTACAGAAGAGGTCAGGTACCGATTTTGGTAGAGGCCACCAGGCTCACAATTACTGGTTTTTAATTTATTTTAAAGGTGTTCAGTAGGGTTTAGGGCTGGAGCAGGCCACTAAAGAACTCATCAATAACTGATCAATAACACAGAACTCATCAAACTATGTCTTTATGAACCTGATTTTGTGCATGGGGTGCAGTCATGTTGCCATATAGTTAAAAGTGCACAAAAGCCTAAAAACTATTTTTATGCTGAAGCATTAATAGTGTTTTTCCAGCATCCAGGAAACTGTTGGCCATATAGTATATGTTTTCTGTTATTACTTACAGTAAGTGCACCAGAAAATTCTTGCTGTTCTTTGTTGTTCTTGTGTTAGCAGAAGAAATTACTCATCATAATTCTTCATTCTTCAGGTCATAAAAGTTTGATTTAAAGCTTAGGTATCCAGAGTAAAGTATGGATAAACCAATAGGTCTGCTGCATAGCTCAGATATCCCGAGTTATGCTGGTATAAACCAACAAGTCTGCTGAAAAGCCTAAATATCTGAAGTAGGTGATGAACTAACAAATGTGTTGGATCATTTAGATATCCCAGGTGATGCTTTTATAAACAAACAAGTCTGCTTGCTAGCTCAGATATCAGGGTTATGTAGATGTAATAAACCAACTAGTCTGTTGGATATACTTAGATGCAGGCTCAATCCCCATTTGTTTGGCAGCTCAGATATTCCAGGTGGTATAGGCAACAAGTTTTTTAAATATCAAGTTAATGCAGACTTTAACCAATAAATCTGTTGGATAGCAAAAATATTCAGAGTTATGTAAACATAAACTGAATAGTATGTTGGATAGCTCAGAAATGCAGGGTAATGTAGGCAGAAATAAACTGTCTGCATGTTCCAGCAATAGGACTCTTCTGAGGGAGAAAGGTGCAGTGGTGGCATTGAGGTAAGTTTAATTTATCCAATGCTATTTTTACGCTGCTTTTAAATTTTGCTTATTGAGTTGCTTTTTAAACAGGTTAGCGGTACACCAGGTCATCGGTGCAGAGATATTTTAGGTATATTGATCAAAAATTAAAGAAAAAAGCTTTGAAATGTCTCTAAGACAAGGTGAAGCCATTGTCTTTAAATATAGTACAACATTAACTGGTATTTTGTTAATTTTAGTGTTAGTTTAAGAATATTGAACTTGTTAGGATACTTTAGGAGTTCTGTAGCACTAGACTGGGATTAACTCATGGATCAGCAAAGTCAGCAATAAATAGTGTGTATAAGCATTAACTGCAATGTGAATAACAATACTACAACTAGTCTACAGTGCAATCTCAGAGAATGGCTGGGTATGGTGCAATATCCTCTGAGAGGTACCACCTAACTTATGCAATAGGTAAAGGCCTCTGTGTAGCAGCTGTAAAGGGACAGTCCTTAGTTCTAGCTCTTCAGCCCGCTAGCATTGGGGCCCAGTTGAGAATAGTCCCAGTCAAGCCTGTAGGCAGCTAGAAGGCTACTAGATGGCTGTATATTTAGTTCCTATATGGTTCAGTCTTTCTAGCAGCAGAAGGTAAATCCTCACAGCAGCAGCTCCCCAGTCCCAGCAATATTGTAGCTCACCATTCAGTCACACACAGGGATTAGTCCACTCTCTACTCTGCAGGCAGGTGACTCTGGCTGTCAGTACACCTGGACTCAGCACTCTGGATTCTGTTCAGGCTGTCAGTGGAGGCGCACACTGCACAGCGATGTGTGCTCTCTCTGCTTCCTCATGACAATAGGAAGCTGTGTCCTCTAAAGCCTGAGAAAATGCAGCTCCCCCCTTCTGGGAAATGCATGCCAAAAGCTCCTACTTGCAGTAGAGTCTCTCTCCTCTGGACTATAGTTCCCACAGTGTAGTGCTGCCTGACTCAGTCTAATTATTGAACTCTTCCTGCTCAGCAGCTCCCTCCTCTTGTTGATATAGCTGTTAACAAGTTCAGCATCAAAGGGCAGCAGTTACAGAGAACAGCTGCAGTCAGAGTTTTTCTCATTCTCCATTCTTAGCCAAGCACTTGGCTAGACTGTATTGTGCTACAAACTAAGTGAGAACTTTTTGGTTGTTTTAATTCCTTCCAACTGGAGGGGCTTGCGTAATTCAGTGAAGCTATGAGCTCTGCCGTGTAGGCTCAGCCAAGACGGACAGGTCATAGCAGAGAATTTTCACAAAATGTGATCCACTGGAGAAGGAAATGGCAACCTACTCCAGTATCCCTGCCAAGAAAACCTCATGAACAGAAACATGAAGTTAAGCCAGGTCCGGGACGCAGTGGAGGACAGAAAAACCTAGTGTACTATGGTTCACAAGGCCTCGAAGAGTCAGACACAACTAAACCACTGAACAACTACAACAACAACAACCATAACCTGTATGGTTATACTGTCTTGTTGGGTCCCAAATTTTACATTTTAAAAGCTATGTTTTCCATACACTGCCCTGACTGAAACAGTTGTATGTGCTTTGAAATAAATGGCTGTAGAGTATTAGGCTATATTTGCACTATACACCTGCAGTTTTTGATGTGGCAGAGGGGCAAAAAGCAATGCTTTGTATGACTCCGCCTACTGTCTTAAATTGAGGAATGGTTATTTTTAGAATATGCAATAGAATTATACATGTGAACACTTCCTGTTTAAGAAGGCTTTACTGTGCCCAACATATTTTCAAAGTGCAACTTTTTAATGTAAAAGCCTTACATTTAAGCAATCAGAAGAGTATGCTCCAGGTATTTCACACTATAAAAGTTAACTGTAAAAAATTAAATGTTGAATGGAACTTTTCATTTCTTAATATAGTACCTATTTCTTTGTTTGTGAATCCCACTTACATTTGATGCTGTTTATACATTAAATATGTTCCATAAAAATAAGACCAAACAAAGATTTCCCAGTTTAAAATGTTTAGAGAGTTAGCTTTCAGATTTAGGTAGAAGTTCCACCCATGTGTTTCTTTCACCTCTCAGAAACGTTGTTGTCGAAATTTCTTATATCAATTCTCAGTTACCTTTCCCTTGGTTTCAAACTTCCCCTGCCCTTTTTTTTATTAATGTAAAAAATGTTTAAAAAAAAATAGATAAATAATATTTCATTATGTTATTAAACCAGTTTTTTGTACTTTGTGTGACTTACTAAAACTTATTTACACTTGAAAAGCACATATAAGCAGACAAATATTTGAAATCTGTGGTTGTGTAGATACAGTATTGTTATAACAAACCACAGTTAATGATGGCAAACATAAAAATGGATCCAAAAAATGATGGAGGTTATTTCTCGAGGGCCTTTTATTCTGATGTGAATGGTAAATGTTAGGACACTGGGGATTCCAGAACAGTGCCAGTGACAGTTTGACAATTTTACTCCGCTGAAGTTAATCTGTATTTTCAAGTTGTTTACCTTTGAAACTCAGCAATAAAACCAGACATTTATGGTATATTACATCTGGTACATACACACCGACGCCATGCTTGGTAAGAAATTGCTTCTGTATCTCAGCAGATGGGAAATCAATTAAGTGGTGTGTCATCTCCCATAAACCTGATTGTTGTAGAGGCATATAAAGTAATGACTTAACCTTCATCATATAAGATCTCATAAAGATTTTATTGTTGAACTCATTAATGCTAACAAAAACTCGTCAGTGTTCAGATGGCAGCATAAACAGACAAAATAAACCCCTTCCGATCACTTTTCTGAGCAAAACTATTACCTTTCTGAATCATCACCATAATTCATAATAGGTATTAGAACAGAAGACTAGGTTTATTCTTAAAGGGCACTATCATATAAAATATAAAGATGCACAACAGTCACTGTATGACATATCTCACAAACATAAAAAACTAATAGGGCATGGGTTGTGGGACTTTAAGTGAGATCAGTCACTGTACTCAATAATAAGAAAATTTACAATCATCAAATATACATTTATTAACCATTTCATGATACACATAAGGATGTACAATGCAGATATCTTTCATTTTTTATTGTTTTACAGATTATTGGTCACCATGTATTTCCTTTTTTTTATCTGGATATTTCTTTGACACTCGGTATTATCCCCTGTCTGGGGGGATGATATCTCCGTCTCTCTCCCCTCCCCCTTCCCCTCTTCGGGGTGACCTCGGCTCCTACCTGCCTCAGCCCCCGATCAGACAGTCACTTTTGGGTTAGTTCCAGCTCCTCATAATGCTTTTGGGTCATTTCGCATTTTCTGTAAGTAACTGACAACTTTTTATATTTATATTTATTTGGGGCAATTTGTTTTCCTGTTTTCTTTATAAGTATTCTGCATTCTGATACTTATGTATATATATATTCACAGGTATTGGTTTTTAATAGCTCCTGATGAGTGGCCTATGAGCCACGAAACGCGTCAAGCTTAAACTTGGAAGATTTATCATTATTTGGAGACTGACGAAACTTTTTAAGAGATATATTATTTATGATATGGTTATTACCTTGATATGTATATAAATGGATTTAGTGATTTTATGTCTGGTTCTGCTTTAATTTATGTCTACATTGATTACCGATATCTGCATTGTACATCCTTAAATGTATCATGAAATGGTTAATAAATGTATATTTGATGATTGTATATTTTCTTGTTATTAAGTACAGTGACTGATCTCATTTAAAGTCCCACAACTGATGCCCTATTCTTTTTTTAGACTCTCAGGGATTGAGGTCAGTCACTGTGCATACCTCAGATCATAATCTCTCATTTCACATCTCAGAAACATGTCTGGGTCTTTTGGCTTTCTGGCTTTTTTTTTTAACATATGTCACTTGACTTCTTGGTCACTTGACTTTTGAAACGGATCTCACAGAAGGGAAGTTTTTGTTTGGGGAGAATCAAAAATGCAAACCACCTTAGCAACTGTAAGTCTCACACAGATTTGGTATATCCTGCTTTAGAGAATCTATCAAGTAAACCGTTGCAGATGTTGAGAACTATTGACACGGCAACTCTGGAAAGCTTCGGCCTTGCAGCCCCGTACAAGACCAGGGCAGTCCTGGACCACTATAAACGATAAACAAACACAAGGGCGCACAGGCCTGGTGCATTATCCTTTAAAAGGTTTTATTTAAAATAGTAGAATAAACATACTCACAAACGAGTTCTTGATCATATCAACAGACAAGATATAAAATCCTCAGCATCGAGATCGGGGGGCGATTAATTCCCGATCTTGATGTTTGTGAGTATTTTTATCCTACTATTTAAAATAAAACCTTTTAAAGGATAATGCACCAGGCCGGTGTGCCCTTGTGTTTGTTTGTCGTTTAGAGAATCTATGTCACTGATTTACTAAAAATTGGCACATTCTGGAACACAATGTTGTTGATTTACTAAAGGAATAGCGTATGTTCATTCTGTAAAGTGCATGTTCACTGAGCTTAATGAATGATGTTCTCTTTGATGATCCATTCATGTGCAAGCAAAATTCATGTTATTTTTACCTCCTATATCCTTCGGTATTTATAGTAAAAACAAATGCACCTTATTTACTAAGCTAAATGCACACTCACTTTGCAAAGTAAACAGTCTTTACTCCTTTAGTAAATCAACCCCAATATCTTACTTTAGCTCATAATTTAGTTCCAGTTGTCTAATCTTGAGAACAAAATCTCACTTCAAGCTGGTGTGAAACTATAGCATAACATTGATATCTGTTTTGATAAAAATAGATATGGTACTGTGGTACAAAACTAGACAGTTGAAGTAAAAAAGTAAAAATATCTTGATATTTTCCTCCCTCCACATAAATTCCATATGGCTGCAGTAGCTACCAGGAAGCCTTTAAAATTGTAAGAGGTTGCTGCTTAATATTATTATTATTATTATTATTATTATACAAGAAGTATATAGCGACAATAGTCTGTGGAGCACTTTACAACATGAAAGCAGACAGTACAGTTACGATACAATTCAATACAGGAGGAATCAGAGGGCCCTGCTCCTTAGAGCTTACTATTTAAAAGGGAGGATCAAGTGATGCAAAAGGTAATAACTGTGGGGGATGAGCTGATGGAGAAAATAAAAGTACAGTTGTTAGGTATAGGCGGGATAGGCTTCCCTGAAGAACGTATGTCTTTGGGTGGGAAAAAGACAGCTCCATATAAAAATATTTTAAATAAACAGAGACTTTCAGCATGTGTAGATGCTTAGAAATGAGTGCAAAAAAAGTGATTTTGAGCTTATGTTAAAGGTATTTTAATTTAAAAAAATGATACTTACCTGTTCTGTGCAATGTTTTTACACAGAGCAGCTGTGATTCTCCTCTTCTCGTGTCCCCCCCCCAGGGCTCCTAGCCCCTCCCCTTCTACTAGTGCCCCCATAGCATGCAGTGAGGGCACTCGTGCGTGCTTGCTCCCGAGCCACATTCTGTGTGTCCATAAGTCACTCAGAATAGGGCTTAGCCCTGCCCCTACTCCCTTCTCACTGGCTATGATTGACAACAGTGGGAGCCAAAAGGCCAATGGGGAGGCATAGACCCAGGAGAGCAGCCACTCTTATGCTCATCACTGGATCGCAATTGGGCTCGGGTGAGTATCGCATGGTGGAAGTAGCGTGTAGTAGTGGGTGGTCAACTTTTGCATCAGAACCCACAAGCTTCAAGCTACCTTTTTTGTACATTTGGTCTGTTATTATAGGTGTGTTTAACAGCTTAACCTGCTCCCATTTTGGAATATACCTGCAGCTCTTGATGCTATTCTATTTGTACTCTGGGAGTTTGGTATTTGTGATGCACAAATTTGTATCGTCATATGATTTTTGTCATCATATATGCTGTACATTACATTTGATTATTTATATGAATCCCCTAGCACAAATGCTGGATGCTTAATACATATAAATGCATATTATACAGTTACAAGTTGTGATCATTAACTTTAACCAGTCCCTGCACCTTGTGGAATTAATGAATGTTTTATCTTTGCATCTATTAATTTGGATATTTAGTTGCATTCTCAGATTGAGTTATTGCACAGTTCGTTGTTGGATGTTTATAAGCTAAAAGTTTTAAATCAGTTTGGATTTGATCTCCTATTACATTGAATATTTATGCAGAGGCATGCCTGGCAAGGTTTATTTGGATTTTAGATGGTTTTAAAAAGTAGTTAGTGTGTTTATACAATGCTTTGGTGTTTTCATACAAATGAAATTGATACAAAAAGTTTCTATGTGTTTAAATAAAGTTAGAATTTTGAATAAATACAGTATATTTGCTGTTAGATTCTTTGACTTGAGATTCAGAATAATTTATATATATTTATCCAAAAATGTCACTAACTTTAGAGAATGACATGTCCTGACTTTGAATACTTTAAACGTGTGTAGATGCTTAAATATTTAGAGCAAAAGTAATTTTCACCTTAAAGTGAAGCTGTGCCCAGATCATGCTCACTGAAGTATTTACATATATTGAAAAAGCAATAAAAACACTTTAAAACATACCCTCATTCATCTTTGTATCTATAAGCATTTCAAATAAATTAATTTCAAAGTGCACTGATATCATAGCTCTTTCTCTACTAATTTCTGTTTTTTTCATGCAGTTTAAAAGCATCCTCCAATATAGTCTAGTTTGGATTAATTGATTTAACATTACGTTTGGTTCTTCTTTTTAAGCAGAGCCACGTTAATTCAACATATAATGTGAAAAACATTCGCGTAAGAAGAATGGTGGATGAGGATTACGAGAGTGTGGTAAGGACCAGAAGCATCTGATATAAACTGCCATGGAGCATTACAATGTATTATTGGTTATCATCTAACTGCCAATAGTGTGTGATTAGGAAACATTTGTAAAAATTCGCATTTACCTTGAGTATATCAGTATGCTTGGACTACTAGTCAAATTACAATATGAAGCAAATAAAAGGCACTGTACATGCATCACGTTTACCTATGTAAAGTGAATTTTATGAGGTACAGTATGGTTTGACACTGATTTCAAATGAGAAACTTTGAGCTGTACTTGTCATTGTGTTTTGTTTAAATCTGTAGCTTTTAAATGTAGCTTTTAAATCCCAACTCTAGGGATTCTCTGTTTCTCCATTGCAGTAAGGCTTCACCCCACACTGCAGGAGATACCTGCTTGTTTAGTTTAGCAGGAGAGTGAAAGCAGTTTATTTACCCATTCACTCACTCCCCTGGCAAACACTGCTCCCCATGATCTGGCTGTAAATGGGCATCCTCACATCCAGTGCAGGGCTTTTCTCCAAGAAGACCTTACGCTGCTGAAGCATGGGGAAAAAGATGCTGCAGAGACCAGTCTAGTAGGGCAGATTAGTATACAGGAGCGGAGGATCGGGTGAGTAAATCTGCTTTCCCAAATCCCATAGACATAAAATGAACAGTTAACATTTGCAGTACAGCTGCAGCTCCATTGCAAGGAAAAATGTTTAGGTCAACTTTAATTCTGCAAATGTACTTTAGAGCCAGTACACATGAGTAGCAATCTTCCCAAGCATCCCCAGAAAAGTGGAGGATGATATAGCTGCAAAGGAAAAGGGGGGGGGGGCAGCTCTATATTAATGGCCATAGCTCTGGAATCTCATGTCCCACAAACTCATATAGGTGTAATGGCAAGATCTCCACAAACATTTGGCCATATAATGTAGGTAGTGTATTTTCCAAAAACATGATGAACTCTTTGGTTTTCCATTTACTCTCATTGCAAAAAAAAAAAAAGCAGACATTTCATTTGTAAACTGGAGGGACTGTATGGGTGATTCTCTTGTTCTACCCTTTCTCTGTGCCTCCTAAAGCTGATGTAGGCATTCTTACCAATGGTTTGTTGTAAAATTTTAAGGGGTGTGCAGGGGATTATGGGAATTTTATAAAATGAAAGCTGACCTTCAGTTATTAATGCTTCTGAACTGATAGCAACATGTCTATTTATGTTTCCAAAAGCCTTATCCAGGGACCCAGGGAGGAAAGAGAAAAAAGGTATGTAACAGAACAGCATTATGCAGTTTCAAGATAGAAGGCCAAATGCAAACTAATGTAACTCACACAGATAACATTTTTATTCAAAACACAAGAGAAAACCCAGCCCAACAGAGTGTGCTCTACACTTGCATAGAGCTGTCAAATGCTTACAATTAGTGTTGAGCGAACACGGACTGTATTATTTGGGTCCGTACCGGATAATTGGATTTTTGTTACCCGGACACGGACCCGAAAACTTTACTGTATGTTCGGGTTTAAAATCCGTGTTCGGTAATTTTATTTCCTGTATGTAATGGCGCGGTTTTAATGGCGGGCTTTCAACAGCCAATCAACAAGCGTTTAACTGGTGTGCCATAGAAGCCATCACAGCCATGCCTACTGTGGCTGTGATTGGCCAGCTGAAGCATGTGACCCAGGTCTTTATAAGCTAAAGACACAGCGTGCTGTGCGTCAGTCTGCTCTAGTGTAGGGAGAGAGCACACACAATGGTGCTGGCTGCTGCTGATTAGGGACAGACAGGGAAAAAAAACATTGTGCCCGAAAAGAATGCAGGGACAGGTCGGAGTGTAGGCAGGGAAAGATATTTGAGCATTTTAGGGACAGGCTGGAGAGAGTAGGCAGGGAGAGATTAGGAGACACAGGACAGAACAATCGTCCGTTAGCGATCTACATCGATTTTGCTGTGTGGGGGGTGGTGCAGTGAACAATCTTTTTGCCCTCACTTGAGCCCACTGAGGAGGAGGAGGAGGGAGAAAAAAAATATTTTTATCAGTCTGTTGTGTGCAGCGTTCAGCTATATTTTACTACAGAGTGCTGTTCTAATCTGCTATTTAAAAATTACAAATTTAAATGGGATTTTTTTTAAGAGCACTTGCCATGCTCTTAACTACATTTTGCTGCCATTTGCAGCACTCTAGCCCTTTCCATTGTTTTTTTAGAGCCATTTTAGTGCCTGAAAGTTTGGGTCCCCATTGACTTCAATGTGGTTCGGTGTCCGGGTAAAGTTCGGAAAAAGTCCGGGTCACGGACCCGGACTTTTTTTTTCAAGTTCGGCCGAAACCCGCCGAACATGGACATCCAGGTGTCCGCTCAACTCTACTTACAATCTCAGGCAAGTTAAAGGGAGTTAGTTACAGAGGCTCCATGAAATAATCAAAAGCATGGCCTGTGGCAGAGCTTGATGAACAAGGAGAGATGGCTTCCAACCTGGCTGGGGAGAGTGCAAAAGCACAAAGAAGGATACCGCCAGCCACTAATAGCTTACACCGTCCACACTGCGCTCAGGTGCTAGTGAGTAGAGAGACTTTTGGGTGATAGGGTGGTGTCTATGGCTACCAGAACTCTTTTCAAAGTGTGCCTCTTTGTGAAGCCTGACCTGCTGCACTGTGGTTTCTCCGGTGCTTTGAAGGAATAGACCTATCCCTGTCCATTATCCATAGCAGCAGAAGTGATACTTTTTAAACTTCTCATACCAGTATTGTCCTGATAGTTTAAGTACAAACTGTTTTCTCTGGATAACATTTTTATATCCATTTTAGAAAATATATTCAATGGAAGAAGAGCAAACATTGGAATCCTCCAAAAGAGATAAGGTCAGCTAAAATTCTAGAGTTTAAATGATCTCATGTGGTTAAAATTAAATAGATTTTTTTATTTAAAAATGGTTATTTTACTTTAAAAACTACAGACAGCATTTGAAGTAAGTCCACCCAAATATGATATTTTAGTTAAAAGTGTTACATGGTTGACTGAAAAGGCCTCTTGCTTCACGTGTTATGTTGATATTACATTCCCTCTCACTTGCCCTGTGGGAGGAGGAGTGCCCTGTAAAATGGTCAATAATTGACCACCCCCTTTTAATGACTGAAGCAGACAGATGCACCTTATGTGTCTGAACAATAGCTAATTTTTAATTAGGACTGTATTCTGTATATAGTGTTCATTTTTAATAACTTTTGGTTGCATTTACAAATCAGGAAGGAAAAAGGCGCTCAGGACCCCAAAGAGACAAAGCACAAAAGGTATCTGCATACTTTTTTTGCAATAGAATATTTCATATTGACTTATATTTACATAGCTGTCTTTTAACAAACTGAGCATACATTCCCCCATTTCCTATGAGGCCACGGGAATCTCTCAAGCAGGAACATAGCCAACAAGAAAGGGTTAAATACATTTTCACCACTATTACAGTTAGGCAGGTTCTCCTGATTTTCTGTTTGGTCACAGGATAGAAAATAAGTGGTAAACACCAAAACTGGGACACAGGAGCAATAACTAAGTTTTACCTGTGTATCTGCAGCAATTTCTTCTGCAGAGCTAAAAAAAAAAGAAAACACTGAGCAAATGATTTTTACAACGCAACACTAAAGCTATGAATCACCTGCTGTGTGTTGGGGATTGGGGGGGGGGGGTTGCCATCTTTCTGCAGGCTGTTCTGTTGGCTTAAAGTTCTATCAGTAAAAACTTGTGGATAGCTGAAAAATGAGAGGGGGTACAGACTGTTCTTTGGATTAGGGTTAGAAAACTCTATAGTGAAATGTGCCTTGTTCATTTTTTATTTCTGTGGTTTAAAACCACTTTAAGTTTCGGAAGGTAATATGTAGCCATTCTTACATAGTCAGCAAGGGAAAAAAAAAACGTGTAAAGCGCACCATTCCCATATGTAAAGTAGAAACCCCAAGCAAGGCTCTGCTTGTATATGGTAAAATATAAAACAACTGTTATCTATATCATAAGCTTCTTGTGTTTTCTCTGGCAGGGTGAACCAGGGGAACCTGGAGATCCTGGAATTCCTGGGCTGAAGGTAAGTTTATCATTTCAAATCTCTCACCTTTTACTTCTAAAGAGATCCAGGTTTTTCCTAATTAGTTCTGCTTATATTTCTCTAAACTTCTTCGAGTACAATTTCAGAATGAAAAAGGTAAAAAGTAAATAGGAATGCTATGTGTAGCAGTTGAAATAACATTAGAAGACCATGGATTTAAAAAAAGGAAATATAAAAACAAAAAATCTTTTATTTTTGAAAAATAACATTCACTTCTTGCTTTTAAAACCCCTTTATGCCCTATTTGCGTTAGGGTAAGCAAACATCTTAACAATCCAGAAAATCTATGAGCAGTTTGTCTTAATAAAAAGGTAAAAATCCCTCATGCTGTGAAGCAACCTGTGCTTTTCATATCATAAAATGGTATAATTTAAAATGTATGGTAATTTTGTAGTAAAAATTGTTTTTAAATACAGTGATTTAATATTTTTTTCTTCAGGGAGAAAAAGGAGAACTTGGTGAAAAGGGGCAAAAGGTAACCAATCTATTTTAAAGGTTAAGTTCACTTTTGTAAAAAAAAAAAAAAATGCACATTTTTTGCAGGCAAAATAAATGTGCATTTATTATTTTTTTTTTATTAGGAGCCTGCAGAGCATTGCACCTATGATCAGCAGATCGCGGGTGCAATTTCAGGCTCCTGCAGATTCTCAGTACAGCTGTCTGCCTGTACCTCCCATTAAGCCAGAGAGTTACTGAAGAGCAGGAAGAATCAATGAAATAAGAGGGCGCTCACCAGCACCCTCACAGTTTATTAAGGGACTACAAGCTATCTGCTGTGGTGCAAGACAGGACTTGTAGGTCATTCATTTACAAAACTCTGGCTGCAGCCTTGTCTTTAACAGCTGTGGGGTAATGCATCTGGCCACATGCCTCCAGCTTTGGAAATGGCTCAGGAAACATCCTATTTAAGCAGCCTTGACCTGTGCTGTAGTGCTTGTGATAGAGTGTATTCTGTGTTACTCTTTGGTCAGACCTTTGGCTATGGTTTTTGGATTCCTCTCTTTTCTGATGCCCATCTTGACCCTCGGCTACTTTATTGAATTATTCTCTTGTCTGTTGCCCATCTTCACCCTTGGCTATCTGACTCAGCTTGTTCTTTCAGCGATTTCAGCTGCCTCACTCAAGTTACCATCTGGTAGACAGTTAGCCAATGTTTTTGTACAACACCCAAAAGTTACACAGAATTTGTGGCTTCTTGTTCATTTCAAGGTTTTATTAAGCCTTCCATGCATTTCTTGGAGCTTTGGTATCTCTTTCCTCTGTCCACCCTCTTCAGTCAAATGGTCAAAAAAGAGAGAAACGGAGCGCCTCTAAGTGCAGCATTTATTGAACAATATCAGACACATAGTAGTAGCAACTCACATGTTGAAAGAAAAAGACAGGCTATGAAAGCTCCGGTGGTAGGCTGATGGAAATCCAGGGGTCCCGAGGAGTGGAGATGCCGAGAGCCGGTCTGAAGGGCGGAACGACACTGTCCTGGGAATCGTCCATCTTCCGGATGCGGCTGGGCGCCAGAGGACCAAGCTGGAATGCAGCGTACGCTGCGTGATGTCACCGGAAGCTTAGGGATGACACGACGCGTTTCAGAGCTCGCGCGCGGCTCACACTAGGCATACGCGCTCTTTTGTCAAGTGTAAAGTGGCAAAAGAGTACGTGAGCCTGACTTATATATGGACACAAGAGCGGGACTAAATGGACGGAGAAGCTTAATGCCTAATTAGGATTTTAAACTATACTATTAATGCGAAGGAACTATTTTTACATTGTTCCACAGCACCGACTTTAATGTGTTCTACGGAGCAGCCCTTACATCAGCATTTGGACTTAGTCTGATTAACACCTTTGGACTTAATATTGGACTTAAACCCCTTCATACTTAGTCCATAGACTCTTTATAATTGCAGTCCAGCTATACCTGTGTTTTTACTTTTTAGCAGTCCTGCATCACCCCGACTAGCTTAATACTCAGAGCAGTTGTCTTTTTCTTGTATATCAGTCAAATGGTCAGACTGAGATACTAAACAGTTCTTAAAACTGTGCCTCTGATATTTTGCTTCATATACAATAGTCAAGCAGATTGGGGATCCCAATTACCCCGGGCACGATTGGTCCATAATAGTTGTCCACATTTCTTTTCCAGAGTTTCTTTTTGTATCTTTGGGCTTTTTTTACATTAAGATCTTCTCTCTGCTCCCACTCCTCTCAAGGATTTCTCCATATTGAAAGAACTGTGCCATGCAATGCAGTAAAATCTGACAGGCTTACAGTGCTGACCTTCCCTCTCTTAATGTGGGAACAATAATGCAGGGTATTAGAGGAGGCTAATAGAAAAAGCAATACAGGTATTGTTGCAGGCTGTATGTAAATATAAGTTTGATGATTTTTTAAAGAACCAATAAGTGGATAAATATTACATATTTATATCTACCTTAGCTTTGGCTTCAAAGAATAGATCATATTTTAGTGCACTTTTACGTATTATGAATTTCTATAAAGCAGCGCAGACACCTATCAAGCATCTATCAAGCACCCCACACACACAAGGATCTAATAGCCAAACAGCTCCGAATATTTATTGGCTGTTGGTGTGTAATCTCCTTAAAGTGGTTCTAAAGCCTGAAAATGTTTTACCTTAATGCATTCATTGCATTAAAGTAAAAAATGTTTAGACATTAGCATGCCCCCCCTTACCTGAGCCTTCATTCGGTCAAGCGCTGTGCATGTCAGCAGCTCTTCTCTCCCATCATTTCCTGGTCTTCCAGGGTTGGCTGAAGCAGTGGGAGCCATTGACAAGAGGGGAGGATCCAGGAACGCAAATGGGGGACCCTAAAAGAAGAGGTTCAGGCCTGCTCTGTGCAAACCTTTGCACAGAGCAGGTAAGTATAAACCCGTTTTTTTTTTTTTTTTAAATGAAGCTTTACAACCACTTTAATTTTCAGGAGTTTTTCAATTAATAAGTTAATAAACTGCAATTATATAGTTCCTAATATACAATTTATTATACTTTCCCTTAAAACTAAATATGAATGAAAATTATGAAATCAATATATTTAATTAATAAAAAATGCCATGATAATACCAATATAAGTGCTGAACATCAATGTTGATGACTATTATCTATTTCTTCTGTGCAAAAAGTGACTTGTGCAGTTCCCAAATCTGGCAGTAGAATTATGTGCAAAAACCAGCCCAAGTCTATACTCAGTTTAATAAAGTGCATATGCAACAATCTTTGTGTTTGTTCTTCAGTGTGGTCCGAACCACCAGAATCCGCTTGTGCAGTAAGAACTCATTCAATCTCTATGGTCCTTTAAAACAAATAAGTGGGTTGAGCATGCTTGATTTATTTGTGGAATGTCAGAATCCCTTCTCCATGCTCATCCAGGGATCTTCATCAGAGTATGTAAGCTGCATAAAGAAGAGGAAACACCCTCATTTCATAAGAGGTCTCTTCCAGGTCCTTCACTTATGATGACGTCATGGAAGACGAAATGTGTAATGATCTTAGTTCTTTAGTACTGGGCTGAGCAAATTGACCTTGTTCATATGAATCAAAAATTCACGTTATTTTTACCAAAAACAGATATTTACCCTGACACAGTATATTGTATCTTTATAGGGTGAACCAGGTGTTGGCCACAGAGGGCCAGTGGGACAAGCTGGACCTCCTGGTATTAAGGTAATGCCTCACATAGCTAAAGACAGAAAATCATCTTAGTAGTTTGGGATAATTTATAGCTTGCCAATTATGTATTTTTTACTACTGCTGTATTCTTAGTGCAGGATATAAACCTATAATGTATTTTCCCCCACAGGGTGAACCAGGAGAACAAGGGCCTCTGGGAGTACAAGGTATCCAAGGGATTCAAGGAAATCCTGGCATGTCTGGATCTATGGGCGAAAGAGGAGAACCAGGAATTCATGGCCCTCCTGGAACTCCTGTTAGTAAATACAATTGTGGTTTAGAGTTGTTAAAGAAATAACATGGAGTCAAATGTTGACTTTCAGTCTGTGACCTGTACTTTATAAAGAAATAAAACTAATACTTTGGCTACCTAGCTGTTTTGGACATAGAGAGTCTATTTATAATTTTTTGAACACATGATTGACACAACTTTCACGCAAGATTTACACATTGTTTAATTGGATTCAGTTGGCAAAATGTGCTAATCCCGGGTGAAAATTGTGTGATTCTTGTGTAAAACATAACACATAGACCCCTAATTGTGTTTTTCTTTTGTGTAGTTTTTAAAGAGATACGCCCAGCTGCTGTACTCTAACACAATGGGGTTGATTTACTAAAACTGGAGAGTGCAAAATCTGGTGCAATTGCATAGAAACCACTTTTGGAAAAAAAAAAAAAAAGAAACCACTCAGCTTTTTTTGTCAAAGCCTAATTGAACAAGCTGAAGCTAAAACTGGATCTACTATGCACAGCTGCACCAGACCTTGCACTCTATAGTGCTATCAAATCAACCCTCATGTATAATACTTTATTAGGTTTTTAGCTAGTTTTTGTTCCATTCACTGTCCTTTTTAAGGAATTTTTTCTATTCTTGTTGTGCTCATATTATTTTTGTTAAGTATCGCTATTTACAAATTTAAGGGGGAATTCCAGGTATGGATATTGTATACATAGCTACATTGGTCCAGCTTACACCAATGTAGCTAGGTATATAACATATATCAAAATATCACCCAAACCGTCCTCTCAGCTCCTCTCAAGACCTCCTACTCTCAAGCTCCCTTGTCTCCTCCTCCCATGCTCGTCTCCAGGATTTCTCCAGGGCCTCTCCCATCCTCTGGAACGCTCTATCTCAACCTGTACAGCTATCTCCTACTCTAGCTGCTTTCAGTCGATCCCTGAAAACTCATCTCTTCAGGGAAGCCTATCACTAATCTTCCATCAGCTCATTCCCTACTGTTACAACCTCTTGAAACACCTGCCCCACCCCATTAGATTGTAAGCTCTTCTGAGCAGGGCCCTCTTAATCCTCTTGTATTTTATTGTATTGTAACTGTACTGTCTCCCTTTTATATTGTAAAGAACTGTGTAAACTGCTGACACTATATAAATCCTGAATAATAATAATATTAACTTTCTGAATGAATGCAAAGCATTGTTTGATTGGATGAGGTAGAGAGGAGGGGTGATGACATCACGCTCTCTGCCTTCTCACAATCTATGGGACACGGTGGAGATCACTGGAGTGGAGTGTCTACTTCAGCTGTTTACGATTTCCAGGGGCATTGGCCAGGTATAGTATATACATACTTATATTGGTCCATGCTGGACTAATGTAAGTATTATATGTATACATTTTCCATACCTGGAATTCATCTTTGATATACAGATTTAAGTAGGTTTAACATGGATGAATTATTTCTATTTAAGATAACATCTGAGGAAAGTCCAATAATTTAAAACATTTTGTGTAGGTCTAACTCTACCTTTGTAGTGAGGTCTGGTGCTGATATTACCTCATGACACTGTACCTACAACACTACTCTTCACACTGGACCCGTAAAGTTATATGCTGTTGTAGGATGCTGTGACTTTTTAATTTGTATAAAGCTGAACTAGGGTTGTGGGCCACTGTTCATGATGTGGCCCACAACCCTAGATATATGATTATTTTTATTATTACTTTGTTTTTTTTTGTTTGTTTTTTTAGGGAGAAAGAGGAAAAAGGGGGAAAAATGGCAGCCCTGGACCTCAGGGGACTCCTGGACTTGCTGGTAAAGAGGTACAAAATAAAATAAAAAAACTAGGAGTTATTTATACCAGGCAAATCCTTCTTTACTACATATGCAACTGATGTGCTATTGTCTTTATCCTAGCATAAAAACATTTGCCAGATGTTTAGATTGGCCTTAGATACTGTATATTTAGCATATTAATTATATTGTCATTAAGACATCTTTTTCAAACTTAACACACAGCTTTTATAATCTTACAATGTACGTATGATTTTTAAGCCCTTTAATTAATATAGTTGCTCACTTTTGGACCCTGTACAAAATACTTATGTAGTGGTGGCTAAAACTGGAGCCCATATTTTAGATGTTAACTGACAAGTTACCTGTACCATGGCAGTGGGGTTGATTTACTAATGACAAACTGACAGCTTACTTTGAAAAGGTATTTTCCCCAGAGCTTAGTAAATGAGGTGAAGCTCTGCTGACTTCTATCATCCAATCATGTGCAAGCAAACATGCTGTTGTTTTATTTTCCTTGCAGGAGATTCATTGCAATGTGATATTTTGCCACATTTGCTACACTCTGGGGAAGTTCCACTGTAAAGTGGACAGCCTATTTGCCTTTAGTAAATCAACCTCAACCTCATTACCTCCATTTTATACACATCAAGATATTATTTTTGCAGCTGTCATGTGACATTGATTGGTCTTGGATAAATATTGTTATCCAATATGTAGTTTACAAAAAAGTCTATGAGCAGAATTAGAACAAATTGTGCATCCAAAATGCAAAGGAACATTTTGTCAAGTCCAAATTGATTGGGTTTAACCAATAATATAAACACAAATAAGAACAATGGTAAAAGTTGTAGCCTATAAACCTCAAATATGAAAAAGGACTGTAATTAGGATAAAAAAACTTATCAAGCACAAGAGGTTGTTAAAATTAGCTTATGTAAATTGTAAGAGTGAATCATTAGGTAAAGTCAAACATAGACGGTTCCAATCTCGGTCGGTTTAGCAAAGGACCCGTCAAGATTCAAACCATCTATGAGCAGACTCAATGTATCCAAGTCGATCCATTGATGCAGAACCTGAGATACAAAAAATGCTTCCATAAATATAATGTATGTTTTTAACCATTAGTCTATGTGTAATATGTGACTTTTCCCCCTGCCCCTGTGCTTGTTTTCTAATTGCTTGGATGAAGGTACAATTTTATGCTTTATGGTGTTGCACTCACTTCTAGATAAATAACTGCCAACGTGGTCATTTTTTCAAGATCCATATATAATCCTATCCTATATTAACAGTATTATCTATGTCATCCAACAGATCATTAACAAATAGATTGAAGGAAAACGTACTCTGCTCTTGATTATGTTCTTCTAATGCCTACCCATTCTCCATTGTCTTTAATATATTTTTTTTAGCCTAGCACATAGATTCCTTCCTAATCCTTGCATTCTCTATTTATATACAGTATAATTAGGCTATTATGAGGAACAATATACAAAACTTTAGTATAATCCCAATATTATATTAGCATTTCTGATACAAAGATTTAAAGTACTTCTTTGTAAAATGGCCAAATTAGCTAAAGAGATTTAAAAAAAAAACACCTGTTTACTGGTCTGAGCGTAATTCTTTTAGCACAGGGGGTGTGAATGCCACCTGAAAGTGCGCTAGCTACATTAATGTTAGTTTGGCTGTAACTGCACGTCTGTGTTAGGCCATAAACATTTTGTGGAAGTACTGGAAACATTTCGCTTTCCTAACGTTAGACATTAATTTATAAAGACAGATGAAAACTATGTATTTTGGAGCTCAGCTCTTGCTTGGCCCTCTATTAGTATATTTCCAAAGTTATCTTTTAGAGGTTCATTTATATCAGACACCTTCCTCTTAGACTTAATATAATCAAAAAACATTTTGCGATTTATCTTCCAGAAAGCATATCATCAATGATACACTATAAATATTATTTTTGAAAGTTTGAGCCTTTCGTTCTTAAAATCTGCTGCTGAGTCAAGCCTGTTTTTAACAATTAAGGAGTTAGGGTATCTGAAGGGAAAAACTAAAAGAAAGAGGTGGAAATAATCTTGTGCAATATAGGAGAGGGGGACAACAGCAGGCGAGGGGAGACAAGGGTTTGGAGGAAAGGAGTGTCAAGAAATGTGGGTCCAAGCCTCGCAGAAAAAGGAAGGGTTTGCCTGAATGGTTAAAAAGTGTCCTGGTCTTAGGATATCTCCAGGCAGAAAGTATACCTCTCAGTAAATTTAAATTCACACCAGTACCACTTTCAGTGGAAGACTTCTTCTGTACCCATAATAATGGACATAAAGTACTTCATGAGTTTAATCTTGTGTATCCTTATATACCATTGTACCAAAGTTGGAGTATGTGCCCAAAGTCACAGAGCAGGACTGCATGCTAAGGATGTGTTAATTAAGTGGATGATTGTGTTGCAATGGAAAAGGGAAGAGGGCTGGGCCATAAGGGACTGGGAAGCTCATGAACTTCTCATAAAGACCTTCTGCGCACTGGATGTTTTTTATGCTGCTCCTAGGGGCGTTTGGCATTTTTTTCTTTCCTGCCAGTACATCCAGTACATCCAGGAACAGCAGTTTTGACAGAAAAAATGCTTGAAGAGCCTAAGCGCATGTAAACACCTCTAAACGCTATAGATGCGTTTAGCTCTTGATCGTTAATTCATTTCAGTGGGCAGAATAAATTATTATTCTGATCAATTAAATTGTTTAATGTCCAAGTGCTTAATGTGCCTACATTTATTACATGGGTTTACAAGGTCCAAGAGAGGTCTAAGAGAGTTAGCAAAATGTCCAGTGTTCATGAGGCCTAATCAAATTAACTGAACAGTTGGAGGGCTGCCCCAGAAAATAGTGTCTTCTACATTCTCATACTGCCAACACTTGCTGGGGACTGATATATGGTATAGGACAGAGGGGCCTTTATACAAATGTGTGAGCAGGTTATTACCTGCTGTCTGATATGTATTACCTATTAAGGTTTGTGGGCATAATATACTTTGCCAATTTGTTCAGGAGAGAGCCTTATCCCCAAATCTGGCTTCCATTTTTTAGATGAAAGCATGGGAAAAGCCTAGTTCTTTGTTGATGAGTATGGAATAGAGATTGAGATTCAATTACATTTTTTTATCTAATTGCTTTTCAGCTCCATTTTTGCTAAGTTGATTCTGTTGCATATTTTTTACATTTCTTATAATTCAGTAATGCATCATCACTACTCTAAGCTGGAGGCATTTTAGTGCTTTTCCTTTGTGCCAAAGCACCTGTTAAACTCTCCTTTTCAGCCATATAGTTTTTGTTTTGTCACCAGAATCGGTATTCCCATAAATAACACACTTTCTACAGTATTTTTTAACAATTTTTTTAAATTTTAGTCTCCCTACCCAAAACTTTATTGAACATCAGTTAAAATAGTATCACACAGGCACTGTTGCCAAAATGTTCTTTAACCTGCATATTTGGTATTGTATCTCATTTACTGAAAATATTCTCCAGTTTCATATCTTGATATTTCCTCATTTAGATACAGCTAAATCACAGTAGCAATAAAACGATAAAAAAAAAATATATATATATATATATATATATATATATATATATATATATTTAGAAAAAAGAGGTTGAAGGATTATAAGAGGTGCATGAAAGTCAGCCGGCCCCCAGTCTGATGTACTCACCCTCCAGTCTGTCACCAACCAAGTAGACCTGTCTCTTGATACAAAGAACAGGGGTTTAGTTGACACACATTTGCAAACGCATGTGAAAGCTACAGAGCCACTTCACGGCACCCTGTTAAATCTGCAGTCCTAACACTCCTAATTTAGTGTCTCCACACTGGAAGCACATGGCTGCTAATGGATGGATGGGGGAACAGGTGAGAGGGAGACAGCCCAACCTCTGATGTACTCACCCTCCAGTCTGTCACCAACCAAGTAGACCTGTCTCTTGATACAAAGAACAGGGGTTTAGTTGACACACATTTGCAAACGCATGTGAAAGCTGCAGAGCCACTTCACGGCACCCTGTTAAATCTGCAGTCCTAACACTCCTAATTTAGTGTCTCCACACTGGAAGCACATGGCTGCTAATGGATGGATGGGGGAACAGGTGAGAGGGAGAAAGCCCAACCTCCCCCAACCCACCCTCATCCATGACTGGTCTGTTGTCTCAAAACTCAAATAACTAAGTTGTAACGATGGTACAAACTGGAAAGGACCAGCTGAGAAGCATTACACCTCCATCCCCATATAATATATATATATATATCAGTCTATATGCAATATGACTGTTTTAAATAACTCAAAAAGTACATAATGTATGCCAAATGTTTTTGGAAAATACTTTTTTTAAAAATGGAAAAAATTGGGGGATCAAAGGGGATGTTCACTAACAATTAGACTTATATCATATATATGTATGTTTTCAGGGAAAGCAAGGGCCACCAGGTATAAAGGGGGATAAGGTAAGCATGCATGTATTGCCTAAAATACTTATAGAAAATAAACCTTCTAAAACCAATAAAAATCTAATGTTGAAACGAAATGAAAGGAAAAATGAACTGGTTTCCTGCATATTTTGCAAACTTATTTTAGAAATGACAGCTCCATTCTGAATTTTCATTCACTAAGAAAGTTAACTTATTTTAGCTGCTTTCCTTATTTTATTCCCAAAATGTTATGCTAAAAATGTTTATTACGTAAAAATAAATATTACTTAGGATGCACATGGAACAGCTAAAACCTCAAACTTAGAAATTTTGTTTTAAGAAGTGATATCCTTTGTGAATTGACTTTTATGGGTCTTTAACCACTTAAGCCCCAGGCCCCAGGCCTGTTTTTGACACTTTTTGTTTACAAGTTAAAATCAGTATTTTTTGCTAGAAAATTACTTAGAACCCCAAAACATTATATATATTTTTTTAGCAAAGACTCTGGAGAATAAAATGGCGGTCATTGCAATATTTTTTTGTCACGCGGTATTTGCGCAGCGGTCTTTCAAAAGCCATTTTTGGAAAAATTACAAAAAATCTAATTTCACTGAATTTAAAAACATAAACAGTAAAGTTAGTCCATTTTTTTATCTCCATAGGCGACGCCTAAACAGTTACCAGTTTAGAGTTAGAGTGTAGCTCTTTTTTTAAAATTATTGCTCATGCTCTGGCGATCGTGACGATACCTCACATGTGTGGTTTGAACAGCGATTTAATTCAGGGCTCGACTTCCATATCCGTTTTCTTTTGTGCGCGAGCTAACGGCGATTGGGGCGGCTAAAAATGTATTTTTTTTCCTATTTATTTTATTTTTTTTTTACATTTTAACACAGTTTAAAAAAAAAAAAATCTGATCACTTTTCTTGCTGTCACAAGCAATGTAAACATCCCTTGTGACAGCAATATGCAGTGACAGGTACTCTTTATGGAGGGATCGAGGGTCTAAAGACCCCAAACCCCTCCACTACACTTCCATGTATTCAAAACGCCGAAAACTGCATTTTTGAATACAGTCACTTTTTGAATCTGCCGCCTTTAGCAGCAGAGTAACCCGGACGTGACGTCATGGGCGCCGCCTCCAGGTTACGTCATTGGAGACCCAATCTAAGCCGCATACGGCTTAGATCGGGACTCCATCCAGCCGGCGGATGGGACGGGAGACCCGGGCAGAGCTGAGGAAGGCGGTGGGAGGGGGGACGTCCCCTCCCGCTCGCCGGGGTAACGATCGAGCAGCTTCCGAGCCACATCAGTCGTTACCGCCGGAAAGCCGACCGCTCTAAACAACGGTACTGGGATGATTAACTAGAGGCATCATCCTGGTATAACCACGCAAAGTCAGCCGACGTATGGGTATGTCACTTTGCGGTAAGTAGTTAAACTGTGCATGTCCTTAAATTGGTCTGTTGAGGTAGACTGACAGCCCATCTTTAATGAATTGACTAATTTAGCCTGGGTTCACACATATGTGGTGCAGGAAGCGCAGCATTGCCTGCACGTTTCCCACACCGCATTCCAATCACACTGCATTTGCGATCCACTGCGGGTGTCAATATAAAGTAAAAGGCACTCCAAAAAGAATTGCTAATGCAGTGTGGTTTCTCCACACCAGTTCGAATGGTACTAAATGACCATGCAATGCTTTTTTCACTGTGGCTCAAAAAAAGTTGTCCGCACTTCTATGGTGCGATGTGGTGTGCTTTGAGCCCATTCAAAATGAATTTGATGCTTTCAACGCTATTGTAATTCTACTTCTTTGCTCATAGATGCATACCCTGGTAACCTACTGAGGAAGCTGTCAACATAGTCCACAAAACACATTAACAATCATCTTTTTTTCACCTAATGTGTACATGGAGGATCTTGGAACATTCTTTTATAAATCTGAAATGTATGATACCATGCAGGAGGGATAAAGAGATGAAGAGGGGATGGAATAATATATTTTTTGTTTTGCAACACTATTGTGACCACCTTAATTTGTTAAAAAAAATATATATTTTTTAAAGGATGAATACACTTATGAATTTTTTAAAGAATAGTATGTACTGGTGCCTAAAAAGTACCATGTTAATAAATTGATGTTGTAATTCCTCCCTCCTGAAATTCTTTTTTCTCCTCAATTGAATAATTGCTATGATATTGACAGACTTGAATGAAGTCCAAGTAAAATACCATAAAGTGAATCCCAGTTGGGAATGAAAGTTAGAACTGAAGTCCATTTTTCCAGTACCTTTAAAAACCAATTTGGCTCCTGTGATTTTTGTATCTTACTGTATTAGTATCAGCTACATACAGTATGCAGCATTGTGTTCCACAGCAGTACGGGTGACTTCTTCTCTGCTGCCTGAACAAAAGTGAGTCAAAATGAGTGCTTCTCAACCATTTCGGGGAAGTTTTGTATTTTTTATGAATGAATATAAGGCTTTCTTTGACTGGTCATGATGGAGAGACCAGCGGATGATGAGCAGGTGATGTCACAATCGCGATTTTAAATTTACCACGGTATTAAACCTGAAACAGCAAATGTAATATATTGCAGCTTACCAATAATTACAAGCAGTAGCTGTATTCGTTTTCTTTTTTTAGGCTTTTCCCCACTGTTTTCACCTGGTGATCTGGCCAGTAACACCCCTCCCATATTATACGTACACTATATTGCCAAAAGTATTGGGACGCCTGCCTTTACACACACATGAACTTTAATGGTTTCCCAGTCCTAGTCCGTAGGGTTCAATATTGAGTGCGCCCACCATTTGCAGCTATAACAGCTTCAACTCTTCTGGGAAGGCTGTCCACAAGGTTCAGAAATGTGTCTATGGGAATGTTTGACCATTCTTCCAGAAGCGCATTTGTGAGGGTAGGCACTGAGGTTGGAAAGAAGGCCTGGTCCGCAGTCTCCGCTCTAATTTATCCCAAAGGTGTTCTGTCGGGTTGAGGTGAGGACTCTGTGCAGACCAGTCATGTTCCCCCACCCCAAATTCGCTCATCCAAGGCTTTATGGATCTTGTTTGTGCGCTGGTGCACAGTCATGGTAAAACTGGAAGGGGCCAGCCACAAACTGTTCCCACAAAGTTGGGAGCATGAAAATGTCCAAAATGTCTTGGTATGCTGACACCTTAAGAGTTACCTTCACTGGAACTAAGGGGCCAAGCCCATCCCCTGAAAAACAACCCCACACCAGAATCCCACTTCCACCAAATGATTTGGACCAGTGCACAAAGCAAGGTCCATAAAGACATGGATGAGCGAGTTTGGGGTGGAGAATACTTTCAGTAATATAGTGTACTGTGCACCACTCTGGATGAATGAGCATAGGGGGCAGATTTGAACAGCAGTAATGTCAATCTGGGGTGAGGGGAGTGTTAGAAGTACTAGCAGATTTAAATACACTAATAAATCAAAGGCTGAACGCCAGCTAAAACGTTATAATCAAATTTAGCAAACATTTTTTCCTTTTGGGGTAAAGGTTTTACATACCTAATTAAAAGCTGATCATTTTAAGCACCCCCTGCCAGTGTTAAATGGTCTGTCTTCTTCTTGTAACTGAGAATTTTTCTGTTGAAAAAAAAAACAGACCTACTGGCTCGATCACCAGATGAAAATAGATGAAAGAAAGCTTAAAAAGGGATACTAATGCAGCAATCACATCTAAGAATTGGTAAGCTGCAATAAAATAAATGTTTGCTTTGGGTTTAATACCACTTTAACATATTTTGGTCCATAGTAAATCATCTTTGAGTTGTATAACACTTGATTTTTTTAGGGTGAAGGAGTTGTGGGTGAGCCTGGTCCCCGTGGTCCTCGTGGTTCCCCGGGTCTCAGGGTAAGTTATTCTCTATGCTTACATAGATTACTTTTGAATGAAATGAATAAATAGATTCACCACGTAGTAACTGCACTACTGCAGAAGTGTGCTATGTGTATTGAGTCCTCACTTACATGCAGGGAAAGTTCTGTAACATTGTTACTGGTTTCATCAATGCATTTTCATATTAGTTCTATCTAAAAAGTGCTGCATTTAAAATGCATATAAAAAAAAGTATACATGTTTTAACGCACAGGGCTGCACCCTTCTCTCTGGAACGTGTTTTTGAATACACATCTTAAAATGGCACCGACATTATGGCGCATGCGCAAATGTGCCAACAAGGCTCGACCCAGCCTTTGGGTCCTGGCAGAGCCCATCGGCACATTTATGCACATGATTTTCAGTGCATGTGCAAAGATGGGGAAGGTTTGAGACTTCCCTGATAGCTCTCTTTGTGCATATGTGAGAAACCGCTCACATGTGTAAATGCTCAGGTAAACCAGCGCATGTTCAGCTGTACCACAGGGCTCTCCTGGGACCCAAAGCCCTGTGGCACATCTGCACACATGCATGGGGATTAAAAAAAAAAAAACATATTTTTAGCCTAGAGAAATGTGCTGTTCTGCAGCACAAATACATGACTTAATTAAAGAAAAAAATAATAATAATGTTCAATTATAAGAGAGGAAGGGGGAGGAGGTAGGGCAGCATGATATTAGGTTGAAGGTCAGCTTTAAAATCTCATACTTAGAAATACATTAAAAAATGCAGACATTTTGAAGTGCAGACGTATAAATGGGTCCTTTCTGTAACATTGCACTATATATATGATCATGCTCTTGCCAGATTTTAAGTTTCTTAGTTAAAAACACACACATAATAGGAATGCATTTCAACCCATCTCCAAATAGGCATTTTCTTTAACAAGCACAGTGTGTGCAATCATAGTTCTTTACCACCAGATGGAGCCAGACAAACATGTTTCTCACATGCTGCTCTTAAAGCAAATCGCCAGTTTTGTTGAGTAAAAAAAACATCCACTTCAGATACACTATATACTATATTTTCATCAATTTTAGCAAACTTTTTTTATCAGCTCCTTACATACTTCACCCATGTAGATATTATGGTAGACCACAAAGTATAACTAAAGGCATTTTTTTTT